>NC_090935.1:907385638-908010638 GCF_040938575.1 Ambystoma mexicanum | reverse complement strand
CCCAACCATCACACTTAAATTGGCTTTCCTTTGCCCAAAAACGGCAGTAAAACATGCCATGCTCTTGTCAAAAAACTTTTATTCTCCAATGCCCCTCGCCAGATACACAGAGATAAGGAGACATTCAGACACATGCACCCACACAGCTGATCTGTCATTCACACGAGCACCCAGAACATTTAGACTGTGCGCTCATTAACACGCGCAGTCACACCATTCACACAGTCACATTGTTCTCATTCATAGGTGTGCACTTGCCGACACCGCCTAGTATACAAACATACAACCATTTACACACTCCTCGAATGCATCCACACATACATTCATACATTCATGTATACATACAATTCCTGCATGCACATAAATATACTATTTATTTTGTTAATGGTAATTATTGAGAGCTTGGGCCATGTAAAAGCTGAGCCAGCAGTTAATCCTTTAGGTGCAACATGAGAGTGGAGGGAGTCCTACTGATGGGCTGGCAGGCTTTTGTCCTCAGCCTCTTCCTTGCACTTCAATGCCTGTTTTCTCACTTCGGAGAGCAGTGTATTTGTTTAAGAAAATACACTGCTCTCCGAGGTGAGAAATGAGACAGGTTCTTGCCGGCTGGGCATCACAGCACTGATGCCTGCTGCTAGTGATTGCGCTGGAACTGGCAGATCCTATTCTAAGCTTCTAAATGTGATTGTAAACTGTATGACTGTAGTGTAGTGTTTGTTTATGACATCAGAACTGGCCGATGGCATGGCTCTCCTCGAATCTTGATATCACATGTAATCCTTAAAGTGTCAACAATCACGGACACATGGTAGAAGCTTGCAGCCCCCATGGGTCCTTTATGTAGTGTTTTGCTCCGAATTTCACCCACTCTGTATATAGGGCCTAATTCACAGAAGCGTTTTATAATAGGAAAACCCCATTGCAAACCAATGGCTGCAGGTTGCAATCGGATCTCTGAGGCGACTTGGCTGAACACGTTTAGGATAGCCATAGGGGACATCTTGCCCCCCTCCTTTGGAGTTTCTGGACAATGTTTTTAAAAGCAACATGTGCATGCGTCAAGAGGAAACCCTCACAAGGTGTGTTGTTCATCTGCAAATCTACGGTCTACATCATATACACCCGTAATTTTTCCTTGTCCACTGTTGTAAAATAGTCAATTGACTTTGTTCATGCAACAGATTAATAACAGAATCCTTTAATATATCTATATATTGCCGATAAGAAAATCCACTCACTCCTCAGCTATTGCTATCCCTAGGGAATAGGCTGGGAGTGGCATAGGGGATAAGGCATGCCCGCTGTGCATTATATAGGCAGTGTATGAGACGGAGGTATCAAAATCCAGGGTGCTGGATACATGTGGGCATTATTCTTTATAAAGCCAAACTACACATTGCTATTCCTTTGACGCAGTCAGTGGTAGCATTGAAGTTAAGGACATGGAGAAGCTCATTACACTATACCTGCAGGTAGTAAGGTGGTTCGTATAGTTTTCTATCCAGCCACAAAAACCCTGCCAATCGCTGCTATGAAGCCTTTGCTTGTCTGCAAACTTTCACAATGTTGCTGTTTGGCACATCTCATCTACAATCGCAGTAATACGTACCATGTCCCAACGGCTGTTAGGGTTATGTAAACAAAATCCGATTTGAAAACCAGTTCGTAATCTTGCTTGGAGAGAGAATTCATGCAAAATCCAGTGCCCTGTGCACTGCCGGCGCCTGGATGGAACACAGCCTGAGCCAGCGTGAGCCAAGCAGAAATGCACGCGCTCAGGCTGTGTTTATTTCCGATATGTGCGATCATCAATGGGGGGCAGGGCCACCATGGCTCTCTGACTTTCCAGTCCAGTCCATTGCGGGCCGGACCAGCGGCAAGAAAAGGGTGGCCAATGAGGGGACAGCATTTTTATAAGGGTGGCCATGGCCCCTTCTGGCCACCCCTTGGAGGCGCCCCTGGGCATAGGTCTTCTTCTTCTCCCCTCTCCCACGACTGACCATTCCCACGGCCTGGGTCTCATTCCGTTTCCTGCTTCCGGTGATTTTTCTGGCATGACCGGTCTTGTTCCAGCTCGATGTGCAGGATGTCCACCCCTTCTTGCAGCATAGTTATCCGTTTCTGTGTGCCAGCCCACTCGAATAATAGTCTTGTACTTAACCCGTTGCTCTTTGAGTTTCGCAATTACTGGGCCCATCTGACGTCGTTTAAGTAGGGTGCTATTGGACAGGTCTTGGTATAGCTCAATCTGTTGACCATTATATAGTATCCGTTCTTTCTGCCTAGCTGCCCTCAGAACGGCCTCTTTTTGTGCATATCTCGTAAAAGCAGCAACGACGTCTCTGGGTCTGCCGTTCTGGTTCCTGTTGAGGCGGCCAACTCTATGCACCCTGTCCAGCTCTATCTTGTCTGGGGTAACCTCCCCCAGCAGATCAGCATATATTTCCTGGATTGTCTCCTTTAGGTCTCTATCTAACACTGTTTCCGGCAGTAACTTCAACCTAATGTTGATCCTTCGGGACCTATTTTCCAAGTCTTCCATTCTGATCTCTAGATTTCACATTGCTGTGTCCAGTCTCTCGATCACCTTGCTGTTCTCTGTTGTTTCTCTGCCCACCTCCTGTAGGCCTTTTCTACGAGATCGGTTCTCTCTCCCAGCTGACCTACCTCCTGCTTAATTTCGGCCACCACCTGATTTATGTCCGTTCTTATTATTTCAAATCAGTCCTGAAAAATGTCCTTGCCAGCGTGGTTTGTAGGGAGAGCATCTCCCCGTGTAGGTCTTGCCCGGGAAATTTCTGCTGCCGGTTCTGGTTCTTCAGATTGGCCCTGGCTGTTGGCCCCTTCTTGTTGTCCCCTGCTCTCTCCGCTGGTTTCTTTATTCGCCCACATCGTTATGAGGGGGCCAGAGGTGTCCACCTATGGCAGCCCACTTTTATTCTGTCTGCTCTTATTTTTGGCGGCCATGGCTGTGAGGCCGGATATGGACTTAAGTTATTTGTCTTTGCGTTTGAGGCTGGTCCATGGCCTGTGTACCTCGTTGACCCCTTCGTCCTGGGTCCAAGTTTGTCCTACTCAGCTTCTGTGTAGTAGGTGGAGGTACAGGATTTTGTCTGAGAGGGAAGGTCCGTTCTCCACTCCCCTCCGGCGGGCTCCCCAGTTCTTGGCAGGTGCCCGAAGCCGTTAATCCCTCCTAGTGTGGCTGCTTGTTAGGCAGAATCCAGGGCAATTCCCTTAGGGAGCACTATCCCAGATTAGGACTACAGGTGAGAGCAATAAATCCCCTTTGGTATCAGTCTGTACCACGAAGATTTAGTTGGTAGCTGTGGCTGAGCAGTCAGACTTATCTCAAGAGGGAGATGAGCAGTATTCAGGGTTGACACAATAGGTAGTACAGTACTATGGAGCAAGGAAACACTGACCAATGTTTTGTATTTAAAAAGAGAATATATATTTATTTCATACACTTCTAAGTCAACACATAGATCACAGTTAATAAAGTAAGTTAGGTTTAGTCAAAAGAAAAGCATATACAACTCCCTATTCAATTGTAGACAAGTTTGCGGTATAGTGAAAACTGAGTAAAACGGCACAGTGAAAACCTACTACAAATGGCACTCTACCAATTCAACCGAAATATCTTCAGACACCCCCTATCAACACTTCCCTGAAGTTTTGTGAACAAGTAATGCACAGTAACACTTTAACCAAAAGAGAAGTGAATGAAAACTGAGCAAAATGACACTCCACAAGTTAAAACAGTAGGAAGGAAGAGGGGTTTAGAAGATTTAGGTGCATCAACACATTTCTCATTGAAAACTAATCTAGTGAGAGCAGATCTAACAAATCAGCCAGAGTCAATAGGCCTGAGCCAGAGTCAGTGGTACAGGACCAAGAGTTTAGGAGCAAAAATGTTCTTGTAGCTGCAGTCAAGTCTTTCGTAGAAAACTTTTGAAGAGGTAGATGCAAGGCGAAAGACAATGTTGAGAGAGGGCGGCTGACCCCACAAGTAGTTAAAGGATTTAAAACACCTTTAGGGCTACCATGGAGAAAGGGCGGCCTGGCGGAACAATGTACCTTAAATGTGGAGAGATGGCTCCTGCGGTGGCGGTTGTTCCTGGTAGTTCTTGCCGGTCGAGGGGGTCCAACAGAGGAAGAGGGGCTCTCGTCGTGGAGGAAGGTTCAAGTTGCTGCATGTTCTGACTTGAGTGTCGTGTAGACCGTTGAAACCTCCGTCCTCAAGTGACGCACAGGGGAACTAAAAGTAACCCGCTGTGCGACCTTTGGGGCCACAGGTGGGAGATGTTACTTCCCGGATCCACGGAACCTCTGGAACACCGATGCTGCTGTCAAAAAGAACGAGGTTAAGTACCAGGCAATTACAATATATACATTAACCAAAGGATCTGAATAGTCTTACCTATCTGGTGTTTGGAAAACCCAGGAAACCTAGGAGAGAGGTTCGAGACTCAGATGAGGCAGTCCCTAGAACAATAGGACCGCAGAACAGCGTGGATGCAGGATAAGCCACCTGTAGGACTGAAGGCGTGACTTGAATCCCAAAAGGGAAATGGCGCAAGAGTTCATCAAGGTATCAAGGGAGCATCGAAGAGCACCGTGCCTGATTGCCAATTAATCAGAGGATTGTGTTCACGTAACCATGGTATTCCTAATATGATACCAAATTGAGGTGTGGTAATCAAATCAAAACCTAACGTCTCTGTGTGAATGTCTTGTATGGTCAACAATAGCGGTGCAGTTTGGTGTCTAACAGGACAAGAGACTAGTGCAGTGCCATCTACGGCCTGAACAGGTTCAGGTCGGGTTTTTACCACTAAAGGTAAATTGAGGGAATGGGCTAACGCAATGTCTATGTAGTTCCCAGTGGCACCTGAGTCAATGATGATCGTGACTGCATGAGAAATACCTGTAGAAGGACAAAGAGTGGCCTGTATATAGATGGGCTGGATACGAGCAAAGGCAAGAGGGGTACCCGGAGATGAAGACTGAACACTCGACCTGGTCTCCGGATCTAAGGTCGAGCTGTCCGAAAAACCTGACTCTTCTTGGGACGTCGAGGACATTCCTTCACATAATGTCCTGTGGTGCCACAATAAAAGCATGCATTATCCACCCTCCTACGTTCTCTCTCAGATGTTGTAATAGGGCTACGTAAACCTCCTACTTGCATAGGTTCTTCAGTACTGGAAGCAGGGGTACTGACAACTGTAGGATGGGAAGAAACCCCCAAATCAGCTCTGCGCTCTGTTCGCCGTGCATCTACCTGCAGAGCAAGATCCACTAGTTCCTGATACTGAGTGGGCATGGAAGGTATGACTGCTAAAGCATCTTTCATTACGTTACTCAACCCCCTATAAAAGATAACTGCCCGCTTGCTTTCTGGCCATGATGTCTCGGCAACCAATTGATTGAACCAGGTGATGTAATCTATCAAGGTTCCTCTGCCCTGAGTTAGTTCTAACAACTCCAAATCCCTAGACTGGGCCTTGTGTCTGGTATCAAAGACTCGAGACATTTCTAGAACTATCAAATCAAAATCATAAAGAACCGGGCTATTATTCTCCAATAAAGGATTAGCCCAAGCGGCAGCAGTCCCGGCCAAATGGGAAAGGGCAAAGGCGGCTTTAGCAGTGGAATTGGGAAAGGCCAGAGGTCTGCACAAGAAATGTAATTTGCACTGATTGATGAAGGTCCTGAATTTCTTGGGGTCACCTTGATAACGTTCAGGAGCGGCCAGGGGGGAAGGGGTTGGGAGGACCACCGGAGTCGGAGCTGGGGTATTTGCCAAGGGAGGAGGTGTGGTTGAAGTGTTAGCATCTCCGAAATTCAGGGTCTGCAGGAAGAGAATGCTGAACACTCTGTATGGAATCTAATCTTTGGTGAATCCCTGTATTCGCGGCGGCCATATCTGCCCTTAATACTGTGATTGCCTGAAATAAAGCAGCTATGGGTTCTTCTGTGGATCCCTGCATTGTCTAACACGACTATACGGCTTCTCAGTCTGTTCTGACTTGAGTGTCGTGTAGACCGTTGAAACCTCCGTCCTCAAGTGACGCACAGGGGAACTAAAAGTAACCCGCTGTGCGACCTTTGGGGCCACAGGTGGGAGATGTTACTTCCCGGATCCACGGAACCTCTGGAACACCGATGCTGCTGTCAAAAAGAATGAGGTTAAGTACCAGGCAATTACAATATATACATTAACCAAAGGATCTGAATAGTCTTACCTATCTGGTGTTTGGAAAACCCAGGAAACCTAGGAGAGAGGTTCGAGACTCAGATGAGGCGGTCCCTAGAACAATAGGACCGCAGAACAGCGTGGATGCAGGATAAGCCACCTGTAGGACTGAAGGCGTGACTTGAATCCCAAAAGGGAAATGGCGCAAGAGTTCAGCAAGGTATCAAGGGATGATCCAAAGGCAAGTCGGGGTTGTGTCCAAAATCCAGAAACAGGTAAACAGTTCCAAGCAATGGTACAAAGGGGTAATCCGAAGGAGTCCAAGATAGAGTTCCGAGATCAAGGTAAACAGTAAAGCAGAACGTAACGCCAAACAGGGTCTGAAGACAGCTGAGAAGCAATGAGTGTTCCGTGTCTCAAGCCTTATATACTGAGCGTTTCGAGGTCATGTGACGTCCACCAAGGTCACGTGAGGAACGCCACTCTGGATCACGTGAGCAAGTGAACGATCGGCGTGGAGATGTAACGCCGCCTCTTCTGCTGTAAGTTCTCCATGGCAACTGCCAGTGCAGGAAGGGTTGCAATCGAGCCCGTAAATCATACCTGGTACGGAGCTTTCGGTCCTTTGGGAAAACCGAATCACATGAGCCTCGAACCCTGGAGGGAGGTGTTGGGGAAATGTGAGCAGTGTTCTGGTGTGCAGAGGATCGCCTAACACTGCACTACCCAGGGATGAAACCAGCCGCGGTGCTGCCAAACGAAGTTCAAAAGGTACACTCCTTTTAATCGCGGTCCGGGTTGATAGGTGCCTGGCTATCCGGTCTTCAAGTGGGGGGCACTGTCAAGTCGACCAAGGCAGGTCCGAGGATGCGATAGGTGAACTGGTTGACCCCACCAGCTCAAGGGAAGGAGGCTCCTCCGCTGAAGATCTCCTCTCGTCGTGTGGAAGAAAAAGTGGTGAGACGATCCGGCAGGGCTTCACCGGTGGTGTAGATGCCGAAGATGTCTCTGGCTTCTCTTCCCTTCGGTTCCGTAGTTCCAGTGGTGACGTCTTTCTCTTCCAGTCCTCAGGACCATGCTTTTATGCAGAAAAAGACCCATTAATACAGCCTAGCTGTCACACAGTGAAGTGGTCATCTTGGCGGGAGACCCTCCAGAGTATAAGGTTAGAGTGCAACCTGAGTTGCGGTGGCAACTCTGTCCGGGGGTTCTACTCCCCCTCCCAAACAACAGACCCACCCCAGATTCAGTGGCGCCGAAAGGAGGGCTTCTTGGCAGAAGTCCGCCAAAAGGATGAACAAAGGATCCCCGATCTGGGTTAGGAAAATGGAGTAAGACTCGAGAAAGAAGTTTTATCAAAGTTCTGGCAAATAAAACCTACCAGAGTAAAGTTGATAAAAAAATAGACCGGCGGTATGTTGGAGGCTGTCAGTAAAAGTGGTAGCCTCGAAAAATGCGAAAATCCCATAGAGAAATATTCGCGGTTGAATATAAAAGGTAGTAACCACTGCCACCAGCCAGAAACTTTGTAGAGGGGGACGAAAATGAATATGGGGGGAAAAACTATTAACCCCTTCTAGTACTTACATATTAAGATGGGGTGTACTGGTTAAGTTCATTAAAATCGACTAGTAAAGTCAATGGGGACTTTACATGCCCTGGGAGACAGTAGTCAGTCCCAGGGCATGGAGTCTGTTTGGGGGTCGCTACGACACCCCTGTGTCACGGCACGGGGGGTGCTGTGTGACACATGTGCATAAAGATGGTTTCTATGGGTGGGAGAAAAGATCCCATAGGCATTAAACACAAAAATAGCCTAGAACACACATAGCAAAAATGCCTAAGAGTGGGAAAAAGAGTCACACTCTTAGCAGGTAAAAAGAAATAAACACTTCAAATCCAGCAAAGCTGCTGGGGGACTCTATAGGTAAGGGAAATTAGCCATGAAATGAGAATTCTCCCTAACACTGCTCTGTTCTTCAATGTTGCCTTTGTGCACGATATATATATCACTTTTGTTGATGGGTTCTTCTGTTGGCTAGTTTTAATTTAGTCGGTCGTATTTCCAGAGCCTCATTGATGTGTCCGCCCGCTTGCAGCGGACTGTTAATGTTAGGTTCGGGAGTAGAGCAGGATTTGCTTGGAGCGCTCGCTCCCTGTGATCTGGGCCTATTATTGGTTCACCGGGTGTCGGTTTTGCTACCCTGCCGTGTCTTCCCCTTTGTCGTGGATCCGGTGGCCTCCCTTGTGTGGTTTCCTTCCGATCGCGGGTGAGGATTAGGTGCTGCTGCTTCGGGGCTACCGTTGGGGGGCTTGTGTTCTCCTGGGCATAGTTCCGCCTGTATGTTCTGCCTCAGTTGGGGCTCTCCCCCCTTTGTTCGGAGCCTTGTGTGAGGGGACCTCGCCCTGCCACTGTTTTGGTCTTTGGGATGTCTGTTCCGGGGCTTCCCACTCTCTATCGCTCCCCGGGCTCACCTTGTCTTTGTTGCCGCCGGCGAGCCCTCTGTGTCTCAGCGCCTCATGGGGCTGGATTCCACTTCTCCTTCGGTTCGGTCGGCGCTGCCTTGGGGCCGATAAGAGGTCGGAGATAGCTCCCTGTGCCTCTGGTCCTCACCTCTACCTCGGTGGTGTGCGTCCCGTTGTCGGTCCTTCTTTCTTCCTTTTCAAGTGGATTCCTTGTTCCCCGTCCCCGGCGGCGCGTGTCCCTCCGGGTCAGCGAGTCCTGGTCCTGGATGGTGAGCGCCCCGTTGTGCCAGGGTGAGCCGCATCCCGGATTGCAGTCCTGGCTCTTCCCCTCTTCTTTGCGTCTTCTTGGTGGGCTTCGGACAGGTCCTCTGGGCTGCTCCCGCCAGTGTTCTCCTCTGGGCACGCAATCTGTTGCCTAGCCGTGCCCTCTCTTCATCTGGGCCGGACCAGTGCCTCTCCCGTCTTCAGCTCACCTGCCCTCGAATCCTTGCACGCTGCTCTTGGGGGTGCCATCCAGTATGCTGCCCGGGTGTGGAGACCGTTCCTCTTCTTTTCTGCCTCACTTTGGCCTGGTTGGGGTGGTGGAACCGCGTTTCCAGGCTGAGGGGCTCCGGATCGCCGTCGACACTATCTGGTGTCGGAGGCCATCTTGGAATCCTGGTTACATTTTTTTTAACTACAACCTGTCAACACTCAATCTCACAAAGGGATATTGGCAAGTTCCTTTGCATGGGCCTGATAAATAAGAAACTGCCTTTGCTACTCCAATAGGGTTTTTTCAATTCAAAGTCCTACCTTTTGGGCTATATGGGGCTTCTGCAACAGTTCAGAGACTTATGGATAAAATCTTACAACCATACTCGAACCTTTGCAGACCCTATATAGATGACATTGTAATACATAGCAAGACATGGGAAGATAATTTCTACCACCTGTATACCATCATGCGTGTATTAAGAACAGTGGGATTAACCGCTTATCCAAGAAAGTGCAAACTGGCCCAGTCAGTAGTAAAGTATCTCTTTTTTTTGTTGTGGGGAATGGCACAGTCCAACCACAAGAGAAGGTGAGGGCTGTCCTAGATACACCCCTTCCAAAACAAAGAAAGATCAAAGGACCTTTTTGCGATTAATCGAGTACTAACGCAGATGTATTACAAATGTTTCTAGTAAAACATCCAGACTGGCAGACCTGTTGAAAAATGCTGAGCCCTAAAAGATCAGGTGGGAAGAAGAGGATGAAATCTGTTATAGGACCTTGAAACAGGCCTTATGCCAGCACCCCGTTTTAGGAGTAGTGATTTCTCCAAAGAATTCATTCTTCGGACTGATGCTTCCTAAATGGGAGTAGGAACAGTTCTATCACAAAATGATGATGGGTTTGAACATATTTTATATATCATTAGAAAGCTTTTGCCCATAGATAAAAACTATTCAGTCTTTGATGCACTAGCAATCAAATGGGCCATACTTCACCTAAAATGTTACCTTTTATGTCGCAAATTAACCCAATGACAGACCATTCTCCTCTAGTTTGGATTGGTCAAAGGAAAGAGTCCAATCCTCAATAATGCAGTGATTCTTGGACCGTCAACCATATTGCTTCTCAGTGGAACAAAGGAAAGGTTGAGAGCAAGGTAACATAGAATTGCTCTCCCTGTGAAGGTCCTCGGTCCAACCTGCATTGATTAAGGGTATGTGAGAATCCTGAGGGTAGTCTCACGCCTAACCCGCTTAGATCCACTGTGCAGGTGTCCAGGGAAAGGCAATTGCTATTGGATCTGGACCCTGGGGGCGGAGTAGCGAGGGAGGATCATCTGGATGGAGGATCCTTGGGAACTGGGAGTGGGATGCCCTTGGGGGAGACACTGTATTCCCCGTTCCC
This sequence comes from Ambystoma mexicanum, assembly GCF_040938575.1. NCBI lineage: Eukaryota > Metazoa > Chordata > Amphibia > Caudata > Ambystomatidae > Ambystoma > Ambystoma mexicanum. Next base: position 908,000,089 of record NC_090935.1, on the reverse strand, counting down.
TAGTGACAACCAACCCTTCCCCAACCTTCATGGGTTATTGTGAGTCGATTCCCCTTATTCACACATGACAATTGACAGTACTGGGACGAGGAAGATGCCTGCTGAGCGTTGTACGGGTCAGCCATGCCCCTTTAATTGTGGTCAGGCAGGGCTAATTGCACATTCGCACCTGCAGCCTGTCAAAGGGCTGCAGGTGTATAAAAGCAGCCCAACTCAAGGTGCGAAGAGAAAGGTGGAAGCAGAGGCAGAGTCGAAGCAGCAGCAAAGAGTCCAAGGGAAGCAGCAGAGAACTGTGGCAACGAGGCACGCTGAGGGAGATGACCTGTGTAAGCGCGGCATGAGAGCTGAAGTCCCGTGGAGCAGAGCAAGCACTGGAAAGTGAGACGTACGGAGAGGCTGTCCTTTTTCGTGGAATTTGAAGTGCTCGTTCCACTGTGTTCAGAAGGTGACACAGGAGTGCCCGAGGGGTAGCATTTGGAACCCTGATGTGGAAAGCCGAGGGCCGAGGGATCTGCACTGCTGGGAGGTCCTTAAACACAACTGGTGAGTTTCTAGCAAAGAAGAAACCCGGTATGCAAGTGTTTGAATGTTCCGAGAGGAATACATTATATCAGCGTGGTCACGTATGAAGGTCTCCGAGCATTGGACATTTGGTTTTGAAATGAATAAAGAAATATTACACAGCAGACTGAGGAGCAAATGTATTTTGAGTGTTACCCGCGCCCATTGAACACCGAACTTGCATCACAGGTCAAAAGGGAAGATGTGTGCTGAATGCAACCTGTGTCCAGGGAATCCTAAACTGAACGAAACATTAACAAGTACAATTCCACATGTATTGAATACCGAACTGAGTGAAATCTCCGCCAAAGTAATTTACAATTCCAAATGAAGCCACAAACTACGTATTACAGAGAATCAACTTTTGAAGCATAGCTAATTAACACTTTGAAGTTGTTTTGAGTACAATCACACTTTATTTCTGATGCATCAGCAATAAGGAGAAGGCCCACGAGTGGGGAAGACAAAAGACAATTCTTAGTGTTGCTGAACTTAAGTCTTGCGGAAGGGAACCCTAAGGCTGGAACTATTTCTATTTCTTGTGCTGAACTTAAATCTTGCGGAAGGGAACACTAAGACCTGAATCCTTTATTCATTGGAGGACAAAGACTATAGATTAATTGGTACTTGCATTTGTGTTACTTGTGAACATGGGGAAGGGAACCCCGAGCACTGGTGAAAACGACATTATTCTAAGTTCAAAAGAGGTAACTTTGAGACTTTTGCTGAAATAGTTTCGTACTTGGGGAAGGGAGCTGAAAGAAAGCTGCGAGCTGGAAGAGGTTTGGAACCTTGTGTTGGACACTGTTTCTCTTTGGTACTGACAACCCTACACATTAGGCCTCATCACGAGTTGGGCGGTAACCCTTAAATCCAGCGATAACGGTATTAGCGCCGCCAATAGTGCTCCGCCGGATAACGAGTACAAATCCTGCCGGCGCAATTACAGCCGGCGGTAGTACAGCCGGCTGTAACAGCGCCAGTACCCAATCGCGCTATTACAGAGCCATCACAATTCTGGGGTAGTTGCTATTAGCGCCAGAAGACCAGCGGAAAATCCGCTGAAAATACCCCTGGCCAAATGCTGGAGGTAAAAGAACACAGGAGACAGCAAAAAGTGCCAAGGTGAAACCAATTCAAATCAGAGGCCTACAAAGGACCCACCGATGCACAACACCCTTCCCAACAGCATGTTGCCATTTGGAGCCGGCAGCCTTGATGATGACATCTACTTGCTGTGCCTGGAGCTGCAGAGGCCTGCCAACCAGCCCAGGACCCTGGGAGCACAGGGGGTATTGGGGATGTGGAGGAGGAGGATTCCAGCACCAGCAAGCCGGCCAGCTATCCCCAGGGTGTGGCCAACACCCTGGGCCCTGACTGAAGGGCAGCTGGTGACCGAGTACAGGCTGGACAGGGCAACAATCACGCAGTTGCTGGACACAATCCAGGCTGACATAAGCAGCGGTATAGCCATCAGCACTGCTGTGCCCCCACTTGTCAATCTCGTGTCGGTAATACAGTACCTGGGGACTGGCAGCTACCAACACACCATTGACATGATGCATGGCATGGCCCAGTGCACCTTCAGTGCCGTTCTGGGACAGGTGCTGGATGCACTGCTGCTCCATGTCGATGAGCACATTGCATTGCCAGCCACACAGTCAAAGGTCAACTAGCTCTAGGGCCAGTTCTATGCCATTGCGCAAGTCCCGAACGTCACAGCAGCCCTGGACTGCACACACGTAGCATTAGTAGCGCCCGGCAACATGAGACAGCCTACCAGAACCGTAAGAATTACCATTCAATGAACGTGCAGATGACGTGTAGCCCTGACCAAACCTTCACCCACTGCTGCGCCCGCTACCCAATATCCACCCACGACTCCATGTTCTTTTGCAACAGTAACCGGCCAGCCTACATGGAGAGGCACAGAGGCCAAAACACATGGATGTTGGGTGAGTACAAAACTAGCGTCAAATGCATGCCAAATTGCATCTTCTCGGGGCTGGGGGGGTGGCATACACAGAGGAATCCCTGCATGCCAGAATGCGACACAGGCAGCAAAAGCACTGCAACATTCACATGGCAGTGCCTCGCACGTGAAACCTTGCACACGTTCAACATAGCAGAACACAGACTGAATGTCACACACCTGTGAAAACAGTCACATATGGAAGCGCAACTACCACTGAGCATCTTGTGTGTCGTAGTGCTGCACCCCACCCTGACACAGAAGAGACATTCCACCCTGGCCACCAGACAGGCATGCCAATAGAGTCCTAATGTAGCTATATTCACAAAGCCACCCTACACAAGTAGTTGGAGTCATGACCATCCCTGGGATACTAACCCCTGATTGGGCAATCGCATGCCTGGCCAAATGTACATAACTGTGCCAAATAGCAAAGACAACACCAGCCATAGCGAATGCCAGGACACATGGCCTAACAACATGTTGCATGAACATGCAGACATAAGGGTACCCCATCCAGTGATAACGGACAGAGTACTGTGGCATTTCGACACTGGGGTTGTGCATGCAGTAAATGGTCCATTGATTGATTGTTGCACCTTGCACAACACACACTACAATGAAAGTAACCAAATAGGAACTACTCTGCGTGTACAACATGAGAGTGACACACAAAGGAATCCACATATCAATTGATACACTGCTGCATGTAAACCTCAGGCCATGCACTTCTCAGAAGGCGAAGAATGTATGACAACATTTCACTGACATAGCAGGAACCTTCACAACGCATACTTGATTGTGCTGCCAATGTCACTGATTGTACACACACTGAACCAACCTTGCCCTAATGTGCACATTCTCTCCCGTGCAGGTGATTCTGGATATCCGCAATACACATGGCATTTGACTCCTGTGTGTCAGCCAGACACACCTGCTGAACTGGCATACAACATTGCCCATGGGCGTACATGCATCTGTGTGAAAAGTGCATTTGCACTGCTGAAGGCACGATTCCAGGGCCTAGACCGTACGGGAGGGGCATTGATGCATGCACCTGATAAAGTATGCAAAATCATACTTACCTGTGCCATGCTGCACAACATTTGCTGTCGCCGGCATGTGCCGCTGCCCCCTGATGATGATGGCCAGCCACCTGGGGATGGGAGTGATGATGAAAATGTGGGCGAAGCCATGCCACATGCACACAGGGATGCAGTGAGGGAGGAGAGGTTGGCCAGACAAGCCTTGATTGACAATTATTTTTGATCCATTGCATTGAAACACTTGACACATACCACTTGTAGAATAAAGAGCACTTCAACTCAGTCATGAATGTCCATGCTATGTATGATTTTGGAACGGGATTTATTGTAATTTTTAACAAACCCCCCTCCCCCTGTAAACTCCCCATCACACGTCCCCCCCCTGTAAACTCCCCATCACACGTCCTCTGACCCCCGTAAACTCCCCATCACACGTCCTCTGACTCCCGTAAACTCCCCATCACACCTCCTCCCTACCCCCTGTAGACTCCCCATCACACCTCCTCCCTACCCCCTGTAAACTCCCCATCACACGTCCTCCCCACCCCCTGTAAACTCCCCATCACACGTCACCCCCAACCCCCTCAGCACACCCCTACATAGTGCTAGTGTGTCCATGTGTCCATGTGCCCATGGCTCTGCACAACTGACATGTGGACCTAGGATGGACGTGGCCACTTTCCACAGCCGGGTCCCTCCGATGAACGGCGGGTGAGATTTTGCAGGGGACGTCGCCTGGCTGATGCCTCCAGAGATCCCTCAATGGGCATGGTTGAGGCAGATGGTATTGCTCCAGAGACCTGCAGCTGCTGGCAGAGCAGATTGTTCGCCTCCTGCATCTGCTCGCCATGTGCGGATTGGACGTTGCACTGCTCCCGTACCCTTTTACCAAAACCTGTCAGGGCTGCTGTGCAGCCCTCCACGACTCTACGGGTCCGTGCATTGTCAAGTGCCATCGACTTTGCAGCATTCCGTATTGCACGGCTGATAGCCTTGATGTGGCGTGTGTGTTCTGTTGACATTTCCTCAATGTGCCGCTGTCGGGCCTCCATCAGATCCAGACGCGCCATCACTGCTGCTCCCCTAACATTGGGTCTCTCAGGTGTGCTGGGGATCGGACTGACGGCTCTGCCTGGGTTCGGAGGGGGGCTGTTGGGGGGCATGGTGCCACCTCTGATGGGGTTGCTGCGGTGAGAGCGACTCTCCCCATGGGAGCCATAGGATGGTGTGTCCACATCTGGCTCTGGTGTGCGGGCCTGACGCACCCATACATGTGGCATGTGTGCATCCACTGGCGCATGCTCTGGGCTACTGTCATGGTCATGAAGTCAGGGGCACAGGCATGCAGGGGTTGCATGCACAGGAGACCTGGGTGGACACCAGGCTTTGGCACCAGGCTTATGAACAAAAGTAAACAAGAACATCCATTTAACACCAAAAAGCTTTTACTATGGACATAGCACTTCAGATGCATTAACCTTTAACATTCCATCCATTAAGCAGCCCCAAGTGTATTCTTGGGTGTGGCTGCTAATGGATTGCCTTCGCACTTGCTCACTCTCTAGGAGTGGCAGGGTGTGGCTGGTAAGCCGGCCATAATGGGCGTGCCCACGATCTCAGCTATATGAGCTTCCCCGATTATCAAGACAGATGCTTCACGTTATTCTGCACTTGCAAGCAGCGTAACGCTCACCGTCGCCTGAGGTCAGACTTACCTTTGAATGCTTCCTGGAATCCTGCTTCCTGCCAGCATACTTACCAACTGAGGGAAGCTGTTCTTAACTGTACATCTCTTCGGTGAACCACGTATTCATCTTTACACTTTCCGGAACGCCGAAGCTTCATCTTGGCCCCGCAGCACGACACGCTCCATCGTCGACAGCAGCGCCTGCAAGGAAAAACAGAAGACAAGGTTAGACATCGAAAAAACAGTCAGTTTAAAGTTGTGCTTCGCCATGCTTCATGCTTTCCTTAAACCATCACTTACCTGCTGTTGAACATCACGGTAACATCCATCTTCCATCCGGCCGCATCTTGCGTCTCACAGCTGTACTGAGGCCGCATTTCTATCTAAGGGAAGAAAACAGAAGAGAGACATTATTGCGGGCATAAATAGGAGCAACATATAAAGACATTAAACAGAACTAACAGCATCACAAGACCTCAAGAAGGACTTAAATCATAAGGAGAAGCATAGTCGCAGCTGGACTGGACTAATCCTTATCAGGGATCAGTGAAGGAACTAGATCCCATTTGACGCGCCCCTGCCAGAAGTAGCAGGACAGGGAGCTTATCTTCCATAATTCACAGCAGCAGTATCACCAAGTACCACCGCTCACAGCTTTTCTACTGAGGGAGAGGCCTGAAGGGGGTGATTCAAGTTCAGGGAGGGCTGCAACCGTGCCCCAACACCTCCGCAGAGACCAGGTGAGTGTAACAGCTACCCTGGGGTGTGGCCAACTCTTGTGTAACACTGAGGCTGGGTGACGACAGCAGTGCAGTGCGTCGTGCAGCTGTGGGTGTGTGGCCCTCATCAGAATCAGACCCACTGATGTCTCCCTCCACATCATTGGTGCCCGTGGTGGCATATGGTGTATGAGGCGCTGTCGCCCTGCGGCCCTGTGGACGCTGCACCCCTCTGGTTGGGCTACAGTGGGGTGACGTTGGATGTGTCCGTCGTGTTTTTTCTGCCCGGCCCCTTTGCATGGTGGTGGTGCTGGTGGAAGCGCGCCGGGTCATGCGGCTGGATGTTGTTGCCTCCTCACCTTCATCACCGGCCTGTGATGAGCGCTGCGTGAATGTGGAGTACATAGGGTGTGGTAGGAGTTTAGGGCAGCTTAGATTTGTATCATGCATATCCTGCCTTACAGTGGATTTGGAAACAGTTTCAATCATGCTTGGCCACAGCATTTTGGTGACTCCCCATGTTTTGATTGGAGGAACGTGGTACTGGAGAGGGACAGTGCTTGGACATGTTGGCGTGACATCTACAGATGTCTGCTGGGGGTGAACTGCTCCCATATTGCTGGGGGGTTTCATCTACACTCAAATATCACGTTGCTGTGCCATGGCCATGGATGTCTTTCCCCTGGGCCTTGTGTTGATGTATTGTACGTACACAGTGGACAAGGGGGTAGTACGGTACGGTGGGACGAGGGGTCAGTTATGGGTGGCTGCGGTGCCTCACGCACATTGCATGCACATACATTCACTCAGGGTCTGGAGGCGTGGCCCTTACAGGTTCATGCATTTTTAGGGGGTGGGTCTCACCTGCAGCCTCCTGTGTACCGGTGCCAGCCTCCGCTCCTCTGACTCCCTCAATGGTGCCCATATCGATGAGTGTTGGGATCTTCTCCTCGCAGGGGGTGAGCGCTGGTGGTGCCTGCCCTCCTCCAGTCACCATTTTTGCACTCCTATGCTGGGAGAGTAGGCCACGTACTTGGACCAGCAAGTCATTCAGGTGCTTGCGGCAGCCCTCCCCATCCCTGGGCACACGGCCCACCGCAGACACCCTCTGGCTGATTTGTCTCCATATCTGTGCTCAACGTGGGCCATACAGCGCTTCCTGATGGGCCACTGCCTCCTTCACCAGTATGGCTAGCCTCTGGTTAGTAAACTTTGGTTTTCTCACCCTGTCCAGGGCTGACTTGCCCCTGTTGCATTCCTGAGACATTTTGCAATGTTTACAGGAGTGGATGGCTTGCAGGGGCTGTGATTTTTGGCGGATTGTGATTTCCAAAAAGGTTTCAAAATGGCTGCCGCTTCATTTCCCGTTCCGGCTGTTTACGCCAAGCGCTATTTGCGTTAACGCCATGTCCCTGTGGGCGTGATCTGACGTACTTTCCGCCAAGCAGCATGGCGTTAGGGCAAATAGCGCTCGGCAGGAAATTTGCCGAATACCACCAAACTCGTGATGAGGCAGATATTTTATTTTTCAAAATAGACATTTTATTCATTATTAATCAATAACAGGGGAAAACAAACAACGCATAAACAGACAGACAGAAATGACACAAGCATGTAAGGCACAATTCATTATGGTGATAAGATGAATATGGGAAGATAGTGCAAGAAAGAGCAGGAGAAATCAGCCCAGAAATCCATCACGGTAGTGCTTGACTGACAAATCGCTGGCCTTGGGGATTGTCTCTTAGCTAAAGCGGAGCGCTTCCATGTGCAAATCAGCTCAGCCAGCGGGCGCTAGGCGGCTTTAGAGTTAGGGCCAGGAAGCGGTCCGCATAGTCCATAAATGGGCCCCATGCGTTTTGGAACGGAGTAAGGTTGCCCAGGCGAAGACCCGCAACTCTTTCCGCCGTGACAATATCCCAACACTTGGCCCACCATAGCGGAATAGAGGGGCCCTCGGGATGCTTCCAGAGACGGGCAAGGGCTATCTTGGCCGCCAATAGTAGGTGTGTGCACAGACGGCCGCATTCCCTGACAGATGAGGCAGATTTTGTGAGGGCAAGTATATGTTTTGGATGCAGACTGATTCTTCATTTGAACTCTTTGACTCAGACCTTCCTTAGTTTTAGGTAGGGATATCCCACCTCAGCATAGGGCAAGTTGGGCCTTTTTCCATCCTGACATTTAAGTTAATAAAACCATTTGTTTTGAATTCTGAATCTGTTGTCTGTGTCCTTCAGGATGCCTTCACACACTACACACTAACCCTGCCCCCACACACTGTCCATACACGCACTAGCCCCACACACACTATCCATGCAGACACTTGTTTCCAACATGCACGCTGCCCCTCACAAAAACAGGTCCCCCACACCCAGGCTCACTGTACCTGAACACACCCACACACACACACTGTCTCCACATGCACACTTCTAACACACATTCTGAGCCCAGACACTTAATACACACATACAGTGCCTCAACACACTCGCCATACACACTGACCCCCCCATATACACTTCCCCCACACTTCAGCACACTGTCCCCCCACTGTGATGTGAATTTCACTTTTGGTGATTTTGACCTCTTGCCCTCGAAGAAGAATAGCTCTCATTGAAAGGCTAGGATTACGAAGTCTTTTAAAAACCAAAAACACTTCCTATTTTTCAATTTGTCTGCTTGACGTATCTGGGAGCTCTGCTCAGAGAAAAAGTAATTGAGGGTCCATATTGTAAAATCTTGCTTTATCGAGTTGTCAATAAAAAAAAAGATACACTGTCATGATTCTGAGTTTTCTCTGTCTCCGTTTCCTATTCTTTGCATATTGTACTTTGCTGTTCTTTCAGGCTTTCACTTTGATGCTGGGGAACAGCCTGTTTTAGGATACTTACGTGTACATATTATTAACAACACATATATCCATTTTAGCTGAGACACACTGGTATCTGTTTTGAATGAGTTACAAGAATACCCAGTTGCTATATAATAAAATATTTTTATTAAAAACAATCTCTAACGTTCTGATAACCATGCATACTATACATTGGTTTGCAATGCAATTGTGTCTTACTCCAACACATTTCTTTGTTTGCAATTTGAATGCTTAAAAGGTGTAGTGCTGTACTGTCTCCACGCTTTACATGTATAAAGTGTTTTAGTCTTGATCAATAATCAAAGGTAGGCCTCTCTTGGTGGGCCTATAATGTAGGTCTTGGGAAAACAATGCTCCCTTGTATTCTCACTAGGACCTCTCAAAATTCTAACAATGCTCACTTGTATTTCTCACTAGGAATCCTCAAAAAGTGCTTTTCATTGAATGCCTTTCCTGGCACCTCTTTGAGTAATTGTATTTATTAATTTAATTTGAATAGCACATGTGTGCTTCTAAAAACATATTACAAAATAGATTCTTATTTTTGACTTGGATGGCTCGCTCCTACCCGAGTCGTCAAATGTTGGCTTGGGTGTTTCAGCTTCCTTCAGATCTGCTTAGGTTCTACATATAATCTAAACAAATACACAAGAAGTTGTTCCTGTCGGAAAATGTTCATACAGCACTATGATATGATAGTTTATTTATATCGCACCCATACACATATGTTTCAGGGCGTAACGAGGCAAGGGAAGGTTACAGGGAGGAAAAAAACAACAATCTTACTAGGCCCCGTGACATTGAGAATGCGCAAGTGCAGGGGAGAGGAAAGGGGGAAAGTGCAGGGGGCAGTGGAGGAGTGGAAAGTACAGAACACATGATGAAATAACAGGTAGTGCGGCCAATAGGTGGCAAGTGCAGTAATTCGGCGCAAACAATGGGTGTCTGATAAGTGCAGGTAAGGGGACTGTAGGGTTGCAGATTCAGACCCAAGTGAAAGGGTTGCAATGCGGGTATGCAGATGGGTGGGCTGGGATCTGGGCCTGAATACAGAGGGTAGCCAGGAGCCCAGTGCAGAAACAGACAGAGATCAGCAGGGGAGAGGAAGAGAGAAGGCAGAAGCAAAGATGGAGGTGCTTCCGGAACTGAAGATGGTTCTCCTCGAGCTTCAGAGAGGCAGGGAGGCCCCGGCCGAGGAAAGAGATCTACCACCAACTTGTTGGTTGGAGAAGCGACTGATCCTGAGGGAGTTGGAGGTGTAGAGTGTTAGGCAGAATTATATGCAGTACCCTTTGGGAACACCACACACAATTAAGACTACAAGTGACAGTACAAAGCTTCACCTTTGGCACAAGCCTGTACTACACAGTTAAAGTGGTAGCGATGGCTGAGCAGCCAGACTGATCTCAAGAGTAAGTGAGCAGTATCAAATAGTTACACAAAGGACAGAAATTACTGTGATTCAAACAAACACCGACTCAAGGTTTCCAAATAAAAGAATATGCATTTATTTACTCTTTAGTTATATAAAATTTCACTATCATAAAGCAGTTTAAAAATCACACTCCTAATACACCACACCACTCCCAATAAGTTCCAGACAAGTTAAGCTCACAAAATGATGTGGGAGCAAAATGGCACTCCAGCAATTTAAAAGGGAGGGAAAGATAAAGTTAATAGAAATTGAACCACACCAAGAGGTATGTACTCAGGTCAATTGAGCAAGAGGAACTACAATGATAGAATCGGGGAAAAAAGGCTTAGGGCCAAAGTCACTAGGTCAAAAGTCTTTTGCTCAAGATCACACGGTTCAGGGTAGTTCGCGGTAAAGTTCGTGCCACGGGTTCCGGACGAGGTTGGTTGACAGAAAAGTTAGTTCAAAGAGACGAGAAGGACAAGCCCTCGGATTGGAGAAAATTTCAAACACTTTCACCGCAGCTGAACAAAACGAACAACCGGATTTGCACAGTACCTTAAAACAGAGAGGAAGCTGTAGCTAAGGCGGATGTTCCTGGTGGTTCCTGCAGGCTCGCGGATCCTGAAGCGACTGTCGGACTGACAAGAAGTAGGAAGACTGGAGGGTCCTGCACTACCCAGGGAAGAAACCAGCAGCATAGCAAAGCAACAAATAAAAGGTGTGCTCCTTAAAACCCAAGCAGGGTCCGACCTTCCTGGCTATCCGGCCTACTGTAGCTCTGTACAGCGAATTCGACCAGAGGAGGGGTCCTGGCTTGAAGTTTGTGCAAACTGGTTGGTCCCACCAGCTCAAGGGAAGAAGATTCCTGGTGGATCTTCTCTGTCGTTGGATTCTGAGGATTCGGACCTGCAGCAGGGCTTCACCGGCGGTTCAGTCGTTGTAGGGGTCCTCTTCTGTCAGCTCCTCGTTGGTTCTTTCGTTCCATTGGTGACTGCCTTTCCAGTCCCAGAGACCTGCTTTTTATGCAGTTTTCCCCCATTCATACAGCCTGGCTGTCAATCACACAGCAGGGTGGCTGTCCTAGCAAGGACAGTCACCCAGCCAATCAAACAGGAGTGCGACTTGGGTTACCAAGGTAACCCCTGGCAGGGGTCATAAGACCCCTCCCTCACATCCTGCCTACCCAGACTTTCAGGCGCCTTAAGGAGGGCTTCTGTGCAGATGCCCGCGAAAAGACGGCGAACAAAGGGACCAAACCTGGTTTAGCACGCAGAGTAAAACATGAGAAAGACTTTAACAAAAAGAAATGGCGAATACACCCAGCCGGAGTCGAAATAAAATATACTTGGTCAAGCGGGTTTATGTTCGAGGCTAATAAAATTACCTAAAACAATACCATGGTTATTTAAAATAACCGCGGTATGAAAAATAGGGTGGTTACCACTGCCACCAGCCAAGTCTTGATGAAAAGGGAGCGAAACAGTGCTCCAAGAGAAACAGACAAGAAGGGGTACGATCCCTGGGCTTCAAGCCAAGGACAAGTCTTGCGGTCCTGTTCTGGATGAGTTGCAGAGGGCGGAGAGTAGTGGCAGGCAGATTTAGAAACAGGCTGTTGCAGTAGTCCAGCCTAGAGAGGACCAAAGCCCTAGAGACAGTGAGCTTCTGGGGAAGGAGAGGAAATTAAGAATACCCCTGAGGGTGTGCAGTTGGTAGTGTGACTTCGTAGAGACATCAGAGATGTGTGGAGAAAAGGAAAGTGTGGAGTTGAAGATGACCCTGAGGTTCTTAGCCTACAGGTTGGAGCAGGAAGAGGACCAAGGGAGACTGGCCTGAGAGTGCCAGGAAAGGAAGGTGTAGGAGTGCCGATGAGAAGGATCTCTGTCTTACTGGCATTGAGGCAGAGGTCGTTGGTGGCACACCACTCCTGGATTGCAGACAGACAGAGATGAGGGAGAGGAGGTGGCAGAGGTGAGCCTGAAAACGAGATCAGTGTCATCCGCATAGCACTGAAATTTGAACAGAGAGCAGCAATGCGGTGGGCGAGGGGTGCCAGGTATTGATTGAAGAGCCAGGGAGAGAGGTTAGACCCCTGGGTCTTCACACTATGTTATTCACAGATTAATAAATCACTAAATGTAAACATTCTACTGGTACTCCATATCCCAATAATTAATTTAGGGAATATTTGAAAATAAAATGATTGATTCATCACTAATATGACCCTTATTTTATTAGCAAAAGTGGTCACCTATCTGATTATAAACAAATAAAAAGTAAAACAAATCATATATCACAATTCACAAACATTTACAAATATTGACATAACACATCACTAAAACATTATACAAAAATACTGTATTATGCCCTCCCCAACCCTATATATTCACTCCCCTTTTGTATGCCTCATCCCAATTTACACACAAACACACTGCCTTAGCCAAAACATGTTTTCCTCTATTGTGGCGTCTTAATAGTGCGTTTCTCAATAGAATTGGAGCTTGTACTCACCCCATCCTACTGTTGTAATGCACCTGGTAACAGTATTGTTCCACCTGTTGCGTTTCCTATTGTAATAGGTTTCTGATTTGAAGCCTTATCTTACTTCAAGCTAATTAATACAAATACAAAAATTGCGACTGCATTTTTTTGCCAATGTTGTCCTCTTAATTTGGGAACCAGAGTGATTCAATTCATGTCTTATTTTTGGCTAATGTTCAGTCATTTCAGTTACAGTTAATGTGATTATCAGTCTTAATTTTCTGGCACCAGTCATCACAATTGGTAACAATTATTTCAAGCTATGAACCAACTGGAACTGTTTGTATAATTGAAATCGAATTGAAATGTAACCGGGGTATTGGATTGTAAACAAAAGAAGTGTACATGTATTGCCATCGATTAATTATTTTCCAAACATTACTTTTTTTCAGACTGAAAAAGATGTAAATTGCCTCGAGCCTTGGTTGATAAAGGAAATGGATGCTTGCCTTTCAGATATTTGGCTGAATAAGGATGTTGACGCCTTTGCGCAGCTATTTCATCTCATCCTTACCGAAAATGTCAGTGGTAGGTTTGTGTTTGTGGAAGTATATTTTTACTTGCCATTGTTGCATCACACAGTGCAATAGCAGCAATATAGCTAAAATGTTTCAGTGAATTCTTCGTTCTAATAAAAATGTAAAAGATGCATATTATATCACAATTACTGAAAAGTCAATACAATAGATGGATCATACAATTACTGAGGAACTTCATACTGAACCGATAATGATCTGTGTTTACAAGTGATGTTTTATTTAAAGTTTCAGGTGTGACATACCATACCAAAAAGACCTGCAGGCTCGTTTTGGCTTTTCTGTACTTTTCTGTAGAGACCACTATCAATTGTATGTGAGCATGCATGACTATTTTCTTCACCCCTTCAACTGTAACATTTGACCCGCTCAACCAGTTGACACGGCAGAGTCTCTGCATTAAAAAAACCTTTGCTAAATATGGCGTGCATTCATTTATTTCTGATAAATTTACAAGAAAATTAAAATGGTGATTTAACATAGGAAGTGAATGCTGGCCTTATTCTACTACATAGGGTTTAGATTTTAGCACCATGGATCGAGCATGTGTTTCCTACAAGTAACTGCAAGCTGCTGTCTATTCAGTGTAATGTTATGATATTGTCGCGTTTAGGTGGTGCTACATGCCAGGACTTCCTGCAATTTAACGACCTTGGGCAATCTCAAAGTAGTATGGTTAATTAAGTGCTGTGTATTTCGTGGAGATAAAACTATGGTGGCTATATGGACAAACCGTGGCCTTTTATTCCAGACCACAGATAAACAATGACTTACTGGTGCATGTGAATGCATGCAAACTAGGCTTTGGCAACTGTGACAAAGTCCGTACGTGACCTGGATGGTGGCATTCACTGAATTGGGACAGGAAATCAGGGAGTCAATTGCCGACTCAAGTCTCCATGTCAAACTGGAATCCATCATCATGGGTGGTTGAGTATCCCCATGTCCGCTAACACACATGGGTCACCGTTCACTAGATGGAGGCTGAAAGCCAATGTCAAAGCCCTATAAAGGCCAGGCATGTGCTGTTAGTTAGAATTCTCTGTAAGGCTAGTTTCCCAAACCTAGTGAGTCCCCCAGCAGCTTTGCTGGATTTTTGGGGTTTATTTTTTTCTCACCTGCTAAGAGTGAGATTCTTTTACTCCCACTCTTAGACATGATTTGAGGTGTTCCTTTAACTTTCCATGTGTTTTATGGGCTATGGGGTCTTTTACTCCATAGGGTCTCGTGGTTTTTTGATGTGGGTTACACAGCACCCTCAGTGCCTTAACCCAGGGGTGTCGTAGCGACCCCCCAACATAGACTCCATACCCTGGGACTGACTACTGTCTCCCAGGGCATGTAAAGTCACCATTGGCTTTGCTAGTCCCAAATTATGAACAGAAACCAGTACAAACCATCATATTGTGGACGTACTGGTCGGGGCAATTCGATTGCCCCGGGGTCTGTTGTTCGAGGGGGCACGTCTCTGTCCCCCCTGATCGAGTTTTGGCTGGTGGCACTGGATACTACTTTTTATATTTGACCGCAAATATATCTCTATGGGATTTTCCGATTGTTCGAGGCAACCAACTTTAATTATTTAATTCTTATAGCCTCGAACATACCGCCGGTTTATTTATTTAATATTCATTCGTCGGTTGGTGTTTTTTTGCCAGAACTCGATTCTAAAATGGCGTTTGTGTTCTCTTCTGTGACTCCAACCCAAGTCGGGCCCTTTGTTCCACTTTTTGGCGGGCTTCTCCACAGAAGCCTCCAAAAGTGGTGCCACTCTGTCTGGGTACCACAGGGCGTGTTGGAGGGGGTTTAGGCACCCTGGACTGAGTTACCTTGGTAATTCAAGTCACACTCTTGTGTGATTGGCCCAAGTGTTAGCATGTTTGATTGACAGCTAGGCTGAGTGAATGGGGGTGTGCTGCATAAAAGCAGGGCTTTGGGGACTGGAACTTCAGAAGTCGCCACAGGACCTAAGAATCCGAGGAGGGAGAAGCTGAGCCGACCTGCAACGATGACACCACCGGTGGAGCCCTGCTGAACCGTCTCACCACTTTTCCCAACGACAGAGGAGATCTCCAGCCCGGAGAGTCTTCTTCCTTCGACTGGTGGGGATAACTAGTCTACCTTCTTTTCGCCCTCCTGGAGCATCTTGTGGCCGCCTTGCCTGTGCCAAGCACCCCGGCAACCGGGATACCACGTTTTCACCACTACTGCGAACCGAAAGGGTAGTACCTTTGTACCGGAGAACTCCGCGGCTGGTTTCTTCCCTGGCAGTGCAGCGACCTTTATCTTTCCTCCACGACGAGATCTTCTCTTCCTCTGGACGACGCTGTGACTTGCACCCGCTGCCAGGAACAACTGCCCCCGCTGGAGGATCCTCTCCATTTAAGGTACCGTGTTCCCCCTGGCTTCCCTTGCAGCCGATTGAACGGGGTGTATTAAATCCTCGTCTCTCGAACCTGGGTTAGCCTGGGACACCTTAGCTAACTTTTCTGAACTGAACTAAACCTTTTTCGAACTATCTCCACAAACTTCGAAGACTCTGTGTAACTGTCAGATCTTGGGCATCTTCCGCCTGGTTCCCTTGAAAGTGGGCCTGGCACCCAAACTTCCTTGCTCACCAGTAGACTGTGCCTTCCGAACTTGCTGTGGTTCTTTAAAAAGTGTTGTGTGTGTACTTCCATAATTCTGCTTTTCCCTCCCTTTTTATTTAACTTGTTGGAGTGCCATCGAACGTTAAGCGCTCACCTCTGTCTGGAAATAAGTGGTGTTAACTAAGACTTGTCCAACAAGTAATCAGGGATGTACATATGATAATAGTGATTGTGTTTTGAACTTAGCTTACCAATTTAGTGGTAGTGTGTTTTATAAGTGTGTGTTAAATAAATAATTATATGCTTTTACACCCAAGCTCTGGTCAGTGTTTGCTTGTGCTACTGTATTTCTGTACCTATTTTGTATGCTCTGTATACTGTCTAACTCTTCTTGAGGGAAGTCTGACTGCTCAGACACAGCTACCAAGTGAATCTGTGTGGTGCAAACTGCTACCAAGTGGGTTTACTGTCAAACACCTGTAGTCTTAAATCTTTTGCAGTGGTCCCTAAGGGAACTGCACAGGTTTCTGCCTAACATGTGCCAGAATTTTATTGGAGTTGGGGAGGAAGAGTTTATTCAGAAGTGGCTGAAATAGTAAACGAACAGAACTGGATGTGGAAGTAGCTTTAGCTGAAAGCAGAGAGCCAGAGTGGAGACCCACAAAGCTAGCATAAGTAGGTTGCCAGAACAGAATCCCAAAGGCTGGCGTAAGGAATGGCTGTAAGCCCGGAGGAGAGACAACAGGGGAAATAGACAAGGCAAACCGGAGAACAGTAGACCCAGGAGGTTGGGAAATGCCCAGAGAACTGGAAGTGGAGAACCACAGACAGCTGGTGAGAGAATCTCACTGGAGACCAGCTGCAGAGTGACCCAGAGGGCTGGTAGCTGAGAAAGCTGGGAAGAAGGGTGAGACAAACCTGCAAGGCTCAGCAAGGAGAGATTATTTAGGCGGTAGGATGGAGGAGGAATGGCTCCCCAAAGAGTTTGCCCATAGTGATGAGAGATGGAAAAGAGAGGAGAGGGAGATTTAGGGAAGCAGGAGTTTATCAAGGTAATACTGAGGGGGGCAACACATTGGAAAACAACCGGAACAGCGTGAGATGCTATGAGTAGGTGAGAAGGAGATAGGTGTCTGGACACCATTGTGGCAGGCTGTTAGCCCAAGTTTGTGAATTTGGAAGGCAGTGCTGACAGTCGTTTGTTTAGGAGGTTGGTAACCAGTAGGGAAAGCAGTAGAAGAGCATCAGGAGGTATTGGCCAGAGAAGAACCGGGGACCGGTGCAGGAGAGAAATATGCACGATAGAGAGCCAAAGACCCAAGTCCTGCGGGAGGGAAGCCGTGAGAAACCTGACAAAACCCAGAATCAGTCTAGGGCAGTTAACCTGTCTTCCATTGCCCTTGGAGTGGTTTTTATCAGTTCCACGCCAAGTACTGAGCAACATCCAGGCTTCGACGCACTCTTGAGACACTGGAGGAGGAGGTCTTACTTTGGTCCTCTAGCTGCACAAGAACATCACCACAGATGTTACAAACACTTAAGACTGAGATTTTCTTGAGATCGATGGGGAGATGCACCTTTTTATTTGGGATTTTATTTTCTTTGCTTCAATTGAACTCTATATATTATAACTGCTGTTTTGTTATCGCGTTAAGCAATTTGAAGGGACTAGCCCAGTCTTGCGGGGAACACAGAGAATTTTTATTTCGACTATTTTACTGCCCAGAGGGACACTTCCTTTGTAAGTTCTCCAGAGCACTGATTACGCCGTGAACAACAACCAACCTGGCCACTTTCATTTAAACCAGACCCCATATTTGTTATCTCGGCACATTTGGTACATAGTCCCAAATGACATGTTTGTTATGCAAATCCTTTTGTTTTGGTCTTTCATGTATCGTTCAATGTTAAACCATGTGACATTTGTCATGCGCTTGTCTCCTTTATATTGTAAGGAAGGCATGGTATCAAACAGTAAAACTGTAACGCTCACCTGATTCTCGCAGAGGCGCCGGTCTTGACTGGGCGACTACCGTATCTTCAAAGGTGATGTGTAGCACCCGGTTGGCTCTTTGGGCTGGACCTCTGTGCACTGTATGCCTGACGTGTAGAGTAAGATGTCTTAGGTAAGTGAATGCCGAGCTCTCCATCTGCCTCGGGGCAGGGTGCTGTAACCAGTTTCTTCACTGGATAGGTAGCGCAGGCCTCTTGACTTCAGAGGACTGCTGTCCGTCGTTTACTGCACGAACGGTAAGTTTCGAGTCATTCAAATGTCTTTAAAGTCTTTAGTAATGATGTCTCTTGTTTTGCAGGGTTCCGGCGATGGCGGATGACGGGCTGAAGTGAGTTGAAGATGGAGCCCGTGTGATGAATAGAAACGCCTGGAAGCACGTAAGTAAGCGCTTGTTGCCTGCTTCACTATGCGCTCTAACTGTCTTTTTATTTTGCAGGTACGAGTTCGGAGCGGCTGCAGGGTGCCGGAATACCCACTGGATTAGATGTGGAAAGGAGTAATGGCACGTGAGTATTAAAGTTCCCCAATGTCTTTAAATTCACCTTGTTTTGTCTTTCAGATGCGGGATGCAGCGCCGAAGGCCTCCGGAGCGTGCGAAGAGTTGGTAAACTTTTGTCTTTCAGATGCCGGAATGCTAACCTGTTCTTTCTTGTCTTTATAGGTGTTGCTGAAGACTGGATTCAGGATGGTAAGCCTTTTTCCTTAGGCCCAGGACCGGATGCAGAAGACACGATGAGCGTTCTGCTGCAGAGGTTGCAGAATAACGCAAAGCAAGATTCATCCACCGGGTGTGGTTTAAATAGCCTCCTGTAGTGCTTAGAAGTCTCCTTCCACAGCCACGCCTAAGTAAGAAAAGAGTTCCTGGTAAGAAAAGAGTTCCTGCCTTCCAGAAAAGTTCCAGTGTTCTGAATCTAGGGAGTGGCTCCAGCCCCACCCAACAGGAAAAGTAGTTCCAAACAGAAGAGGATCAGAGGCTCAACTGGCAGGCAAGTAAGCAGCATGGTCTGCTGAAGGTAAGTCCACCCAAGCATTATGAGCCCGGCGCTTCCAGCGCTGGGACTGGGCATATTTATGAGCCTGGTGCCACTGGCGCCAGGACTGGGTCCAAAAGGTCCCAATTGGGACTGGTTGGCACTCGGAACCTGGGTTATGGATCTGCTTCCAAGGGAGTTGGGAAAACCCTGACCTTTTGGAAGCAGAGATCATGACAGTACCCCCCCTCAAGGCCCCTCCCAAACCGGGCTTCTCCGGGGGTTTTGGCTTGTCAGGAAATGTTCGGTGAAATCTTTTGATTAGGCGAGGAGCGTGGACATATTCAGCAGGTTCCCAGGATCTCTCTTGGGGGCCGTAGCCTTTCCAGTCAATTAGGTAGAATAGTTTAGATTTGGAGATCTTGGAGTCCAGAATGCTTTTGACTTCAAACTCGAGTTCTCCATCCACTAGGATAGGTTTTGGAGATTTGGTTAGTCGGGTTTGAGGTTGCACGGGTTTTAATAGAGAGACGTGGAAGACCGGATGTATCTTCATGTGCGGGGGCAAGTCCAACTTGACCGCTACTGGGTTTACTATGGTAGTGATGGAATAGGGACCAAGGTATCTTGGGTTGAATGTGCGTGGCCCCTTTAGAGATAGATATTTGGTGGATAACCAGACTTGATCCCCTACTTGATAGTGAGGGGCTTCCTTCCGATGTTGATCTGCTCCTTTCTTGTATTGTTCTTTAGCCCTTTGAAGGTGAGAAACAGCTTCCTTAAAGGCTTGGGTGATTGTAGAATGCAGGTAGTCTACTGCTGGTGTTTCAAGATCTTGGAGGGGATCCAACTCCGAGGTTCGAGGGTGACTGCCGTACAAAAGAAAAAACGGGGTTTTCCCAGTTCCCGAATGGACAGAGTTATTGTAGGCATACTCGGCTATCCAAAGGATATCTTTCCAAGTTTTTTCAGTTTGTTGCAGCATGCAGCGTAAATACTGTTCCAGAGTTTGATTGGTCCTCTCGGTTTGTCCGTTGGTCTGAGGGTGGTGACTGGTCGATAGTCTCACATCAATTTGAGCCGACCGACAGCAACTTCGCCAAAAATGAGAAATAAATTGACTACCTCGATCCGAAATTAGAACCGAAGGAAAACCGTGCAGTCGGACGATGTTTTCGAGAAATTCTCGGGCCAGAGTTGCTGCTGTTGGCAAGCCTTTGAGCGGAATGAAATGCGCCATCTTGGAGAATAAGTCCACGATTACTAGAATCGTATTGTATCCGGAGCATGGAGGTAGATCGGTGATGAAGTCCATAGAAAGCGTATGCCAAGGGCGAGGTGGGATGTCAATAGGGCGTAAGAGGCCTGCTGGTCTTTCCTTTTGACTCTTGTTTTGGGCGCATACTCCACAGGACATTATAAAGTCTCTGATATCTTTTTTCCAAGACGGCCACCAGAAGTAGCGCTTGATCTTTTCTGAGGTCTTGGCTATACCGGGATGACCTTCCATTAAAGAGTCGTGATAACAAGAGATTACTTTTTTCTGTAAATCTGTGCTGGGTAGGTATAATCGTTCTTGGAAATACAATAAGTTGTCCTTTACTGCAAAGTCCTTTCCCTGCAGATGCCAATTCTGTATGTCTGCTGGAGTTACAAGTTGCCTGGCTTTATCCTTAACTTCCTCTATGGATTCTGTGGCGATTACACCCAGAATTCTTTGTTCGGGAATGATTGGTACAGGTTTAGGGTTGACCAAGTGTTCTTCCACTCCCATCCGAGAAAGGGCATCGGCTTTACCGTTCTTTGTACCAGGTCGATAGGTAATTATGAAGTCAAACTCGGCAAAGAATAATGCCCAACGGAGTTGTCTAGAGGATTGGGCTTTTGCGGTCTTCAAATATTGCAGGTTTCGGTGATCCGTAATCACAGTAACGGTGTGTCGGGCCCCCAGCAGATAATGCCGCCAAGCCTTAAAGGCAGACTTGATAGCCAGAAGTTCCTTGTCAGTAATCGTGTAATTGATTTCAGAAGGCGAGAATTTGCGGGACCAAAATGCCACGGGATGCAACTGATTGGTTACCGGGTCCTTTTGTGATAGAACTGCCCCCATGGCAAGGCTTGAAGCATCAGTTTCCACGATGTAGGGGAGTTCGGGGCGAGGGTGTTTTAAGATTGGTGCAGAGATAAATTTAGTCTTCAAATCCTGGAAAGCTTGTTCCGCCTCGGTAGACCATTCAAAACGTTTGTTTTTCTTTAACAAGGCAGTGATGGGCTGGTTCTATTCGAGAGAATTCGGGGATAAACCTGCGGTAAAAGTTAGCGAAGCCTAACATGCTTTGCACACCTTTTACGGAGGATGGTGATGGCCATTTGAGAACTGCATCGACCTTCTTTGAATCCATACGCACTCCGCCAGGTGATAATATGAATCCCAAGAATTCAACTTCAGTCACGTTGAAAACACATTTTTCCAACTTAGCGAAAAGTTTGTGTTGACGCAATCTTTCGAGGACCATTTTCACATGTTTCCGATGTTCAGATTCCGATGAAGAATAAACGAGGATGTCGTCAATGTAAACAACAACACATACATCTATGAGCTCTCTGAGGACATCGTTCATAAAATATTGAAAGGCGGCCGGGGCATTGCAAAGTCCGAAGGGCATGACCTGATATTCAAATAGCCCATACTTGGTGCGGAAGGCCGTCTTCCATTCATCGCCCTCTTTTACTCGTACCAAGTGGTAAGCTCCTCTAAGATCCAGCTTTGTATATATGCATGCTTTTCTGACTTGGTCCAGGAGTTCAGGGATCAAAGGTAACGGATATCTATTCTTAACGGTGATCTGGTTCAGGGAGCGATAATCGATACAAGTTCTAAGGTCTCCTTCCTTTTTTGGAACGAAGAACAAAGCTGAAGAGGCAGGGGACTTGGAGGGACGAATAAACCCATTTGCCAGGTATTGATCCAGGTATTGTCGAAGGTAAAGGTTCTCAGGCTCGGTGAGGGCATAAATTCTACTACAAGGAGGAGTAGATCCAGGTATCAGGTCTATCTGGCAGTCATAAGACCTATGAGGAGGTAGAGAGTTAGCCTGATCCTTCCGGAAAACATCTTGGTATTCTAGGTATTCAGGAGGTAACTGGGGAGTCTCTGAAGAAATTGCGGCCAGTGCAACACCAGGTGGAGGGTGACAAGTAGAGACACATTCTGGAAACTGGACCGTTCTTGCTCGCCAATCGATCAGAGGATTGTGTTTCTCTAACCAAGGTATTCCTAGAATAATCTGAAACTGAGGGGCCTTGATCACATCGAACACGATCTTCTCATGGTGTCCATCTTGACTTACTAGCGTCACCTCTTGAGTGGTATGCGTTACTGGCCCGGAGGCTATCTCCGTACCATCCACCGTAGTAATGACGTCCTTTACAGCCTTGGGACAAAGAGTTAGATTCATCCTCAAAACCATTTCATGATCCACATAATTGCCGATGGCACCGCTGTCGACGTAAGCTTCAATTGCATGTAATCGATCCGGATTATCAGGGCTAATGAGGACCATAGGTATCACGAAATGCGAGGTCACGGAACTGGTTTTCACGCTCGGCAAGAGGACCTCTATTCTTGTTGGGCGAGGTCGTTTCCCTGCTCAGAGTTTGTAACTTTGGTAACTGCAGCTCCTACTGCCTTCTTGGCAGGTTTCACCGGACAGTCTCGAAGAAAGTGCCCTGAGTTTCCGCAATATAGGCATAATTGCAACTGTTTCCTCCTTTCCCGCTCCCTTTGTGTTAGAGGACCTTTCAGACCCCCTATTTGCATGGGTTCCCCGGAGTCTACTCCTTTGGAAGGAGTTGGCGGTTTGGAAAATACTCGAGCATCAAACTTGGAACGATCGGCCTTCCTGTTCGGCAGCCTGTGATCTATTTGAACGACCAAGTCTATATAATCTGAACAGTCTTGTGGGGGATTCACTACTTGGGCTAAAACGTCTTTGAGCTCTCCACGTAGACCTCTATAAAACAGCGTAATCCTTTTGTCCTCAGGCCATTGAGTTTCCACTATTAGTCTATTGAAAGATGCAATATAAGCCAAAAGGTCTTGATTACCCTGTCGCAACGAAAGAAGCTCATTGTCCAAGGCCTGACCCTGTGAATGTCTTGCGAACAGTTTTTCCATACTAAGCTGAAAGGCTTGAAAATCATGGAGAACCGGATCATCTTGATTAACTAGAGGGATCGACCAGTCTGCCGCATTGCCACTAAGGTACGAAAGTACAAAAGCTACTTTTGCTTGATCAGTTGGAAAGGCTGCTGGCCGGCATAAGAAGTGCAACCGGCACTGATTGATAAATACTGCAAACCTCTTTGGGTCACCAGAAAATCGTTCGGGCGGAGCCAGAGGTACATTCCCAGGTAGGTTGATCTGCACTGGATTCATAGAGGATGTTGAAGGAAGATTTGCCCCTGATGCGGGTAACGGGGTCTGTCCGGCTTGTGACTGTAGCACTTGTCTAGCAAGATTGTCTGTTCTCTCCTTGGAAATAATTAGTTCCCTTCTTAGAGCATTTGTTTCCTGACGAGCTGCATGCACTTCTGCCCTTAGTTCCCCAAGTAACCGGGCTAGGGGGTCAGTATCCGAGGTTTCCATAGCGCCTGGGCGAGAGTTTTGCGGTAGGCTTTGCGTTCTGTAACGCTCACCTGATTCTCGCAGAGGCGCCGGTCTTGACTGGGCGACTACCGTATCTTCAAAGGTGATGTGTAGCACCCGGTTGGCTCTTTGGGCTGGACCTCTGTGCACTGTATGCCTGACGTGTAGAGTAAGATGTCTTAGGTAAGTGAATGCCAAGCTCTCCATCTGCCTCGGGGCAGGGTGCTGTAACCAGTTTCTTCACTGGATAGGTAGCGCAGGCCTCTTGACTTCAGAGGACTGCTGTCCGTCGTTTACTGCACGAACGGTAAGTTTCGAGTCATTCAAATGTCTTTAAAGTCTTTAGTAATGATGTCTCTTGTTTTGCAGGGTTCCGGCGATGGCGGATGACGGGCTGAAGTGAGTTGAAGATGGAGCCCGTGTGATGAATAGAAGCGCCTGGAAGCACGTAAGTAAGCGCTTGTTGCCTGCTTCACTATGCGCTCTAACTGTCTTTTTATTTTGCAGGTACGAGTTCGGAGCGGCTGCAGGGTGCCGGAATACCCACTGGATTAGATGTGGAAAGGAGTAATGGCACGCGAGTATTAAAGATCCCCAATGTCTTTAAACGCACCTTGTTTTGTCTTTCAGATGCGGGATGCAGCGCCGAAGGCCTCCGGAGCGTGCGAAGAGTTGGTAAACTTTTGTCTTTCAGATGCCGGAATGCTAACCTGTTCTTTCTTGTCTTTATAGGTGTTGCTGAAGACTGGATTCAGGATGGTAAGCCTTTGCCTTTCAGATGCCGGAATGCTAACCTGTTCTTTCTTGTCTTTATAGGTGTTGCTGAAGACTGGATTCAGGATGGTAAGCCTTTTTCCTTAGGCCCAGGACTGGATGCAGAAGACACGATGAGCGTTCTGCTGCAGAGGTTGCAGAATAACGCAAAGCAAGATTCATCCACCGGGTGTGGTTTAAATAGCCTCCTGTAGTGCTTAGGTGTCTCCTTCCACAGCCACGCCTAAGTAAGAAAAGAGTTCCTGGTAAGAAAAGAGTTCCTGCCTTCCAGAAGAGTTCCAGTGTTCTGAATCTAGGGAGTGGCTCCAGCCCCACCCAACAGGAAAATAGTTCCAAACAGAAGAGGATCAGAGGCTCAACTGGCAGGCAAGTAAGCAGCATGGTCTGCTGAAGGTAAGTCCACCCAAGCATTATGAGCCCGGCGCTTCCAGCGCTGGGACTGGGCATATTTATGAGCCTGGTGCCACTGGCGCCAGGACTGGGTCCAAAAGGTCCCAATTGGGACTGGTTGGCACTCGGAACCTGGGTTATGGATCTGCTTCCCAGGGAGTTGGGAAAACCCTGACCTTTTGGAAGCAGAGATCATGACAAAAACAGATTGAATTAGGTATAAAATTCCTATCTAATCCTAAATCTAAAGATGGGAGCAAGCTACGACCATCAAATAATAACGCAGTCCTAGTCGAGTCTGTCAAAATAAAAGGACCTATACTAATAAACCTATTGCCAATACTTACTTCTAAATACAACTAGTGTGGGAAACAATGTTATGCAAAAGAATAGTGTTCAAGAAATGATATATCAGGATTTTCAAGGCATTGGCTTCCCTTCCCACGTTTTCAGCACGGGACAAGGCAGCACACTCAAGCTTAGTACACACTTTGGCTTCTCTAGCACGAGGATGCAGTTTCAAACTTCCACATCAGGGCCTTCAGTGTCAGTCTCTTTGCCACTCAGCCTCTTATTTTAGAGGGCCTGATGCAACATGACAAAACATTAAAGTTCCTATCTTCTCAGGATTTTCACTTATACAACTTCTCGGGTGATTTACCGTTCACCCCGGGACCCCCTCTGCTGGGCTCAGACCCACTTTAACACACAACCTTCAATTGGTCTCCCTCTGCCTGGTTCGGGCCAAATTCATGTACTTTTCCAAACTTTCACTACTTCACCAAAATCGAAGACATTCAACTGTGCGCGTGATTTTGCTTGACCGTTGCAGGACCACTTCGATTCACATTTATTTGTTTTCTTTCAAATGATCTCCCTCTGCCGGGCTCAGACCACATTTGTCTACTTTTGTCACTTCTCAGATGAGTACCTTACAGAGACCTTCGATTGAGCACCCACGCAGTGCCGGACCACTTAGTCAAAGGTATTGTAGCTTGCTTTAAAGTTCAATCACTCATCAGAAGTTCAACTTCACTTGAGCCTGTTATCACACTCGTTTTAACAATGTTTGTTCCAACGCTCGCCATACAATGTTGCTGCTTGCAACCTTGGCTTCAACTCGGAGTGGTCTTTTATCGGTCTCCCCAACTCACCGGCTGTGTTGATTTCACTGACACTGCTTTGTTCTTGGAGCCCAGTTCGGTACCACAATGGCTGGTGATTCTCCCAGCCTTGATTAGTGGCGCAGGAGGACACTGGATATCTCAGACACACAATGCAGGATTCTTTAGTCTGGTTGCCTGGTATTAATGCTTTCTATTCTCAAGGTCTCTGGAAAGTAATGGTTCCTTGTCGAAAAGGTGAAGGGATTTCCCTCCTTGCAATCCCCTTCGTTTTGCCATATTTCCTCTCTTGTTAAGCTGCCGTCTCGAAACTGCTGTTTCCTTGTGTGCTTTGCCTCGCTCAGTGTGTGCTCTCATGCTCTGCCTTTTATCTGTGTGGGGAAGTGTAATGAAAGTCAGGTATGTGTGATGGTAAATAATTACCTGACCTCGCCTGACCATTGTATTGGGACATGTCCGGTATACTGGTGGAGTGTTAGTCTGTTTTCTCTCATAGCGGGCTGTCCATGAGAAAGTGTTTGTGTTGTAAAAAGGGGGGGGTACAGTTCCTAAACATCGTACCTGGTAGGATGGGGGTAAAAGTGTTACAAGGAAGGGGACCCGTCTCACAATCCGGTGTCCCACTCCACAAAGACCCCTCACCCAGGTGATCCTCCCGCACTGGTCCACCCCCAGGAACTCGATCCAAAAGAGATGGCCGTGTCCTGACCACCTGGAAGACAGATCCCCGTGGACTAGTGGGTGAGACACCTCCTGGTTTATCACATATGATTATCCATGTCCTCATACTAGAGGCATCTCTATGGTAACCACAACAAGGCAGACCTGTGTTTCAAGATGAAAGCGTAAAACACAACACATGTATTTTGCTTATTTGCAAACAAGCATGCTAGCTTTCCCGGCTATTAGTTTTGCATTTGTATGGCATGTTCGCCCATCAATAATGCGCCAAAGCTTCAGCCGAATTGTAGTTGTCACAAAATGGCATTGATATCCTCCTGAGTCAAGGAGTTGAAAAGCAAACACTCTAAGACATGTGAAAAGTTTTGTAGATCATCTATTTAGCGAGGGAAGACATCCAGAACTGCCTGCCAGTTGAGTGAGTAAATGCATTCTACTTCTGGTGGCAAGGCTTTTAGACAGAATCTCTGGCTATGCTTTGTGATAAGTATTAATTTGGCTTACTTTAATTTGGATGAATGGACATGTTTTATTCATCAAATGTCAAAAGAAGAAGAATGGAAAGGCCAGAGAGAATGTGGGGTAAGATTGAAGATGTGGAAGGGGAAGCAAGGGTGGCAGCATTATTGCGGGCTAGAAACTGGTATGCAGGTTGAGGTGAGCAAACTTGTAATTAGTCATAATAAATATGCATTGTTGCTTCAGTGCTTTTACATGTATGCACAGCAGTACATTGGATACGTATTGCATGCCCTAATATCGATGTCAAATTGATTTGCAGTGTGGATATGTAACAATAAGATACTTAGTGGCGTGGCTTGAAGTGCAATGAGAGCCTCTAGTTCAGTGCCGATTTAGGCCTGCTCGCACCAGTGGCAACCGCAAAGATGAGGAGAATTTGCTGACGTTGGTGGTGCTGCCAGCCCTCGGCCCGATGGCACAGACAGCTCTGAATTTACAGCGATATAGCGTTTATCATGGTGGAGGAGTGGCTGATCACGGCTCAGCGCATGGCTGCATTATGATAATGAAGTTTGTGAGGATAACGAAAGCCGACCCTAAGAAATCTCATGATGGAATTTGAGGGCACCTGGGAAGTGAGAAAGAGTGCTTTGAGTCATCTGGTTGAAACTGAGGAGCATCTTCTTTCAGAAAATGTTTTGGGACAAACTCATATCGGGCTACGAAACACTGGTTATTATTAGTGCAATCAGGGTATTGCAAATGATTGGGATCATTCCTTCCGTTAAGTGTTGAAAGACTTACATTACTCTTCTAATTGGAATAAGGATGCTTTAAGTGGCTTTCGGTGTCTCCTTCAGTCTTTTCAGCCATTTGTGTTTTTTGGCTTCCCATCCTCTTCTTCTTTTCTTGTACACACCAAAGTTGTTTGATGAAATGGTTATGTTTTTTATTTGGGGGGGTGTAGGGGGCGGTGGTGAAAAGATATTGTTGAAAAAAAAATTCTAGGCCTAGATACATTTTATTGCTATGTTTTATTTACTGTTTTTATTATTTACTGCTTGATTTTATGGATTTTGTGTAAAAGTTGAAACTATGGTTATTAGTTACAAATAAATAAAAAAATAAACAATTTTGAATTTCCACCTTTCTGTGCCTTCATTTCTTGGGGTTCAATGGAGGGTTGTCCATTCCAGTTTTCTTACGGGCTGTTTCTGTTATATATATAAAAGTGAAATATGTGTATATGTCTTCAAAATGTTCTGCATACTTCCCAACATGCTACAAACCTGAAATTTGGCATGTGGGTAGGTTCCATGGTGTAGAAAATGTAAAAAGTATACAATATACATATACCTTTGTCTAATTATTTTTGTTTTTAGTAGGAATTACTGTGCAAAGTATATATTCAAGGAAAAAACTTTAGTTGCATGGACGTTAAGGTGAGAACTTAACGCAACAAGACCCCTGAAATTCAGCTGAAGCCACCTTAACTTCACGCCCCCTGTTACGCAGCTTATGACGACAATGATGACATCACCTATGATATCACTAATTACATTACAACAGTAACTGGCATTAAGCATGGCCTTCAGCCATGAGCAGTGTCCCTGCAACTAAAGTTTTTTCCTAGCATTTTAAGGTTTTGTTATTCCATAGATTTTTAGAACACTTCCAGACCACTTTAAGAAAGGCATGGTATCAACAGAAAGACAGACACAAGTGCCCACAGTTCAACAGTGTTTATTGAACTTCAAAAAGGGTTTGATAAACGCCTATCTAAACCTAACTCTACAGATAGGAGCAAGCTACGACCATCAAATCATAGTAACGCAGTCCTAGTGGTGTCTTGTCAAAATAAAAGGATTGTGGTTGACTCTAGGTGTGAAAGCAACCTGTGCTAGGCTCTGTTGTATATTAAGCATACATTAATAGGGTTCATATGTTGCAAGATCACAGGAGCTGTCGGGGTTTAGCCAGCACCCCAATTGTTGAGTAGAAAGAGAGAGTTTTCTCCTGGTTATCTTGCTTCAGTCGTTCAAAGAATAGTTCTTACACAGTGGTTATTGCGATGCAGTTTTCACTTTTATTTGTGCTAGTGCTGAGTTGTTTTTAACATTCAGTTGGTATGCATTTAGTACATTTAGGGGCAATTGTGTCCCTTGTTTGTCACCCGACACGTGTTTCAACCCGTGGGTCTTTATCAAGGCTGATGAGGATTAAAAAATCATGTGAAGTGCGCAGTTTGTGACATAGTTATGACATATATAATATTAGTGGCCAGTGAGTGGTGTTTGGTGAGGTGGAGTGTTAGGTAAGTAATGCAAGGTAAATAAGCACATACATTTGATGCAATGGCAAAGCATTCAAGGCAGAAGGAGAGAGGATAAAGCTGGCTGCATCCCCTCTTGATCGCAGTCTGGTGGCCCTCTCACCATACTAGGGCTGATCTCCCGACCCTGGGACCCACCCAATTCGCCACAGCATGCCACCACACACCAGGATAAGACCCACGAGTCCAGACTCCACCAGGAGCCCCCACTGGGGACCTGCAACAACCTTGAATATGGCAACATACAGCACCCCCCATTAACCTCAACCTACTTGCCTTACAGGGCCCAACAGGAGACACCAAATATGGTCAATAATGCTTTAATTATTATAAACTCCTAGGGGAGCTACTTTGATCAGATGCAAACAATCACAAGCAATGATTTAGTAAAAAGAAAACATTTGAAATCTCAGTCATAGTAGGAAATCATTTAAAGCTAATTCACACGTGTAAAACCTTTCAGAATGTCAAATCGCGGCAAACGTTTCCTTATGCGATTTTGTCTATAGCGGGTTCTATGGATAGCTAAGGGTGTTAGGTACAAGTAGGAGTTAAAATTTCGCTTCTATCATAAAGACTGAGGGAATTATAGAGGTTCTAGTAAGAGGGGTTTTTGTAAAAATAGGCGCGAGAATGGAAACCAGCAATTAGGGTTTCAAAATGACAGATAAGTTTTCTTATACTATGTTAAGGACTACGAAAAAGAGAATGCCACACAGGAATCAGTTATTCACGGCCGCTCATAACCATTCATGCGTAATACTCTAGTTTCCGTTCGGTTTGGGAATTACTTTCTTAATCAAATCGATAAGGAGTCAAGGTTTAGTAACACAGATGAGAGAAAAGTCAGCGCACGGATAGTTCTAACAATACTATGGTTCTGAATTAAAGAAGGGATGGGTTTGAGATTGAGATCATACAATGCACATATATTATGGGTCACTGTTCTTCCTATTCATACTTACAGTCCTTTGTAATTAAATTGGACCGTCAGTTCTGGTCATTGGGTCGGGTCTGTCAAAGAAGGACAGCACATCAGGCGCGGGACTGGATCAGCTAGGCCGGTCACCGGATTTGCACAGGATCTGCCCTTGTTTCTGGGTATTTCAATTCAGCTGGATAGCGAGTTCATCAGGCAAGCCTTGTGGTAGCAAGCCAGATAGTTTCAGGATGCTAGTTCAGAAGGCTTTCCCACACCATAGCGCTTCACTGGGTTGCGAGAATAAGTTTTAGGATTTAGGCCTTGCTGAAAATCAATAGTTCTCTACTGCTTGGCAAGGTTTTTTGGATCTGGAAGGATGTAAAAGGCTGGATGTAGAATGCTGGGACAAAGTGCTTCGCCGGAATCAGGAAAGTGAGTGGATCAGTTAGTGAGTCAGTGAGTGAAAATGGGTGTATGGGCCGGCTCAACTAAGATTGCCCCTGTGAACTGGGATTGGATCAGGACCTCATCTCTGCCTTGCATCTGAATGATTGGATCAAGGCTGGATGATGTCACATTTATGGTTTAGCTTTACAGTCCTTAGGAACATCCCCTTAGCCACTAATATCAAAATCGGATTTTATCCTAAATACATATTTCTACATTGGTCATCTCTACACAAATCACACACAAATATTCCATATTTTATGTAACATCTGTTCATCAAAATCCCACATCTGTGGGATCTTGTTTCACCTTTCTACCGAATTTTGTCCTTTTCACCATGAACACATTTTCCAAACTTTCTCCAAATTTCCACAAATGTGTGTGTTTACCATAGGGAAGTGTGTGTAAAGTTTTAAAATTCTAGTATTAATACAGTTCACATAAAACCAAATATATTGCCATTCCTGTCCAGAATATGTTACACAGTTCTACCGCCTCTAAAAACGTACGGCCAAAATTTAGACTAACAGATCTGTCTTTTTTATATTTTTCAGAACTTTGAATTACAAGTTATGAGTCTCTAAAAATTATTCATTGTTCATTCTGAACAGCAAATGGTCCGCCCTTTTGTCCCTCCCTGGATTCCAGGAGGAGCCCCCTCCTTTGGGGAAGTCCTTCCAGGAGCAGTTTACAACCCTTTCACACGTCCGTTTCCTGGGCTGAACGATCTGCCATTGTTCATTCTCCTTCTGTAGACAAAAGTCTGGCTTAAGCCACAATTATCATCCATCAGTGAGTTTCTGCTGAGAGGATTTCCCTCCCCTTGGGAGAAACCTGTTTTTCCACTTCTTGCAAGCTCGGCCAGGCTAATTTATTCTTAATTTCTTAAAATTCAACAGAAACCCAATTTGTTGCATCAAATAACATGCATACATTACTTTCTTAGCTTTAAATCTGTAGGATCAAAAACATAACTGAGATCTGTATTCTTTTTAGCAACAATCCTTTTATGTTTGCCACTCCGGCAGACTTTTAGTTTAGATTACTTTGAAGTTTCATCAGGAGCTCATCTGACTGAAGCTGTCATTCACAGGTAGCCCATTGTGCTGCACACAGGTTTTGACAGAAGCTGTCAGTCACAGGCAATCCAGTTTTATGAGGAAATGTTTTGCTCTTCACATTTAGGACTTTGTATATTTGCGATGCTTCATTAGATAACATGAATTTTAACGCCAAACAAGATTTTGAATGTTGAAAAGGTTTGTGTATAGGCATTTTGGAGTTTTTAGCAACAAAGCACATGTCACTTATAGGCACATTTTGGAGTTTCACTTGCAAAGTGCTGCTTCCCCCTCTGCACTCTGTTTGCTGGTCATGGGGCCCACTGGCACATTTTCTGCAGTGTGCTCTATTCCACCACACATGTACCATGGGTGGCAGGTTGTGCATCCATCTTTTTGTGTGTTTGAGAACGCGGTTTTTGGCATGCACACGAGTTTTGCCACCATTGTTGCTGTTTCTTGCACCCTAACTAGCAGAGTGATGCCGCATAGGATAGCAGAGTGGGTTAATACATCCCACACACAGGCTGCCTTTCATATCTCTCACCCAACATTCCATACATTCTAACAAAAGCAACAGGGAAACCAGGACACTACAAAGTGTTTACAAAATGATATGTCAGGATGTTCAGGCCGTTGGCCTCCCTTCCCCACGTTTTCAGCACGGGGCAAGGAAGCACACTCAAGCTTAGCACACACTTTGACTTCTCTAGCACGAGGATACATTTCAGAACAAACACCAGGGCCTTCTCTGACAAAATCTCTTTCCCCTTGAAAGTCTCTTATTCGTATTTAAAGTTTGCTTCTCTTTCAGGCTTACACAATTGAAACGGGATTTCCTTCCCCAACCTTCTTACTTCCAGATTCACTTTGCTTTACTATCGGAGACTTTCAAAACTTTATGGCTTTGCTTTAATCCTATACATAACCACTCCGACACTGCTGCATTCTGGTACTTGTATTTCGTAAGATCAATTCCTTTTACTTTACATTGTTTTGTTTCAAAAAATCCTTCTTGGGGATTCTATTCACTTTTCCTCTACTTAGTGATTTCCCTGTTTTTGCTTTTAGGTTAGTTTGCTTTTCAGTGTTCACATCACTTCCCTTCATTTCAGGCACTTGGTTTTCATTTTACAGAGACTTCCAATATCGTGTTCACTCAGACAGGTTCACTCTGTTACTTTAGCTCTTATTATCTTTCAGGTATCACGTTCTCGGTTGATTCACGGTTCACACCGGATTCAGCTCATCCGGGCTCAGATCCTTTTAACACAATGTTCAATTAGTCTCCCTCCGCCGGGCTTGGGCCAATTGCAATTCTACTCAAACTCGGTTTACCCAAAAACTCTCAGCTGATCTCCCTCCACTGGGGTCGGACCAACTTCATTTATTTTGTCGTCAACTTTCACCTTCCTTTTTGGGTTCCCGCCACTTGCCAGCTTTACTTGGTGCCTTCCCCTCATGCGCCCTGCTTACCATCTGCTCGCTAGAGTCTCTCTCTCTTTTGATCAGACTCACTGGGCAGCGTTGCAAAGTCAGCAGCTCCGTCCTTTGGTGTGGGGATGAGGTCAGGGTCTCACCACCTGCCCCTCTACATCCTTGGGGTCGGCACTGGCCCCAAGGGAACAATCAATTGTCTGGACCTCAACAGCAAGGTCCTGGCTTCCTGAATCCAACACGTAGGAGGCATGGCTCCTGTGACACGCTGCAGCCCTTCTCACTGGGCGAGTGTCGCCGCACGCTGTCCTCTGGATTCCCCGGACAGCTCCCAGTCTCCTGGTTTCTCAGCTCCAGACAGTCTTCCCAGCTTGCTTTTCATGTTTGGGGTTTGAAGAGGGATCCTCTGCCGGTCTCAGTCTTGCAGCCTCCTTCTTGCTCTTCCAACTGCATCTTCCCTTTATACACCCGTGTCTCTGCAACTCATCCAGAACAGGACTGCGAGACTTGTCCTTGGCCTCAAGCCCAGGGATCGTATCTCTCCAGGACTGAAATCTCTGCACTGGCTCCCAGTGGCTGCGAGGATTAAGTTCAAAACCCTCTCCAGTGTCCACAAGGCCTTCTGGGTCCTCAATACCTTCAACCCTCTCTTCCTAAATATCTTCATTCTCGAGCTTTTTGCTCGTCCGCCTCCAACTCCCTCAGGTTCCTTCGCTTCTCCAAGCAACAAGTTGGTGGTAGATCTATTTCTTCAGCTGGTGCCTCCCTCTGGAACAGCCTCCATGCCTCCCTGAAACTTGAGGAGAATCCTCTCCGGTTCCGGAAGCACCTCAAAACCTTTCTCTTTGCTTCTGCTTTTTCTCCTCCTCTCCCCTGCTGAATTCCTGGCTAAACAGAAACTGCACTGGCTACCTGGCCACCCTCTGATCTCGGGCCCAGGTCCCCTCCCTCGCCAGTCGCACTCCTGCACTGCCTTCCGGGCAACCCCTGCACTTGGTGACTGCCTTCTGTATCCATTCAGTCGCGCTTCCAGCACTTGACACCCGATGTCTGCACTTACCCTTGCACTTGCCACGAGCTAGCCGTACTTTTACCTATTGTTATTTATTCTAGTAT
Organism: Ambystoma mexicanum; assembly: GCF_040938575.1. Classification (NCBI taxonomy): domain Eukaryota; kingdom Metazoa; phylum Chordata; class Amphibia; order Caudata; family Ambystomatidae; genus Ambystoma; species Ambystoma mexicanum. The sequence continues at coordinate 907,965,771 of NC_090935.1, read as the reverse complement.
CCCATGTACTGCACTGTCCCCTCCTCCTTCCCCCTCGCACTTTCCCCTCCACCTTCCCATGCACTTGCGCAATGTGAATGACACCTGGCCTAGTAGGATCGTTGTCTTTGTCTCTCCTCTGTCCCCCCTCCCTTGCCTCGTCGCGCCTTTGAACACTTGTATATAGGCGCATTATAAATACCATATCATATCATATATCATGTTAATGGGTAGCAGGTGTGTGATTAGGGATGGGTCTGCCTGACCTTGCCTGAGTTCATTAAGGGGACAGCCTGCTGTCAGAGTATTGTAGTCTGTCTTCTGTGTCTTAGTGGGTTTTTCACTGGTAATCTTCACCCCTCCAGGTTGCTGCTGCTGCTGCTTCTTAGTATTATGCAAAAATGGAGGGGATGGTGTATGTTTGAAGATACCCCCAAAAAACAGAGGGGTTGTGTGTTTGTGGATAACTGGTGAGAGGGAATACCGTATCTCGCCTAGGCTATTCCCATGAGAATGACCCTGGACTCCCCTACCCAGGTGATCCTCCCGCACTAGTCCACCCCCAGCGTCTAGATCCAAAGGCGATGGCCGTGCCCTGGCCACCGGAGTAGAGGATTCTCAGGGTCCAAATGGGAGAATACCCCTAGGTTTCTCACACCACTAGCATAGTCTTCGGCCATGGTCAGTCGGCCGTGCCCACTGTCCATTTTACAACGCTACCAGACCACTAGCCATGGCCTTCGGATTGCAGGCTTTGAGAACTCACAATGTTTTTAGGCAATTGTGCTGTGAGATTACATTATTTGCCATGGAACACACACTTTGGTTAAGCAGTGTGCTCCAAGCGGTACACACTTTTTCTGCACCGTCATTTTGCAGCGTGACAAATTAGCATGCCCATTCCGCCGCAGCACCCCTTTCGGGGCACCCTTTTTGGCGCAAAAGCCATTCTGGTGCCGTTATTTTGGCACAATTGATGTTTGGACGTGGCTGACATTGCAGCCACATCTAAATACCCTCATGACAAATCAGGTCACAGGACTGCACTGCAACAAACCTCGCCACCTCCCAGTTGCATTGCTTTTCTTTTAATTAAATTAAATTAGTTAAATAAAAGAAAAAGCATATAGCCTTGACCCCTGGTCTGCCAGAGTTCAAGGCCCAGCATGTAACCACTATGCCGCAGTGGCTTAGTGCTTCACGGTGCATGCATTTCATACTCAGCCTACAATTTAATATGTCCAATTGTAAAATGCCAAGTATGAAACTTGTGAGAATACAAACAATAACATCATTGTAGCATATTGGTTGAGTGCTGCGTCTCAAACTCCTGCAGGCCAGGGTTCTCGAAGGCAGCGTTCAGCACAAATGTGTTTTTATTTAGTTTTTTCAGTTTTATAATGTTGCCTAGAGACGGTATAATACATGTTCCATCCTGTTTTATAATGTTGCAGTAAATAAATGTTTTTCACGCTTAATCCATATTGCAAAATGCAAAGTGCCTGCAGGTTCATGCCAATTGCGACCTCTCATGCCAAAACATCCTTGCGACGAGAGGTCCCTGCGGCCAACTGTCTGCGCCTAACTGGGCGTGCCCAAATGGGACCTGCAGCGAAACGGGCGCGCCATAATGGCGTGCGCCTAACTGGCCTTGCCTAAATGTCCTGTCCGTTCTCCAAGCCCCTTGTTTTATGGCCGGTCTCTTGGTGACTGTTATGATACATCACGCAACCCCAACTAACCACATTTAAGCAGCATGGAAACGCAAACAAAATGACCAGCAGAAAAAATAACATATACCCAGGTACAATTGCGCCCATAGCGAAAATCAAAAGCTGGCACCAATGAATATATGCACAGTAAGTAAGTGAATTATACAAATGTTCAATAGACCTACTCCTTAGATGAAAGTGCACAAGAAAAAAAAGCATTGGACTTTAAAAAAAAGTAATGAACACCAGAAAAATAACATTGGAGAGGAAATCTTCAAATAAATATACTGCTAAATTATAACAGCTGCTCACCTTTTAAATCCAGCAATCTGTTGTGAAATATTCCCGGGAAAACTAAATCCCAATACAAAACAAGTGCTTGTGCGTAAGCGTCTGCACTGGGAACATGACAACATGAGTAAAATCTTGGTAGCCAAATACTTGAGCAAATTAGCCAACCTCAAAAAACCCAAGTGGTGGCGTCTGCTCTCTGAAAAAAAGTTACGCTGTTCACCCACATACCCTTTACTGGCACCCTGAAAAGCAGCCACAATCGGGGGAAAATTACTGCACCAGTGCCCAGGATTGCAAACTCTCTTGCCGCATTGTGGGCAAATACTCATGACTTGTCCTCTCATAATTTCGTCTCCTCACCCCTATGTCTTTCTGAAGGGGGATAAGGGGCAGGTGTCAGCGCTAGTAGGATTCGACCCTCCTTCCTGATCCAGCCCTTCTACCCACTCCTCACCTGGTATCTCAGTGTCCGTGGGTTGTTGGAGTCTTTTCTTCCACAGGGCCTTTTCTTCTGAGGCGGCTAGGGTCTGCCTCGGTAGGAAGCCACCCTGACCTAAATTAAGAGGTCAAGGGGGGCCCCTCTACCGGAACAAACTATCGGGGGAAAAAGCCTTCCGGCATAAAAACCCCCCTCTCAGTGAAGTGCGTGGGAGCCTTGGTAATGCAGCCTGGAGGTGAGCCTGGAGATGCCGCCTGGAGGAGAGCCTTGAGATGCCGTCTGGAGGAGAGCATTGCGACGTAGTAAGCACAGAGGGGAAGCCACAAATACAGGTAAGAAGCCCAGGGAAAGAGCCGGAAAGCTGGCAAGCCGAGTGGGAGAAGAGCGAGCGAGACAGGTAAGCAGACTAAAGGCCGGCAGGGCCAGGAGAGAGAAGAAGAGAAGCTCGAGAGGAAAAAAACAGAACGGAGGAAAAACTGAGGAGCGTTTCACCCGAAAGCCTAGCGCGAGGGGTTGCAACGCGCAGGCTTCCGGGTGGAAGCAAAGAAAAAAGGCGATTGGTGGCGGGGCCGCCAAGACTAGAGCGCTGCATAGCAATGAGAGGAAAAACGTGGCCGGGCGAATCAATGGCCGCTTAAGCGCCATTGAACCCACTTACGCCACGGACTTCGGAGTGTGACAGTATGCCCCCCTCTACACCTCACACCTCCCGGCTTGCCCGGATGGGTACAGTGGAACCTTCTAGTGAGAACTGGGGCGTGTACGTAGGAATCAGGTTCCCATGAGTCCTTCGATTGGGGATAACCCTTCCAGGATACCAAGTATTCAAGACGTCCTCTTCTATACCTGGAATCTCGGATGTGTGAAACCTCATATTCAGCAGAACTGGGTTCGGAACAGGCAGGTAAGATGGGTTTCTTATTACCAGTAATACTTGGATCTACAGAGCGTAGCAAAGAAGCATGGAAGACCGGGTGTATGCGGCTCATCGTCTTTGGGAAGCTCGAGTCTAAATGCTACTGGGTTTATCTTATCGGTGATCTTAAAAGGCCCCACGTAGCGAAAGGACAACTTTAGTTGGGCGTAACCAACGGGGAAGGAACTTGGTGGAAAGCCAAACCCTATCACCCTTCTTCCACTGGGGGTAAGGTAGGCGATGGGAATCGGCCTGGGCCTTGTACCTTGTTTTAGCTGCAGACAAACTAAGTTGAGCTGTTCTATGAGCAGTTATAATTTCGCTTAAAGTGGACTCGATGGTAGGCACATTAGAGGGGGAATGGAGAATTGGTAATACCCCACGTGGGTGAATCCCATAAGTACAATAAAAAGGGCTAAGTTTGGTAGCAGAGTGAACAGTGTTATTATAAGCAAACTCGGCGGTGGAAATAAGAGACACCCAATTGTCTTGGTGGCAGTTTATGTAGCATCGGAGGTACTGCTCCAGAGTGGCGTTAAGGCGCTCTGTCTGGCCATTAGACTGGGGATGAAACCCTGAAGATAATGCTCTATCAATGCCAAGACGTTTACACAGGGCTCCCCAGAACCGTGATGTGAATTGACTCCCTCGATCAGAGATGATTTTATCGGGTAGTCCATGTAAACAAAAAATGTCCTTGAGGAATACCTCAGCCATCTTGGAAGCGGATGGGACACCTGCTAGCGGAGAGAAGTGTGCCAATTTGGTGAAGGAATCCACAGTTACCAGGAGGCAGGTGTAGAGCCTTGGGAGGCCGGTAGATCCACAATAAAATCCATAGAAATATGGGACCAAGGTCTAGAAGGTATCTCCGGTTGCTCCAATAGCCCCAAGGGTTTACAAGTGGGAGTCTTACTTTGAGCACAGATGGAACAGGCCTTGCAGCAATCCTTAACATCTTTGTTTAGTGTAGGCCAATAAAAGGAACAAGTGATCAGTTCTATTGTGCCTCTTTGACCTCGATGACCCGCTGTGGCATGGTCATGACACCATTCCAGTATCTTCAACTGTAAGGCTCTAGTGGGTACAAAGAGTCTTTGGTTCACTAGCAGCAAGCCTTACGCCCATTGCACACCCCGTAAATCCCTCTGAGAGATTGTCTCCTCTAGATCTGGCGTAGAGGCAGACCTTATGTCTTGAAGGAAGGTTGAGATGGCACCTACAATCCTATTGCGTGGAAACAAATACTCAGAAGGAGGGGTGACATGTGTAGCAGGGGTATCTCTTCGAGATAGAGCATCAGCTAGACCATTCTGAGTCCCCGGTATGTATGTAATGGTGAAGTCATATTGACTGAAAAAATGAGCCCAGCGTGCTTGCCTGGAGTTAACGCATTCCATCCCACGAAGGATTTTCAGGTTTTTGTGATCAGTGCGCAGAACAAATGGATATAGGGACCCTTGTAATAGGTGTCTCCATTCCTCGCAGGCCGACTTGAGGGCGAGTAGTTCCTTTTCAATCACGGAATAATTCCTTTGACTAGCGGATAGAGTTTTAGACAGATAGGCTATTGGGTGTTCCACAGCCCTACATTCCTGAAGCAACACAGCCCCCAATGCCTCGGCAGAGGCGTCTGCCTCAACCACAAATGGTTTGCCCTGATCCGGTTGGCACAAAATAGGTGCAGAGCAAAACAACTTATTCAACTGGACAAAAGCGGTGTTAGCCTGTTCAGTCCAAAGAAAAGGTTTAGCCTCTTTCTTGAGCAGAGCGGTAATGGGCAAGACAGCTTGCGAGAAATGGTCAATACATTTTCGATAGAAGTTGGCTAAGCCTAAAAAGCGTTGGACTTCCTTCAGGGTAGTGGGTATAGGCCACTCTAAAATGGCAGCGACCTTCCTTGGTTCCATCGTTACTCCTTCTTTAGAAAGGATATATCCTAAATATGGAACAGAATCAGCCATGAAGACACATTTTTCGGGCTTCACCAACAGACCATTGGACTGAAGACGTTGTAATACTGTTCTGAGATGTAGAAGATGTTCTTGGGGGGAGCGAGAATATACCAAAATGTCATCCAAATAGACTATGGTATTGATGAATAAGACATCAGAGAAAAGGCGATCCATGAAGCGTTGGAATATTGCTGGTGAATTAACAAGTCCAAAGGGCATCACCCTATATTCGTAAAGACCAAAAAGGGGTCCGAAAGGCCGTCTTCCATTCATCCCCTTTGCGGATTCGGAGGAGGTGGTAAGCACTTCGTAAATACAACTTCGAAAAAATAGTGGAGCCTTGTACTGCTTCTAGGATGTCATTAATGAGGGGCATGGGATATCGGTCCCGATCCGTGACCTTATTGAGGCCACGATAATCTATACAAGGCCTTAATTCTGATGAATCACGTTTGGGAATGAAGAACAATGATGCCCCCGCCGGGGATTTTGACGGTTCTATCAAGCCATTGGCTAGATGGGAATCCAAATATGACCGTAAGGCCTTCTTTTCAATGAGGGATAAAGGAAACATCCTCCCAAACGGTACCAAAGCTTCAGGTACCAGGTCGATGGCGCTATCTTCGGGTCTATGCGGGGGCAACTCAAGGACAGCCCTCTCTCTAAAGTCCTCTAGGAATTCAGACAGTTCAGATGGAACACAACAAATTTCGCTTGTAGTAGCTACTCCTGATGGAATGATCTGGATCTGTTCGGGAGATTGAAGAGGTAAACAGTGCTCCTTGCAAAACTCTGAATCAAATGTCATAGAATTTCTGGCCCAGTCAATGTGTGGATTATGTTTCCTCAACCAAGGGATACCCAGAATCACAGGGAAATGGGCGGCTCGAATGAGGTCGAACATTAAGAGTTCCGAGTGCTGCTGTATAATGATCGTCATCTGTTCAGTGGTGTATAATGATCGTCATCTGTTCAGTGGTGGGTCCGGAAGATAATGGGGATCCATCCACGCCCTCTACCTTCTGAGCTTCCTTTCGTTGCACCAAGGTAAGTCCCTGGTGTCCTGCCCATTCGGTATCCATGAAGACCCCAGCAGCTCCACAATCAATTAGGGCCAAAGTGGAGAGTTGACTTGGTGGAGTTTGCAGCTGAATGGATACCACCATGAGACGAGAATCCAAGGTATTAGGAGGGGGTGCTACTGTCAGAGTAACATAGGGACTAGAGCTACAACCTCGGAACCCTGTCCCTTCTAGTTCCGAGGTTTGTCGTTTCCCGACCGCCGAGGAGGGACTTCCGGACAGTTACGAAGGAGATGAGAATTTGATCCACAATACATGCATAGACCTGCATCCCGACGTCTCTTTCGCTCTTCTGGAGTCAAAGGAGCTCGTGCGGATCCGATCTGCATGGGTTCTTCCTTGCTCCGGCCCAGTGGCTGCAATGAAACAGGAGGAGTAGGGGATGCTGGAAGGACTGGATTGCGATGTTTCCTCCTTTCAACTCGTCGCTCGCTCAGGCGATACTCTATCTGGAGTGTGATGGATATCAGGTCTGAAAGGGTGGTGGGTCGAGCTATACGAGCCAATTCATCCTTCAGCTCTTCTTTTAATCCTCGGCGAAAGAGTGTGTACTGGACGTGTTCTGGCCATCCTGCATCAGCAGCCAGGTGTTTGAACGAAGAGATATATGTGCGTAAGTCATTGTTCCCTTGTTGAACATCGAGCAGTTCTTCGGCGGCTACATGGGTAATCTCTTCTTGTTCAAAGGTGTGCCTTAATAAGGTCAAAAAGGCTCCATGGTCTTGCACCACTGGATTATTCTCTATTACCAGTGGGGATGCCCAAGCCAGGGCATTACCGGTCATATTAGATATCATAAATCCCACCTTCGAATGACCACTGGCGAAAGAGTGTGGGCGAAAGGCAAAATAAATGGCACAAGATTCCAAAAACTCCTTGAGTCGTTTTGGTGTACCGTCAAATTTTCCGGAAGACAAGGCCATAGGAGGGAGATCCAACTCCCTAGGTTCCCGTGCGGAAACCAGCTGCCTTAGAGCTGCATTTTCCGCCTTAATGTTCTGCAATTCAACACTCATCCCTTGAACCGCCGTAACCAGCTCCTGAAATTGTTCAGGGGAAGCCATGATCCTTTCTGGGCGTTGCAAACTGTCAGCGCTAGTAGGATTCAACCCTCTTTCCTGATCCAGCCCTTCCACCCACTCCTCACCTGGTATCTCAGTGTCCGTGGGTTGTTGGAGTCTTTTCTTCCACAGGGCCTTTTTCTTCTGAGGCGGATAGGTTCTGCCTCGGTAGGAAGCCACCCTGACCTAAATTAAAAGAGGTCAAGGGGGGCCCCTCTACCAGAACAAACTATCGGGGGAAAAAAGCCTTCCGGCATAAAAAACCCCCTCTGAGTGAAGTGCGTGGGAGCCTTGGTAATGCAGCCTGGAGGTGAGCCTGGAGATGCCGCCTGGAGGAGAGCCTTGCGACGTAGTAAGCACAGAGGGGAAGCCACAAATACAGGTAAGAAGCCCAGGGAAAGAGCCGGAAAGCTGGCAAGCCGAGTGGGAGAAGAGCGAGCGAGACAGGTAAGCAGACTAAAGGCCGGTAGGGCCAGGAGAGAGAAGAAGAGAAGCTCGAGAGGAAAAAAACAGAACGGAGGAAAAACTGAGGAGCGTTTCACCCGAAAGCCTAGCGCGAGGGGTTGCAACGCGCAGGCTTCCGGGTGGAAGCGAAGAAAAAAGGCGATTGGTGGCGGGGCCGCCAAGACTAGAGCGCTGCATAGCAGTGAGAGGAAAAACGTGGCCGGGCGATTCAATGGCCGCTTAAGTGCCATTGAACCCACTTACGCCACGGACTTCGGAGTGTGACAGCAGGACTGCAGACAGATAACAAGGAAGCTCAAGTCAGGTAACACAGGCAATGGGAACAGAACAAGGAACTGCAGGTAGGGAACAATATAATTATTATTAGAGAACAAGGGGATATAGACAGGGAACAGGGGATTGCAAGCAGGGGAGCAGGGCTGCAGTGTAGGCAGCACAGAGGTGCCGGGCAAAAGGCAGGGTAGTGAAGGGCACGTAGCAGGGCTGCAAGGTAGGGATTACAGGGGTCTGGAACAGGAGCAGGTTCTGGAAACAGGACACGGCAGAAATCCAAGGATCAAAGGGCTCGAAGCAAGCTCAACGCAAGAGACTTGTGCTCCTGCAGGCAGCTGCTTAATTACTGACCCGCCCTGTGTTCAAGCAGGCTAATTTGAGCAGCACACATGAAGGTACTTAGCCTCCTCCCGCTCTTGTCCTAGGAAAGTGAAAGCAGCACTGATCTCTAAGGTTTCTGGGGATTGTAGTTCTAAGACTGCTGCATAGGAAAAACCAGGGAATGAAAACTACCACAAGGTGCATTATGGGACATGTAGTTTGTGAAATTAAATAAAGAAGTTCCAAAGTCTTGTAAACTCAAAGTAAAGACAATAATATGAATAGGTATTGTACAGGAAGGTTCATGGTGATGATTGAGTACCATATAGTCCACAATGGGTGCCAATTGATGCTCCAGTGGCACAGTCATGACACTCCCTCCAATATAAATTAATCCACCATCCAATTTTTGTTTATGCATGGACTGGAACATATCTAAATTCAGAAGACAGAAAATAACAGAGAAAGGGCTCTGTTAACTTAACACTAACGCACATATCTAAGTGTGCCTATGTTTAGAGAATTTACCTTGCATGAGTAGGACATAACTCGTTTCAAGCTCGGCAGTTCGTAGCTAGCAAAGGGGAACCCTCCCTTCCTATTTTCTTCCTATTACAGTTGGCGGTGGAGCGCGTGATCCGTAGTACTTGAGCAGATGCCTATTTGGAAGGATGACGTGCTAGATGGACTAAGTACAGTAAGCTGAAAGCACTCATTGCAGCAAGCTAACTAGTTTGATGACCATAGCATAGGTGCAATACAGAAGTAGCCACTAAAAAAATGGAGAAGTGCATGCAGTTTTGGGCAAAGCTGCCCTTGGCGATGATGGGGCAGGGAGCAATGCTAAAGATGGTGGTCCTGCCAAGTCTCCTACACTACTTCGGGAACATATCGTACCTGAATCCTAAGAAGTTCTTCACCAAATTGAATAGCATGTGTAGGGACTTTTTGTGGCATGGCACGCAAAATAGAGTGGCGTTATGGAAGCTACAGAACTTCCATGACAAAGGAGGGATAAAGCTGCCCAACTATGAGGCGTACTATGTGGCAAGACAGTTACAGTATGTTGCCAAATGGCTCTCTGACGAAGAGACCTCGGAATTTAGGCTGTTTGGGCGTGATTGTGCACCTTTTTACTTGAAAGAGATGATGTGGGTAACCAGGGCGGAAATGGTGGGGTGCCCTAAAACGATGCTACTGGGGTGGAAGGTGTGGCGCAGGGCATGTCAAATGATGGAGAACCCGTCCCCATGCTCACCGCAGATACCACTGGTTGCATTGACCGGGGCAGACCGCAGCTACGAATGATACTCAGGAACCACTGGGAACCGGCTGGGGTGGCAACAATGGGTGATATTTGGCGGGAGGGCTCTAGTATTACTTTTGAGGGGCTGCGGGAAGAAACTGGGTTGCACAAGGGCCAGTATATTACGTATCACAGAGTGGTACAGAGGATTAAGAGAACATGGCCTGAAACTGTGTTGGCAGAAGAATCAGATGCCACCATAGACGTGATATATGACATAGCTTAGGGGGGTCATGAGATTTCCAGATTGTATGAAATGCTGATGTCTAAGTGGGGAAGGAGGTCACGCAGTTGAGACTTGACTGGGAAATGGAGGTTGGAGCCCCGATGGGAGACGGGATGTGGGAACGGGTGCAGGAGTATCATAAGAAGGTGTCTAGAAATGCGAGGCTGAAACAGATTCAGCTGTACATAACGCATAGGGCATATATGACGCCTTGGAGGATATCGAGGTTTGAAAATGCAGGACGGCAAGCATGCCCCAAGTGTGATGAGGAGAACGCGGGCATGGTGCATATATTCTGGTCATGCCCGATCATAGAGCGTTTCTGGAGGGGAGTGAAAGAGAAACTGGAAGAAAAAGGGGTCAAGATGGTAGTGGATACAGTGTGGGCCTGTCTGCTGGGTGGGGTTCCCCAGACCACAGAAGCTCAGGCACATAAGTAAGCTGAGGGATCTGGCTTATGTGCTTGCAAAGAGGAGGATTGCCATGGGATGGAAGTCATGCCATGTGCCAAAGGTAGAGGTGTGGTGGAGAGATTTGCAAAAATGGGCGGAAGCCGAAACCATGGCATGACAAGAAGCAAGTAGCACAGGCGGGGGCGAGGAGGAAACTCGAGGAGTCCCTGATGGCCTGGAAATCACTGATAGCCGAACTGTTTGGGTCACTAGATGACCCGGCAGAGCCTGTAGAAGAGGAGACCGAACCACAGGATGCGGAAACTGAAGGTTTACTGCAATAGACTCGTAGAGGGGGGTGGGTTAAGGGAAGTAGTGGTTAGAAGTTAAGAAAGTGTAATGAAACTGTTGGAACATGCACTGTTTGTTTGGTTTGTGTTTGGTTGTTTTATAATTCAATAAAATGTTTTAAAAAAAAACAAACTAGTTTGATGACCATTCAACCTAAAATGAATAGTGTGATAATGTCTGGGTAGCTTACCTGGATTTGGAACAAACTCCTCATTCAGCTTGTGGCTCTTGCAAAGCCAACATTGTTGTTCATCGGCTTCAACCAGCCTTTGCTGGTGAATACGGTCCACTTTTACAATAGGCCCAAAGTCATTGGCAACGCTTATGGTGCAGACCGCATCATGCGTTTGCCTTGCCTTGTTGATATTCTTATGAAAAAAGCACCAGCATTATAGAATGGCTTTGCCTCTTACTATTTATAGACGAAAAAGTTTTTATTTGTCCCAGCGCCATTCATTTGTACTAAAAGTGACCACTTTTATTATTGTGTAGTCACCCTTGAGTAAGGTTTTTTCAGACGTCTCTAAAGAACATTGTCACCAAGATGTTCCCAATTTAATTTATTTGACCCGTTTGGCTGTGTCCGCTAAATGGGGAAAGGGCATATCAACCCGTACTTTAAATTTAGCCGAAAACTGCAAGCACTTCGCTCACACATCTTTTAGTATATACATAGGAGGGGCTATAGGGTCTGCAAAATCTCCTAGCACATTTTATTAATTGTGCATTTCTAAGGCGCTTATACATAAAGTAAATTGTGTTTAAAAGTGCCCACAGGCCAACATGGAGGGAACATGGGAGTGAAAGGCAAATATAACAATGACGGAGAGAGGGGTCTACTAGGCCTTGTGAGCATTCAGAGCGTGCAAGTGCAGAGAGAGAGGGGGATGAGATGGGGATAAATGCTAGGAGTAACAGGGAGGTAAGTGCTAGGGAGCAAGTTGCAAGCTATTAAGTGACTGGCAAGGAACATTGTTGATCACAGTACGCTAAAGTTACCTACATCTGTTCAGCTCTGCCCTCCACGTTTATGATCCCTAGCATAATGAATCTAGCTTCTGGATTTGACCGCGCTGTGGCTTATAAACCCTCTTTGAGTGGTACACCACCTTGGGGTAAATCGGTTTGCTGTTCAGTGGCATAAGTCAAGATGAAGTTACAATAACATTCAATTGACAAGATGTATTAATTGACCAGTTTCTATCGCCCCATAATAGTTACTCAATGCAAATCTTTGTTTATGCCATTTTCGTGCATTCTCTGTCTGATGATCCAGTCTTGCTCCATTTAATAGAGCCCTGCAATTGTGGAGTATTGAAACCTGTCAGGTTTTAACTTGGTCCAGGACTAACCAATTAGTCGTCTGGTGCATGGTTTCTCATTTGAAAATGTTTTACCAGAGGGGCTAAGGTGGTTCTGTTCCATATCCTACTCCATTCATTTATTCAGAGACTTTTCCTGTCATCATTCCAATGTAGAGCAAACCGTATTTGCATTTGAAGTTACATTTGTGGAGTTAAAATTAGTGAAGTTCTGGATTCTCCACCTAATTTATCCATGACAAAATGCAATGGTCTTGCTGGTGAAATAACACAAGTTTCAATTTCCGCAAGGATGGTGGCCCCAGAAAGGGTCTCTTACTTTGTCCCTGGAAGCCTGCATTGTGTTTAGCACTAGGGTCTCCTGTTTTGATTTTAGCCTAGAGTGGACCATTGTGTCTTTAATGTTTTTACCCTTTCTTAGTGCAAATAGTAGTGGTCCATTGGAACAGACTGTTGCTGTTACCAAAACCCAAAACTTGTTCACTAGTTTCCTTACTTTGTTTCCTAACGGTGGCCACACAAATCAGCTGGTCTGTTTTCGAGGCCCGTCTACCTACAGTCAAGAGGGCATACCTGTTAGTGAACCTTGCGCGTTTCGCAGCATGTTTTAGCGTCTTGCTAGGGTAGCCCCTCTCTAATAGTCTGTTGGCCAAGATGGATGCCTGGTTCTCAACATCCTCTTTGTAGGTACAATTGCTGCATAAACGTAGGAATTGACCATAGGGGCGATTGTCCCTGAGCGCTTTTGGGTGTTGGTTTGAGTACAATAGTAGTGTATTGCGCTCCATGCCTTTCCTATACAAATTGGTGTAGAGGTAACCCTCTTGATGGGCAAGATACAAAAATGGAATTGGTTTTTGGTCCACATGGGATGTTAAATTCAAATTACAATTTCAAAGGTTCAACCAATTCAAAAATTAATTCCGCTCATCTGTAAACCCCGTTCCGATAAAGAAAATATCATATATGTACCAGACTCACTGATTTATTTTAGTGCAGTAAGTGTTATTTTTATAGATGTTGTCATCTTCATAATGCGAAATGTAGATAGATGTTCGCCAGGCTGGGATAAAAAGATAAAACCATGGCAGTCCCATTAGTCTGTAAAAATAAATCATTTTGCAAAGCAAAGAAGTTATTACAAAGGGTCACTTCCACTTGATAAATTGTGTCGGCACATTATGGGGTATGGGTCTTGCCTCAAGAAGCTTCTGTATAATCCCCATCACCTCCATTTGGGGGATAGTGGTATAAAGGGAAGTTATGTCCAGTGTCACCAGAAGGTTTGTATCAGCCTTATAGGGCAACCCTTTGACCATATTCATCACATCCGGGTCCCACTGAATGTGTTGCGACTGGCAGGACACCCGTAACAGACACCTCCTGCATTCTTTTTGGCTTGGGCCGAGGTCCACCAATGACCAAAGGGCCTAGGCGCCAGACGACCCCGCCTATGAGGCCTAGGTGTCAATCAACATTAGAGATGTCGAAGCTCCCTGAGAGTATGCTCCCCTTCCGAGAGACCCCTTCTTGTCCAAGTTGTACTCCATCTACGATGAAGAATGTCATCAGGTACCATTCGGGTTGGAACCATGGTTTCCCGGGAGGAGAGAGATTTCCCCAAAGAGTTCTACGGGAATGTGATGGGGCTGGCCGAGGACCTGCAGCAGGTCTGGACTGACCCACCGGGACACCGGGACTTTCCCCGCTAGGCCTCAGAACATAGGGCCTCTTTTCATGGGGGAAGGATACATACATTAAATTAGAACATTAAGATCAATGCAGAGCTCCTTTGGAGGACAGGAAGGCCTTGTGCATCAGGCTGCGCTTGCGACCATGCCGTCAGACATGCTGAGCCCCTTTCTGGAGCTTGACATGAACCTGTCCAAGGTGAGGAGATCTCCCGTCAGCGACCATGGGTACTTGTCATGTTGTTTTACCCTTTCCACTGCAGCTACACCCTGCATTTTTCCTGTCAGTTTCTGTGTGAAATATCTGCTTTTTTAAAGATGTAATAGCTTGCGATCACGGTTTCAAGTCCCATAAAGTAACGCCCTATCCGAAACTATTCACGCTTGTTTGCCTGACTTGTCTGTGTCCGACCCCAAGCAAGAAGTGTGTGTTTTTTCTATTATAATGTATTTAAAGACCCACACGATCTTGCAGAGATGGATCCCTCCCCGCCGCACCTTTTCTTTAGGTTGGCACTATTATTGTGCACTTGATGCAACGCAATAGGCACTTTGTCTGTGGACATGTTTGTTACTGCCAAATGCAAACCCAATTTTGAGTATGCCGGCCGAGGGTGGAAGTAGGCTGATGTGTTGCAAACTGTAGGTGTACCTGCAGACATATAAAAGGACCGTTGTCAGCATCCAGCAAGTTTGTATTTCATCTTAAAAATGATATAATGCTCAAATTATATAAAGCTCTCTAATGCATTGACTTTGGTAGTGCAGTGCACGGCACCCTTTCTTGACACACTGCAGCTGTGGGTGCATTATGAAGGTCGGAGGGCGTGAAGCAGGCATCTGCGCGCGAGATCTAGCGTTGGGCCTTGGATTTCCACGTAGCCTGTGAGCCAGAATGCCCTGGGGTGAAATCGTATGACCTTCGGCAGAGCATGTGGGTTACTTGTCCAGCAGCACAGGTAGCTGTAGAGGAAACAGTGGCACTAAATGCAACAGCTCGTTTACCCGGAGATAAAACCTTTGCTATTGATGTTCTTCAGACTTTATCTGAGATATCGACATAAGCATGTCACTGGAGTTGTTCCCATAATCTCACTACGTTTTTCATAAGTTCTTATAAACTACTGGCTGGAGCTGATGCTGATCTTGGCAGAGCATGGTCTGCATAGAATTCACATGTGCACCTGAGTCAATGGAGTGGAGGTCCTTGCCCAAAGATTCTCTATTCCAAGAAAGGTGAAGGAGCATTTCGAGCGAGAGATGGTGTGGTTGTTGGCAGTGGTGTCTAGATGGAGTTTATGTCTCAAAGACCTGCCTGGGGTTCTTTGGCGTGCTGTGGGGAGGAGGGGGGGGGGGGGGCAGAGAGGGACGTGTGCGACCGACCGACCTACATGCAGTCCACAGGTTTGAAGCACGACTGTGAAGACAGGTTTTCACTCTCCTGAGGTGCATAAAATGCTTACTATTGTACAGCCTAATAACAGCCCAACTCATCATGTAAGTTCCAACAGAACATACACCGGGCTGTGCATTACATAAAAGGTGCTTGTTACGAGCGAGTTTTATTGATATTGCATTGTGTATGTTCAGCAGTGCTTTGCAATTAGGGTATTATCAGGTGTATTATGGAGCTTTTGATTATTATCAGCGCTGACTCAACGTTCAAATGTTTGTGACATGATTGCTATCGAAGAGGGGCAGCACTAGCTGGTATGTACAGTGCTAAGAAGGCATTACAAGGTGACAGCAAGCTCTGTATAAATGGAACTTCTATGTGTATGTGTGTGAGGCCTCGGGGTGACTTACATGGCACTGAATGGGCCTTAATAGGTAGTTGGTTTTCTTTATAATTGGCTTGCTAATTGTGTTGTCTCCATACCGTGGTAGTGCAATCAGGAGGCTTTTTAAAAATTAACTGTGTGAGAATCAGATCAGAGATGCATTCAGGGTCACCTAGGTTTAGATGTGAGTGAGATGATAATGTGAGCTGAAGGAGTGGGTAATCTCGATGCTGAGGTGTTCATTGAGAGCTGAGCACATCGTAAAATGGGGAATCCATCTCATTGAGATTTTGAGGGTGACTGGTGTCTTATGAGGTGCATGCAACCCGACCTAAAGAATAAAATGAATGCGTCAGTCTGATTTACTGATTCTTACTTCATTACTGAGCTGCTTGTGTGAGAGGACTGATGCAGCTCACGGGTTTCATTAGAATAAGCTCTGCTGTAGCACTGCATTACTTAACCCTCAGTCTTCTCTAACCTATTATCCTCCTGGTGGCAACATTACGCAGACAGAGTGACGGTGATATGAGATCCTGGAGTTGGTTGAAAGGAAATTGAAAAAAGACTGATAGACACAAGCTTTACATTTTCTTTTCTGGTACTGAGACTAGTAATGACGCCTACGTGTGTTGGTACATGTGTTAATGAATGGTTGTTAGCATAACCCTATCGACAAAGCATTTTGCATAAAATATTTCCATGAACAATTATCATTACCCAGCCCAGGGCCGGCCCTAGGATTTGCTGGGCCCTGGACAACATCAGATGTGCGGGCTCCCTTATTTGCATGAATGGTGACCCGTGATATTACAGAACCTTAAACTTGTATCACAGAATAAGTCTTTAATACACACAGGTATCATAGGAAGTTACATTAAAAACACATTCCCATGATTAAGGCAGGATACAAATACACAGTGACGTCCAGTATTTCATTTGTCCCTGTAAACATTTAACTATGTGGCAATATCAGGAGTGAGGCTTTATTTTGAGGTAGCAGACAAAATGAGAAGGGAGCCTTATCAATGTACCCCCTGAGCCTTCATTGAGGGGGTCAGCAGGCCAAAACTGTTTGGCAGGGTGAAGGAATTGAAAGGCGAAACAGGGGATCCCATAACAGAACATTGCAACAGCAACTGAGAAGGTTAGGCGACTGCTGCTGAGATGTTATCTTTATATCTTGTGGCCGTGGCTAACCGCCATGTGAGTAGGGCGCACTCCAGGCAGCTCCGCTGGATGTGCCCTTGATTTGCTGCAAAATCGCGGATATACTCAATTAAAATTCCTGAAAATCACCTTAATTCCAGGCGAATACCCGAGCACCCACACCTGAAATCTGGGGCAGCTGAGACTCTTCTGCGCCGAGTTACACCGGAATCGTGGACGGAGGCCTGGTCCCGAACATGGCGCCTGCCAGGTGAAGGGCGCAATGCGCTGGATCCCGTCCTCTCGGCCCGTGACTGGGAGGCCTCGA
Organism: Ambystoma mexicanum; assembly: GCF_040938575.1. Classification (NCBI taxonomy): domain Eukaryota; kingdom Metazoa; phylum Chordata; class Amphibia; order Caudata; family Ambystomatidae; genus Ambystoma; species Ambystoma mexicanum. The sequence continues at coordinate 907,948,728 of NC_090935.1, read as the reverse complement.
GAGACCGTCGAGTGCAGGCAGGACCCCACGAGTGATCAGGGCGCCCTGCGGGAGGCCCCGACGGTGCGCTGAGCAGCGGGAATCGGAGCAGTATTAAAACAAAGGGACCTGTGGCCGGGCACCCTCCGGGCTCTGCGGATGAGGATCGGCCCCGTGCAGCCAGGAGCGCCCCCCGGGACCTTGCGGCGACCAAATAGAGCAAGCGGCCCATTGCGGCCGCCCACAGCCGTGAGCGGAAGGCACCCAGATTGCGTGGGAGAAGCCCGAGCACAGAGAACGGGAGGTGAGGCTCGTCACAGATGGAGCTGAGAACCGGAGAGCGGAGAGGCCCGGCTGTGCAACCCAAGGCGCAGGGTAAGGAGCAAGTGGGAGGGAGAGCTCAGCCACATCAGCAGCGGCCCACACCAGACAAGCGGGCTGCCCCTCTCTCCTCCCCACCCCCTTCGCTGCGGTGCCTCGCGCACAGCAGCAGCACAGAACTGAGACTATGGGCATGGCCCAGCCCTAAGCGGCACGAAACCAAGGTACGTAGCACGCTTCGCCCAGGGCCTCGCGGTAGGCACCCATGTGGGCCCTGCAGGCGGACACCATAAGCGGCGCACTCACAGCAACGCACTCTTCCCCGTGCCAGCAGCAGTGGCTTGGCCAGTGGGGAAGCGAGGCCAGGAGGAGGCCACCTTAGCTCGCCGGGCTCGAGAGCACTAGCCCAACATAAGCCCAGCAACAGCCAAGTGAACCTAGAAACCCACCCCTCTCACGCCTCTGAGAACGAAAGCAGTGCACACGGCCCTGGGGAGCCACAAAGAACGCATAACAGCTGCACCACCCCTAGGCACAGCACCGCAGCCCACAACAATGCTGCCAACCTTGGGAACCAGCAGGCTTGCCTGCCCACAGAGTGATGACCGCCAAAGGCGTCAGGGGTAAACAGAGGCAGACCACGATGGAAACCTACACAGCTTGGTGCCCGGCCAGGCCAAACACAAACGCCACCAGCACTGAAACACAGCTAGCAGAGCCACACGAGCCAGCGAACTCACAGCTTATGGAAGCCATTAAAACACTTCAGAGGACAATGGTGAGTAAATTTGACGCCGTGGCAATCGACCTAAACTTACTGCAACAGGACGTCCGTGCCATAGCAAGCAGAACCAAAGGGCTGGAAACCCAGGTTCGAGAGAACTCGGAGGCAAAAACCCAGATCCTAAAGGATGTAGACCTACTGGCACAAAAGGTAAAAAACCTGGAAGACCGAGCCGACGAAGCAGAAGGGCGGGCACGTCGGAACAGCATTAGACTCTTAGGTCTGCCGGAGGGTATCGAAGGCAGCGACCCCACGAACTATATTGAAAACCTCCTATTGCAAGAAATCGGGGCTGGCAAGTTGTCCCAAGGCTTCACCATCGAGAGAGCCCATCGCTCCCTTGCCAAACGGCCAGCCACGGGGACCCCACCCAGGCCAATAATAGGAAAAGTACTCAACTAGAGAGACAGAGAGGCGATTCTGGCCTTCTCAAGATCAAGTGGCCGCATACAGAGAGACTCTGCTAAGGTAGCCATATACCCAGACTACACATTCCAGGTCCAGATGATGAGAGCCCAATTCATTTCCACTAAGGCAAGCCTGAAAAATGCAGGCTTACGCTACATGCTTCTCTACCCAGCTAAACTAAAGGTGCTGCACAACAACAAAGCACTCCTGTTCGATACACCAGAGGAAGTCAGTGAGTGGATGGACAGGGAACACCCCCCTGTCCTTGAAATGGGCGAGAGCAAACCACGGAAACAACGCTCTAAGTAACATTTGCCGCCTAGCACCAGGGCTGAGCATGCACGGTAATTGGAATACATTCAAACGCAGCAACACTGATCCTCTTAGGAGACATACTGGAGTCGGATTGCTCCTCAAGTGACAGCAACCGAAGCGGACCTACTTCTACCTTCTGCCCCCAGAAGGAATTAGGGTATATTAAATCCACCCATAGGGCACCAAGAGACCACCAAGAGGTCAAATGGAGTGGAAACGGGGTAGTCAGAACGGGGGAAACCCCGCTGGGCTTGTTATGTTACTGGGAAGTTTAAAGTTTGAGTGGGGAGGGAACCAGGGAGCTGGTATTCAAAGTTGGGAACCTTATTTAATTAAACCAAGACCACCCAGAGCACCGGAAGCCACTGGAATCAAGCAGGGAAGCACCAGGAGCGCTATCCACATAAGAGCGACCACGCAGAACCCATGGCGGACAAAATCAGGATCTTGACATGGAACGTCAGGAGAATTAAAAGCTATGTCAAGCAGCGCCGAGTCCATGCATTCATAAAGCGCAGCAAGATCGGAATCGCCCTTCTGCAGGAAACTCACCTGAATGCACAAAAGCTAGCTGCAAAATTTTGAGGGGACACTGATAGGATCCACATACTCCACTTACGCAAGAGGAGTCCTGATCTGGATAGCCCCGTCCATCCCCATAAAATTGATGCACTCAAAAACAGACAACGAAGGCAGAATGGCCCTAGTGCATGGCAACATTGAGGGAAAAGAACTCTGTCTAGTTAGCACCTATGCACCCAAACACAATGCCAGTCTTCTTCCGCTCCCTATATAAACGACTGGGCCCATTCAGGGACTGCACCTTGATATGGTGGGGAGACCACAACTGCACCTTGAATCCCCTCGTAGACAGATCAGATGACAAGCACGCCCGCCTGGCCCCACCCGGCAAAATACTAAACGCACTAACACAACAATATGCGCTTAGAGACCTGTGGAGAGAACACCCCCTAGAGAAGCGAGAGTATTCCTACTACTCAGCCCCACACGCTGTTCACACTAGAATAGATTACATCCACGTAAGTGAGGGACAACTGGCCATGTTTGGCGACACACAATACCTTGCCAGAGTGTTGTCAGACCACTCCCCACTGGTGACCACCTGGACAGTGTTCGCACCCAGACCCCCAGCGCCCACCTGGAGGCTCAGATCCTAAGCCCTGCTAGATGAGGCCTTCTCCGAACAGAGTAAAAAAAGCACACTAGACTACTGGCAATTGAATATGAATAGTGTGCAACACATTAGTACGGCATGGGAGACGTATAAAGTGGTCATGAGGGGGGAGATGATCGCAGTTACTGGAGGAGCCCAGAGATCCATACTCGCCCTACTAGCACGCAACGAAGAAGAGCTAAAAACACTAGAAGCTGAGCTCCCCGGAGAGCCCGCCCACCTTCAAAGAATAATAGAGCTCAAACAAGCCTGTCTGGGACATTGGGAAAAACTAGGGAAACTCAGCTACGCAAAGTACATTGAACGCAGTCATGCCCTTGGGGACAAGCCAGGGAAGCTCCTGGCTTGGCTTTATAAGAGGGAAGCCCCCAGGATGCCCATTTGCCAAGTGCGCAACCCGGACGGCACATTGGCACATACGCAAGCCGGAATTAACCTAGCGTTCACCGGGTTTTACCAAGCCCCGTACACCGAACCCCCCCTCGCCCACAGACACTGAAATAGAGGATGTCTTAGACATCATCAAGCTACCCAAACTACATGCGCAATTAGCTGAGGCCTTAGATGAGCCCATTACCCCTGAGGAAGTGTAACGCTCACCTGAATCCCTCGGAGGCGCAGGTCTGGGCTGGGGGTTCTCGGAGTCTTCTAGGGTAACGCGCAGGCCTCGAATGCCACCCTGGAAAGGCCCTCTCCTCACTGAGATCTTGATCTGAAGGGTGAGGTGTCTGCAATTAGGAGAGCAAGGGGTTAATAGGATATATAAGCCTGACTGGGCAAGCTGACTCCCCTTCCTGGTACTCCCCAAGTAGTTCGTAGGCTAAACGTGCTCACCTTATATAGGTGAAAGCGGAGCTCTCCATCCTGCGTCTGTGCAGGGGCGCCGAAGCCAGTTACTTCACTGGTTAATTGTCCAGCCTCTTGGTTGCAGAGGATGAAGATTTGAAGCTAGGCCGTCGTTAGCAGCACGAACGGCGGTTTCTTGAATATGGAGGTCCGGAGAGCGATGGAATGGCGAAGGTATTGCAGGCAAGTAAGTAGAAAATGTCAATTCGAAGTTTAAAGCACTTCTTAATGTCTCTTTTCCTTTTTCAGGTTGCAGAAGCAGCTGGATGGAAAAAATAGATGTCGAGGAATGCGCCGAGGATTGAGATAGATGAGAGCTGCCCAAAACACGTGCGTATGGATGGAGTTTGTATTTCTTAATGATGTCCTTTTGTTTTGCAGATGCGAGTAGCAGCGTCGGCGGAGGCGAGAAGAATGCAGCGCAGGTAGGGAAAGTTTCAAGATGGTTACTAACCAATGTCCTTGCTTCCACAGGGTGCCAAAAAAAAGGAAAGCTGCAGCCCGTGGCTTGAGATGCACCGATGGATTGGGTAAGAGCTGCGCTGGTTTTTATCTCGTGCAAACCTGGTGTTCTTTTCCCTTCTCAGATGCTGCAGAAGACGAAGATGGTATTTCAGAAGGTAAGATTACGGATTTCTCTTCCCTAGATGCAGAAGTTGAAGATTCTCTGGAGCTGACACGGTGAGCGTCTTGCTGCTATTGCAGAATAACGCGAAGCACGTTGCTCTGATCGGGCGTGGTTTAAATAGTCCTACTGGAGTGCTTAGGCGTCTCCTTCCACAGCAGCCTCGCCCAGGTAAGAAGTCCCAGCTTCCAGAATAGTTCCAGTATCCAGTCCCAGGGAGTGGTGCTGGCCACACCCAGAAGGTAAAGTAGTTCCAGCCATGGATGGATGAGGATTTCATCCTGCAGGTGAGTGAGCAGCATGGTCTGCAGCCGGTAGGTCCACCCATGCACCATTCCTTACATCATGAGCCCGGCACGTCCTGTGCCGGGACTGGGTCCCCTTATGAGCCTGGCACCACTGGCGCCAGGACAAGGTCCATAAGGCCCCTATGGGAGCCGATGGGTGCCTGAAAATGAAGTTGTGACCCAGCTTCCGAGGCAGTTGGGCTAAATCTGACTCCTTGGAGGCTGCGGTCATGACAGGAAGTCATGGCCACCATTAGAACCCTACCATCCGGCAAGGCCCCTGGAACAGACGGGCTCCCTGGGGAGTTCTACAAAACGTTCGAGCAAACGCTGGCCCCACTCCTGGCCGAAGTGTTCAATGAAGCTTCTGAAATGGGCACCCTCCCAGACACCATGAGGGAAGCCGTAATTATCCCTATACTGAAACCAGGCAAGGACAGTGGAGAATGCGGCTCGTACAGGCCCCTGTCTATGCTCAACGCTGATAACAAGATCCTGACAGCGCTATTAGCGAGAAGGCTGCGTAAAGCGGTCCCACTGCTAATCCACCAAGACCAGACTGGGTACGTACCTGGGCAAACCATCACAGAAAACCTACTTAAACTACACCATGTCATATATAGCACTAATGGCAAGCCCAGAAAATGCGCAGTGGCATCCCTAGACGCCACCAAGGCATTCGATTCAGTCCGATGGAAGTGGCTGTGGGCGGCCTTCCTAAAGTGGGCCAAACTCATATACACCGACCCCACGGCCAGGGTGCGCACTAATAATACATACTCTGAGAAATGGCGCCTCCATAGGGGCACACGACAGGGGTGTCCGCTCTCCCCCATGCTATATATTATTGCAATAGAACCTGTAGCCACATACCTAAGGCAGGAATACAGGGATGGGGGCATCGTGATAGACGGAGTGACCCACTTGGTCTCCATGTACGCAGACGACACACTCCTCTACTTGGACAACCCTGAACATATACTGCCATACATATTGGAGACGTTAGATGGGTTCAGCAGAAACACAGGGATACAAATTAATCACAAGTCTTGCCTCTTCCCCCTTGCGTCGTTAAGCGAAGCCAGCATAGAAAGGCTCCCAGTCATGGCCTTCAAATGGGAGACCACCTCCTTCAAATATTTAGGGATAACCATCCACCGAGACCCCAAGACAGAGCATTCTCTCAACACAGCGAGAGCTAAAGACAACCTAGAAAAGTCAATGGACTTCTGGGGCAGACTCCCACTCTGTCGCAGGCAGAGCGGGGCTGCTCAAGATGGTGGCGCTACCGCGCCTCCTACACTTCTTTACCAACGTCCCATATAACATCCCCCAGCAGTTCTTCAAAGACCTAAGCAAACTATGCAGAGGATTCCTGTGGCAAGGAAGGAGGCATAGAGTGGCACTAGAAGTACTGCAGAGACCCTACGACAGAGGAGGCCTGAAAATCCCCTACTTTGAATTATACTACCTAGCAGTCCAACTGAAACATGTAATTCAATGGATGGCGGACGAAACCACATCCGACACCTGGCTCCTACAACCAGCCATCCCCCACACGCTACTCAGACTTATTCTGGACCCCAGATAGCGCGAACCAATACAAACCATACCTAATAAAGCTAGGTATCCAGATCTGGAAACGAGCCTGTAAAGTCATGAAGCCACGCAACCCATACTCACCTCAGATACTGATTGCTGCAAACATGACTAACAGAATAGGAGGCCCCAAAGAAATAAGGAACATGTGGGAACCCTACGGGGTTGCCACCCTAGGCGATCTGGTAAACGAACAGGACATTCTAACGTTCCCAGAACTACATGAGACCTCAGGACTACCAGTAGGGCAGTTCCTACTCCACGGCACGGTGACAAAAACGCTCGCAAGCAGATGGCCCGAGGTAGAGAACCTCGAGACTGGACTAGAGGGCATTGAAAACATGCTAAACGCTGCCGAGGGCAGACACAAAACCTCGAGACTCTACGAATCACTGCTAGATAGCGCAACCAAGCAAGATCTCAAGTGCAAAGTGAAATGGGAACAGGAGCTGGACCTGCAATTTGAGGAAAAGGAATCAGAATCAATAACTCACTATCATAAAAAAGTGTCCAGAAACGCCCGACTGCAGCTCATACAGTTTTATATTATCAACAGAGCATACCTCACACCTGAAGTCATTTCCAAATTCAAAGGAGCAAGAACAATGGAATGCCCTAAATACAAAGAACCCGCGTGGGGATGACCCACATGTTCTGGGGATGCCAGATCATACAAACCTTTTGGTCACAGATCACCGCGAAGTTGCTGATGCAGACATCATCTTGGACGTGCAGACACCTAGAGCGTGCATCCTGGGCAGACACAAAAACACAAAAAAAGCAAAAAAAAACAAACCCCTGAACAGGCTCAAAGACCTTATGTACATTTTAGCGAAGAGACGCATCACCATGGGGTGGAAATCCCCCAAAATTCCTAGCGTAACATTGTGGTGGGAGGACCTCCGTAAGTGGACAACGGCTGAAACTGGAGCATGGGAAAATGCGCAAAGAGAACAGAGACTGGACATCAGCGAAGACCTACACCAATAGGTGGCCCTCACTGTGTCATTATTCCATCCAACTGAAGCAGCTTCCACCACCGACGACGCCGGCGGCCCATGAGGGCCTTCCGGAACTTGAGGAAATGACGAAGAACAATTGTGGTCTTGGGAAAGTTGGGAGGTGAGGGAGGGGGATGGAGGATACGCAAGTGTTCTAAACGATGCATTAACGATAACAACTGTTGTATTGTTACAAAATCGATAAACTATGTTTAAAAAAAAAAAATCTTTATATCTTCCTGTAAATCATATGACTTTTTTCCCATTACTGCTGCAAAATGTGCTGTAAAATTAGGTGTTTCAAATAGGAAATGGGTACGGCTCCCTCACACCACTAGGTGTGCGGACTTCTGGCCCGGTAGTAAAAATCAAAAGCTGGCACCTATCAATATACGCACAGTAAGTGTACATATCTTAAAGTGAAATATACATGTTTGGATCACTTGACCTTTCCCCTTAGAAGAAAGTGCACCACACAGAAGAGCAATGGCATTAAAAAAGCATTAATCAACACCAGAAAAATGACATGAGAGGGTAGATTTTCCCATAAGTACGCTGGCAAAGTGTAAAAGGTGCCCACCTTTTAATCCCAACAATCTATAGTGAAATATTCCCAGTAAAACAAAATCCCAGTTATGTGGTCTTGTGGGTAAGCGTCTGCACTTGGTACATGAAAACCCAGGTGAAGTCCCTGTAGCCAAACACTTGAGCAAGTTTTCCGGACTCAAAAACCCCCGAGCGGGGTAGCGGCCACCCTCTGAAAAAAGTGTGCCCACCCACATGTATCCTCTACTTGTGCCCTGAAAAGCAACGCATGGCTACAATGAGAGAAAATAACCTCTCCAGGATTACTTTTATTCAGACCGATATGGCACTCGTGGTTTGTCCCTCTATCATTGAAGATGTACTTTTGGGTGACTTATTTAAAAGATGACTATTTAATCCATATATGTTTAAAAGCTGCTTTAAATGCACTCATTTTGACTCCTTTTCATTTTCTTGGGGGATACTCTGAATCCGCTGTTAGGCAGAAACCTGTGCAGTTCCCTTAGGGACCACTGCAAAAGATTTAGGACTACAGGTACTTGGCAGTAAACCCAATTGGTGGCAGTCTGTACCAGCCAGATTTACCTGGTAGCTGTGGCTGAGCAGTCAGACTTCTCTTGAGATGAGTTAGGCAGCATATAGAGTATACACAATAGATACAGAGATACAGTAGCACAAGCAAACGCTGACCAGAGCTTTGGTGTAAAAGTATATAATTATTTATTTAAAGACACACTTGTAAATTACACTAGCACAAAAAGAGGTAAGTAAATTCAACACACAGTCACTATTATAGATATACAACCCTGATTACTTATTAGACAAGTCTTAGTGAGAAACACCACTTATTTTCAGACAGAGGTGAGCGCTTAACCTAAGATGGCACTCTAATAAGTTATAAAAAAAAGGGAGGGAAAAGGCAGAGTTATGAAAGCACACAATTTCAATACTTTTAAAAGAACCACAGTGAGACAGGTTAGGCAAAGTCTACTGGAGAGCAAGGAAGTTCAAATGCCAGGCCCACTCTTAGAGAGAGCAAGCAAAATGTGTCCAGGATCACACAGTGGGGTTATGCCCAAAGAATCTTTGTAGATAGTTCAAAAAAGATGAGATCAAGTCAGGAAAAGTTAGTTAACAGGCCCCAGGCTAACTCAGGTTAGAAAGTCGGGGATTTACTGTCACCCCGAACGATCTGTCGCAAGGGAAGCCAGGCGGGACACAGTACCTGAAATGGGAAGAACCTTCCAGCGAGGGCAGTTGTTCCTGGCAGAGGGTGCAAGTCGGTGTTTCGTCCAGAGGAAGAGGAGGTCTCGAAGTGGAGGAAAGATGAGGGTCGTTGCACTGCCAGGGAAGAAACCAGCCGCGGATTTCTCCGGTTAAAAGGTACTACCCTTTTATTCGCGGTAGTGGTTAACCATGGTATCCCGGTTGCCGGGGTGCTTGGCACAGGCAAGGCGGCCACGAGATTATCCAGGAAGGCGAAAAGACGGGCAAACTGGTTATCCCCACCAGTCAAAGGAAGAAGACTCTCTGGACTGGAGATCTCCTCTGTCGTCGGGAAAAGTGGTGAGACGGTTCAGCAGGGCTCCACCGGTGGTGTCGTCGTTGCAGGTCGGCTCGGCTTCTCCCTCCTCGGATTCTTTAGGTCCTGTGGCGACTTCTGAAGTTCCAGTCCCCAAAGCCCTGCTTTTATGCAGAAAACCCCCATTCATCAGTCCTAGCTGTCACTCAAACTTGCTAAGTGGTGAGCCGGGTGGCTCACCACTGGGCCAATCACACAAGAGTGCGACTTGAGTTGCCGAGGCAACTCAGTCCAGGGTGCTTAAACCCCTCCCACGCCCCCTGTGGTACCCAGACAGAGTGGCACCACTTTTGGAGGCTTCTGTGGAGAAGCCCGCCAAGAAGTGGAACAAAGGGCTCGACTTGGGTTGGAGTCACAGAAGCGAACACAAACGCCATTTTGGAACCGAGTTTCGGCAAAAAATACCAACCGGTGAATTTATATAAATTTAATAAACCGGCGGTATGTTCGAGGCTATATTAAAAAGTGGTAGCCTCGAACAATGGGAAAATCCCATAGGAATATATTCGCGGTCGAATATAAAATGTAGTATCCACTGCCACCAGCCAAAACTCGGTCGGGGGGACTGGACAGTGCCCCCTCGAACAACAGACCTCGAGGCAATCGAATTGCCCCGACCAGTATGTCCACAATATGATGGTTTGTACTGGTTCTGTTCAGAATTTAAGACTAGTAAAGCCAATGGTGACTTTACATGCCCTGGGAGACAGTAGTCAGTCCCAGGGTATGGAGTCTATGTTTGGGGGTCGCTACGACAACCCTGGGTTACTGCACGGAGGGTGCTGTATAACCCACATACCATAAACACATGATGCCCTATGGGGTAAAGGACCCCATAGCCCATAAAACACATACAAAGTCAAAGGAACACCTCAAATCATGTCTAAGAGTGGGAGAAAAAGAGTCTCACTCTTAGCAGGAGAAAAAAAATAAACCCCAAAAATCCAGCAAAGCTGCTGGGGGACTCGCTAGGTTTGGGAAATTAGCCTTTACAGAGAATTCTCCCTAACATCTGCTCATAGAAGAGTTGGGCTCACGCGCTGTGCCCGCTCGCTGAAATATGGTGCCACTTTGAAAAAATATTCCAGGGCCAATTTTGGGTCCCAGTTCAGCCCTGACCTGTAGGTTAGCCAGTGGCCTTGATGTGCCCCCAGAGATGGACATCTTGCCAGCTCCCACTCCAGGCAAACCATGGGGCTTTTTGCTCCAGCCAGATCCAGTTAGAGCTTTGGATTTCCTGGATGATGCCTCAAAGAAAGAGAGGATGCTGCCCTTCACTGTTGGGCAGTAGAGGCAACTGTTTGTCTGGAAGAAACCTCCCTCTGCTACGGCAATTGACAGGGAACTGGCGAGGAAACACCACCCTGTGTTGTCAGATCCCATGTTTCTGTCCTCCCGTGTCTCCCCAGAAAGCTTGGTGCTTCAGGCGGTAACAGCGAACCTGAAAACCTCCCTCCCGACAGGGAGAGCAAGAGACTTGATGCTTGGGGCATTCACCTCGATCAGCCTTACCCTATGGGCGGTGAACGCTTGCTTATTGCGCTCTTGCCCAATTCTCATTCAGCCTACGGTCTGCTGTGTCATGGGCGCCTGAGCACGTCCCTGGGGAGGGAGTTCGGGGGTGGGGGGGATGCAGATGCGCCATGGTTTTCAGGACAATGGTGACTGACGGCATGGAGGCCTTCTGCCAGAGTTCGGCTTGACACTCCAGATTGTGTGGGCAGGTCCATGGCCACAGCAACGTTATTCAGACATCCCTCTTGGTTGAAGAGGTCGGGATTTGCAGTTGATGTGCAGACTAGGCTATTGGACATGACTTTTGGATGGCCGAAACCTGTGAGAAGCAAAGGAAGACAAATCCCTTCAGGAGCGGTGGGCGTCAAAGGCCATGGCTAAATCCATGGGGCTAGCCGTGCAGCAGCCCTCTGCACAGCCTCCCAGGGGGTAAGGTTTTTGTCCCTTCCCTAACTATCCCGCTAGAGGCCGTGGACAGGCTGCCATAGCAAGGCTGCAAGGCAGATGCTACGCGAGGGGCAGCGGAAGATGTGCTGTGAAGGGTCAGAAATGAGAGTTGGACACAAGGTTTTCATATTTTCAAGAAAAGACATTTATTAAACTAAGGAGCAGTCTACGTGAGGAAGTCAGTAACTGAAAAGCTGTGCTTGTGACCAAAATGTCCTATCCTGACTCTCTCACTACAACAAAACAACAAAGGGTGCAATAAATGTCTTTCTTCTTGATGTTAGCAAAAAGTGTTGAAAACCAAAATGGAATAATGACTCAAACAAAAGTGTTCTCCAAGGTAGAGACCCTTGGATCCAGAGGATGGTCCCCTTCCCCTGGTTTCTAAATTAGGATGGCAAAGGTTTGACTTTAGGCAACAGTTCCTTTGTTTCTTCACTGGATTCACAAAGTTCTTGTTTAAATCACAAGGTTTGCAACAGTCTTTCTGTATGGTTTCCTATAACTCTGCATATTGCCTAGTGTACACTCCTGCCAGGAATCTGCATTCAATCTCAGAGACCTAGTCTGCCAGGATTTCTTTTAATTGATACACTCTATACCTTGAGGCACTTGGTATCTTTGCTTATGGTAGTACTTGCTCAAACTTCTCCCCCACAATGGTATCAAATGCACCTGTATTGAACTGGGACTTGTCTTTGTTTTGTGTCTTGACTGCATTCAAATATTCTTCTTACGCTCTGTTCATTATTAACTATCTCATATTTATCAAATGCGGGCTGGCAAGCTTGTCGGAACACCCCAGTGTCCCCAAGTGCTTTGGGCATACTTACCAGCCGCTTCATTTGCTTTCCACCCTGGATCAGCGAAGATATCTTCAGCATTCTGTGAGGCTCTGTGGTTACACGCTGACTTCCTCTCTCGGTCTGGACTGACGAATGCTGCTTCCACGAGCGGGCCGACACCCAGGAGCTTCTGCGTAGCTCCTTGTGTCTCCATGGCTTTTCCTGCTAGTCTGTGGCATTCCTACCTCTGTCCCGGTAACGTTCTCTGTGTGTTCATGAGCCTCTGCCTGAAGTGTACCTCCCTCTTCTGTACTGCTCAACTTGTTAGTGCGGTCACCATCTTTAAATGTCCCTGTGCACTGTTTGCTTTGAAAAAAAACTAGCCTGCACTTTTTACTTGGGGTAACTGTCATTTTGCACAAACTCTCTCCTCCTCCTCGTCTCAGTACCTGAGTGAATATGGGAGTCGGTGTCACTAGCTTTGTGTTTCTTAAATGTTTTTTTCAGGATCAATAAGGCATATTAGAAACAGAAGGTGGTATTTGTACGTTTTGGATGTTTGTGCCAAAGGTGAAGGCCTGACTAGAATGACAATAGGCCATTAGGAATTCGGGAATCAGAGGGTCTTCATGGGAGAGGGGGGAATACCATGTCTTGATCAATCGAGCCAAAACACCTCGCGGTAGTTGTCTACTCCGATGTGATCCTCCCTCATAAAGCTGCACCCAGGGTCAGGATCAGGTATCGGCTGCTGTCCCCTGGTGACATGGGAGGAGGTTACCGCCGGGGAATCCGTGATGACCCCATTGGATTCATCACAGTACCCAGAGAGGAGGTATACTACGGCCACACTCCCTTCAGCAGCTCAGTGCGCAACACCTCAGTGACAGAAGGGAGGCTTTCACTGGTCAGCTGGGAATGGTCCAGGACCATGTCCGACGTATGTGCCTTATAGGTTGTTCTTCATGGTTATTGTCTCCCACTTATTTAAAGCCCCCTAGACCACGGCACTCCGGCTGCCACCCTGCCTCTGTACCCCATCCTCTTGGAGGAGGTCCGTCAAGTGTGATAGAACTGGTACCATGCTCGGAATGAGGCAGGGGATGGTACTCCACTTATTTTCTGGAGCTGAAGAAGGATGGTGGCTTGCATCCTATTCTGGATCTGCAGATGCTGAACTTGTTCCTTCATAAGAACAAGTTCAAGATGGTTACCCTAGCTTAGATACTGCAGGCCCTCGACATGCAGGACTAGTTGGTGTCACTGGACCTTCAGGATGCCTACTTCCACGTTCCGTTCCATCTGAGACACAGGAAGTAGTGTCGTGGTGGGCCAACATCATTACCAGTTCAAAGTTCTGCTGTTCAGTCTTTCCTCTGCGCCCAGGGTTTTCACCAAGCTGCTAGCGATGGTAGAGGCTCACCCCATAATGGAGGCCTTCCATGTCTTTCCCTACCTGGATGACTGCCTCCGCACATGTTCCCTTTTGCACTGCCTGGGCTTTTCCCTGAACTACAAAGATCTCAAGTTGTCCCATCCCAGTCTCTCCGATTCATCGGAGCAGTCTTGGACACTCGCCTGGGCAGGGCATTCCTGACTGAGTGGTGAACATTTTTTAGATGATCCATGTCTTTCAGTCCTAGGAACGAGTTCCGGCCTCAGCCTTTTTGGCCTTCTGCATCCTTTGGGTGCCAGATCTAAGGCTGCACATTAGATTGCTTCAGTGGTCTCTCTGTTGCCAGTGGTCGCAGTTTCAGGACCACATGTCAGACATTTTACAGTTCTCGGACCAGGTGACTCGGGCTCTAGCATGGTGGGCAGTGCGCGATCACTTGCTTAAAGGTGCATTGTTTTGCCACCTTGATCCGCAGAGTCTCGGGATCACATCAACTTATTGGAACTGAGGGCGATCAGTCTGGCCCTGGTCGCTTGCCTGAAATGCAAGACTGTGTGTTTCCTGACAGACAACACAATGGCCATGCACTACCTCAACAAACAAGATGGTACGGGGTACTTGCCGCTGTGCAGTGAAGCAATATGTTTCTGGGTTGTGGAGAACAGCATCTCTCTCCGACGGCAGCCCATCTGGCATGAAGAGAGAATGTGACAGCGGATACCTTAAGCAGGCAAAGTTCAGCCTCCTACGAGTGCAAGCTCTATCAGGACCTCTTTGCTTCCAGTGTCAACAGGAAGTGCAAGTTCTGCTCCAGAGAATTTCCTCATCAGGGTGCTCTGGGGGACATGCCGACGGTCGAGTGGACATTTAACCTCCTTCATGTGTTCCCGTCTATCCCTGTCATTCTGCTGGTTCTAATGAGGTTGCGCCTGTTCAGAACCTTGCTGATTCAAATCGATGCAGACTGGGCCCAGAGAATGTGGTATCCGGAGTTGCTGGACATGGGCATCTGCTCTCCTTGCTGCCTCCCAAGGATAGTGGACTCGGTCTCCCACTCAGTTGAGCAGGTGCTCTATCCGAACCTCAGCAGCATGAAACTTCATGCTTGGCTACTGAGAGGCTGAGATACAGGGAGTGGAACTTGTTGGACAATGGGTCTCATTACGACCCTGCCGGTCCGGAAAGAACAGTGGTGGTAAAACCGCCACCCCCGTTCTTTCCAGACCGGCTGATTGAGTCCTGCAGGCGGGAGGTGTCACTCACGCCAGCTCTGACCTGGAGGATTTAACACCACCCGCCTGCGGTGGAAATGGAAACACCGGCTCCGTCATAGACGGAACCAGTGTTTCCATTGTCCCCATCCCCATGGAGTCCTATGGGACTCCATGGGAATAGGGACTTACCCAATTCCGCCTCTGGATTTCCCGGGTCACCGGGGTCGTAATGCCCCGGTAATTCCGGGAATCACGGAGGCGGAATGGTAATACGAGTCCGGCGGTAACCTGCCAGTTTTTCCGGCTCGGTTACCAGCGGACTCGTAATGAGGCCCAATGTCTTCGATGTACTCCTTTCAGCTTGAAAGCCTGCCACATCTTACTAATGGATTGTGTCCTCCCACGTTTTCCTCATTTTATATTTCCATATCCAGCTTGAGCTGCTTCAGAATTTTTTGCCAGCAGAGGGTGCTGCGCACCGATGCCTGTCCACTCAATGTCCCTTGGGGGCCTCAGTCTCGATGTCGACGTCATTGATAGTATAAAGCGTGCACAGTGACCGTTGGCTTCAATTACATTTTTCTGCGAAAGCTACGCTTCGGATACAATGCGCTTTGGTTCCCTCTAGAATCATTTATATACATTTTAAAATCGTCATTGGCGTCTTCAACTCTGAGATCGGGGGTTTAAGAAGTGCCAGGACTGTGGGGCGAAGATGTCCCTTATGGACGGACCCCCATAGGGTGGGTCTATGGTGCTTGGGTTCCTCTCACGTCACGCTACCTTTGACTGTAAGACCTGCCTATCGATGAAGTGAAAGCCCTGAAAGAGCGAAGAGGGAAAACTAACAGAAGGTAGGTCTAAATCCCCATTGACGACTCCGTCGAAAAGACATTCTTCAGACGAGTCCAGAAATATTTCTCCTCGTCGAAAGAAGCCAAAAAAATCGAGCCCACGCAATGGTTCTCACCACTCGGCTCATCTTCACAGCGTTTGAGGAAAAGGCATCATAGGTCGCTGTGTTCGACGTTGAGTTACTCCCCAGAGCAGGCTAAATGCCTGACGAAATCGACCTCACTGGCTGAGTGGGAGAATTTCAGAGTAAAAATGATGAAAGTATTCGAGAATGCGGCCTTGACACCCCCCCCCCACCTCACTCCCCACTCCCCCCCCCCGAAGACTTATGAAAGCCATGCCCAGGTCAAAAATCTCGACAAGAAAAAAAGATAAGGGCAAAACCTGTGTGTCGTCTGGCTCGAGAGGCAAGGAAAAATCTCCTCGAGAGCAGTCGAAGGAAATTTTGAGTCGAGACAAATCTTCTTCGAAGACGTCATCGGAACCTAAAAAGCCCTCGATGTCGACTGCATCGAAAGGTTCCCGCCACTATCAACGCCATTGAGGATTACAGAGAAATGATATACACCACTGCCAAGAAAGTATTTTTTTTATCACTTTCTTCTATTTATGAGGAAGCAGAACATTCATTTGATGATTCACGTCCCTTTGACCTGGAATATGGAACACCTCTCAGAGGAATCAAGGATTAAAGATTTACAGAAGTCCCTTCAAAATGCAAGTGTACTTCATACGTCCCCAGAATTCAAATTTGGGAGACCTGATCCTACTGATCATGTAGAAGGGTCTTACAGACATTTAATGTCAAGGGTGGTGGAATACATGGGCTGGAAAAGACCCACACCAATATATAAGCAGGACGTTCTTACAGATATCCTAGATAAAGGACCCCAGGAGGATCCTATTGTTCCTTTTCATGTGGCTCTGCAAAGGCGAGTAAATACAAATTGGGAAACACCACAATTAATTCCGGAAGTAAATAAAAAACTAACATCCAAATACAGTGTGTCCACTAGTGACCCCGGTTATCTGACAAAGCATCTCACTCCTGAAAGTTTGGTGGCGCAGGCTGCCACATCCACCTCAAAACAAAATGCATACCTGACTATTCCTCCAGCGAGAGATGACAAGCATTATAACGCTTTGGCCAAGAAGGTTTTCTCTGCGGGGAGTATGGTCCTTTAGTCAGTAAATGCTACGTGCACGTTGGCCAGGTTCACTTAACTATTTGGGAATGTATAGCAATGGCTGCTGAGCATATCCCCAAAGGTGAGGAAAGAGACAGATTTTTAAATCTAGTCAAGGATGGGAAGGACGCAGCCAACGACGAGGCGATGAGGACGTGAGTCCACATAGCTCTGTGGGCCGCCAAATAATCCTGTAACATCCAGTCTGAATCCAATCTTGCTGTGAGAAGGACACCTTGAGCATAATTCTGGGAATTTTCTCAGCTGTGGGCGATCACTGTGCCAGCCCTTGGTGAGTCAGAAACTGAAGATGGGGAAGAATCTAAGATGGCTGCTGTGTGATCCCCATTCCCGAAGATCGTAGCACAACAGCGAGCTGACACTGCCGGTGAATGACTATGGAGCAGTGACCTGCTGCCTGACCGCGGAGTTGGAGCTTATCCTGCGTGTACCCCCCGACCCCCTGACAAAACCCGACGGAGAGGCTGCGTAACATCTGGATGGAAGAAACAGTGGCGGAGATCAGCAGCTGGCCCGGGAGAGAGCAGACCTGCACGCCCCGCAGGCCTGCGGTGCGGGCCTGTGTGCGTGTGGACCCCTATCTATGGTCCGTACTGGAATAGCAGTGTGCCTATGCGAGAGCTGCGTGTGTGACGCGTCGGAGCCTGCGAGTGCTCCGCGGGGAGCAGCCACAGTTGCCGGCCCAACAGGAGGAGTGAGCTGGGGTGTGGCATAGACTGGTCGCCCCGTCTCCGGGAAAGAGCAGCAAGACGCTGGGGAGACTGCGGCCATAAACCCACTGGGCTTGCTGTGGATGCCCTGACCTCTGAGCTGTCAGTGGTGGAAGCTGTTGCGCGGAGGTCTGACGCGAAGGGGGATCGGCCCAGACTTCCCTGCAGCACCCACGAGGCTTGGCACGGAGAGGGGACACTACCCGCATTAACAACGAACTGCTGCTCCATCCCACCCTGAACAAAAGCCATAGCGGCCAGGAGAGACACCTGGTCCACAGATCTGAAGGTACGGTGCGCTGCTGGCGGACCCCGGGGCTGGTGGAGGCACGGGGTGCCCGTGGCGCGCACGCCATTATTTAATACAATCGTGGGGATACACCGTGAAAAGCGAGGTGAATGCTGGGGAACTTAATAATGCTGATCTCACCCCTGCGAAACAACAGGGCCTTCCTTGGGGCACTGACATTGGCTACAAGAAACCAGAGCCAACGGAGAACAAACATATAAGGTGGTGTGTGGCGAGGCAGAGACCACGAGTGACGCTGGTAATCTATAACCGCTCCACCATTGCGTCTTTGGCACCCAAAAGCATTGCACATTACATAGAACGCTAACCGCGAGCAAAGACGTGATTGGGGCCTAGTAAAGCGGAGCCGGGGATAGTGATCTGCTGCAGGGTTCTGTCGGCGAAGTTACACATGTCCATTAGGTGCTGTTGCCGAGTGGCCAATCCACGGTGCAGCGCCCCAACAAAGCAACCTCAATCTGCACTGCAGCCTGTGGCCCTATAGTTGACCGTAGCCGGCACGGAAGGGGAACAGGCGCTGAGGATCCTGGACAATGCATGCAAGGTGGTGAACCCACTAGTGTTGCTGAATCCACAAACGGTGCGCTGGGGACCATCTCACAAGGGAAGAGGAAAGCGAGGCGCGCATATGTAGACTGTTCCATCTAGGGAAGCCCAGCGATCACCACGTGGCAGAAAAATATCTGAAGCAGCAAACTCCACAATCACAGTTGAGTTCTCACAGCGGAAGGTATTCTGCTGCTGGTGCACTGCAACTCTGGTCCCCAGCCTGTGTATCACGTACACGTATGCCGAAATTGTGGTCTGAGGCGGTATAGGTGCCACATTCGGCTTCCTCACCTACCATGGTAAAAGACAAACAAAAGAAATACGCGACGCAGAGCAAGATTGATCAGTTCACAACGCAACCCTCGCTGAATCGAGAAGAACCTGATATGGATGTTTGCAGTGCCAGTATGGATACTACGTTGTCCCTAAAAGATGTCATGGCTGCCATAGCGGACTAACACGACTCATTGGAGCAAAAGATGGACAGAATAAGTATGGACATCTTGCTCCTCTGCCACGATCTGCAAAAACTGACATCCCGCATGGGGGAGGCCGAGCAGCGCATCTCTGGGGCAGAAGATGCGATACAGGAACTGCGACAACAAATGGAGGGCGTTAAAGCAAAGCTGAAAACGATGGAAGGATAGGGTGGACGAAGGAGAGGGATCCTCAAGACGTAACGTCAGGATCCTAGGCTTACCAGAGAAAGCAGAAGGTCCAAATATGGAACTTTCTCTGGAGCAATGGCTCACGGGTATCATTAAAATTTAAGGCAAAATACCGATTTTTTTATTTTTTATTTATTTATTTCTTTAACGTGGGAACAATTCTCAAATGAGACAATATCATGCAAAAAATGTGGGGCAAAAGCACTGAGAATCTGTTACCCCTTACTTCTACAACACTAGGAATAGCAGAGATTGAAAGATTATGGTCACACAAACTTTAACATACCCATGGCATTTTACAGAATTTCAAAAACACATAATTCCAACAGGCAAAAAGAAGCATATTCAACGAAAGTAGCAAAAAATGTATAATTTTAATAATATAAATATTAAAAAAGGGCAAATTCATACATCAGTGCATCAAAGTGAAACACAAACTATATATATAACCAATGAAACAAACGGGGAAAGTGGATGATCCAATAAACACTACTTTCACATAAAAATTTTAATTCAACGGCTGTATTTAGACGTTATTAGAGAAGTTAAGGGTCGACATGTTTCGGCCAAAAGACGAATTGGACATTTTCTCAAGTATCCATTCGAAGACGAGTGTTATGGCCATCTTCAGGACAACAGATTTCTTCATAACAAGACTTGTGTGGGATGTAGATGGAGCATCATAGATTTGTTTTCTCTAGATAAAGTGTGACAGAGTCGGTGAATAACTAATCCGTCTCAAGGATATTTTTCTTACAGCCAATTGTAGGCTGGCGAAGTGGATCGTAGAGTCTGTGGCAAGGGTCACCTTGTCTATTAGTCCAATATCCAGGGCATTTACAAATGTGTAATAGTCATTTGCTTCGGTGTTATAATGGTGTCCCGACATCAACAAGTAAACCACGGGGGAAGTGCTGTAGGTCAAGAGCTTGTTGGAGACGTTCTTATTGAGTTAAATGGTTCGCATTATATAACACGAAAGATGTAACGCATCGTTTCAGCTGCATCGCGTCAGTCATCAATGGCTCACGGACATGTTCAAACCAGACTCCTTCTCGAACTACTTCTCTGTTGAAAGAGCTCATTGAATGCCCACGGGCAAACCAGTGGAGCCATGTGGCTCCACCGGGCACCGTAATTGCGAAACTCCTTAATTATAGGGATCGGGACGCGCTGTTACAACGGGCACAAGCGAGGGTACGCTAACCTACAATGGATCCAGGATTGCCTTCTTCCCTGATCACACACGGGAAGTACAAAAAGCAATACAATCGTTCGACCAGTTTAAGAGGCAACTGCAAGGACTCAACATCAAGTACGGTCTGCTATTCCCTGCCCAGCTCAAAATCTACCACAAGGCTACGACGTTCAAAGGCAAGTTTATGTTGTTGCAAGTTTTGATATGCTTGTTGACAATCGGGAAGACTGGGGAGATTCACTGAGAGTCAGATGTGAGTGGAGCTTTATGTATGCATCTTAGTCATAACTCTGCACCGAACAATGACTCAGACAGTTGGCACCCACCTTACACGATACATCCATCAATCATGCTTAGAACCACCAGATGACCTCACGTAACACTGCAACCCGTGCCCTAAAACCTCTGACTTGGAATGTGAACGGGCTTGGGAATAGTATAAAAAGGAGATTAGTACTACAATTTCTAAACAGACATGCTCCGGATGTGGTCTTCCTAACTGAAACCCACCAGGCCGGCACACACAATACCCTCTTTAAACGCACCAGCTACCGTACGGCAATACAGGCAGGCTTCACAAAGGGCTCAAGGGGGGTGCTTATGCTAATACACAAGAGGCTCCCTTTTACCCTATCGAAGATAATACAAGATACTGGGTGTAGGTTCACATATGTCACAGGCACATTATGGGATAAAAGAATCTCACTGATGGCGATCTACTCTCCACCTTCATTACTGGCCACACTGATACACGACATATCACCACTGCTGATTAATGATACGTCGGGATCCTGATCCTGGGAGGGGACTTCAACGAGGTTGTTGACGTAACACAAGACGGCACACACCTACCTGGCAGAGACCCCAATACCCGTACTAAACTAGCCATATTTACAGAAGCTTTTGGACTTCGGGATGTGTGGCGCGACCTACAACCAGGAGGTAGACAATACTCATATCACTCCAGGGTACATGCTTCATTGTCACGGCTGGACTATTTTTTTCTATCAGCACCCATGATACATATGGCAACGCAGGCAGGGTTTCTTCTGAGGGGCATCTCAGATCACTCCCCCTGTTCATGATGATTGAAACTGAAGCTAACTGAATGTATGCAAGCTATGACTAGGACATATTTTGAGCTGAATGTAGGGTCAGTGGAGTGCCCCATAACGCTCTGGGAAGCTTATAAACCAGTGTTTCAGGTAGAGATTATCTCCTGGACCACGGCACACAAAAAGCACATCTAAAGGCAATGGAAGAAGCAGAGGGGAAAGTTAAGCAGGCGGAGGAGGCCCATCTTGCCCGGGATCAGACCCACACAGAGCCTTGATCCTGGCCCAAAAGAAATTGCAAAACGTAGCATTAGATCATGCTAGACAGGCCCACAGCGCGATGAGGGCCAGAATCTATGAAACTGAAGATAAAGCGGGGAAGATGTTGACATGGTTAGAACATAGGGATGAGGGCCATAGTCAGGTGAGGGTAATTAAACCAGATAATGCTGACCGACTCCTAACGGACGCAGAGATAGCAGAAGGGTTTGCAAAATACTACGAAGAACTATACCAAGCCCCTGGTGTCCCTCCTTCGGCTTCCATACTTGATGAGATCACCCTTCCCTCCCTGAGCACTGAACAAAATACTATCTTAGAGGCAGAAATAACAGAGGAAGAAGTGCTGTCGGCGATGGCAAAGCTCTGGGAAAACGCGGGGTCCAAACGGTTTCCCTGTTGAGGCCTGGAGGAAGGTAGGAGGTAACGAGGAGGCCCCACACCTTCTAAATATGTACCGCAAGGCTAGAGAACTAAGCAGCATATCAGCAGATCTTAGAAAGGCCACCATAATAGTGATACCCAAAGCCTACAAACCACCGGAAAAGTGCAGCTCATAAAGGCCAATTTCTCTCATTAATAGCAAGGCGTAAATCCTAGCCAGAGTCTTGGCAGTGCGACTGCAGCACGTCATAACATCCTTGTTTCACCCAGATCAATGCAGCTTTATACCTGGCAGATCCACAAGAATGAATATACGTAGACTACATCTGGCAATAGATCGTGCCCAGACCCTAGATGTACCATTAGCATTACTGGCAATTGATTTCGAAAAAGCATTCGGTTCGGTCTATTGGGAAGCACTCTGGGAGATTATGCATCGGATGGGGTTTGGTGAACAATTCTTAAATTGGGTCCAACTGCTTTGCGTTTCCCCGATGGCGGAAATTAAGGTGAATGGTTGGTTGTCGAGGTCCTTTGGGCTGTGAAAAGGGACAAGGCAAGGCTGTCTCCTGTCAGCACTCCTTTTTGTGTTAGCAATAGAGCTGCTAGCTGTGCTGTTAAGGGAAACGCAAACATGGAGGGGTTTCCCCGAGTCCGTCGGGGTGGGAAGACAGAGTCTCCTTGTATGGGGACGACCTACTGTTATACCTTAAAAATCCAACAGTGGCATGCACTGCGGTGACACGACTATTGGAACAATACAGGGCCTTTAGCGGCCTAAGGGTAAAGTGAACCAAATCAACTCTGTTTCCGATCAATGGATTAGGGGAGGAAATCCCGAGTCCTGTCCTTATAGAGTCGTAAGAGACCACTTCCAGTATCTGGGTATACCAGTGTTAGGGAGAATTCTCTGTTAAGGCTAATTTCCCAAACCTAGTGAGTCCCCCAGCAGCTTTGCTGGATTTTTGGGGTTTATTTTTTTCTCCTGCTAAGAGTGAGACTCTTTTTCTCCCACTCTTAGACATGATTTGAGATATCCTTTGACTTTGTAATGTGTTTTATGGGCTATGGGGTCTTTTACTCCATAGGGTTTCATGTGTTTTTGGTAAGTGTGTTACACAGCACCCTCGGTGCAGTAACACAGGGGTATCATAGTGACCCCCAAACATAGACTCCACACCCTGTCTCCCAGGGCATGTAAAGTCATCATTGACTTTACTAGTCTTAAATTGTGAACAGAACCAGTACAAACCATCATATTGTGGAAGTACTGGTAGGGGTAATTAGATTGCCCCTGGGTCTGTTTTTCGAGGGGGCACTGTGCAGTTCCCCCTCGTCGAGTTTCTGGCTGGTGGCAGTGGTTACCACGCAAAATATTCCACCGGAATATTTCCTGTGGTATTTTCCCATTAATTTTAAACGCACCACTTTTTTGGTGCAATGTTAAAGATACCGCCGGGTTATTTATTTAATATGTATTCCCCGGTTGGGCCTTTTTGCCAAAACTCGGTTTTAAAATGTCGTTTGTGTTCGCCTCTGTAACTCCAACCCAAGTCGAGCCCTTTGTTCCACTTTTTGGCAGGCTTCTGCACAGAAGCCTCCAAAAGTGGTGCCACTCTGTCTGGGTCTACAGGATGTGTGGGAGGGCGGTTTAGGCACCCTGGACTGAGTTGCCTCGGCAACTCAAGTCGCACTCTTGTGTAATTGTCCCAGTGGTGAGCCGCCCGGCTCACCACTTAGCATGTTTGAGTGACAGCTAGGACTGATGAATGGGGGTTTTCTGCATAAAAGCAGGGCTTTGGGGACTGGAACTTCAGAAGTCGCCACAGGACCAAAGAATCCGAAGAGGGAGAAGCTGAGCCGACCTGCAACAACGACACCACCGGTGGAGCCCTGCTGAACCGCCTCACCACTTCCCGACGACAGAGAAGATCTTCATCCCGGAGAGTCTTCTTCCTCTGAACTGGTGGGGTTAACCAGTTCGCCCTCTTTTCGCCTTCCTGGATCGTCTCGTGGTCGAATCGCCCGTGCCACGCATCCAGGCGGCCGGATAGCCACACTTCACCACTACCGCGAATAAAAGGGTAGTACCTTTTAACAGGGAAACTCCGCGGCTGGTTTCTTCCCTGGCAGTGTAACGACCTCCAGCTTTCCCCCACGTCGAGATCTTCTCTTCCCCTGGACGAAACACCCGCTGCCAGGAACAACTGCCCCCGCTGGAGCTTTCTCACCATTTCATGTACTGTGTCCTGCCTGGTCTCCCTTGCAACAGACTGTTCAAGGTGTCCCGTAAATCCTGGACTCTCTATCCTGGGGTGACCTGGGACCTGTTAACTAACTTTCTCTGAACTGATCCAACTCTTTTCGAACTATCTGCAGCGACTTTTAAAGTATAATTCAACTGTGTGATCTTGGACCCATTCTGCCTTGCTCTCTCCAAGAGTGGGCTTGGCCTATGAACTTTCTTGCTCTAACAGTAGACTCTGCCTTTTCTGACTTGCTGTGGTTCTTTGTAAAAGTGTTGGTATTGTGTACTTTCCTAATTCTGCCTTTTCCCTCCCTTTTTAACTAACTTATTGGAGTGCCATCTTAGGTTAAGCGCTCACCTCTCTCTGCAAATAAGTGGTGTTTAACTAAGACTTCTCCAGCATGGGGTCTGGCATGGATTCACATGCTCATGAATATTCCCCGTCGTCAGGCTGGGAATCCTCGGTAAAGAAAAAACCAGTATCAGTTTCGTTTCTGATCTGTCTTTCGTAGTAGCAACCAATCACTGATCTCTGCGTCATACTGACCACAGCCAATGACTGCCCTCTACCTAAGCCCCGCCTCTGGCAGCCATCTTCAGATTTTTACCGCACGTTCAAGTGTTGGGATCCTCGTGCTATTGCTCTCGAGCGTTAGTGCTATTTTTTCACGTTTTTTCTCAAAAACTTCGATTTTTTCATTCAAAAAGAGCCTCAAGCTCCACCGATTCTTCATCCGATCAACGGGGACCCGTGTCGGATTCGTCTACGCCCCTCAAGGGTGAAGATTTCGTCGAGCTACGCTTTTGGAGGACTCCAGAAGTTTCTCAGGCCCATCTCGGACATGGCCCAGGAGAAGGGAAGCTCGATGCCCGGAAAGCTGTTCAGGGTCTGCCCTGGATGCCAGCTTCAGAATGTCTTTAAGGAGGACGAACACTCCTTTTGTCTTTACTGCCTACATGAGGACAAGACGCACGTGGAGAAGGACTGTGCGTTTTGCGGCAATATGTCGGAGCGGACCATGAAGGACCGCCATCAACGTCTCACCAACTGGCTGGAAGGGAAGAGCCCGTCAGGCGAGAAGAAGAGGAAGAAATCCGAGCGGTCTTCTAAGACCTTTGAGGACGCCCCGGCGACGGGGGTCCAACACAAGGCCAAGCACCGCGAGTCCGCTGGCACCGGGAGCGCCGAACGGTTGGGCTCTACGGGCACCAGGCAGGCCGCATCCTCCCCGGCACCATCAACCACGAGCCAACGCTCTGGTTCGGGTAAGAGGAAGGCCGAGCACCCGGCGAAGCTCCTGGAGAGGCCCCGGTCGAGCTCGAAGGCCCCATCGGTGGGAGAGCGAGGCAGTGTCCCCCCCCCCCCAAGGAGAAGGCGGTGAGCGCACCTAAGGTGGTGAAAGCCTTAATCCATCCGGCCAAGGCCTCTATCGAGACAGTCGCGGCGGCCCAGGCTCAGCCTGTGGAGGCTAGACCAGTGGTGGCGACCTCGGGGCTCAGAGTCTCCCTGCCACCGCGGAGGGAGTCCTCTTTTATGCCCATCGACAGGACAACTTTGAAACCTCCGACGGAGAAGAAAAGGGTGGGTAGGAGGTCGTCGTGGATTCGGCCTCAACCTCTGAGGAAGAGCTGATCGAGGTCTTAAGCCACGGCGTTGGCGTGGAAGAAGACCAGCCCGTCGGGAGGGATCCCGACGTAGGAGACGACGATATCGTCGAGGGTGCCGACGGGGCCCCTGACCGCCCGTCGGACTCCCCTCAACCAGCGCCGCAAGACAACTCGGCGGCCATTTTGTTGGCTATACAGTCCTTATGCTCGGAGATAAGGACGAGACTGCCGTTACCACCAGCGGAGGAACCGCTCCCGACGGGGGACCCAGAGCCAGGCCCTTCTGGGAGCCCTCCCCCAAAGAGAAGGAGGATTCACCCTCCACCTCCTTTTCAGCCATCGCGCCCTGTTCAGCCCTCCTCCCCCTCCACGACTCGTGGGGATGATACGGGGACTGACACAGCCGCGACAGGTACGGACGACAAGGTTTACGACGAGGATCTGCTGTCGTCACCTCCCTCCCGGGCTTCCCCGCCCGACGAGATTGGATCGTTTCACTCCATGATCGCCAGGGCATCCGAGCTCTTCCAGCTCTGCCCGGAGGAGAAGAAGAAGGAAGGTTTCCTTTATCAACGGCGCGAGGCGAAGAGGAAGACGGTCCT
This sequence comes from Ambystoma mexicanum, assembly GCF_040938575.1. Lineage (NCBI taxonomy): Eukaryota > Metazoa > Chordata > Amphibia > Caudata > Ambystomatidae > Ambystoma > Ambystoma mexicanum. The sequence goes on along the minus strand of NC_090935.1, from coordinate 907,922,209 downwards.
CTCCGTGCCTCTACTGGACGATATTTGGGATGAGGGCCTAGCCCTCCTCAAGAACCCATCCACGACGCCGGCTAGAAGGGATCGGTATGAGAAGAAGTACCGGGTCCCGGACCCGGCCCCCTTGTGCCTCCGGGCACAGCCGACCCCGGACTCTGTCGTCTCCGCGGCGTCCAGGAAGAAAGCGCGGGGGGTGCGGCCTCCACGTCGACTTCCCCGCCGGACGGCAAGGGAAAGTGACACTGGCCATGAGGTGGTTATGTATCTCACTTTGTGTTGGATTATTGTCACATGGCACGCATATTTCCATTATTATTTCCCTGTCAAGTGTCATTGTCCGTGAATAGCTCTTCATCTGTTAGATCTCTTAGCGCTAGGTTTGGGTCTATGAATAACACTGTTCTCCACTCACATCCATGCGTTGCCAGTCCTATTGCCACAATACATCTGCCTGATAGGTCAATTGAAAGGACGGTGCCAGGCACAATCTCGGGGCTTGTCACAGGGCAGAAAACAAAATCAGATGGAACCCTCCATTCCTTCCGAGTGATCTCTGGTACCACTCTAGCCAGAACCTGTATCCCATAGATTAACAGGTCAACATCTGTGTTGCACCCCCTTTACTGCAACTTCGCTTGTCATGGTACTGATCATTGGCATTGCTCACACCGGACACACCCCTGGAGTGGAGTACACTATTCCGCTTTCTGTAAAGGAGATGGTCATATTAAGCTTACTAAGGAGCTCCCTCCCCAGCAAATTTATGGGCGAATCTTTGTGATACAGCAGAGGCGCCCATACTGTTTTCCCTCCCACTGTTATGTCCAAATATTTTGTGTAAGGAACTTTTAAAATTGCCCCAGAAAACCCCTGCGTTTACACATTTTTCCCTGAGAGGGGAAACAGACCCTCCATGAGGCAAAATGTTTCCGCTCCCAAATCCACCATAAAGATGAACTCTTTATTTCCAATCCCCGCCCCTACTAGTGGTTCCTCTTCTGCACGTAGGGTAGTCGATAGGACTGGACACGCAAGTGCTTTCTGTGGGCTGTCCTTATCGTGGTATGTGCTTGTTCCAGAGACAAAGAAAACGCTATCTGCAATTACTGAGCTGTACCGCAAAGCGGCACCGGTGCACCATTGGCGGTTGTAGCGAAAGTGTTGGGATGGGCAATCCCCATTGTATTCTGGCGTGCTGCTTGGGGCTGCATGTTTTGCGGCTGCACTTGTTGTCTGGGTTGCGTATGTTGTGCTCCTTGTGGGTAGTCATTATCATTTTGCTCTTGCTGCCTGTTCCCACCCATTGGTAATCCATATGGGCTGCCTGGGTGAGGGTGGCCAAATTGTTGCTCGTTGCCCATGGGAAGGGGTCCCTGATAATATCCCATTGGCCATGCTCTACATTCCCATGAAAAGTGTCCCTACCTCCCACAATTCCAGCAAGACCCTTGGCCCCCTCCCTGCATCCCTGGTCCTCCAAACCCTCTATTTCCATGACCTCCAAATCCTCCTCTTTGTCCCCTGTACCCACCTCTTCCTCTTGTGGGCCTTCCCTGCCATTGGGTTCCTTCGTATGGCTCTTCTTTTTTTTTTAACCATTTTTTTTTATTTTATTAAAACAAACAACACACAATATGACTTGCAGTACATACCATAATATCTCAAATTTTATATTTCTCCAAGCCTGCTGCCTGCCCCTCTCCGCCCCCATCCGAGCTTACTCCACTTCACAGTCTGCCTCTATTTCTCCTGAAGGGGTACCCTTTCCTGTGTCCACAGCGGAGTCCTGGTCGCTCGACCAGTCCTGGTTGGGCCCATACAGTGTGGCCACTAAGTGTTTCCAGGCAGTCAGGGTTTCTACTTCTTCCTCCCCTCCTCTACTCACTGTTTCCTGCCATGCTGATGTTTCAGCTTCAGTCCATTTTTGAAGGTCTCTCCACCAGACCTCTATCCTAGGTCTATTGCATGCCTTCCATGCCATAGCAATTCTACGCTTGGCGAGTATGTATGCCAGGTCCTTTAATTTGCTCACATGTTTTAGTTGGCGTGACCTGGGGAATCTTCCTACCAAACATGCCCACACTGATTCGAGTTTTAATTTTGGCCCCCTTCTCATCTAGCCGGTGGGCTACTTCTTCCCAGAATTTCCCAATTTCTGGTCATGCCCAAAACATATGCGTCATCCCAGCATTTTCTTCCACGCATTTGGGGCATGTTTGCCGTCCTGCGTTCTTGAATCTAGCTATTGTTTTGGGGAGTCATATATGCCCCGTGGGTTATTTATTGCTGTATTTGCTGTAGCCTCATATTTCTAGACTTTCTTGTGGTACCCCTGTGCCGGCTCCCACTCACTCATGGGTACACCAGCCTCTTCTTCCCAGTCAAGTCTTAATTGTGCCACTTCCTTCCCTACTTTGGACATCAATAGTTCATATAATCTGGATATCTCGTGCCCTCCTTCTGCTATATCATATATCGTTTCTATGGTAGCGTCAGGTTGCTCATCTGATGTTATTTCCGACCATGTCTCTCTGATTCACCGTAACATTCTGTTATATGCAATATTTTGCCCTGCATGCAACCCTGCTTCCTCCACCAGCGCCCTGAATACCTTTATCTCCCCTTTTTGCTTATGTCTCCCATTGTTGCTATTCCCACTAGTTCCCATTGCTTCCTAATTGTCTTCATTAGCTGCCCCTCCCCTCCCGCTAATGCGACCAGCGGAATTTGTGGTGACCACAGGGCTGGGTTCTCCATGACCTGACAAGCTCTTTGCCATATCTTCCATCTCAGTGCCAGCATCTTCGAGCGCTCTTTCAACTCTAATTTGGGCAGCCATATAATTTCTTTTAAGAAGAATGGTGCACATTCTAGTCTCAACAATCTCGATTCTGAGATGGGATCTTCTGATAGCCACTTAGCCACATATTGTAGTTGACTAGCTAGGTAATATATCTCATAGTTCAGAAATTTTATACCTCCTTTGTCATGCTTATTCTGCAGTTTACAAAGGGCAATTCTATTCCTAGTCCCGTGCCATAGAAATTCCCTGCATATGCTCTGTAGCTAAATAATGAATCGCCTCGGTATCAGGGATGGTATGTTTCCAAAGAAATGTAATAATCTTGGCAATACCACCATCTTCAGCAGTGCCCCTCTTCCCATCATTGCCAAGGGGAGCTTAGACCAGAACCTCATACTATTTTCTATTTTCTGTACCGCTTTCTCGTTGTTGTGCATACCTCTAGTGGGAATATGCATGATTTCCTGGGGTTCACTGCTATTCGAGACAGCGACGCAAATCGCTCCCACCCCTCCAAGATATATTGGGGATTTTCTTCAGGGTATCATAAGTACAGCCGCATGTCATCTGCGTACAACGAAATTAAGTGCGGCTCCCCATTTATTCTGATCCCTATTACCTCGTACTGCTGTCTCAGGTATATTGCCAGGGGCTCCAGGGCTAAGATATACAGCATCGGGGACCATGGCCATCCTTGTCTCGCCCCCCTGCTAAGTTGCCCTCTTTCTGAGGTGATAGCTACCGTTTTGACTCTAGCTAGCGGTGCACTATACAGTAATTTGACCCATTTGAGGTACCCCGGTCCTATCCCATAGTTAGTCAGGGCTGCAATCAGCCAAGGCCATTTAACTGAGTCAAAGGCTTTTATTGCATCCAATGACACGATTGCCATCTCACCCGAGTCGTCTTTTGTGTGTTCTATCACCCGGTGGAGTCATCTAAGGGTGTCTGTTATATTCCTACGCTGGACATATCCTGTTTGGTCAGGGTGTATTAGTTTATTAGTGACCCGTTTCATTCTATTTGCCAATACCGACCGCTGTAAGCATTTTGCTATCTTGATTCAGCATCGATAGCGATCTGAACGATCCGCAATCCTTGCTTGGCTTGTTGGGTTTAGGGAGCGGGATAATAATTGCTTCCCTCAGCGATTCTGGCAGCCCCCCTCTCTGAAATGCCTCATTTAACATTGCTAGCAGAGGGGGAAGCACCTAGTTTCTGTACATTTTATAAAATTCACTGGGGAGTCCATCAGCCCCTGGGGTCTTACTGGTGGGTAGCTGCACTACTACTTCTTCTAGCTCCTCTAGAGTGATTGGGGCATTTAGGTCTTGTTCCGCCGTGCTTATTTGTGGCAGGCCTATGTCCTGCAGTGTGTTCCTTATCTCTCTGCTGTTGCTCCCTTCTTTGTCCTCATACAGTTTTCGATAATATTCAATGAACTCTCGATTTATGCCCTCTTGGGTGTCCACTAATTGCCCATCCTCCCCTATTATTGCTCTAATAGTGGGTCTGGGGGTCTCCTTTTTATACAACCATGCCAGCATTCTTCCCGGTTTGTCTCCCCCCGCATGCTGTCTCTCTACATACTTTTTATAGTTCAAATTACATAGTCTCTCCCAGAGTACTGCACATTGCTGTTGCAGTTGGCTTATAGTTTCAGCATCCTCCTTCGCGCTACCCCCACTGCCCTAGATTAACTCTAGTTTGGTTTCAGCTTTCCGCAATTCCGTTAATATACCTCCCTGCAACCCTTTGGATTTGGCTATTGCTATCCCTCTCACCAACACTTTGAATGCTTCCCATAGCTTACCTGCCGACTCAACGCTCCAGGTATTGGTCTCAAAGTACCTTACAATTTCTTTTCTCAGATCCTCCCTAAACATAGTATCTTCCAGTGCTTCTGCTCTAAGTCTCCATGTTGGAATCCTAGCTCTTGGGGGTCGGTATTGCCAAATTAGAACCAATGGTGAGTGGTCCGATAGGACCCTTGCCTTGTATTCTGTCTGTACTGTTTCTGCTATTACCTCCTGCATGGCAAACATGTAGTCCAGTCTCGTGTATAAATTCTGTGGGGCAGAGAAATGTGAATATTGTCTATCTTGCGGGTGGTGCACACTCCATGTATCCTCTAGCCAGAGATCTGTCACAAAAATCTGCAGGGCCTTGGCAGCCAGGGCGGGTATATCTTGTTTATTATCTGACCTGTCTACTTCTGGTTTAATGTGCAATTAAAATCTCCTCCCCAGATCACCCCCCCCCCCATGTACAAGCTCACTTTGTTGTATAGGGTCCTAAAGTATGCCACTGTGTCTTGATTCGGGGCATATGTATTAATGCATATTTCTTTATTTTCCACCAGCCCCCGTAATGCTACCATCCTCCCATCGCTTCAACTGTGGACTGTAGTAATTGAAATGGGAGATGCGGTGCTACCCACCTGATCACCCCCTGGCATAAGCCGAATATGTTGCCCCGATGACAGTCCCCCTCCACTTCTTCTGGATCACCTCCAATTTCTCCAGCATGGGGTCTGGCATGGATTCACATGCTCATGAATATTCCCCGTCGTCAGGCTGGGAATCCTCGGTAAAGAAAAAACCATTATCAGTTTTGTTTCTGATCTGTCTTTCGTAGTAGTAACCAATCACTGATCTCTGCGTCATACTGACCACAGCCAATGACTGCCCTCTACCTAAGCCCCGCCTCTGGCAGCCATCTTCAGATTTTTACTGCACGTTCAAGTGTTGGGATCCTCGTGCTATTGCTCTCGAGCGTTAGTGCTGTTTTTTCGCAAAAACTTTGATTTTTCGGTCAAAAAGAGCCTCAAGCTCCACCGATTCTTCATCCGATCAACGGGGACCCGTGTCGGATTCGTCTACGCCCCTCAAGGAGGGTGATTTCGTCGAGCTACGCTTTTGGAGGACTCCAGAAGTTTCTCAGGCCCATCTCGGACATGGCCCAGGAGAAGGGAAGCTCGACGCCCGGAAAGCTGTTCATGGTCTGCCCTGGATGCCAGCTTCAGAATGTCTTTAAGGAGGACGAACACTCCTTTTGTCTTTACTGCCTACATGAGGACAAGACGCACGTGGAGAAGGACTGTGCGTTTTGCGGCAATATGTCGGAGCGGACCATGAAGGACCGCCATCAACGTCTGGCCAACTGGCTGGAAGGGAAGAGCCCGTCAGGCGAGAAGAAGAAGAAGAAATCCGAGCGGTCTTCTAAGACCTTTGAGGACGCCCCGGCGACGGGGGTCCAACACAAGGCCAAGCACCGCAAGTCCGCTGGCACCGGGAGCGCCGAACGGTCAGGCTCTACGGGCGCCAGGCAGGGCGCATCCTCCCCGGCACCATCAACCACGAGCCAACGCTCTGGTTTGGGTAAGAGGAAGGCCGAGCACCCGGCGAAGCTCCTGGAGAGGCCCCGGTTGAGCTCAAAGGCCCCATCGGAGGGAGAGCGAGGCAGTGTCCCCCCCCAAGGAGAAGGCGGTGAGCGCACCTAAGGTGGTGAAAGCCTTAATCCATCCGGCCAAGGCCTCTATCGAGACAGTCGCGGCGGCCCTGGCTCAGCCTGTGGAGGCTACACCAGTGGTGGCGACCTCGGGGCTCAGAGTCTCCCTGCCACCGCGGAGGGAGTCCTCTTTTATGCCCATCGACAGGACCCCCGTGAAACCTCTGACGGAGAAGAAAAAGGGGGGGCAGGAGGTCGTTGTGGATTCGGCCTCAGCCTCTGAGGAAGAGCTGATCGAGGTCTTAAGCCACGGCGTTGGCGTGGAAGAAGACCAGCCCGTCGGGAGGGATCCCGACGTAGGAGATGACGATCTCGTCGAGGGTGCCGACGGGGCCCCTGACCGCCCGTCGGACTCCCCTCAACCAGCGCCGCAAGACAACTCGGCGGCCATTTTGTTGGCTATACAGTCCTTATGCTCGGAGATAAGGACGAGACTGCCGTTACCACCAGCGGAGGAACCGCTCCCGACGGGGGACCCGGAGCCAGGCCCTTCTGGGAGCCCTCCCCCTAAGAGAAGAAGGATTCACCCTCCACCTCCTTTTCAGCCATCGCGCCCTGTTCAGCCCTCCTCCCCGTCCACGACTCGTGGGGATGATACAGGGACTGAAACGGCCGCGACGGGTACGGACGACGAGGTTTACGACGAGGATCTGCCGTCGTCACCTCCCACCCGGGCTTCCCCGCCCGACGAGATTGGATCGTTTCACTCCATGATCGCCAGGGCATCCGAGCTCTTCCAGCTCTGCCCGGAGGAGAAGAAGAAGGAAGGTTTCCTTTATCAACGGCGCGAGGCCAAGAGGAAGACGGTCCTCTCCGTGCCTCTACTAGACGATATTTGGGATGAGGGCCTCGCCCTCCTCAAGAACCCATCCACGACGCCGGCTAGAAGGGATCGGTACGAGAAGAAGTACCGGGTCCCGGACGCGGCCCCCTTGTGCCTCCGGGCACAGCCGACCCCGGACTCCTTCGTCTCCGCGGTGGCCATGAAGAAAGCCGGGGGGTTGCGGCCTCTACGTCGACTTCCCCGCCGGACGGCGAGGGAAAGAAATTGGATACGATGGGACGCAGGGTCATCTCGTCTGCAGTGACGACGATTAAGGCGGCCAACGCCTTGGCTATCGTAGCCCGCTACGACAGGGAGCTGTGGTACAAACTGGCCCCCCTACTGGACTTCCTACCGGAGGACAAGAGGGCGGATGCCCTAGAGATCTTGCAGGAAGGTGAGGTGATGTCGGACCACGCCATTACGATTGCGACGGACATCGCCGACACTGGACTTCGCCAGTTGGGCAACGGCGTGTGCCTTAGGCGGCGTGGATGGCTCAAGGCTACTGACTTCCGTCAAGACGTGCAGACCAGAGTCTTGGACATGCCGTTCGATGGAAACAACCTGTTTGGGAAAACAGTGGACGATTCCCTTCAAGCCATCAAAGCAGACACGGAGACGGCCCGGGCTCTTGGGGTTCTCCAGCAACGGCGGCCGCCCTTTCGGAGCGGCGGAGGCAAGGGTGCCTCAAAGGTTCCGGCGGCGGATTTTCCACCTACTGTCAAGCGGCCCGTTCGTCGTCGCAGGAAGCTTACAGGGGACGAGGCAAGTCAGGCGGACCCCGCCGTCGTCGCCAAGGAGGTCAAGGCGCAAAGCCTCGTCGAAGCAGGACTGAACCGGCCGTGGGGTCGGGCCCCCACCGAAGCACCCCGGTGGGAGGCCGGCTGGCGAGCTTCGTCAGCGTGTGGGAGTCCATCTCCACCGACCGTTGGGTGCTGGACGCCCTAGCCCAGGGTCACGTGCTCGAGTTTCAAAGAAGGGGCCCGCGCGTCCCCCCTGTGGCCAGGAAAGAACATCACGTCCCTCAACTTCTCTTGGAGGTAAAGGCGATGCTCAGGAAGGGCGCCATCGAGCTCGTCCCAAAGAGGCTTCCGGGCTCCGGAGTTTACTCAAGATACTTCCTCGTGAAGAAGAAGACGGGAGGATGGCGTCCCATCCTGGACCTACGACGACTGAACAAATTCATCAAGGCACAGAAGTTCCGGATGGTCACCCTCCAACACGTCCTGGGTCAGCTGGAGGAGGGCGATTTCCTGTCGTCGTTGGATTTGGAGGATGCCTACTTCCATATTCCCATCCTAAAGGGACACCGAAAGTTTCTCAGGTTCGTGCTCCAAGGGCGTCACTATCAGTTCAGAGCCCTTCCCTTCGGACTAAGGTCGGCACCCAGGGTGTTCACCAAGTGCCTCGCACCGGTGGCGGCGCAGCTGCGCCGAGAGGGGATCCACGTCTACCCCTACCTGGACGACTGGCTCATCCGAGCCAAGACGAAGGAGCTCGCCGTGGAGCACATGGCAAGGACCGTCCAACTTCTCACGGACCTGGGATTCTCCGTAAACTACGCCAAGTCCCACCTGGTGCCCGCACAAGACGCACTGTTTCTGGGAGCGAAGCTCGACAGTGTCGCTTCTGGCCTCCCCGTCGAAGGAAAGGACGAGGGCCATTCTGGGCAAGGTACAACGGATGCTGGTTGCGGACGCGGCCAGAGTGAGGTCCATCAAGTCCCTCCTCGGAATGATGTCTTCTTGCATTTACCTCATCCCCCTGTGCAGGCTCCGGATGCGCCCGTTGCAGGAGTTCCTGGACGCGCGCTGGATCCAGACGACGGGCAGCTTCGAGGAGAGGATCACACTCGACGAGAGTTTCCGACGAGCGATCCGGTGGTGGGGCACCCGCGCACATCTGACGGCAGGCATGGACTTCCAGACCCCCGGCCACCAGGAGACAGTGACCACGGATGCCTCCCTGGAAGGGTGGGGAGCGCACACCGAGAATCTGCACGCGAGAGGCCTTTGGCTCCCGACGGAGAAGGCCCTCCATATCAACGTCCTGGAGCTCCGTGCAGTGCTTTGGGCCCTCAGGTCCTTCCTTCCGTCCCTCAAGGGCAAGGTGATGAGGATCTTCACCGGCAACACCACCACCATGTTCTACATCAGGAAACGGGGCGGAACCAGGTCCCCAGCCCTGTCCAGGGAGGCGCAGGATCCGTGGCATTGGGCCGTCGCCCAAAGGATGTTGGTGCCGTTTCATCTGGCAGGGATAAAAAACACCATTGCCGACTCACTCAGCAGGGAGCTGCGCTCGTGCCACGAGTGGGAACTACGACAGGATCTAGTGGACCGCCTCTTCCGACGGTGGGGCACACCCCAGATCGATCTGTTCGCGACGGCGACGAACTCCAAGTGCCGGAGGTCGCCAGCAGGTTTCCCCAGCCGAGGAGCATGGGCGATGCTTTCTCGTTCCCCTGGGAGGGCCTGTTCCTATACGCGTTCCCTCCATTGCTGATCCGGCTCATCAACCAGCTCAAGACGTCCCGGTGCAGGATGATCCTCGTCGCACCTGCGTGGCCGAGGCAGATATGGTTCCCGGACCTTCTGGATTTGTCAGCGTCCCCGTCAATCAAGCTGCCAGTGGACGCGGATCTGCTCTCCAGGGAAGGAGGCGCCATCCTCCATCACGACCCGAAGTCGCTGAACTTGCAGGCCTGGCTCCTGCAGCGTTAGAGTTTGGAGGATACGACATACCGGCCGACTGCAGAGAGGTTCTTGCAAAGGCCAGGGCGTCCTCAACTCTTAAATGCTACGGACACAAATGGAAGAGGTTCTCTGTCTGGTGCCACGCACAGAAGATTAACCCTCTGCGGATTACGGCTCCCCAAATACTGCCGTACCTACTGACGCTGGCCAAAGCTGGACTGGCGCACGCATCCATCAAGATTCATCTTGCTGCGATCTCCCGATACACCAGAACCACGGGGCGGACGTCCTTGTGGTCTCATTGTCTGGTGAAAGAGTTCATGAAGGGACTGTTCAGATTGTTCCCGCCGGTGAAGGCTCCGGCCCCGGCGTGGGAGCTCAACGTGGTGCTGACCAAGCTCATGGGACCTCCGTTCGAGCCTCTGCACTCGGCCCCGTTGAAGTTCTTGTCGTGGAAAACAGCGTTTCTTGTGGCCATCACCTCCGCATGACGGGTGGGAGAGATCCAGGCCCTTTCCTGCAAGGCCCCGTACTTGACTTTTCACGACACGAGGATAGTGCTCAGGACGCACCCCTCCTTCATGCCCAAGGTGCCGTCGGACTTCCACCTCAACGAACCCTTGGTGTTGCCTGTTTTCTTCCCGTCGCCTTCGTCGCCGGCTGAGAGGACTCTGCACTCACTGGATGTGGCTAGAGCGCTGAAGTTCTACGTGGACCGCACAAAGGGTTTTCGGAAGACGTCACAACTCTTTGTGAACTTTGGACCTTTCAATCAGGGGAAGGCTCTCTCGAAGGCTTCCATTTCCAGATGGCTCTCAGGCTGTATCATGTACTGTCATCGGTTGGCAAACCGACCCCTGCCTGGCCGTCCGAGAGCCCATTCCACCAGAGCGATCGCAGCTACCACGGCGTTCCTATCTGGTGTGCCCTTGCTGGACATCTGCAGGGCTGCTACGTGGAGGTCGACGCACACCTTCACGAAATTCTACTGCGTCGATCGGGATTCCAGGGAGGAGTCCAGGGTCGGCCAAGCAGTGCTGCGCAACCTGTTCGCCTAAGGTGAGCCTGGTGAGGAGGTAAGATTTGCTTAATGTTGAGTTTGATGTAATGCTTAATGTTGAGCCTTTGCCACCTCCCGTGGTTGTGCATGTGTGTACTGCTATGTATTCTTTATTCATGAGCATGTGAATCCATGCCAGACCCCATGCTGGAGAAGGAACAAGTTACTTACCTGTAACTGTTGTTCTCCAGCATGGGTCTGGCATGGATTCACATGCGAACCCTCCCGCCTACCCCTCTGCGGCTCTTCACTTGGTCATACTGCCACTTCACGTGCTACCAAATCTGAAGATGGCTGCCAGAGGCGGGGCTTAGGTAGAGGGCAGTCATTGGCTGTGGTCAGTATGACGCAGAGATCAGTGATTGGTTACTACTACGAAAGACAGATCAGAAACGAAACTGATACTGGTTTTTTCTTTACCAAGGATTCCCAGCCTGACGACGGGGAATATTCATGAGCATGTGAATCCATGCCAGACCCATGCTGGAGAACAACAGTTACAGGTAAGTAACTTGTTCCTTTTCTTTAGTGAGGTGGGTCTCCTGTATTAAAGCTATATCTATTTTCTGCCTTCTTAGATACATCATGACCTTGTTCCTTTTTAGGTAGCTATTGAGCCCCCTGACATTCCAAGAAATTACCTTAAGGTCCCTCATGGACCAGCCACTTTCCGCCTCCCCTCTGTATCTTCCCAACCCCTGCTCGAAGCGCAACTGCTGATGCGTGTAAGCTTGTTCCCCAACCTAAACTACCCTTAACTATTAACACTGCAAACTCCCCCAACTTCCCTCCCTCCCCCCTCCTCACTCCCTTCCCTGCCCCAACTTAATCTTCAACTCTCTACGTTCCCTCCCCCCTCCCAATTGATGCTAAGCTCCATCCCTGGATCTCAGGCACCCCCACATCTAGCCCTTTTCTCGGCTATTTTCCAGGACTCAGGGCACAGCAGGAAGATATCGCCCTACTGGCGCTTTTGCTACTCTACCTACTGGGGATAGGTCGTCTACACCTGATGTCTCCTATATTAGCCATAGATCACTGCGCACTTGTAGCTCATATCTACCTTGTACACTTCTATATTCCAGTCCAACAAGTCCATCTATAGGGTATGTTAGTTAATTAGCATTCACACATTTTTAACGCGCCCATTGCACCCACTTCTGATATCACCACTGCAATTTCTCCCGCCCCCCCGCAATATTGAACATGGCGCCGGGTCACTTATCCTGCCCATCTCGTTCTTGGCCATCTCCAGACTCTGGGTAACCCTGGGTGTCCAGCCAGCATGCCGTCTCCTCTGGGGTTTCGAAGAAGTGTGCTTTGCCTTTGTGTAAGACCTTGAGTTTCGCGGGGTACAGAAGCATGTATTTGAATCCGGCCATTCACAATCTTCTTTTCACTGCCACATAGCTATACCGCTGTCTCTGTACCAGCATGGTATAATCCGGGTATGCGGTGACAGTCGCCAACGCCCTTGTTATTGTTCCTCCTTTCTGAAAAAACTCCAGGATCTTTTCCATGTCTCTGTAGTTCAATATCTTTGCTATTATTGCACTGGCAGGAGCCCCAGGTTGAGGTCTCCTCATCAGGGCCCTATGCACTCGTTCAACCGCGAACCCCTGGGAGAGCTTGCTAGCCCCTATTTCCTGGATAATCATGTACTCCACATAGTCCGTGGGATCCAGGCCTTCTTCTCCTTCCGGTAGGCCCTCCACGCGTATGTTATTGCGTCTTGCTCGCCCTTTGGCCTCCTCAGCTCGGTTTTTGAGGTTGGACACTTGTTGTTTTGTTATGTGGACCTCCTTGGCGTTGGAGGTGCTGACCTCCGTGTTGGTCTTCACGGCACTCTCTAGACCACTCGTTCGTTCTGCCAGCGCTCTCACATCCTGTCTCAGTAGGTTAACCTCTATCCCTACTGTGTCAATCTTAGTTTCCAGTGCCGCTTTCAGATCTGCCATCGCAGCCTCCCACGAGGATTTCAGTTCCGTGACGGCTGCGAGGATCAGGTGGTCGCCCCTCGGCGAGGTCGTCTCTTCCGGTGTGGTGGCCATGGCCTGTGCAGGCGTGGTCGGGGGCTGCTGCAGCTTAGTAAAAATGTCCATTGTCGACTGTTTGCCTTTGACTTTGACCCCCTTGAGAGCCATTGTGCTGGACATCCCCGGCCCTGCCCGTCTACTGCACAATCTTGCGTCTCGCCAGTGGTGTGTTGGTACCTGTGTTGGCCCACAGCCTTGATTTTGCTGGTGCATGCCCTCTGTGGCGCCACCTGCTGTGTGCGCTTATTTCTCCATATGCAGGTCTTCCATATGTGAGGTCTGCAGCTCTAACCCACTTGCCTTGTGGCTCTGCGTACTCTTAGTTACTCAGGGGGGCCCCAGCACTACGCCTGACCAGCGCTCTGGCCTTGGCTCAGTCCCCACAAGCCACCTCTCCTGTGTTTTTCGTGTGCACCGCCGCTTCGCAAGCAGTGTTGTTTCGGCGGTGTGGGACGGGCCAGGTGCTAGTTTGCTTGCCTAGTGGCTTTTTGCAGGGCAACCTGTGTTTTAGCGCCCATTTAGGCAGTCCAGTGTTCCACCCGTGCTTCGCCGAGGGTGCCCTTCTTACTTCTCCATGCCCTTTCAGCGCATCTTCCAGTGGCAGCCTCCTGATGCCTCAAGGCTTGCCATCTATCTCCTTTGTGAGAGGCTTCTTCATTTGTGACACCCGCCCGGTGCTCCTTTCTTTATCGTGTTTCTCCCTGGTCCACGTTCTGGGTGCGCTGTACTTGCTATGTGGTGCACCTTGACCTGCAGGGGGTTGGTGCAGCAGTGCAACTTGGCAATTTGTGGCAAGGCTGCATCTGCCGCTTCTTCGTCTTACCGGCAGGCTGTATTGATTGGCAGTGGCGGTGTCCTTGTTCCCGTAGGTTCCGTTTTATATTGCAGTTGGGTGGTGTTCCCTTTGTCTTTTATGGCAGCACGTCTTGTGTGTATCACAGCCGCGCTTCCATTATGTGTGCGCCCGCAATGTCCACTTTGTTTTTTACAGCCGCTCTTCGTTTCAGGCTGCAGAGGTGTCCCCCGGCTGCGCCCAGCACCGCTGAATTCAGCTCAATTTACGGGCGTTCAATGCCCTCACAGTGGGCCCCCAGGCGCCGCAGCGCGTCGTCCCCGCTCCTCTTCCAGGGGAGCCCGCTTTGAGGTCTCGGGCACCTCCGTGGCAGCCCCCCACCGCCACGTTTTTCGCAGGTGCTCCGGTGCGGGCAGGCTTGCTCAGTTAGGTTTCCCAGTGCCCCGCTGGGTGTGTGCTTCTCGGTGCCTGGCTATTGTCCGTACCTCACCGGAAAGCGCCGGCTCCTCTGGTCACTTCAGCCCATGTCACGGTCCTCACTCCCAGGGGTTCCTTTGTCCGCGTCTCGCCGCCATTTTGCTACCTGCTCCGCAGCACTCGCCAGTAGCATCAAAGTTCTGTAACTTTTGATGTATCCGTTCAATCAGCATGCGGCAACGTTTGTTGGAGTCCGTATATATCCATAGCGTTGTGGTCATCTTTTCTTGTCGGAATTTTTGGTTCAAATGCATGCGCTTGTCCGGATCCAGGAACTCACAGGGAGAGCAGCCTAGTCCATGGCTGCCAAGCCACGCCCCGACCTTCACCAACTTATTTTGTACGGGTTTCGCCTCGTCAGCCAACCTTCTCTGTGCTATTTCCTTCTCTCTTTCTTTGATCCTCCTACAATGATGTACTATAATACTCTGAATTTCAGGCCAGCCTTTGGCTTCTATCCCAGCTATTTTATCCAAGGCCTTCTGTACCTCCTTTGGGAGGCCTCTTTTGATGATAAAGTAAAAAAGGGATGTGGATTGATACCATGCCGTGCCCGTTTCTGATCTCCACAAGTCCTGAACCCGAAGAATGAATTGCGCAACCTCCTCCTCCTCACCCATGGTACATTGCATTACCAAGTGTAAATCTGGCGTGTCAGGGAAGCTTCTCCGCAGTGCTTCCCACACTTTTCACATTGTTAAAGGCTGACCCGTCATGGCAGTCACAATTTATTGGTACTCCAGGAAAACCTGCCTTCACCCACACAACGTCTGCTTGATCTCCCACTGCAGACACTAATACACTTTTTACATCTCCTATGGCTAAAGGCTGCTGTATTCTTTTCAAATGCATGTAGCCACTTCCATGCCCCTCCCGAAAGTGGGGGGGGGGGGGGGGAGTACCTTCAACAAGTTATTTTTGTCTATCTGTGGCCATGGTATGTAATGGGGTCTCCCTGCTCCGAGAGGCATTTGCATTCGTACTTTGCTTCCCTTCCTACTTCCCTTTACTCCATTGGCTTTGCCCAGTGACATGTTTCCCAGCCTGCTCCTCAACTTTCCCTGCCATCTTTCCTTCACTACCCCATCCTCTGGGTCCTCTCGTAGTGGTAGGGACAATCCTGCTGCTGCCGCCCCCTCTTCGTACTCGTCTAAATCACTCCACACTTCATCTATCTCCTTGTCTGAGTCCCCACTTCCTTGTTCCTCCCCTGCTTTGCTTCCTCCTCGTTCTGCTCGCACAATTTTTATGGGGGTATCATTTAGGTGGATGAAAAAACTCTCCTGACTTCCATTCATGTTCGGGCCTGTAGGTATGTTCCCCTGTAGCAACCGCGAAGGTGTTGGCCCTCCCGTTGCACTTGATGGTGCTTCCCCTCCCCCAGGTAGCATTTATCCTCAGTCACATAATGCTCGCAATCGTGTTAACTCCATCTGTGTTGAGGCCAGTTGTCATTCTAAATCCCCAGTGAGGCGCACTATGTTTACTGGAGGCGCACTCGTTGGCCTGTACAGCCCTCTAGGGTCATAAGGGGAGGGGCTGTGGCTGCGGAGGTTGGAGGGGCACTAGGTTCTGGCAAATAAGATGGATCGCTCTCCCCTGCAGCAGGCCTAGTTAGTAGTGGGTGTAGTCTAGTGAGGTCATTGTCCCCCGTTTTTATCACTTTTTCTTCTGTTGTTACCCCTCCCCTGTTGGGGCTGCTGCTGCTTCCTGCAATACCTCTTTTATTACATCATTACCAGGGGATGCATCTTCAAACATCCTCCAAAGGTCTAATATCTCGTGCCTATTTTGGAGCTGCTTTTCCCCAATATTTTGCTAGCAGGTGGGTTGTCACAAGATCTAACACTCTTTTGTGAAATGATCCTCCTTCTGGCCACACTTGGGATGATCCCTCTCCCTTTATTTCCGTGAGCCACTGCTCATGATATTTTTGTATTTTCTCACTGTACATGGGGAGGTGTTGGCAGATATGGGCCAAAGGTGTCTCTCCCCCCATGGCTCTCCTGTTTACCTTTTTGCTTACTCGTGTGTGTGTATATAGTGTGTCACAAATACTACCTGAAAAATTCCTCTGTTTACTCTGGCAATAGTTCAACATTCACTATATAGTACCACAAACCCTTGTTACTTACACTTTCTTTGTTTCTATATGAACGACAAAGAACACACTTTCAGTACTTCTTTCATGGACGACAAACTTACATCTACTCTTTGAACGAACCA
This sequence comes from Ambystoma mexicanum, assembly GCF_040938575.1. Taxonomy (NCBI): domain Eukaryota; kingdom Metazoa; phylum Chordata; class Amphibia; order Caudata; family Ambystomatidae; genus Ambystoma; species Ambystoma mexicanum. The sequence continues at coordinate 907,905,785 of NC_090935.1, read as the reverse complement.
ACAAATTTGACTGTAACGACAATTAACATATAACATATATTTTGCTTTGATGATAAGTATACTCTCCCCTATCCTAGTCACATTTATCCGTATTCTGTGCTCCCATTCACTCTTCTTGCCCTCCTTCCCTGAGCCCCTGCGGGCTGTCTTCTAAGAGAGTTATGCTTATCAGAAAAATAATTTACAAAATGTACTAATGTCTCCCGAGTGTACTCAATATATGAGACTTCTACGTTTTTTATCTCCACTTATTTCCTGCACTGGTCGAGACAATGCTACATGACGCCGCCTTCTATCCCCCTTCGGAGCTAGGTTCCTGTACTTCTCCCTTATTCCGTTACCTCTGTATTCACAACCTAATGGCTATATAATGAAAAGAGAAGAAAAACCCTATCAGTTACACTCACACAGTCCCTAGACCCAAAATTGGACTCTCCACTATGTTCTTATTGCAATCCTTACACCAATTATATTTCCCTTCTTTGAGATTCTCGCAACCAGTACTCACGTGTCCGGGATGATCCGAGAGCCTCCGTTCACAGTCTATCCACAATCGGGCCGCACCCCAACCAAGCTGTGACCCGCCTTGGCGAGCAGTCGGGTATTCGCAATGCGGGGACCCTTGGAACCTCTTCTTTTGTGCGCACACTGGTCAGCCGCAGGAGGCGATGGTTTTGCTGGGGCGCGTCACGGATCTCGCCGCACGGCACATAGGTTTCTCTAGGTGCACCGTCGATCACGTCGCGGGGGTCACCAAGTGAAAGTACTCACTCCCCACTATAAAAAAGAAATTCAGAATAAAGACACACCCCAGTAGGGAATGAGACCACGAGAGATGATTGTGAGTTGTCAAAAATGTATATAAAATTCAGCATCCAGAGAACTCTGCTGCCTCGAGAGAGCTCTGGCAAACAATACAAATACAACTTACTTTTAAACGGTTACAACGTCATCAGTGATAATTTCTATACTGTTAGTAAATTACAATATCATTGGTTAGAAGGGAGGTGCACATATAGTTCTTTATGGGCCGGCTCCACATGACTGGCAGATGACTTGGCAGGAGGTTGGACATCAGGTGATGCAGCTGGGCCGGTCCGTGCAAGGTGAAGGTTAGGCCAGGTCGGAGAGGTGACTGGACCTCACTAACTAATCTATATACTTATTCTAAACACACAATAAACTATGAACATCAATATACCTTTGAACAAGTCTTATAGGTCTGTAAATTACACACACATGATTATATTGTCGTACATTGGGTCATTCATAAGGTGAGGGGTGCAGGGGTCTTGTCTTCCATGATAACTTGGAGACTGGGCTGGTCTGGCACATCAGGGCGAGGCGGGGAGTAGAGTGGCACATGTTAGTTTAATGCAGGATATATCGTGACAGGGGTCTGGGTTTATTGGGGGCACTCAGGGGTGCTCAGCACAGTGGGGGGCACACTTCTGTTACATCAAGAGAATACCTTAGGAGTGCACAGGGTTACACTAGCAGTCATTTTCCAACAGCAAGGGTGAGGGGTGCAGGAGCAGGTTTGTGGAGATGGATGAGCTACAAGGCATGGTTCGAGCTGGTTCACACACAGGACAATGATCTCCGAGGAAGAGTGATATGATACATAGTTTTAATTGTAGCAGCTAGCTTCAGCGCATCCGTGAGAAAGGGACTTGGGCTGCGCAGAAAAGGTTGGGGCGGTTAGAGCTCGTTGGGCGCAGCGCTGCAGAGAGTAGAGGAGGCTTTGTAGATGCTGAATTGCGGCCTAATCCAAAGATGGAGTCGAGGGCACACAAAATAGAGTCCAAGTGTGTCTGGCAATAGCCCCACCTCTGCTCCAGCCCAAGTCTTATTCCTCATGGCAGCAAAAGGGCGGAGGAGGCGCCCCCCACTAATGCAAGAGCAAGTGGTTCATTTTGTGTAGAATACATGGGGGGCGCTAATTCGCCCCTTCCTTCCTTACAGAATTTATCACGTCTCTTAGTGGCTGAGCAAAAACATGCAACTTTGGGCAGCAGACTGATGAAAGGCTGAGAGACCTATTCATGCTCGAGCGCAGGGACAGTAAGATTAGGGAGCAACTCTGGTCGAAGGGAGATCCTCCTTTAGAAGAAGTGCTGCGTATGGTGAAGAAAATGTGTTGAGACACTAGAAAAGAAAGTCTTGCAGCATAGCTCAGTGGAAGTTAAGAGTGGCAAGACAAATTAAATGGTAGGTTCAGTTTCCGAGAATGGAAAAACCACTGGTGCTGTCAAGGCAAGATCAGGAAACCAGCTCAATAAACATTTGCCGTGGATAATTACAATGCCCTTGCATAAAAAGGTGTTACAGGTGTGACCCCGTGGGTCACTTTGCAAATAGTCACACTTGCCCAGCACTGGAGGTCATATGCATCAAACTCAAATGCAAGGGCGAGTTGACGAAATCTTGCTGGTCACATAAAATCAATATCATTGTTGAAATGCACGAGTATGCTGAAGAGGCAGTATTTGTGGTGGGTGACGAAGAAGAAGAACTTGATGGGCCTAAGGACATAGCAGGGTTCAATGCACAACTTGTTGAGATGATGATTGATTCAGGTGCGAAGTACACTCTACTCCCAAAAGCAGTCTTTGATCGATTATTCCCAGGAAAGGAATTGCTGTGCCTGAACAATAAGCAAATATCCTTTTGTGGGGCAATAATAAGTATGGTAGGGTGGTTCATAGAAGATTACGAGTTTAAAGGAAGGGCAGCCACAGGATCAGCAGGGTCTGCCGACCAACGTCCTGTGAGGTTGGTAAGACGGCCTGACCGTTTCAAGAATGTTGTCGCATATCGATGAAGGGGGAGGTGTGTAGTATGCTTGCACCACAGGTTGGAATTGGAATGAGGGATGAGAATGTGGAGAGGGGAGAATGCGGAGTGCAAGCGAGAGTGGTTGGGGGACTGGGAGTGGATGGTGGTCCATGTGCTGGTGGGGCAATACATTTAATGCACCTAAGAAGATAATAAATACTTTTCCTTTTGAACATGCTGTTCGCGGAAGTGCATTACTTCACCCAGCCCCTCAGCTCCCCCCTTTGCTTTCTTATGGGCAGAGAACATCAGGAACATGTAAGGAGAAGGGACTGTGCCTTAGACGACATTGATCTTGCTTAAATAAGCAGGAGGAATGCCATCTCAACCTCAGGCATCATCAAGGAGACAAAACAACTGTTTTTACATGTTTTGCTAAGTTAAATGCCTGAACATCAAAGGACTTCAAATAGTATTGGCTACATGTGAATTTTGATTAATAGAAGAAAATAATTATGTACCCGATTGGGTGGCACTCTGACAACTTCCCTACTATGTTAATTCAAATACATTATGCAGTGGTTACCTTTTCTCTTCCTCTCAAACCACACCCCATAACATGAAAAGCATGAAACCAAACTATACCTACTGTGCATATGTGATCCTATCACTTTTTTGCTAAAAGGACATAACGGAATAGAATCTGGCACAGCTTTGCTAACTGGACATGATTAAATCTAATACAGCTTTGTTAATTTTGTATATTCTTCACAGCTGCGAGTACCAGAGAACTGGATAGCCATGCTGCATTTACCAGGGATTTGATAGCAATAACCTGACAATGGTTGTGAGTACCTGGTGTTTTTAGAACAAACATTGAACTAGTGCGAATACTCTGGTGTAGATAAACCTGGAATAGGGTGCGCACACCAGAACACACCATTCCAATAGCTGACAAATGATGTTACTTCCAGAGTGTATGACAACAACAACTGGCCATGATGAGAGTACCTATTTATTTTATTCATTTGGGTTTTGTTACATGCTAAAAAATGGGTGGCAGAACTTTCTGAGTTTGAGCATATGATCTCAATCCGTATAAATTGCTTATACATCAACTAAAAGTATTTTTTTTCAAGGTTTGTTTAAATAGAGATGATACTTTCTTTGGCCAAACTTATAATTTAGTTGCTTGCTTTAAAGGCCACATAGATGCCTTACTGAAGCAGGTAATTGGGCCCATCAATAGCGATGTGCTTTTGAGCTTTGGCTTTCACCCTTGTAAATATTTAAGAAAACAAAGAGAATACATATGTAGTATTGCACAGTTAAAAGTGTTTGCTGGAAGGCGTAATTTGCTCTCTGAAAGAAAAGTGTGCAGCCCAGCCTACAATGTCTGAGTGAGAAGGTAGATCTGGGGGATCCCAGGGAAAAGAAATAAATGTTCAAGGATCGTTCTACCTGTAAAAGAATATGATCTCTATGCACCTTCACAGAGCCTTTATTTAATTTGGCATCCCCACTTGTATGTCTGAGGAATGCAAATTATGCAAAGACTTTTTCGAAAAGATGCTCACAGAAGCAGATACTTTTGTTTCTTTTCAAATCTGCGTTTTGTTTCTTTGTAGAATGACAAAAAAATTAAATTGTTACAGCAAGGCTCAAGACACTATCCTGATGAATTAACACATTGCTTTAGTATCATCTGTAGAAATGACAGCTGAAATACACAACTAAACCCAACAAAATAACTTTCCAAAACCAACTTCAATCCCTACCTACCCAATAGGAATTTGAGTAAGGGTACTCCTTCAGGTGTTGCGTTTCCAGCGAGCCTCCACTGCTGGCGTACGCACCTCTCTCGTTCCTTCTTGTTCTGCATGGCCTCTATTTTCGGCCATCTTGTTGCAGTCAACTGGAGGTTTTTTCTTAAAGGGACAGATTCTTTCTCTTGAAGATAGCTGTTGAGCCTTGCCACCTCCCGTGGTTGTGTATATGTACTGCTGTGTAATCGTATTCATGAGCATGTGAATCCATGCCAGACCCCATGCTGGAGAAGGAACAAGTTACTTACCTGTAACTCTGTTCTTGTCAAGATTGCCTTCTTAGGTTGCCCTCGTAGTGTAGAAGAAGAATTCTACCCTACAATGTAACCCTGTGTCTGGATATAAAATAAACCAGCACCAGGGATCAATTATTTGGAAGAATGGACCCAAACGCGCGTGGCAGGAGACTCCCTCGTGTGTGACCGTATTCCAGTTGAAAACAGTAATGCTTTTTATGCTGACGTTACAAGGAGCAGAAATAGCTGTTACAATATATAAGAAAAACAAGAATCCTTAATGCTTACACAAGGGACATCAAAAAACAGAAACATGAAATAGGACAGACACTCTTACCATGGGACTGGTAAAAAGAATTCCATAGGCAACCAATGCTCCAGTAAGACCGCCAGGTACAGGGGTGTGGGACTATTCCCGCCGGCACGCGTACGCCTAAGGGTCGGCAGTACAATCCCCGACGAAACGAGGACGCTCCTACCTCTGCCCCTGATGGTACCACGGCAGTCTCTAGTCCGTACCGGGGAACGGAGAGGAGTAGTGTACCGGCAGTCTTGATGAGGAGCACTGGTTAGGTGGATCCCCAGAAGCCGGAGGTAATCCTATGCAGTCCACGCGTGAGTATAAACCAGGTTGATCAAGTTGAGTGGCAGTGGCAATCCATAAGGCAGTCCAGGTCGGTAGCTGAGAAAAGTTCAGAAGACAAAACGTGAGACAAAGGCAAATCCTGGGCGTGGTCCGGTTCGGCAACAATTTAGCAGTGGGGCAGAACGGGGTTAGTTCCGCGGGAAGGCTGGAAAGATGAAAGGAGCAGGTAGGCAAAAGGTGAGGGGGAATTGCACCGACAAGAGAAACTCAGAGTGCAAGGTAGCAGGGCAAGACAGGAAAACAAGGGTTCAAGGAACAGGGAAACAAGGGTATTCACAAGGCACGTAGCAGACTCCAAATTCAAAATCAGAATCAACGAGTTTACTGCAGGCTAGAGTTTATCTAGTTGCGATCACATGACCTGAACGTGTGGCAGCCGTGGCGCGGGTCGACGTCGCTGCCCTAATCTCCATGGTAACCTCCAATGCAAGAACCCTGAAGGACGAGGTTGTACCAAGTTCTTATGGCCGTGAATTAAGCCTCTAATACGAGGTAACCGAGTGGATCGTGACCGCTGATGCAATGTAGCCTGACCCTGTTTTCTCTGAGACGGCGGGGACGGCGCTAGCCTATTTAGACTCCTGCAGATCCCGGGCCGATTCCTGACAGTTCTTTAGCATGGGTCTGACATGGATTCACATGCAAACCCTCCCTCCTTCCCCTCTGTGGCTCTTCTTGGTTCATACTGCCACTTTACATGCTCTACCAAATATGAAGATGGCCACCGGGGGTGGAGCTTAGGGAGAGGACTATCATTGGATGGGGGCAGTACCGCCCGCAGGACAGTGATTGGTTATAGGAGAGACGAGCAGTTTTTAGGCTAAAGCAAAACTGCTTTTAATGTTTACTGAGGATTCCCAGCCAGACAACATTGAATATTCATGAGCATGTGAATCCCTGACAGACCTATGCTGGAGAACAGGAGTTACAGATAATCCATACAAAATTTCTGAAATTTGTGTCCCCAACCTCTGTACTTTTTTGGTTTGTGTTGAATTGTAAAATTCATATAAAGTATTGCAAAAAAAACAACTCGGTAGTGTTTGTTAGTCTCCCTCTACAATCTTTTTGTATGGTCTGAATGTGTAGCTGTGTATACTGTATTGCTTGTTCAAATAGGAGGTATTGTTAAGGTATGCTTTGCAAATATGTTTACATTTACCCTGAAAACAAAAGGAGAGTGATGATGGATGTAGATTAGTATGATTCTAATAATCTGAAGGTTATTATATGTGTTTTCTTGAGTGTTTCAGTCCTATGCTCCCCTGCTTCTGAAGTGTATATAGGAATCCATAAAATCTCTGATCTCATTTATCAAATGTCTGAATAGGCATCTGTAGAGAAGTTTGAGGTAACAGATTTCCTCTACAGAGAGATTGGCCAGCAAGTCCAATAAATTTCAATAATTATTTGATTATTTTTATCCAAGCTGGATCTTTTGGTAATCAACCTCAGTAGTGACCTACCCCTCACGTAGGGCACAAATTGTGTGAACCTTTGGGCTAGAGCTGCTTATCCCTGGGTTGCTACTTTCAATGCTGATAAATTAGCATCCCTTGAAAATAGGTGCTTTATGCAGATTAAACATGATTATTTTGAATCAGATCTTGAATTGAACACAAACATATCATAAAGCAGGTTATGGTAATACTAGATGTTATTGTTCTTAAAATGGTGAAGAAAGAATATCCGTAAAATGTAGACGGTGATAAAAAATAAAAAATGGTTCAACTTCTTGTTTTTTGATTACTGTAATAGTCTTTTATCCGAACTTACATGTGCCCCAAAATGAGCCAACAACAAAGCAGCTCTTCTTTAAAATTGTTTAACATTAAATAAATGTAAATAAATGTTGCTGTCCATGAGCTGTATAAAATGGTCTCTCGTTTGTGTTTTAGTTGACTACAGACACAGTGAAACCAGTGCAACTCCGCTTATGGTTGCAGCAGGCCGGGGTTTCTCAAGTCAAGTGGAGCAGTTGATCAGCATGGGAGCCAACGTTCACAGTAAATCCTCAAATGGCTGGTGATTTTCCTACAACTCATTTTGATCTTATTTAGTAGAAAGCACATTTCCCTTGCAACATGTATTTACTATGACACGCCTTGAAATAACACATTGTGACAATTGATTGGTCTTGCTGCTTTAGGAACAGTCCATAATTCTAAATGTGAAAATCAAGTAGCAGGTCATTTGCATTTAAAAAAGCATTGTCATATTTTATGTTATGGTTATTTGTACCACACACTGCTTCCTTTTTAATGGTCTCGAGGCACTCGCGTGGATCTGAAATTAATAAAGGGAGGTGGTTTGTGGAGTAAAGAAAAAAGACAAGATGTTGTGCTTAAGTGTTGGTAGCATCAGGAGCAACAAGTGTCTGTGTGGGTGTTTTTTCTTGGTAGTATGACTATTCAGTAGATGTCGCCACTTCTCCCCAAGGGGGAGCCTTTTACCATGATGCCAGGGAGGCATCGCACACCCCCACATACTCTAGCCTCTCCTTCCTCTACTAACCTCTTTGTAGACAGTAGACCGATGTACCGTTTTAAGGCAGAGTACCTCACGGTTTTTGAAAGTACTCTGAGGAGTCAGGAATGAAACTTAGACACAAGTTAACCATTATTTTGGTTAAAGACTTTTATTGAAAATAAAAGGGGTTGGGAACATTCCTATCCGATCCTGCTCCTCTAAGAGGAATTTTCCTACCTAAACCAAAACTAAGAATCTGTCTGTGTCAGAATGTCCAAACAAAACTGTCCTGTCTCCAAAGTTCTTTTCTGACCCTCACACTACCTCTAAAGTGAACATGGAAATGTCTTTAACCTTGGATTGTTTGGAAAAGTGTTCCTAAAGAAAGAATAAATGACTCCAACACAAAACATTCTTCAAGGATAAAGGACCTTGCTCCAGAGGGTAGTTCCCTTCCCTTCATTTCTTTTTTACTCTCTGGGGTTTTACAAATAATACTTTGGGCCTTTCTTGACCAACACCACCATCTGCACGCAAAACTGTCTGGCTTTGTAATCTTGTCTCTTTCAGCACAGCTAGTATACTTTTCTGCCAAGTAGTGTTGCTCCTTCTCTCTTGGTTAACACAATCCCATTTCTCATTCCTGATGCTTCTTCTCAGGACTTCTTTGAATCTAATCAACACAATCCTTTAATTGCCTGGTATACTCTCTTGCCAGGGTTTCTTGTTCACACACTTGTAATTGCTTGGTATACTCTCCTGACAGGACTTCTTATTCTCACACACTTGTAACTACCTGGTGTACTCTGCTGCCAGGGCTTCTTGTTCTCATACACTTGTGATTGCCTGCTATACTCTCCTGCCAGGACTTCTATTCATACAGGATGTTTGTCCTCTCCCAGAGTTGCATATACATTTTGTTGGATAATGTATCCTCCTGATATATTATCCAATCCAGGTTTCCCATGTACTTGCACTGTATACATTCACATATTTGTGAAGGGTTTGTTTGTAGTTTCATTCCCCCTTTTTCTTTGTTGCTCATTTATGTTGTTCACAATTATTTGCCTTCAGCGTGGTTGCATGTACGCCCCCGATATCCCTGCAGCCTCTGGGTGCATTCACTGCCTCGTGTTGGTGTTCCTGGATTCTTTTGCGGTCAGCTGGTGAAGGGTTTCTGGCTGCTTCCTTCTCACGACCGCTTTTGCTTCCTTCTCCTGTCTTTTGTGGCTTCCACTTGACATTTCTGCTTCGTTCCGGTAAGTGAAGCGCTGCCTTCTGCCACCTGCATCCGCCCAGGAGTCTCTCACCGGCTCCTGGAGTTCCCACAGCATGTCCTGGTGCAAAAGCGTCTTTCTTCTTTGTTGGTGAGCTGCCTGGCTCCAACAAGCCAGGTCCAATCTTTCTGTCCTGCGTTCCTCACAGAGAGATGCCGCTCTCTCCCGCCAGTACCTGCATCAGCAGACCTCGACTCTCTGCTGTTTACATTTCCCGGACACAGGTGTATGCGAGCAACAACTAGCGTGCTTGCTGGGCTTGTGGCCTCCTTCTCTCTGCATTGCTCGATCCCTCTTCCTTGTCCCAGTATTTTGAGAATTCTGGGAAAGGAAGTCCATGGTTGTCAATTGACTCAAAAATCTTGGAGAAACATGTTCAAAGGTTTTCAATGGCAAGTCAGTTCTGGATGTATGATAGATGGAACTGGAAAAGGGGGTTTCATAAGTTTTACAAGGCAGACCAAAGTTGGAAGGTTGGTCTGTAAGTTTGGTGAAAAGGTTTTCCCTATTCTTCATAGGATACAGAGTAGATGTTCGAGAATAGGCCATGATGGTTTTAGATATGGGAGGGTTATTTTCAAGGGGAAATGGGGGGAATACCATGTTTCAGTCGATGAAGTCATGGCATCTCCCCGGAGGTAGTCTCCTCCCATGTGATCCTCCCTCATAGCCACTCCTAGTGTCAGGATCAGGTGGCGGCTGCCGTCCCCTGTCCACATGGAGTAGGTCACCACCAGGAAATCAGTGATGACTCCACCGGATTCATCACAGTACTGAGATGAAGAAGAATAACAGAAACATAGGTAATCTGAATACTGGGACGAGTTGGCCCCACAAAGCAACAAAGATGGAACCTGTGAAAGAGATGAAGGACTGATACAGTGGGCCCAGACACTGCTGGCAACATTGTATACAAATCGACAATGGACTAAATATTGTGTCTCTGGCAGCCGTGGAAGACGGCAGATGTGCTGTGCAGTCAACGCGGAAGATGCAAACCTGCGTTGCTGATACAAAGGGAGAGAGCTCCAAGGACGCTGGCAGTCCCCCGCATCTGATGATGGGCACATCTGCAGGAGCAGGCCGGAGCACAGCAGTGTTGAGAGGAGGAAGGCACGCAGAAGGCAGCCAGGAACGCCATCGCACAGACGCAGGGGAAGGCAAGACGCCGGAGAACCCGAACAGAATGCCTCCGATGGCAGGAAGCCACGACGACGTGCCAAAACCCTCAACAAGGGAAAGGGTGGCATAGGGTGGGAAAGGGTGGCATAGGAGACCCAGAGGGGATGCGCAGTGGCTTACCAAGAGGGCACATGCAGTTGTCCCTAGGCCTCTTTGCAATCATAAAGCTTTGGTGGCACGGCAGGGGCAGAAAGCCTACAAACCTTCTCGTCGTCATTGCAGTTGTGGAACGAAACCCGTTGACCACCAGTGAATGGTCGAGGGCCCCAAGTACCAAGTTAGTTTTGACCTGCTTGCATTTTTTTCTTTGGTCTTGGTGATGGAGAACAATTTGACAGAGGGTTTAGCTTTTTGCCTTTGTTCTAGTTTCGGGTCATGATTCAAAGAATGTTGCTTAATTAGATTATTTTTAATGGGCGGTGATTAAGTGGTGTGCTGATCCAAAGGTGTTGGGATGAATTCCTTTTGAGTATTCCTGCAAGTTTGTTCCCAGTTATTAGTCTTTTCATTGTGTTCTTACAGGGGATATTCTCCTGTTCGGTGGATGTCAGGCTGTCTGATGGCTGTGATGCTAGATGGGTTATTCCGGTATGGCATGGTGTCCCAAGATAATTGGAGTTAATAGAGTTTGTGGTTTTTTGCAGGTTTGTTCCTTGTTGAGTATTTGTTCTTTTGTTCATTCTGGTAGGACCTATGTTGAGTGGGTGTCAAGTTGTCTCACTGGGGTGCGTTAGGGCTCTGTGCTGTAATATTATTGTTTCTCGCTTGGTTGTGAGTTGTTCTTTATCCTGGTATCTGTGGGATGTACTAAATCAAAACATTTCAGTGGCTGCCATTTGGTTTTTCCTGTAGATTTGTTTCTTATTGTTCATTATAGCTGCATGTTCAATATGCTAAAGATCACTATTTTGTCCCTACCTTCTACCTGCATTATGAAAGCAAGTCAGAATAACTAGATAGGTGAGGCACCAATGGTTTTAAATATAGCATTGTTTATTTAATTGCTGCTTCTTTTGTCTACTGCAGGTATTTTCAGAACTGGCTCCTGCATAGCAGAACCGTGTTCGATACCCAATCAGCCGGAAAGCAGAGGCTTGGCAGCAGCACTAGGGGAAAGTGAATAATACAAAGGTGGTAGGAAAGAGTGGCCCGGGACATTGGGAGCTGGAAAGCAGTAGTCTCCACTCACATGTTTTTGGAAATACCAATGCACTCTGCAAACAGCCCTCCCCACAAATCCACGGTTTGCCTATGGCATTCTTAACCCTGTAGGCTATGGCCTAGCATTGATATAATTTCGGATCTTCATATCTGCTGTAAAGCTAGATTCTTCCAACTGATGTTAGATTTAGGTTTCTGTATTGGGCATGGCTTCTCTCCCTTTTGACAGCTTATTTTCCTTTTGCGGTCTCGATTCATATTCCTGTTCTGTCCTAACTGTTCTTTCTGCCCAACTGTCACTGAAAGAAATCTTCTCAATTTCTGTGCCTTAATTAATATCTTCTAAATCCTCCTTCTATAGTGACCATCTATACATCTTCTTGGGGGCTATTGATTAGGGAAAAGGTGCCTGGAATCTTATTTCATTGTTTTTGATGGTAGCGTTTTAAACCAAAGTCTTGCCTCAACCCTAATCCTCCATGTCTTTCTTTTTAGTGGGTTTGTGCTGTTGTGTACACAGTTTCTTTCAGTTCAAATTTCCCAAGAACTTTGTGATGTCATAAGGTCCATATAATCAAGCAGGTAGTTTATCTGCAGTTGGCACGAGGACCCTAACTGGACCCCGTCCATGGAATAACCATAACCTAGCAGTTTGATCATAATAGAGCTTGTTCTGGACTTGGCAGATGGATGTGTCACCAATTCTCCTATCAGGATGTTAAAATCTTTTTCCCACTGTTGTTCTGAGTCTTCGCCAAACATATCTCATATGTCAAAGGGTTTCCGCCAATAACAAGTTTAAACATTTTCACATAAACTGTAAGTAATGCAAAAGTGTGAGCCCTGTAGAGGACTGGAAAGTCTTGTGTAATTCAGACAAGGCTCATAGTAACAGCACAGCCAAATCTGCAACATCTTTATGGTCCAGTTGCTGCAGAGTAGATTTCCGACTCTGAATGAAGTGTTAGAACAAACCATCAATCTAGAATTGAGAAATGGAGATTGATTAGTTTATTTTTTCTGATCATTGTGATCCACAAAGCCAGCATAAAATCACACATAAACACAATCAAATAAAATGTTAAAAGCATAGCCTAAAACACAGCCGACATCCCAATTTAAAATACGATCTGAGTTTAGTATTGACAGCACCACTACAAGAAAGTCATGACTGAAAGCCTTAAAAATGTAAGTAGCTGCCCCCAGGCCCTCCGGTCCCCACATAATTGAATGTCTCCTCCAGCCACTTTGTAAAACATATAAAAGGGAATCTAAGATGGCTGCCGAGGAGTGAAGATGCACTCCTGAGAGCTCCCAACCAGACCCCAGTAAGGTGGACTATGAAGCTGGAAAGGACACCCTGCAAACCCTAGACAATCGGAGTGGGAAGGAGAACGAAATATGCAGTAGAAGCAGAAAGCGCGTCCACAGCATTTAGCAGAGCGGAGAAGCCCGAAACGAGGGGACCGTGGTGATCAATGTTCCTGTGTGAGACTGGGCAGGAACAGTGTGGCGCTGTAATGGCTGGCGGGTGCTCCGGAGGAGGAGGGAAGACCGGAGAAAGTCAGCGTGGCGAGCGGATCGCTGCAGAAAGGTAGATGGAGGAAACCGCTGGGCCCGTGAGTACGGAGCAGGGAGGAAGCTGAGCGGAAACTCGACGCGGAGAAGAGAGGGAGAGGAGTAGCTCCGCCGGCGGTGATGCCCAGATAGAAAGCCTGAAAGGTGCGGAGGATCCCCGGCAGAGATGTGGACGCCAGGGGGGCAGACAGGGCTAAGACGTCTGCACTGACCCGTGGGGCCTCATCCAGGCGGGCAGAGTTGGAAGGAGCACGGGGCAAGCCGCATCCATGACACGTGGCGCACATCAAGGCAGGCAGAGCAGAAAGAGTACGGGACAAGCCGCATCCGTAACTCGCGGCGCAGCAGAGGAGTGTGTAAAAGAGCCCCCAGGCAGAGGCAAGCAATCGGAGCCCCGGATATGGTGAACAACAGAATGCTATGGTAGGAATCCAGACTGCACTGCCCCCACTTATGGATTTATAACGAGGACGAAGAAGCAATAAACGAAACAGGGGGATAACATAGAAGAAGACAGCGTAAGGGCTAAACAGCAAGGAACCTGAGAGCAGCCACACTCTTATGCAGCGAAGTGAGAGGAGAGGCCCCGCAGGTCAGATTGAGGCAACAAGATTGATAAAGGGAGAAAGGAAAGGAACAGGAAGCAGATAAAAGGCCTGTTATACCCTCAAGAAAGAGTAGACATGCTGGAAGCAGGGCCAGGAGGAGATTGCACTCTGGGGGCAACAACATGAGATTTGGAGGCCAAGCCACGACAAGAAACAGTGAGTGGTCGACCGGGGAGATAGTTGGGAAAATACCTAAAAGTAGCAGTGAAGGAAGCACCAGGTGTGCCAGAAGGGAACACATGTCTTGAGGCACACTCCTACTTGCAGATGCCAGGTCGAAAGGGGAAACATAGCCCCAGTCAGCTGCTTTCCAAGAAAAGCCTCAAGAAAAGTCAACTGGAAAGATACTGGCAAAAGGCTCTAGCAGAGACGGTACAAGAAGACCCCTGTCGGGCAGATTAGGACGAGGAAGACACACAGGGGACCGAGGCAATGGCCTTAAACAAAGAAGACCTACAAAAGTGCTTGCTCGACATGGAGGAATCACAGCTTCCTTTCAATAACAGATTGGAAGTTTGAAGAAGGAACTGAAGGGTTCCCTGAAAAAAATTAGAGATAACTCTTTGGGGAGCAGGGTGGATGTGGCAGAACAAGGCCTGTCCAAATTAGAAAAGTAGGTGCGCCAGAACTCAGAACTTCTTGAACAGATTGCCTCCGCCACACAAAACCTCGAAATACAAGTGGAAGATTTAGAAAACTGATCAAGCCCTTCTAACATTGGGATTAAAGGCTTGGCGGATGCGACCCCAGACAGGAAGTTGAAATCTACCATCCAACAATGCTTTGCCACCCAGCTGGTGGATAGTACCTCGGAGGAGATCCGGATAGACAGGGTGCACAGAGTGGGCCCGAAGAGGAGTGGAGAAGGAAATAGGCCCAGAGACGTATTGGCAGCCCTGGCCTCCTACGAGGAGAAAGAGAAAATACTGAGGGCCGCGAGAGGACAAGAGTCAATAACAGTAAATGGTTCAGAGGTAAGCCTATTCCAGGACTTGGCGACATCGACCTTGCAGGAGAGGAGAGTGATGGGTCCAGTGACAAGGAAACTGCAAGAAAAAAAAGTCCCCTTTAAATGGACATTCCCCGTCGGCTACATTTCCCTTGGGAAGGGAGACAGCAGAGAGTGACATCATGTGAGGAAGGAATGGCCGTCCTTGGACTAGAAGCAGAGGTCGAGGTTGCAGAGGAAAGATTCGGCGACACACAATGGCGCGGACCAATGCCTGGGGAATGGTCTACGGCACAGGGGAAAAGGGGAGAGAAACTGAAAGGCGCAAGACCCTTGAAATGAAGCAGAGATCCTCCTACACTATCAGGGGTCTACGAGTGGTACAATGGACAGACGGGGCAGAAACCCCCAGAGGAAGGGAAAAGGTGCACGACAGTGCACCCCCATCTTTAACATAACTGAACCTTCAAAATGGAGGGCCGGTCGGGAGGAGATGAGGCACCACTTGGAATCGAAAAGGTTAGATTAACCTTGGGGTCCGGGCGAAACATGAGTCGGTGCCCACAAAGTGGGAAGTATCTTTGGATCGCGAGTCAGACCTGGAAGGGGGAGAGGGACAGAGCGTGGGGGGATAGATGTAGATGTAGAGTGGGAGGCGGGGGGGGGGCGATGGGAATCCATATTCTTGGAGGCACACTAACGAAACAGGAAGCTCACACCAGGAACACAGGGACTAGGAGAGGAGTAGGATATAAGACTAATGGCAAGGCCATGCAGATTTTCTCTCATAATGTACGGGGCCTGAACACCCCGGTAAAATGGAAGAAGGTTTTAACGCAGATAAAGAGATATAATGCAGATATTGCCTACTACAGGAAACGCATGTTTGAAAAGAGGACAGGCATAAGATAAAGATACAGAACTACACATAATTGTACCAGGCAAATGCCCGTAACAAGACAGCAGGGGTAATGGTGGGATTCAAGAATACACTGGGCGCACAAATAACTAACACACTCGTAGACCGGAATGGGAGATTTTTGTGCAGGTGCAGATAGGGAAAATAGTTATTACCATTGCCACTATATATTCCCCAAACACAGGACAAGTCCCCTTTCTGAATCAGGTCATGAGGAAACTGGATATTTTCGCCATAGGGGAAATCCTAATCACGGGAGACTTCACTACGATATGGGACCCGGAGGTTGATGGAAGTGGATGGAACATGCATAGGGGCATACACCCCTCAGTGGCGTTGCGGGATAGAATGGAAGGTATGGTGTTAAAGGACCTATGGAAAGGGACAGGAGACTGGGTACACATTCTTCTCACATGTGCATTGCACATACTCCAGAATGGGACCCCCGAATACCCGACACATTAATAGACATAGAACTAGGCCAGATCTCCGTATCTGATCATGCACCAATGAGGATACAACTTGGGGAACTCAAGTTATGCAATACCTTATGGTCGTGGAGGTTCCCAGGAGACCTCCTGAGATATCCTGTGCTACGAGAAACAGTGAGGGCAAAATAATAGAATATTTTGAACTGAATACTACAAATGGAGTCCCGCTGAGGAGTGTTTGGGACGCCTTTAAGGCGGTATTGAGGGGGGAGCTCATTTCATTAAAAGCCCAAAGGCGCAAAGAAAGAGATAGGTTAGAGAAAGATCTGGAGGAGGCGCTGACACAGGCACAACATCTTCTAGCGGGCCGGAAGACTAAGGAGAACTATCATAAAGTTAAGGAAGCACAGAGGCAACTGCGATTATTGAACACTGCAAAGGCGGAGAGCGCCCTATTATGGCTTAAACAACGATATTATGTGGCCGCCAATAAGGCGGATAAAATGCTAGCCAGGCTCCCGAAGCAACAGAAGGGTAAACGGCATGTAGAGGGAATAAAACTAGCAGATGGTGAGCTAATAACAGAATCAGGTGGGATAACACAGGCCTTCACAGCATACTATAAGGAGCTTTACTCAACGGGGAACCCAGAAACACAAAAGATACAGGTATTTCTGGAAGGGATAGAATTGCCCAAAATTACGGCAGAAGAAAGGGATGGGTTAGACAGGGAAATTATTGAGGAAGAGGTGGAAAGAGTGATTAAAATTATGCCAAGCAACAAAGCACCAGGGCCAGATGGTTTTACTGGGTGCTTTTATAAGGTCTTTTGTAAAGAGGTTATAGGGGTCCTGACCACATTTTTTAACACATTTAGAGATGGGGGTAGGGTGACAGGCTCCATGACGGAAGCGAAAGTGGTCCTATTCGGGAAACCGAACAATGACCCCACTAATTGCGGGTCCTACAGACCTATCGCATTATTGAATACGGACGTCAAACTCTATACTGGGATATTAGCTGATAGAATAAAAGAGGTTCTCCCGGGCGTCATCGGGCAAGATCAATCAGGGTTCATAAAAGGGAGGCAAACCTGGGACAACATCAGAAGAGTGATCCATCTAATTTAGAAATGAAGCAGATACCGACCACCCTAGTCTCGTTGGATTCTGAGAAAGCTTTTAATAGGGTGGAGTGGCCGTACCTGTTTGACAATTGATCTAATGGGCTTTGGGTCCAAATATATGCAAATGGTTATGGCAAGGTATAGTAATTCTCTGTTCCGCTTGGAAGTAAATAATCAAATCTCTGAAGCAATACGGGTAGAACAGGGGATGAGACAGGGATGCCCCTTATCTCCACATCTATATGCTGTATCGTTAGAACCCCTGTTAGCAGCAATTGGGCAGAACTAGTCCATCAAGGGGGTCCCATACGTGGGGGAAACGCACAAAACGGCTGCTTATGCAGACGACATGCTAATAACTCTAGTAGATGCATAGAGGTCTATCCCCGCGCTGGTCTCCACCCTCAAATAACAGCAAGGGTTGTCCGGCTTGAAAATAAATATTTGTATTTGTTTATTATTTATATCGCGCACCGAACCCTGAAGTAACTGGGCATTGGAAAAACTTTAGGGGTTACTTACATGGATTAAAAATATGATACAATAGCAGTAAGGGTGACCAATGGTTACAGGTAGGTCAAGCTCACGAGAAGGATTTACAACAAAGCATAAGCACAAGTCAGGCCCAAGAAAAGGATTTGCAACAAGGCATAAACACAAGTGCAGTCAGTCAGTCATGGTGAGCAGATTCGGGGTGGTGGTCAGGGACAGTTAAGGGGTGCCTCATTGGCTAGGCTTGTTGTTCAGCCAGTTTTTGAGTCCTGATTTAAACGATGGGAGGGAGGGTCCTATTCTGTGGGTAAGGGGAATGGAATTCCAGCGTTTGGCTGCTTGGACTGGGAAGCTGACTCCTCCTGCAGTTTTTAGGTTAAACCTTGGTACTGCTAGGCAATGAGATAAGGCAGATCTGGTAGTGCGAGAGGATTGGTGCTTACAGATTTTGTCGGACAAGTATTTAGGAGCTGAGTTCGCAAGGCACTTGTAAGTGATTACCAGGGTGAGACGCGTGATTCTGTCACGGATTGGCAGCCAATTGACATTTCGTCTGAGAGTTGAGATATGGTTCGATCTTGGTAGGTTATGTGCTGCTCTCAAAGAGTTGTTTTGAAGGACCTGAAGCCTGTTTAGGTTGTGTTCAGAAGAGCCTCGAAAGAGTGTGTTACAATAGTCAATTTTTGACAATGCGAAGGCTCTGGCTAGCGTTCGGCAACTACTGGTAGATAGGTGGGATTTGCAACTATAGATTAATTTATTGATATAGGCTGTGGAGGCTGCTATGGAGCTGACTTGTCTCTTGAGGGACAGTGTAGAGTCGAGATAGACCCCCAGCGTTTTTATTTCCTTGGAGACCTTGATCACGTCACCGTCAATGTCGAAAGATTTATATCTGTGGTCGAGTTTGTTAAGGCATGCTTGGGTGCCGACAATCAGGAACTCAGTCTTATCGTTGTTAAGGTATAAGTGGTTTATGGCCATCCAAGCCTGGATTTCTAGTTATATATCATTCAGTAGTTTATAGTCTTGATCATAGCAACCTGTGAGGGGGATTAGGGCTTGGGTGTCATCTGCGTAGTTGGTGTAGCTGACGCCCAAGTTATCCAGGCGATTGAATAGGAGCTTTGTAAGTATGTTATAAAGCGTGGGCGACACACATGAGCCTTGAGGGACTCCACAGAGTGTGGGGCTTGGGTCTGCTGAGGCTGTAGGAGAAAAGACTCTGGTGGTCCTGTTGGAGAGAAAGAAGTTGACCCAGTCAGATGCATTGAAAGAGAAGGCTGCTGCTGAGGTGAGATGCCTGGTTAGAATTTGGTGGTCGACAAGGTCGAAGGCCGCTGACAAGTCTAGGAGTAGGAGGATCGCTAGCTTGCCTTTGTCCTTCGCCTCGTCCATTTGGATCTTCAAGTCTAATAGAGCTGTCTCATTCCCGTGCCTTGGCCTGAAGCCAGATTGCCTGAGGCCTAATAGATTATGTTCCTCTAAATGCTTCTGAATTTGCAGATATGCAACTCGGTTCAGGATTTTTAAGAGGAAGGGGACGGTAGTAATGGACCCAGTCGTTTGTAGGAATGTTTGGGTCTAGGTTGGGTTTCTTTAGGAGTGGCATAACCCAATCTTCCTTGAGATTGTTAGGGACTTGATTGGAATTGAAATAAGTATTTATCAAAGTGGTGATGAAAGGGGCTAACTCTTTAGCTCCTTCCTTAATAATGGACGCTGGACATATGTCACCATGACAATGAGAAGGTTTCAGACTTTTTCTGATGTCTTCCACTTCCCTGGGTGTTACTTGCGAGAACTTAAAAGTTGTACATTGTGGCTGGCATTTCTCTAGTGCAAGTCTAGAGCGATGGCAGCTTGATAGGTTGGTCTTTTTAGATTCCATCTTGCTTTGTAGCAAGGTGATTTTGTCTGGTAACGCTTGCTGAATTTTTGTGCACCAGGCCGCATCCTTAGTGCCGTCTTGGGAAGGAGGTGCTGGTGATTCAAGCTCCTTTATGAAACTAAAGAGCTCTTTAGAGCTAGATTAGGCATTGTGGATTCTGGTATTGTAGGATTCTTTTTTGGTAGATAAGATAGCCGCTTTATAGGTTGCCGCTGCTGCGGTGAACAGGATTGTGTTATGGCTGGTGGGTGATTTACGCCAAGTGGTTTCCGCTGACCTTTTGAAATTCCTGAGGATTTTTAGTTCTAGTGTGAACCACTTGTTGAGATGGGAGATTGGTTTAGCGTTCCTTAGTTTGAGAGGTGCAGAAGTGTCTAATGCTGATTTGAGTGTGGCATTGTATAGGTCGACCAATTTATTGGATTCCAGGTTCCTAAACTTGGAAGTCTCCAGGATGTTGTTGATGAGTGGTCGAAGACTATTGATAGAGATGTTCCGGCAATTTCTGGATAGGGTGCGGGGGGGCGATGGTGGTGCTGAGGGGGGGGAGGAGGTTCCCTGGATAATGAGATGAAGTGGTGGTCTGAGAATTGTGATGGAACAGTTGAGGTCGGACACCCAGTCCAATGTTTGACCTTTGGTGTGCAAGGTTTCTGTGATTGAAAACCAATTGGGTGATAGAGTTTTCCACAGCTAAGGTCTTTGGGGTCCTTCAAGCCTAGGTTGAGGTCTCCCAGGAGGATGGTTTGGGATCCCAGTTTGGTGTTGGTGGGGAGGAGGTTGGTAATGTCGTCCTCAAATGATGAGGTTGGGACTGGGGGGTGGTAGATGAGATGCATCAGTATGGTTTTGGTGGGTGAGAGTGCAAGTTTGACTGACAGGAGTTCTGCGGATGGTATGCTGGTGAGGGCGGTAGCTCTAAGTCCAAGGTGGGTTTTTGTTATGAAGGCCACTCCTCCTCCGTTGCCTAGGTTTCTGTCCGCCCTGATGATAGTATATCCCTCTGGCAAGGCTAGTGAGAGTGCTGGGCCTGCCGCCTGGTGGAGCCAAGTTTCTGTAATGGCCAGGAAGTCCAAGTTTTAGGCTATGATGAAGTCGGCAATCTCGGTGGCGTGGGCTACTAGTGACCGAACGTTGATAAGTGCTCCTGTGATGGTCGTTGGTAGAGGAGTAGAAATAATTTCTCCTGGGCTCAGGTTATAGGGGGGGTGGTGCTTGTTGGTGGAAGAGGTTTAGTGGGGATCGAAGGGTTGGGCGGTTGTGGAGGTTTAGGTTTAGGCTTGGGTTTAGGTGCTGCTGTAGATCGGTTGCTCATCCTTGGAGTAGCTTTGTGGTTGGGGAAGCGAGAACCTAGTCTCAGGTTTCTCGTATGTACTGGCAACGGGATGAGAGGCGTGGGAGGTGCAGCGAGGCTGTATCCATTCAAGAGGGTTGAGCAGGGGACTGGCTACAGACCTCGCAGGGGAGTCGTCAGTTAAGATGCTTTTGTTAAATGGTTGGATAGGTGGTAGGAAATTAGTCGGATTGATGGTTTGGAATAGAGGAAGGAAGGAGGCCGTGGCAAGTAACTCTGTGGAATGTGGCCATGGTGGTGTATCGAGACAGGCTCTGGATGATGGGTGCGGTGTCTAGCGCTTGGTAGGTAAAGTCTAGCTGTGAGCGTGGGTACTTCGTCAACAGTATGTTTATGTTTATTTAGTTTATATAGCGCTTTAAGCCAAAGCGCTTTACAATATAACAGGTACAAAAATGGTAGAAGCAGGTTAACAATCATGATACAAACAACGATTTAATATGTAGAACAGTTTCTTTGGGAGTGGAGGTGAGTGAAGGGAGAGGAGGTAGAAAGGAAGAGGAGCAATAAAGTCAGATATGTGAAATAAGGTCAGGTGGATGTGAGAAGGGAGGGGAGGGGAAGGTATGAGGGACAGAGAGATGGAGGGGAGAGTTGGTAGAGGGTCAAGTGGAGGAGAAGAAGGGCTTTCAAGGAGGTGCAGAAGGAGGTGTAGGTGGGAATAGAGCGGATAGAGAGAGGTAAGGAGTTCCCGTGTAGGGGGGCCAAGAGCTGAAAGGAATAGAAGCGAGAGGCTGCACATGGTGAACAGGGGTACAGTGAGCAAGAAGAGCTCAGCAGAGTGGAGAGGACGAGAGGGAGTGTAGAATGAGAGAAGAGAAGAGTGATAGGGGGGAGCAAGGTCCTGGAGTCATTTGAAGACCAGGCAGAGGAATTGGAATTTAAGTTGGGAGGGGAAGGTAAGCCAGCCAAGTTGAGAGAGCGAGGAGGAAATAGTCGCAAGGGCCCAGTAGACTGAGAGTACGGATAGAGGAGTGGTAGATGGATTTGAGGGGGTCAGATGAGAGCCAGGAAATCCGAAGAGGAGAGAAGAGCAGTAGAAGAGACGGGAGAAGATGAGAGAGGAGATTAAGAGTTTAGAAGCGTGGAAGGTGAGGGAGGTTCGGATCTTGCGAATGTCCCTTCTCCCTCCTTCTCTCACTGCGACCTCTGAAACTTCAGCCCTTCACTCTTCTTCAACTCCTGCTCTTCTTCCCTTCCCCCTCTCTCTGACTTCTCCTCCCTCCCTGCCAACGATGCCCTCTCCTCACTATCCTACGCTATCTCCACCAGCCTTCCCAACCCTGGCTATCCTCTCACCTTCTGTCCATGTGTCGTCTTCTCTGTCGCCTTCAACGACACTGGCTCAAATCCCCTTCTCTGACTAACCAATCAACCTATTTCTCATATCGCTCCCTCTTTGACTCTTGCCTCAACTCAGCCAAATGCTCCTAATACCTTAACCTTCTCCACTCTCAAGCCTCCCACCCCCGTCAAATGTTTGACAATCCCAACTTCACCCTGGGTATGGTAAAGGGATCATTTAAAAGGTGGAAGGAAAAAGGATGCATAAAGATCAGAGGCATGTTATGGGAGGGGGAAGTAATATAATTTGTATATTGCAAAATACAGGTGGGGTGGGTATAGGTTCTAATATACGCAATTGAGACACTGGCTGAGACAGAAGGAGACTTACCAAGCCGCAATTAGGCCACTGACGAAATTTCAGGCATACATCACTTTTCATTGTGGGGACAAATACTTAGTGGGGGATATATATAGATTATTAGAAGAATGCCCATCCCCGACACGATGGCCGTACCAATTGGCATGGGAGGGCCTACTGGGCGGAGAAATAACCCCAGAACATTCGGAACAATTGTGGAGGAACATACCAAAACTGACCAGGTCCCTACAACTCCGAGAGGCATGGTATAAAATGATTATCCAGTGGCACTAGTCGCCCAGCAAATTATACAAGATGTTCAGAACTTCATCAGAGGAATGCTGGAGGGGATGTAAGGGAGTAGGGGATTGGCTGCATATCTGGTGGGGATGCCCTAAAATAAAAGGTTCTGGGAGGAGATTATGAAAAATGTACAGGAAATAGTCCCCGAAGTTTTACCCCTTACTTTAGCGGAGATCCTAGGAGGGATGGTTGAGACCGGCGCTACATATATAATTTTGAAAACCCAGAAAAGAGCCTTGACAACGGCATTAACAGCCGCATGGATGGTAATTATTGCTAAAGGCTGGATAGAAAGATTACCCCCACCCCCATCGATGATCAGTTGGTTCCGTAAACTCTGGGACATGGGGGAGAGGGGGCAGCCAAGTTTCAGAAGGAATGCAGAGAAATGTTATGGTTTTTTAAAAAGCGACGTTGTGCAACAGTGGTGCCCTCAAAACATGTGGGTGCTGGACATGGACTGATCTCCGGGTGAATGGTGGAGAGCAATGAAGAAAGGACGATGTGCTCGAATGACGCAGAAGTTGAGAAGAGGCTCCTTAAGGGGAGATGGGAGGGGAATGTTTCAAATTTTTTATTAATTGCCAATACCTTAAAAAAAAACATATAAAAGGACAGAAATAACCACCATCTTCGATGAGGACAAACGAGTACATCTGTGCCGGGCGATGAGCCCTTCACCCACTTTCCCGAAGTAAATTCATCCGAATTTTTCATATAGATTATGAAACAGTGGTCAAAATAAAACAAAATGAGATCATGTCTCTGTGCTTCCGCACATAGTTCAAATCAGTGCCCCCCTCGTTACCTTTAGACCAAGACTACATAACTGTTCCTAAAGGGAGTATATTAAATCTGACCTTCGTTAGAAGTTCTCTCTGCAGAGGGACAGTCACTGTTTGGAGAGATTCTGCAGGGCCCGAAGCAGGCGCTAGTGGTAAATAAGCCCTTAATTGTATTTTAAACAAATCATCTATCCCTTCGAGAGGCCAGGTAGTGGATGGCCTTACTCTTGACTGCCTTCGTCAATAATTATTTCATGTTTTTCAGGGTGTTCAAAGTATGTTGGCCATGCTAACGTATTTTACAAAGATTTACTATGAGCTAGCCAGCCTTTTTTATAGTACCCATCCATCATTCGTATATTCTCGATCAGAGCCTTAGTGAGAAGGGCATATTAACTGGACCATAACAAAGCCCAAGTTAGCAATGCTTTCACATATATAGCATCCACCTGATATCAGTTTCCAACTGCAGCAAATACACCACAGTAGAAGGGGCAACCATTAGCAGTATTCTAAGGAAGCTATTTTCAATCTTTCGAAGGCCATCAGCCCTAGCCTACCCCCATATCTTGCACCCAGAAATACCTGTTGAAACGGCCTTACTTCGTTAGACTGTAATCATATGAGGAACAGAGACATGTCTCAGGGTTATTGCCACTCTAAAAATGCCCCCGATCGTCAGTCCTAGCTTGGAGATATGGTAATTCCACTTTAATCTGTTGTTAAATCTTATACCTAAATATTTTTAAAAAGTTACAACATTCCAATTGTTCCCCTGCTAGAAATATCGGTGTGCATTGTTTCAACTTTTGAAAGATGCACATTGTAAAGCACTTTAGTCCCCTGTCTCATGCAATTGGCATGAATCGGCACCTGCAAAGAACTTGGGGTCTTTGCCAGGAGAACATCATTATCAGCGTAGCTGAGCACTGGCATCCTCATGGTGCCACACCAGGGAACCTCAATTTGACAACCAACTCTAAGTAGGTAGTAAAAGAGTTGACATCTACATTAAACAATAAAGCGGCAAGGACATGTTTAGCTAGGTTGAGATAAAGATTTAGACACTGGTTTATCGTCCCAGTACCAGGTCGGAAGGCTGATTGTGCATCTGAAAGAATATTGTCGTCTACCAACCAGTCCTCAAGTTGGTTCAAAACAATGCCAGAGAAGGAGGGCGGAAGAGAGCCCAACCAATATGGCCATGTATCTGTGAGCACCCCATCACATAGAGGCAATCTGACCCCAAAATCCTGCCAAATCCTAGCTTCGCAGGGTGCGGAGAAGCATGTGTTCATCTTCATATGTCTTGATGCGAACACTGAATCGAACACTAAACCCTGTCATCCGAAGGTATCTCGATGAGGCCTGGTGAGCAGGCTTAACAGCTGGAGTGAGGGCATGCTGGGAAGTCACAAGTGTACAAGGATGGGGGCCGCCTGTCAACAAACCGCTTTACCCTGTAGGGGGTCTGAATCCACTTTCTCTCAGAAGTGTGTATGTGTGTATGGTGGAGGTAGGCTTGTTTGGACCCGGTGAGCGGACCAGGTGTGGGTTGCTGTAAGAGGCCAAGAGGACCGTTGAGTCTGCTGTAGTGGGTGGGGAGTGTGGTGTGCACGCACTGCGTAGAGGGTGAATCCCGAAAGGCCTGACCAGTTTGGCTGGTGGGCTGCTTATGCCTGGACACGGATACACTGCCCTTGTGACTAGTGGCAGTGGGGTAACAAGCCCATTGTGAAGAGTGCCCCGGCTCGAGTGATTGGCAGGAAGACAAAAAGGGGGTAGGTGGACACAGTCAGTGTGGACCAGGGAGAAGGTGCCGGAAGGGTGAGCGAAGTTGAAGTAGGCCCCCACGTCAGTGCTGACACGCCAGGGGCCAAAACAGGTGCTGAAGTTGTGCATGACCGGGGTGATGTAGCTGAGGGCCGCACTATGATTGCCATTACCCGGGCTAGATCTGGGATGAGGAAGTGAGAGGCCTGGGAGACTCGCATCTGGCACAATGGTATTGGGCCAGCAGCAGAAGTTGGAGCAATGTTTAGGGGGCAAGGGTAGGCAACCCAAGCCGAAGGCACCACTGGTAGAGGAAGGCAGGGACTGGAACCGGTGGAAGGGAGTGTGACGATGGGTTGATTGTTGAAGGTGATTCAAGACTCGAATATCCTTGGAGAATAAGGTACAAACTTTATCATTTGAAGGGGTGGGAGGTGGCCAGCAGTCATGCAGTGAGGCTGTGTTCTTTGTGAACTTCCGCAAGATCCTATGAAACAGCTGCTTCGTTCTTTTTTTCACGTTTGCAAGCAGAGACAGAGGTCAGAAAGCAGCCCAACCCGAACGGGGGTGAAACCGCCACCAAAATCGATGGTTGGAGTGAGCGGCAACACAAAATTGATCCTACCCGGGTTGCCAAGATGGCGTCCGCGGTCTCTCGGCGGGCTTCTTGGTTCTCCCAGGGGCTGCCGACAGGAGCGTACAGCGGCTGGTGCTGGCTACGGAAGGCGAACCAGGCCTGCGGTGAGCAGAAACCCAGCATATGCTGCCTGTGATGTTGCAGATCCTGTAGGACCCCATCGAGTTGACATCTGTGAGTCTGCACCCATGGACAGCGCTACACGAGGGCAGCCCAGTGGCGGAGTGCAGGGTTGCGGGTCCGTGATCCTGGCTGTAAGGGGGCCATTTGCTGCAGGCTTGGGAAGTTGGAATCTGGCAAGCGGGCCCACACTGCATATTGGCCGGAAGGCGGAGGGAAGCCAGCTACCCTGACGGGAGGCAGTAGGCTGCCTGTAGGCACTGTAGGATGGCGGCCCTCGGAAAGAGTAGGCACCAAGGTGGGTGGAGACTTCCTGGATGCCACCCAAATCTTGCAAAGGAGCGGCCCAAGGGTGGCTGGAGGCCCCTGGTGTGACGGCACCTGGCCAACAGGGACTGTATCTAGATAACGTGGAGAGCGGCTTGACCTGACTGGCCACAACTGCTTAGCGGTCGTATTGTATTTTTCTGGGGGTCTGTGTCTCAGCCCAATACCCAAATGCTGGATAAATATCACCGGAGTAGAGGCAAGCAGACAATAATGGAGGCCTGTGCCCGGAAAGAGGGAACGGGTGCTGAGAGGACGCCTGCGACTGTCGAGCAGGGCGGGCCCACGTCATCGCTGGGCCAGCAAGAAGAAAATCATATCCTTGCAGCTATCGCATTCTTTTTTTTTTTTAAACATGTTTCTTTTAAACCAATTCACAGGAGGCAGAAGGATGCATGGTAAAGAAAGAAAAACACTTTATACATAACCCCTTTCCCCCCCCATCAGTCCCCAAGAAATACGTCAGAGTTTCATCTATCAATGCCCTCTGCTTCGGCTCTGGCTCCCTCTGTCCCAACCCCGCCCACATAGCCCCGAGGCCCCCGCCCCCCGGGAACCCTCCTGTCTGCCAAGCACCCTCCTGACCATGGGAGGTTTGTTAGAGCAGGAAAGCTCCGATCCAGGAAAGGAGCCCAAATGTTCAGGAAACGATGTAGGAGGCCTGCTCTGGCCACCAATACTTTTTCCGCAATTAGGATGTCCCACATCTTCTACCACCAGAGAGACATAAAAGGCCGTTCAATAGTTTTCCAGGGTCGAGCGTCTGTGATTCTTCCAGCCAAAAGAAAGTGGGTCAGCAGCTTGGCTCGCTTTCCAGATCTCGGGTAGACCCCCGGGACCGGGGACCCCCAGGAGAGCAGGCTCCGGCGCTAATGGTATCGTTATTCGATAGTGGCCAAGCATTGACTAGAGAAACTTTTCACCTTTGGCCACGCCTACCACATATGGAAGTAGGAGCCTGATTGGAGCCTGATTGTCCACAGAGACGCCAAGAACAGGGACCCAGGGCCCGGTTTATATGGTGAAGCCTTTAGTACTAGTGCAAAAGTACTTTATAGGCGCATTCCCTGTTGGTGATACAGAAGGATGAAGCGTGCGTCCGCGTCCAAATTTCCACCCAAGCCTGATCCTCCAGGGGGTGCCCCAAGTCTGCCTCCCATTGTAACATATGTGGGGCCCTCACGGCCAGAAAGTCTCCCTGTAGGAGTTTATATAGGGTAGAGCTCTTTCCCCGTGGGGGGGGATCCTGCAAGGTAAGCTCGAGGGAAGTGAGGGTGCATGTTGCTGCCTGCAGAGTTTGAGGATAAGAGCACCAGTGGCGTAGTTGAATGTAGGGGAATCTATCCGCTTCCTTGAGTTGGAAGGCTGCTTTGCATTGCTCAAATGTGCGAGGTTGGCCCCCCTCGAAAAGTTGGCTCAGTGATTCCAGACCCCCCCGGAGTCCAGTTTTTAAAGTTCCGGGGTTGTGCCCCCGGGGAAAATGCCGGGTTATGGAATATCGGGGAGGAGGGACCCAGTCCCCTCGGAACTCTCCTGCGTTTTAAGGCCCCGTCCCATATGCTCAGGGTATGTTTGGTGGAGGTTAATATTTTTGCCCATTGCTGGCGCAGTGGGGGCGAGATGTGTGGGAGGAAGCGCAGCGGGAGCGGAAAACGAGATTTCTCCGCTTCCACCCATCTTGGATGCTCAGAGGACATCAGCCAGGCCTGAGTGTGAGCCAATTGTGCCGCCACTTGGTACCCCCGCAAGTCAGGGACCCCCAGCCCACCTAGTTTGCCCTTCTAAATGAACCGAAAGATTTTTCTTTGTAGTCAGCAGAAGGGAGGGAGCGGGATTGTGACGGGCATGGAGGAACATGCGTAAAGGAACCTCGGGAGGAGGTTCATTTTACAGGCAGTAATGCGCCCCATAAGTGAGATCTCCTGTATTAACCAGCGATCTAGATCCCTCTCGAGTTCTTTGAAAAGCGGTGGGAATATTACTCGGTACACCTCCCTTGGGCATGTGCGAATATGAACCCCCAGGTAGGGAATAATTTTTTCGTTCCATTGGATCGGGCTGAGAGAGTCGAGGACCTCCCGCTCCCCTGGATCTAGGCCTATCCCCAGGGCTACGGATTTATTGAAGTTAATGGTGAAGCCCGTGACCCTCCCGAAACTATCAATTTCAGAAAGGTCATGCCCCAACGAGGTACCAATCTCTGTGGTTAGCAGCACATCGTCTGCATAAAGGGCTATTTTATGCTGGGAGGGGCCCGTTTGTAGGCCCATAATTTTGTCTTCGTTCTGATTCTCTGAGCAAAGGGCTCCATGACCATGGCAAATAAGAGCGGGGGTAACAGACATCCTTGCCTGGTTCCACAGGTTAGGGGAATTGGGCTAGAGAGGGAGCCATTGACCCTGAGCAGAGTTCTAGGGGATTTATAGTTGGCCAAGATAATTTTCTGGAAGGCTGGTCCGAAGCGGAATCCTTCCAGGGTGAGGCGCATAAAGGCTCAGTCGACTTTATCGAACGCTTTGGTAGCGTCTAGGGCCAGAAGCGCCTGCTTCTGCGAGTCTTGAGAGGCATTGTCGATCAAATTCAGGGCTCTATGGATATTATCTCCCGTGGACCTGTTTTTAATAAAGCCTCTTTGGTCCGGGCTGATTATATTGGGTAGTACGTTTGTCAGGCGGTGTTCTAGGATTTTGGAGTAGATATTTGCATCTATGTTCAAAAGGGAAATGGGTCTGTAGGAGGTATTGTCCCTGGGGTCCTTGCCTGGCTTGAGTAGCAGTATGGTGATGGATTCCTGCATGGAGGGGGTCACGGAAGCTGATTCACTAAAGGAGTTGAAAAGTTTGAACAGGGAGGGGGTCAGTTGGGGCCAGAAGATTTTGTAAAACTTGGATGATTGTCCGAGCCCTGTTCCATGTTGCTTGCAAGACCTTACCAGTTGCTGCAGGTAATTGTTAGATGAGTGGGAACCGCGGGGGTAGCTGAGTCCCTTGCAGGCATAGGGGGGGTGGATTTTCAATAAGGGGGGAGGTGAGGGCTCCCAGGCCACACTGGGGAGGGTAAATGAAGGCTGTTGTTGGCAGTGTGGGGCTTATGATTTATGTGCCCCTCAGGTCCTGCGGGTTCAGCTTGTAGTTGTGGGTGCCCCCCTCCAGGGGAAGCAGGCCAGCCAAAGTTTTGCGCAGGGGTGGGGGAAGGTGAGGGGGGTGATTCCGCAGTGGGCCGGGTCGCCCCAGGCAGTGGATGCAGGCTCAAGCGTAGTCTGGAGTGGGGGCGGGGGGCGAGGCGGATAGAATAGACTGCTCTCACCTGGCACCGGGGTGGTCTAGCTGGGGGCTGTTGCCGGCGGCATGGGGATTATGATTTGCCTGCCCCGTGAGTCCTGCAGGTTCCGCTCTTGGTTACAGGTGCCTCCGTTGGAGAAAGCAGGCCATTTACAATTCTGAGCAGGGGGGGGCGCTATCGTTGTGGGCCGGGGGGGCGCCCCAGACAGTGGAAATAGGCTCAGGAGTGGATTGAGGAATCCAGGTCACCCGAGGGCCCCCGCCGCCTCAGGCAGCCCCCAGGAGTTCAGGTGTGCCGGGCTTCTTCTGAGGAGCCTTGTCCTGATGAAAGCTGCTCCCAGAACACCACAGGGCCCGAGGGACCGGCACGCACCGAAGTGCGGATCACGGGGCGAGGAGCCCCCACCCGAAGTTGGTCCCCCTCCACCAGGGTGGGGGGCGAGGTGGTTTGCTGTGTCTCCGAGGGGGCTCCGGCAGAAGTGGCTCCCACTGCGAGGCCGCCTGTGAAGCGGGCCACTCCCCAGACCGCCAGCAGTGCCCCGTGGCAATCACTGTGTCCCCTGGTGCTCCACAGGGGCCAGGTGCGTCTCTCTCCCCGCGCCAATGCAGGAGGAACTTCTCGCGTTCCGAGGACGCGATCGTGTAAAGTCCCGAAAGATCTGCCGGATGCAGTTCAAATGAGTTGATGGGTGACCAGATCTCCTTCATACTGCCACACACGGCCGGGATCCCCGGCCACCAGTCCTCCACCGATGCTGCAGGAGGTCTCCTTGGGTCCATCCGTCATTTTAAGATGATACATCGGTGGGCCCGCAATCTTCTTGGTTCCCGCCTCAGGCTTCCCTCAGGAGGTGGCAGCTCATTTTCGCCCCCTCTGCTGCTCGGGGGGTCTGAATGCCGCAACAGGCATTTTCTTTTCGAAAAGTACGCTGAGAACTTGCCTTAATCAGCTAGAGCTGCAGGCTTCACACAGAGGCCCTCATGAGAGCGACCACTTCGCTGGCACTCCAAGCCACGCCGCCGCAGCTATCGCATTCTTGAAGACATGCCTAGGACATGCCTAGAACAGAAGGTGAAAGCGGTTACAGTGGATGTGGGACTGTTGAGAGAAGACCTGCAGTTGCTGTCTAACAACATCAGAATCCTTGGGTTGCCTGAAGGGGAGAAAGGAAATGACCCGACCACCTACGTCAAAAACGTACTCTTGAAGGAAGTGGGCCCCGGGATGCTGCCTGTGTAGAGAGCGCACAAGTCGTTGGCCCGGAGTCCTCCCCCGGGAGCCCCACCAAGGCTCCTGATTGCAAGGATTAGGAATTTCAAACACAGAGACGCATCCTGGCCTTCTCCAGAGCAGGGGGAAGCATTGTGCGCGTGTAAATGACTACACTATGTTGGTGCAGAAGCGCAGGGCTATGTTTGGCCTTACTAAAGAACGGCTGCGCAGGGCACACATTTGATATATGCTCACGGCAAAGCTCAACGTGCTCCACAATGTTAGGGTCCCATTTATTCGAGGATACCACCACGGCGCTCTCCTGGGTGGGCGCAATGGGGATTGCACAGCTACCAAAGAGAGGAAACAACGCCCTGTGATACTGCAATGCTGAAAAGGGAGTGATTACGGATTCCATGACAATAGCGCAGGGCAATATCTGTGCAACAATGTGCGTGAGCTGCCTGTGGAGAGTCCTTGTAATCTCTGCATTGTATGCTGGGACACCCCTATAGAAATGATTTCTGATGCCCGTTTTATGGCATCAAGCTGCTGGGTGGGGGAGTGGAAGAAGCAGTGGGGCCTGAATGTGCATCAAGCCACTGGGTCTCTGGTTTCTGGGTTGGGAGATGGAGTTGGGCTTGACTCTCCCTGGCTTGTTTTGTTCTGTTACTTTTTTCAAATTCTGCTTTGTTTTTGGGCTGTTCTGGTTGTTTGGGTGTATGGTAGCTGTTTGACGGGCATGGCAAGACACAGGACATGGGTGAATGATGGTTTAGTGGGCACCGTTCCCTTAGTTGGAGGGGCATGAGGGAGTTCAGGGTAGATGACACTTTCATTGGCTGCAAAGGTGGTCGGGAGTGTTGTACTGGGGACACGGGAGGGTCGATTGGAATTTGAGACCTGGCGAAGTGTAGGAGGATGGCTAGTGATCTGAACATTGTTACATGGAATCTCAGGGGCCTTAATAGCTTTGCCAAGGGGGTGTGCACCTACCTAAAGAGGATCGGAGTACTCATTGCACTATTAATGGAAACAAACCGAACTGCAGACCGGCAGGACGTGATTGGTAGGAAGTGGGGCGGGAAGATGTATGGCTCCCCTTTCTTGACCTATACAAGGGGGGGGTCCTGACATGGGAAGCGACATAGGTCCCGTTCCAGCTGCTGTAGTTCAAAATTGATGATGACTGTCAGGCTCCAGGATTCCATACGCAGGAGTGGTATGAACCAACCACCCCCACTGTGGTTTTGGCACCTGCAAGTCTAAGCTGACACAGGCCTCTGCAAACCCAGCAGGGAAAGAGGGTTAGGGAAACGTTGATTGGATGGGTATGGGTGTTGAGGATAACATAGGGGAAAGAATGATGGATGGGTTAGGGGAGCATAGGGAAAGAAAATCTACTTTCTAAACAGGCGTAAAACACTGGCTAAACCAGATGGACACTTAGCTCTGGGGTGAGTGCTGGCCTCCTGCCTGCGCACTCCACGTCTGGTATCAGGAGCAGTTCAAATGCTGCAAAGAGAGCTTAAATTAGAGAATGCACTTTGTTGCGCGTAGTTCACACGTGCTCATGCAGGATTCACTGTCTAGAATGAGCGTTCATGCAAACGTGGATTTGCCTACGCCTTACACATGCAGGCTTCAGGAACATGCAGCGTTCTACAAGGTGCCGCACGTGGCTCTAACTATACAGGTTTGTCTTCCTAGCCGCGCGTGGCTACAGCATGCAGTTTCTTTTCCGCACGTGGCTTTCGTTATGCGGTTTGTTCATAAGCCACGCGTGGCTTCAGTATGCAGTTGCTAGCCGCACGTGGCTTTCGGTGTGCAGGCTGTTTAAAGAGCTGCACGTGGCTATGGGCATGCGACTGTGGCGGCGCACCCGCAGTCAGTGGATGCGGCTTGATGCATGCAGCGCAGTATCCCTTTGACTGTCCCAAGCGCCTCGCAGATGCGTGTCTGCAGCGTAGCCCAACAAGAGGTGCCTGTAGGACTTAGCTTTTCCTGGAGCAGGAGGACATCTGGACTTGGGCAATGCCCCCTGCGCGTGTTCCCCTGCGTCCCTTCTCTGCCTTTGAGCCAGCGCTCCTTATCTTAGGCGAGGCGCCGGACTGGAGATTGCTTTGGGCGTGGCCCCTCGCATTGATCCCCGTAGCTGGAGCTCCTTTTGAATGCGACCGCTCGCGTTGAAGTTATGAGCACAAGCCCTGTGGTCGACTCTTCGCGCATGCGCACAGGCGTGCCACTCCCAATGTGGCCTTCAGAAAGTAGTTCCTGGCCCCAGGGTTGCTGGTGGAAGTAGTTCGAGGAGCCTTTTTCCTGCAATGAGGGCAAAGGAGCCTTTTGTAGGGCCTGAACCTTTTTCTTAGTCCTTTGTCTTTTTGTTTCAGACCCCTCCAGTCTGCCCCTTTACTCACACCACACACATTCTTGCTGTGAACCCAGACAGTCGGTAGGATGGTGTTGATACATGGGTTCATTGAAAATAAGGAGGTGTGTCTTCAATCCCTTAATTCCCTCTACCCCATAGTTGCTCCGTTCAGAGATACTATGTGGATATGAGAGGGTGAGGGGATTTCACTTGTACGCTCAACCCTACAGTGGCTAGGTCTGATGACAAATACCAGAAACCTTCCCCTCCCCTGGGCCCTCTGCTGTGAAACCTTGGTTTAGTGGATGTCTGGAGGCGTTATCACAGGTATGCAAGAGGCTACTCGCACTATGCGGCCCCATCCGGGGTTCATAACCGTATAATTACATTTTTATGTACAAGCTATATTTACGTTATTGTGTGTTTGCTGGATATCTGCCTAGAGCGCTATTTCGTTCATTGCTTAGTCAATATAACACTTGTCTTGATATTTGTTTTTATTGCCTGAAGCGCTTGTCATTTTCTGCTGAACTGTCCATGCAGTAAGGACTGCAATTATATCATCTGTGCTGTCTTCTTACTCCAATTTCTTATCACGCCCCAAGTCACCTAGATTTGACTTTGGTGAGACCTGGTGTGAGAGCCTTAGCGCGTGCATACTTATTACCTCCCAGATCTTGTTGCCTGTTGCTCATAATTCCTTCCCGGGCAACAAGAATCGCTGGTAGTTTGCCCAAACTACATTTCCCAGCAACCCAGCACTCCTAAAACACATTGGCGGTACGTTAGCGCCCGCAAGTTTGAAGAGACATGTCTGCAGCAGGTCTATAAAATCTCTCTGTATGCTCTCCACGGTTGCAAGCTTTATTTACGTTATTGTGTGTTTGCTGGATGTCCGCCTGCAGCGCTATTTCGCTCATTGCTTAGCCAATATAACATTTGTCTTGATATTTGATTTTATTGCCTAAAGCGCTCATAATTTTTTGCTCATCTGTCAATGCAGTAAGGACTTCAATTATATCATCTGTGCTGTCTGCTTACTCCGATTTCTTATCACACCCCAAATCACCTAGATTTGACTTTTGTGCGACCAGGTGTGAGAGCCTTAGCGTGTATATACTTACCTCCTAGATCCTGTTGCCTTTTGCTCATAATTCCTTCCCGAGCAACAGGAATCATGGATAGTTCGCCCAAACTACATTTCCTAGCAAACCAGCCCTCCAAAAATACGGCCTTGCCGCGTTAGCGATGGTGCGTTTGAAGAGGCCGGTTGTCGTCAGTTTGCATCCGGCTTACTTCCGCCACTCTCCAGCTTGGTCCTCTCCTCCTAGCAGCGAATTACCAACAAGGTTTGTGTGTTTCCTCACTTGCACCCACTGCTGTGTTCAGTCTCCCCCTGAACAGGGTCAGATAGAGTAATGTGTTCCAGATCAAAGATGTTGCCGGGCTCAGGGACGTTTGTACACATTAACGCCGACTCCCAGCCCTCACCATCTTAAAGTTCCACTACAGGAAAGGATGTCCCAAGGAAATTTCCCCCTGACTCTTCTTTATCCTTTTCCCTACTGAATACACGATCCCTTAAACAGCACGGGTTTGAAATTGAAGACCTATTGACTAACTCCAATTTTTATTTTTTCGCTATTATTGAGTCTTGGCTCAGTAATTCCATTCCATCCGAGGCCAACCTAGCAGTTACCCCAAATTATGAGATTCTTCGGGCTGACCGGGAAAGCACAGAAGGTGGGGAGGTTTGTTGCTCTACTGTTCAAAACTCAGTATCACTGTCATCTCTCGTCCCACAACCCTCTTGATGATTGTGAAACCTTAGTGGCAAAGTTGCACATTAATGACAACGCCCTGCTCACCATTGTGGTTGTCTATCGACACCCTAGACCCTTGCCTCTGTTTAAGGAATAATTGTTGAACCTCCTTAATAAAACCACAAATGTCAACTCACCAATCATTCTAGTAGGGGATTTTAATCATTGGGCCAATGTTCCCACAGACAAAGCTGCACTCTCGCTTCTTGCCATAGGGTTCTCCCAACATGTCACTGGACCGACGCACACAGGGGATCATACACTGGATTGGGTTTTATTGCATCAGTTCTCCATTTCTGAGCCATCTATTTCCCCCTGCCCCTGGTCCGATCACCATCTTTTGACCTTTCCTGGATTTTTGCCATACAAAAAAAGAACAAGGCTGGCCTGAGAGTTGTGCTGGACCTCTCCACCCTCAACCGCACTTATGAGTATACTCCACGACCTGGGGTTTACCATCAACCTCAAGTAGTCTCAGCTGCATCCCACGCAGAGCCTCACCTTCCTGGGCCTCATCTGGGATACGAGCTCTGAGAAGGTATTTCCCTTCGAGGACAAGATAACGACCATCAAGAGGGCCACTATGCACTTCCTTACCAGACCAGTGACTTCGGCTTGGTGGTACCAGCACTTACTGGGTATCATGGCAGTGGTCCTCTTAGCCGTGCCACACACGGGGCTCCGAATGAGGAGAGTGCAGCTGCACTTCGCAGCTTCCCGGAATAAGGAGAAGGGCTCCCAAGCAGAGCTGGTCAGCATACTGCCTTCTCTCCATTCAGACCTCCCGTGGTGGTCCATGGTCTGCAATCTGCGGACAGGCAGGCCATTCCGGCAACCGACTCTGCAGGTCACCATTACTACGGACTCCTCCCTAGACGGCTGAAGAGCCACTCTGGACAGACACAGCGTCCATGGAGTCTGTCAGCATGTGGGAATGGGCCCTGGAAAACATCTACCTCAGGGCCGTCCATCTCCCGGGGGAGCCCAACTTGGAAGTGGACAGACTCAGCAGGCTGGGAGCAGACAATTACGAGTTGCAATTGAACGACCAGGTGCTGCAGGTGGTTTTCAACACATGGGGCCATCCTCAAGTGGATCTTTTTGCCTCCTGGAGGAACAGGAAGTGCCATCAGTTCGCGCCTTTGCAGCGACTAGGCCCCGGCTCCCTGGGCGACGCCATGCAGATTCAATGGGAGGGCATGACAGCCTATGCTTTTCCGCCCACACCCCTTATCCACAAGATAAAGGAGGCTTGTCACCTCAGCATCATAGTGATAGTGCCTTGGTGCCCCGCGAGTCCATGGTTCTCTGAATTGCTCAGCCTCTCGGACTGACTGCCCATTCACCTTCCGCTGGGCCGAGCACCTCTCCTGTCCCAGCAGGGGGGCAGGGTTCTAGACCCCGCTCCTCAGAAGCTAGCCCTTGCAGTGTGGTTCCTGAGCAGATCACCCTCAAGCACCTGAACCTATCTCTGGCTAACCTGGAGATCATCCAGGGTGCCAGGAGCAAGGCTACTAGGAATACAGGAGTAAATGGAGCAAGTTCTGTCAGTGGTCAGATTCTAAGGAGATCGACCCCCTGACGTGCACACTGGACGATGGGCTCTCTTTCTCGGCACACCTTGCCCACTCAGGAGTACAGGTGGACACATGTTGCACCTATCTCACAGCCATAGGGGCCTACAGAAATTCGGAGGAGGAGGTCTTCTCCTCTTCCAACCCGGTAGTCAAGAAACATCTGGCGGGCTTGTCCAGTCTGTATCCGTCCATCAAGAAGCCACACCCTGTGTGGGATCTCAATGTGGTGTTGGGCGCCTTGTGCACACCCCTTCGAGCCAATGGCGTCCGCGCACATCAGGCTGGTCACCATCAAGACAGCTCTACTAGTAGGTCTCACCTCCGCTCGCAGAATCAGCGAGATCCAGGCTCTGGTGGCTTCAGAACCCTATACCACTTTCCACAGGGATAAGGTGGTCCTGCGGATTCACCCGGCGTTCCTACGTAATGTACCCTCCGTGTTCCATCTAAACGAGAAAATAGTCCTACCTACATTCTTCGCTGACGCCAAGGACGAGGCTCAGAGAATCTTGCACTGTCTGGATGTCAGGCGCGCTCTGAAATTCTATCTGGATAGGACCATGAGCTTCCGCAAGTCAGACGCACTCTTTGTCACCTTTGTGGGCTTCTTACACGGTTATCAGGCATCCATGGCCTCCATCGCGAGGTGGATGGTTGCGTCCATCAAAGAAGCCTATGAGGGGCAGCGCAAGCCGCTGCCAGCCATCATGCACACCCCTGCCGTCAGGGCCAAGGCCACAGCCATCGCATTCCAGCGGCAGGTTCCGTGGCAGGTCATAAGCAGGGCAGCTACCTGGGCCACCCCTTCAGCTTTCTGTAAGCATTACTGTTTGGACGCTGGCTCTAAGTCAGACGCAGCCTTCGAACAGGCGGTTCTAAGGAACTTGTTTGCTTAAGGAGGGTCTCCTCTCCACCCTGGGGCTACATTCAGTTGTAATCGCCCGTACAGTATGGAGGAAAGGGGACGGTACGTAAGAGTAATTACAAGTTACTCACCGTAGTGACTAAGGTACTCCTTAGTCCCCTTTCCTACATACGTCCCACCATCCTTCCCCCTAATAATACTGGTGTCAATAGGCAATAATAAATATTGTTGATGCATCAATGGGGATTGAGGAGTGGCGCCAGTGGGTGGAGTCAGGGTAGTGCATGCTCCCGAGGCAGCACCCCTGCGCGCCTCTAAATTTAAAGGGGAAGAAGGTTTTTCTGGTGAAAAAGGTTCTGTCTCCCATCCCTAGGAAGGGATGCCCATACAGTATGGAGGAAAGGGGACTAAGAGTACGTTAGTCACTACGGTGAGTAACTTGTAATTTTCTCCTTAAGATCATGGACCGGGTGGCATACCTGCAATTCCAGAAATTTGTCGAGGAAATCAGCATACTAGTGCTCGGCAATCTGGCTTTAGA
Source organism: Ambystoma mexicanum (assembly GCF_040938575.1). Classification (NCBI taxonomy): domain Eukaryota; kingdom Metazoa; phylum Chordata; class Amphibia; order Caudata; family Ambystomatidae; genus Ambystoma; species Ambystoma mexicanum. Next base: position 907,867,601 of record NC_090935.1, on the reverse strand, counting down.
GCTCGGCATGGCACTGAAATGGCCATGCTGGATCTCAAATCTAGTCTCTCCTTTATTATTGATCAAGGGCACCCGGCTCTTCTCATGCTGCTGGACCTCTCCGCCGCTTCGACCTGGTCGACCATGGTCTCCTGGCGACCAGGTTACACTCCTTGGTAGGATGTTCGGAGGCAGCGACGCAATGGGTTGCCTCCTTCCCGAGTTGCCATTGAGGACGCCTGCTCAACACCCACACCTGCCACCTGTTGGGTCCCGCAAGGCTCTTGTTTTTCACCTACTTTATCCAATATCTACATCCTGCCACTGCTGGGGATTCTTGACGATCTGGCTGTCCTGTGTACCAACTACGCAGATGACACTCATGTTGTCCAAAAACGTTCTGGTATTTACTCCCATGACTCACAGGTCATTAGCTCCATATATTCCACCATCCAGCCCTGGATGGTGGCTAATTCTTTGGCTCTCAACTCGGAGAAAAGCGAGATTTTAATCACAGTCTCAAGCCATATGATAAAAAAAACTGGCCCCAGAGTATGCTAATTTTACCATCACCAACGCCAATGCTACAATTCCAGTAGCCAGGAGCGTGACTAGGTGTCACGTTGGATGCTGAACTGACCATGCAACACCGTGTGGCCAGGATTTGTGCATCTTGTGGCCTCCTTAATAAATTGCCCAATCACATTCATCCCTTTCTCACACAGAAGAATGTCTCTGCTGGCCACAGCCTTGGTCAACTCATGTCTCGATTACTGTAAGAGTCTGTTGGCCGGCACACCTGAATCCAACTTCTCCGCTCTTCAAGTGACTCAAAATGGGGCAGTTCAAGACGCATCATGTGTCAGAACTAAGAAGAGAACTGCACTGGTTGCCCGTGGAAAACAGTGTCTCTCATGAGTTATTGTCCCTGACCCACAAATGCCTGGCCTGCAAGGCCTCTATCTATCTTGCACAACGCCTTAAGCCATACCTGCTTCTGCGCATGCTTGGGTCTTGTGACTAGGCCCAGACTCGTTCAGCCCAGATTCAGGCTTGTAAAATATGGAGGGACAAGTTTTGATGTCATAGCTCCTGCTATCTGGAATCCTCTCCCTCCTGATCTTAAAAAAATCCAATCCAGGAATGACTTCAAAAAAAGGTTATAGACCTTACTCTTGCGTCCCATCCCCTATCCTCCATACTGCATAGGCGTCCCTTCTAAGGGACGGGAGACGGAACCTTTTTCACCAGATAAAACCTTCTTCTCCTTTAAATTTAGAGGCGTGTGGGGGTGCAGCCCTGGGAGCATTCGCTGCCCTGACTCTGCCCTCCGGCACCACACCATAGTCCCCTTTTCCGCGTCGACGGGAACGGGCCGAATTCACCAGCGCTCCTGGGTTTGGCTTCAGCTATGTAATTCCATGCGCGGATACTTTTTTGTCTTTTATCATACAGGTACACGCTCCTCAGGTGTCACGCTCCTCCCCAGCGCATGTCGACTTCCACAGGGTTCAGCAGGTGTCCATCCTGCGACGGACTCTTCCCAACTTCAGACTCCCACGCTCTCTGCCGACGTTGCCTTGGTCCAGACCACGGTTGGCAAGCTTGTACAGCATGCAACGCTCTGTAATCGAGGTCTCTGAAGAACAGACTAGTCAGGTGTAGGGAGCTCTTCCAGACATCGCCTCTAGAGGACCCCAAGGGCTTCGTGAAACATCGATCCAGGCCCAAGGTGTAGGGCCTCTATTTTCCATCACATGAACGGTAGACACCTGGAGACTCACTAATGAGGGTATCCACGACTACACATTCTACTCATACGTACACAAGCGACTCTCTACGATAGACCTACTCCTAATGTCTAGCGTACTCTTCCCATGCATCGAGGAGGTCCAAATTCACCCCAGAGCACTATCAGACCACTCGACAGTAATAGCGTGCGTGCAAGTTCAAGGCCTCCCAGACCTCCTCAAAGTCACTGGAATTGGCAAGACTTCATACTGCAAGACACAGCAATCAGTAGCGATCTATCTGAGACACTCATCTGCTACTTTAGGGAAAACACAGCAGTGGGGTGTTCTGAAACAACGGTATGGGACACAATAAAACCAGTGGTAAGAGGGGTACTGATTAATTGCGCTGCAGCACAAAAAAGGAGGGGGCAGCTACAACAGACTAGGTTAGAGGAGAGGGTAGCAGAGTTGGAAAAAAGCTTCAAGAAACACCAAACCACTAAAATAGGCAGACAGCTTAAAAAAGCAAAAGACACTCTGGAAATGCACCTTGCCGATATATCGGTGCGAGCACTAGCATACAGCAAACAATATTATTATATAAACAGTAATAAAGCAAACTGGTTGTTAGTTTGGAAATTAAAAAAGCTATGCAGTCAAAATAACATCCAAAAACCTAGAGGCCCAAATGGAATTACCTGGTTTGCGGAGGGAGATAAAATGGAGGCAATCGTAAGACACCATAGGGAAATTATGTCAGGAACACCAGCGGGGAAAGTAGCACAAACCCGCTACTTACTTGGAGCTCCCAATCACAACAAAGGAGATAGCCAAAGCAATAAAAGCCCTGAAAAACACAGCCATGGGTCCCGACGGGCTCACGGCACAATTTTATAAAACATTTGTTCACATCTTGGCCGCAACTCGCAACACTATTTAACACTTTCCTTGCAACAGGTATCATAACTCCCTCTATGGAAGAATCCTTAACAGTGCTTATCCCAAAGCCGGGAAAGGACCCAGAGCAATGCGCCTCGTAATGGCCTATCACACTAATGAACAATGATGGTAAAATGTTCTCAAACATCCTGGCAATCAGACTGGCAAAGGTCCTTCCTAAACTAATCCACCCAGACCAAACAGGGTTTATCCCGGGATGCAACACGCAGGACAAAATCATAAGCACCCTAAAACTAATAGAAAGCGCAACCAGGGCAGGGACAGAATTAGCGGTTATCTCACTTGATGCACATAAGGCGTTCGATCTGCTAGACTGGGGCTACATAAGCGAAACGGCCCATTTTGGGTTTGACCAGAGATTTACAAAATGGACCGTAGGCAATTATCAACACCCCACCACCTGCCTGAGAATAAACGGCACCATATCACCAAAAATCAATATTTCCAGAGGCACACTATAAGCGTGCCCCCTCTCACCACTAGTATTTGCACTTTCCATGGAACCATTTGCCATTCGAATTCGAGAAAACTTGTGAATACAGGGACTGGAAGTGGGTGGCAACTTCTACAAAATGGCCATGTATGCGAACAACGTCCTCCTCATCCTAAACAAGGTAGATACCTCGCTGGAAGCCCTCTGGCAAGAGATCGAGGAATTTGGCAAAGCATCAGGGTTTAAGGTTAACTATGCTAAATCAATATCCTTGGGTATTAATATCTAGCAAAGGCACAGAGAAGCACTGGCAGTTAAGCACCCCATCCTCTGGGCTAAATCTCACATCAACTACCTGGGGGTACAGATCCCAAATAAAGTAGAGCGGATATATCGGGCTAATTTCGCACACTTATTTAGGGAAATGCGCAAAGACCTAGCGCGCTGGCATAAAAAAGAGGTGTCATGGCTAGGGAGAATTACGGCCCTGAAAATGAACCTGGTCCCAAGATTAATATACCACTGCTTAGCCCTATCAGTCACTATCCCCGACGGGGAACTCCAAAATTTACAAAACAGCCTACTGAGGTACTTATGGGGCATAAAAAAAACCACAAATAGCCAAGGGAATCATGCTCTGGGGTACGGGCACGGGCTGCCTAGGGGTGCCGGACATCTCCAGGTACTGTCCAGCAGCGCTGCTCTCACAAGCCTTTGCATGGTAAAAGGCCACCAATCAACCCCGCTGGAAACAATTAGAGGAAGCTTGGAGCCCAACACTGCTTGCGGCCATTCCACATATCGCAACACCTTGGGCCCCCCAAACTCAGGCCGACTAAAATCCACCAGAAATACAATAGAATGCTGGAGAAAGGCGGCCCGCAAATGGGGCTGCAAAGGCACCCTGGGACCCTTACCTCCGATTTGGAATAACCCTGATTTCACCACCCGGGCACCCCCGGAAGGCCTCAACAAATGGAGGGATGGGGGGGCTAAACCAAGTAGCAGACTTTTTTGTCAGCTGGACCCCCCTAACAATCGAAGAGTGCAAAATGAAATTTCAGGTCACAGAAGCCGAAAGATTCCGGTATGTGCAACGTAGACACTGCATGTCCCAAAGCAACACGAGAACACATGGGGGCAGGGAATTAACAGCACTAGAGTGCACCCTAAAGGCATCGTCCCCCAAATCTTCAGGTTAGCCTCTCTACTTACTCCCCTTTCTAGTCCTTTGTGTCTATACCACTATTAAGATTCTAAAGTTTTCCAAAGCTTCTTTACAGCTTGGTGCATACTATGATGGTATGATTTGCTCTTTTGCTCTAACCACAAATCTGTCTATACGTCTAAACAGACAGAGGGGTGTTTAGGGTAAAAGGTCTCCCTGAGCTCAGGAGACCCCAGGTTGGGGTTACTATACTGTTGGATTGGGATTGCAAAGTTGGGAGTCTCACAAGTATCATATCCGGTAAGTGGTGCCATAACACATGGTGAGAGCTTGGGAAAAGTCTTGTTAATGCCAAGCAAAAGACATTGATTCGAGGGATCCTTCATTTTCTGAAGAAACTGCTTCCTTATGCCTATAGACTCAAGGGGTGCTCACTGTCATGCCACAATTCTGCCTTGTCCCGTGATATAATGTGGGGAAGGGAGTGTACTAGTTCAGCAGTCCTGAACTATCGAAACCCTTTTGGACATTTCAGTTTGCACTGCACTCTTTTGTTAAACATATCCTTGTCCCACACTCTTTTTTATATAGAGTAAGGATTTGGCAAAAGGTTTATTAGTATAGGCCATTTTGTTTTGACACAACACCAGTAGGACAGCGTTTTCTTTATTTTGATGGTCGTAGCTTTCTCCCTCTTAGATTTAGGTTTAGATTAGGCGTTTTGCTCGCCCATATACTGTTCAATTAACACCATTAGATTGTACTCCTTGTGTCTGTCGTACTTCTGATAACCATGCCTTCCTTACTCACAACACCATAGATAATGCGATACCTAGATACACAACGGCTAGGCTCTCCCATGCAAAACCATATTTCATTGCTATGTGCGATCATACTTGGAGACTCTGAAATAATTAGCTCTTTGGATTTGGCAAAGTTTACATTAAAGCCCAAAAACAACCTCTATACATCTGGAGCTAAGCAACCTTGTGATGAACTCCACCTGCCTCCAACTACTTGATAACCTTAGACCTTCTAACCCATTGGGCTAATGGCTCCATACTGGTGGCAAAAAGTGATGGAGAAAGAGGACATCCCTGCCTAGTTCCCCATTTATCCTTTTCCTGGCCATGAGGAGCAGTAGTTGGTTATGAGTAACTGCAAGAACCACATGCCGTGAGAAACCAGCAGAGATACTCTCAATTGACCCGATCAAATGCTTGTGTGCATCCAACCCCAAAATTGCGAGCAAAACTCCCTTCTTCCTACCCAGATCCACTGCATTCATACCCTACAGATATTCTCATAGGTTCCCCTGCCTGGATTGAAATTAGCCTGATCCAGATATAATCGGTCTGGGCGCAACCCAGCTAAACTGGCAGCCAGTACTCGTGAGTAAATCTTTGAGTGGCTGTTCATAAGTGAAATAGGGTGATGGGATTCACAGTCCGTCCAATCTTTATCAGGTTTCAGTATTCGTGTGGTCAGGGATTTAACCATTGAGTCTGGGGAAGCTACTAGTGACTGAAAATGAGTTAAAAAGGGCTTCCAAAGGCTGTAGCAAAACAATAAATGTTTTTAATAATCTCTCTGTATAATAGTCTGGACACACTATCCTCTTAAATGGGAGCACCCTTTTGGGCATTTCTATCTCCTCCTGTGATATTTATTCCTCTAAAGTGGATCAAACCTTTTCCAAGATGTAGGTAATTTTGCTCTATACAAACAACTGATCTGGGCTCCATCATCTAAAGCATCAGGGCAATAGAGTTCCGTAAAAACATCTAGGATCTTGCTTTTGGCCGATTCATTTGACAGTAGAGTACATGTACCCTTCCAGAGTTTTTCAGTGTGATCTCTGGTCTTTTTGCCAGTAGTTGAAAGGAGACATTTTCATTAATGTAAACTACAATGCTATGCTTTTCTGCCATATCGAAGCAAAATGTCTAACCTTCATTACCCTATTTCTAAATCTTCTTCAATCTTATCAAGAGCATTTTCTGCAGTAATACAAAGACAGCACCCAATTGTCTGTTGAGTAATTTGCTTCTTATTTTGGGTCGAGTTCAAATGCTGTGCATTTAAGCCGAAAAAATGTAAAGCCATCATGCAACTGATTCTTTCCCTAGGCATATCCCTATACAAACAAAGACTAGTCCAATCTGGCAGTAAATGCTACATGCTGGTATTTATGGTAAACTTCCCTCCAGCCAAACCCCACCATTGGAACAAGTATCATTCAGTGATAAAACTTTTTTTATTAAACCTCGCCCACCCTTACCCAAAACCCCACATGGTCGCCAAAGACTTCAAAGCAGAGCTCCTTTCCTAGTGTTGCCCACTGTTAGGAACTTATGCTGACAACAAGTAAGACAGACGCAAGTGATCACAGTTCAAGGGTGTTTATTGAACAATGAAAATAGTATGCGGGTTGGAAAAATGCCTAACCTAAACCTAAGATGGGGGCAAGTATCAACCATCAAATGAAAAATAAGGCAGTCCTAGGGCTATACTAAGAAACCTATTGCCAAGCCTTACAACTAATACAAAAATGGGTGTGGGATATTTCTCATGAAAAGAAAGAAGTGTTCTTAAAGAATAAATCAGGATGCGACTGCCTGAGTCTTCCTTCCCCACGTTTTGTACATGCAGTAAAGTGGGAGCTTGGAGCACAGTACGGTCTCGGGCTTCCCCAGCACTAGACAACACTTACAAAGGCAGCTCTCAGGACCATCGATGCTTCCTTTTGCTGCCTTCTTATGGCCTTGTCTCTAATCAGCACCCACGTATGCCGCTTTCCCTCTGCAACTGGTCTCCCCTTCACACTTTTAACAGTTCATTCAAAGTTCATTACAACTGCTTCAAAAGTTGCCCCTTTGCGATTCTCACTCAACGCAACCTGGCTTTAATCGGTTCTTCCTTCAACTCACCAATTGTGCTTAACCGCTGGGGTTTTGGCTTCTTTGGAGTCAAGGCCGGTACCACAGGCGTGGGAGCTTCCCTCCCTCTACCTTATCAACATAGGCAGGCCCTGCGTACCGTTAGCATCTGCAGCATGACACTGAGGCTATTGTCCGCGGTCTTAGATTCTCCTCAATGAAGGTTCCGCGGGTCTGGGACGAAAAGGGCAAGGTCTCTTCTCTCCTTGCCACCCTGTCGCTTCCCACCATCTTTTGCCTTCCCCTGAATTGCTGTCTTGGTTATGCCGTCTCGTTGTGATGTCTGCTATGCTCGCCTTTCCCGCTTTGCTACTCCTGTGCTCTTTGGCTTCACCTTTTATACCTGTGGGGAAGGGAAAAGGCTATCAGGTGTGTGTGATTCTGATCAGTTGCCTGACCTTGCCTGACCTGTGTATTGGGACAGGTCAGGAAAACGGCTCGAATACTAGTCCGTCGTCTTTTCTGATGTGCAAAAATGTTAGTTAGAAAGGGGGTGGTAGTGGTTTGGCATGTCCTACGTGAGAGGATGGGGAAAAGGTGTTAAAGGAAGGGGGGATACCGCGTCTCACTCGTCGGCGTCCCACTCCCCGAGGACCCCCATCCAGGTGATCCTCGCTCAGTGGTCCACCCCCAGGAACTGGATCCAATAGCTACGGCCGTGTCCTGGCCACCTGGATGACGGATCCCAGAGGTTTAAGCGGGGAGACACCTTCAGGTTTCTCACACCGCATAGGCACCCTACCCTACCTAACCCTTGGATATAAGTGCCATAAGGTACCCATCTTACAATTAAGTATTTGCCCCTGTTCCAGGCACTAGGCTCCGACTTTTCATACAAGTGTGACGCCCATCAGACCTGATCAATGTACATTGAATAGGACTTCCATATTTTAGGTTATGGCTGGATTAACAAAGAAAAAACAGAGTCAAGCACACCCCCTCTAAAAGAAAAATCAATTTTCCAATCAAAGGAGCATCTGATAGTTGTGGCAAGCATTTTAAACTGCCTCCATCTCCAGTTCAATTTGACCACCTGTTACCATTAATGTTGCTTGCCATTTGGTATTTGTCCTTAGGGTGCCTCTTCTTTCTCGGTTTATGTAGCCAAACTGGCCTTACGTCGCTGTTCTTCTGGGTGCCCCATTGCCATCTGTACCTCAATAGTCCTAAGTGTCCAAAATTGTAACCACTTCATTCACCAAAGGAATAGCTCTCTGTTTGCCCTGGAATCCAAATAGCTTACTTGAGAATTCCCTTCGGTATCTTATCTGTTTCCCCTTCAGCCATGTCACTGCTTGAAACCAACCTTTTCTCTTCTGCAGGGTCATTGTCGACATATCTTGACATAAATGAAGTGTCACCCGTAATCCTGACCTACATTCTTGTGAAACTTCTCAATTATTTCCTCTAAGTTGAAAAAAATGAATCCTGGAGCTCACATCAAGTACTTTTTTCATGTTAATAAGGGGAGTACACTCTATTTTCTGTCCAGTATCAATTCTCTCCCTTCATGCATTAGCAGAATTTCCCCGAAGATGTCTCATACATAGGGCCTCATTACAAATCGCCCGGTATGGAAACAACGGTGGCGGTAAACCCGCCGCCACCGTTGTTTCCATGCCAGGCGATCACAACTCCTGCAGGCGGGAGGTGATGTTCCCGCCAGGTCTGACCTGGCAGGTTTAACACCGCCCGCCTGCAGGCAGACGAGGAAACACCGGCAGCATTACGAGATGCTGCTGATGTGCCATTCCCATTGAGTCCTATAGGACTCAATGGGAATGGAGATTAACACCATTCCGCCTCCGTTATTCCCGGGAAACCGGGGTTGTAATGCCCCGGTAATTCCGGGAATCACGGAGGCGGAATGGTAATAATAATAAATAACCAGGCGGTTTTAGCCTCGGTTACCGCCGGACTCGTAATGAGGCCCATAGATTCCATCTCTCCTTACAGGATTGTTATCTGGATCCCTCTTACTCTGATATTATTGTGCAGGGAAATATTTTCAAAGTCGTCTTGGCTATGTATGAGCTTACAATATTGCTCTTCCAAATGTGAAATTGTATACCCATGTTTTGCCTGTTACTGGGTCAACATACTGTAGAAGAATCTTACTTTCTTCTAGGTCCTCCACTCTCCTTTTGGTAGCCATAACACTCTTCATCTCCTTAAACAAAAGCGCAAAGTCAACTTTCCTTTTCAATTTAAGGTCTAATTCTGTTGATTGTGAAGCACCAAATGCACATCCAAAATTACCAATTGGTTCTTAAGGGGCTCCTGAGACTGCAACAAATCTTGATGTTAGCTGTTTTAGGAGCTATAGCTTTCAGCAGAGCCATTACCCGCCCTCCCCCCAAATAAATAAAATAAATTATGCAGTTATGGGGTATTAATGCCAGATGACCTGCACAAGGTCTAAAAGAGGAGACTCCCCATCCAAAAATCTGAAGTATGAGAAGGCCAACGGTAAAGCTACTTTATATAATTCTGTCACCCATATAAATGTCACAGTTACTTGTCACTCATGTACCACCAAACATGCACAATAATCAGCAGTATGTGGCTGCCCTCTGTGGAGAAATGGGGCCCAAAGTAAATCACCAATTGATGTGACCCTAATCCGATCATGTTTGTTGTTGATGGTCACAACCATCAGCAGAGATGAAGTCAACAAGACTAGACCAACAGATGAGATTTTGGTAGACTTGTGTGAGCACAACTTATCAGGGTGGGCCACCCAGGCTTGTCACCACAGCCGTAGACACCAGCACTCGGGTGCTCAACCTTTCCAACACAGATTTATCAGCGCTGCAGTTGCCGCATTCAGAGATTCACCCAGACTCCCCTGTGCTACTCTTAGTGCTTTGGTAAGCAGCACTCGCGCCCCCCACCCCCTTTCAGATCATCTCTACAAATGACACCCACGGTATGTTATGGTACAACACTTATTAAGCACATAAACATATCACCCCAACCAGGAGGCATCATGGCACTGAAACAAGTGGGCCAAGAGGACCCAAAGACAGACAGACAGAAACAAAGGGACCCACCAAGCCCACCGTCTTCCAACTCATGAGGGGAATAGGAATGTCTTTAGTTTGTGGCAGACGTCCAAATGCCCTTCAGTCCCTCGCAGACTCATTGGTAAGGAGTTCCACAACCGTGCTGCCGAAACGGAGAAAGAGCAACTACCAGAAGTAGATTGGAGGAAACAGAGCACAAACATCTCCCTGGGATATAGCGGCGGAAAATAGAGTTAATAAAGGTGACCAATTTGTCATACAGCTACAATGTGCACCGCATCTTGACCTTTATTAGTTTTTCCACTGGCAGCCATTGAAGAGCATGCAAGATCGGGGAGAGATGCTCTCCGATCAGCTTTCAACAGTACCTGTTTGACCTTTCACCTACTCTTGTCATGGCTTCCCAGAGGGGAGCCCCTTTCCATGAGGCTAGGGTGGTGCGGCCGCTAACCGATAGTCCCGCTAGGGGTGGTCTCATGCGGGAGGACCTCGTGTGGAGGAACTACCCTCCTGTGGAGAAGGGCGTGAATCAGACAGATACCCTCTTTTACCCACAACCCCATAGGGTGACAGATGCACCAAATCCTTATAGGGGTTAAGAGTCATGTCCAATGATGGCTCTTCCTTACTCTTTTACCATTTCTAGAAGGAATAGTCATAAAGGAAGACAGACAACTTTTTTTGACAAGACTGTGATGAAGAAGAACTTAAGAACGCCACTGCAAAACAAGGAACACTCAAACAGCTGTTATGAATTGCACTGACGTTTTGCTCGGGCCAACCTGGCTGTAACAGTAAATATGGACTAGAGAGTAAAGTAGAAGAAGCAGTTCTGTTCTCTTGTGTACCGCAGAGAAGTTGAGAGAGGAGCCAGGCGAACGAGGAGCCAGCTGAGAAGCCTGCAAGATCGAGACCGGGCTTCATGAACCTACAGGAACGCTCTGTAAAATGGTAGAAAAGCTACGGTGGGAATCCCAGAAAGTGACAGTCGGCCGCAGACCAGAAAGAGAGAAGTAGTGAGAAGGGGAAGCAGTGAAGTGGCCTCTGATGCGTGGACCGGGTGGTATGACAATTGCACAGAGACCACTGACAAGAGCCTAACACAAAGCTGCGGCAGGGAGCAGATGAGAAGTAGATCAAACTGTTGTGGCTGCGTGACCTGTAGTGGGTGCACAATCAAATTCGAAACCTATGCTAGAGCCTGCAACAGAAATTGGCAACCAAGCTAAGTGGGCCCAGTGTGGTAGAAGCAGAAGAACATGAGAGATCGAAACACGGTCCCCAGCAGAAATGGTGAAACGTTTCCCAAGGGGAAGGTAACGGGAAAAGTCCGGGAGGGAGTCGGGGAAACCGTGAGAACGTCAAGTTTGAAGTTGGTAGTAATGTGAAACAGTGGGTGAGGGAACTGCCAATACAGTTCAGTGAACACATTGAGGTGAAAGAACCTTGAGGGCTCTGGGAGCCTCTACCTCGTTACACTGGGGGCAGCAATTGAAGCAGAAAGCAATTGGAGAACAACCCTTTGTACGAACTGCACAAATGGATGAGATGGTTGAGGTTACGCTGATCGGAAGAGCAGCTTGAGAACTTTGTGCTACCCCTACATACACCTCTGGATTGAAGAGACATTTGTTTTGGTACACATTTTCATTTTTCTACGAGCACCTTCTATAACTTTACTTTGAGAGACTTGCACCCATGGGAAGGGAGTCATTCTCCTTGGTAGTGGCAAGACTATTTTATTAGCCCTTGTGTTCTAGTGATAGGGATAGGTGAGGTGTTTCACCAGTACAGAACATTTGGATCGAACTTGGCTGGCATCCAGACAGACCCAAGTTTAGCTGATTTAGGTAGGGAAACCTCCTTGGATGGGGATAGATAGGTTTCTTTATTTCTTTAAATAAAGTTTGCAGCACAGACATATGGCCCCTCTTAGTCAGACTCTCATTCCTAGATCGCCTCACCTGGCAGCTGCATTTTGTATTCTTTGACGATGACCAATGGCTACCTTAGGCAAGTCCAAGGTATATAAGCCGTTACAGTAGTAAAGCCGACTGGAGATAAAAGCGTTAACAATTAGAATTTTCTGCGAGAAACCAAAAAACTCCAAGGATATTTGAGAGACCTCAGATGAAAGAAGCATGCACTCGAAACCTGAGAGATCTGGCTCTCCAAAAATAGTGAGGAGTCAAGGCAGAAACCCAGGTTCTTGACTTTTTGCAAAGGTAATGGCCAGTTATTTAGTTAAGGGGACCAAAATTGAGATACCCATTCAGATATTTCTGCTGACCCATCAGTCGTCTAGCTCCAACTCTCTGCAGATCAGATGCTTTTCCAAGCAGTGAGTGGGGGTAGATCTCTTTGCTCCGCAGGTGCCTCCCTTTGGAATGGCCTTTCTGCCCCTCTCAGACTTGAGCCGGATCTCCTCAAGTTTCCGGAAGCTTCTCAATACCTTTCTTTTCTCTTCTTCCTTCCCTCTCCCCTGCTAATGTCCCTGTCTGCTGCTTGGCTGGCTGCCTGGTTCCTTCAGAGCACCTACCCTCCACCCCCCATTCCAGAGTACCCCTGCACTTGGTCTCCCCAGACCCCCCCTCTCTCATCCTGCACTCTTCCCCCCTGAACTCTTGTAGCCCTTCCAGCCCCTTACCTAGCACTTAGCTCGTGGACCTTCCTTCCCCTGCACTCTCTGCTTCACCCAACTCTGTCCACCTGGCCTCCTCTGGCACTTGTTTTTCCTCACAGGTCCTCCGCCCTGACAAGCACTCACCCCCCTTTGCTCCCCCCTGCACTTCTCTTCAATTACACATTCTGAATGTCACATGGCCTAGTATGTTCGTTTTTGTCCTTCCTGTTTCCCCCACCCTTTTGTCTTGTTGCGCCTTGAAACACATTGTGTATAGGCGCATCATAAATAAATAAAAAGAAATAGATACCAGCGTGTGGGCTAACTGTATATGCTGAACACGTATCATCCAGTCATCTGAACATTACACTTGAGCCTGTTTTGCCACATCTAGATACTGCCTTGTTCCAAACATGATTTCAACCTATTCCCCACCTACACATCATCCACTTCAAGCTGAAAAATGCATAGATGTAAAACCAGACACCAACTGACCTCAATATGTGAGCCAATGGACTCTCTCATGTACAGATTGAAAAGTAGTGGGCTTAAAGAAGAGCCCTGCGGAATTCCACAAGAGATTGCTTTTATGCTGGATTCAAAAGGTGGACAGATCACCACCTGTGATCTATCAAATAAAAGGGAGGCAAGCCACTTCAGGGCACTATCTCTCACCCTGAGAATACTTAATCTGGACTTAATATTGTGATCTCCTGTGTCAAATGCTGCAGATAAGTCCAATAAAAAGAGAACCCTGGCACTACCACGATCAATTGCCCTTGTTAAATCACCCACAGAAGCCAGCACAACCAATTTTGTACTATGGCCTGGTCTAAAACCTGGTTGAGCCATATCCAGCCATCCCCTGTGACTCGCATGCGCTTGGAGTTGTTCTTGTAGCAAGACTCTCCATGAGCTTGCTAGCATAAGGAAGAAGAGAGATGGGTCTATAGTTCGCGCAACAAGGATCTAATGAAGGTTTTTTCAACAAAGAAGTCATAGAAGCCTTTTTTTAGAATAGCTGGAACTATGCCAGTGCAAATGAGCTGTTGATAGTTTGACACAACTCCTGTCCAATTACTTCACTGACTGATTTTACGATCCTTGCTGTACAGGGATCATAGAATGAGCTAGAGGGTCTACATTTCACCATCGCCTCCAAAAGGTGAGTTTGGCTAATCTGAGAAAAGACCATAAAAAGCTCCCCCACCATAGAAAAATCCATAATCCCCTCCATTTTATCATGGGACTGAGCCTCAGGGTCTAATTCCTGAAATTCCTCTAGGCTCTTATTTATTTTATCCAAGAAGAACTCACTCAGTTCTTCATAGAAATGCTGAGAGGGCGTCATAATCTTCTAAATAGCTGGCGGCTCCCGAAATTCATTCAGCACTTTAAAAATGTCCTGGGTTAAATTGGAGCTTAAAACAATCTGATTGAAGTAGTTACTACTTTTTGCTTTCCTGATCATTGTTTTTGTATGAAAAGAGAGCTTGTTCATATTCTCTTTTTGCATTTTCATCCTGTTTTTTTCCACCAGATTCTCTCGCTACCCTAACTTTCTGTTGTTCAACCCTTACTGGAAAACCATTCCTCCTCCTTCGGTCTGCTATTCCTTTTCTTCAGAGAGCCTGGCGCCAACTGCTCTATCGCCTTGGCGAGTTTATCATAAAACCTCTCCCTTCTGACCAAACATTTTGCAAGTAGAACTTTTGAACCCTTAATACTAATCATCTTATCCAGCATTTTAAAACCTGCTCTGAAAATAAATGCAACACCCTCCAACCCCCAAGACGTAATGGGCGCTTTACAACAAATCTAGAGTATCCCTGGGGTACTCTGTCATTCAGAGCCGTCATAGTGCGGTCCCCAAACCACTTTTCTGTAATACAAGGTACAACCAAGTTCAGATGTTCAATAAAATAATGTAAAAAACTAGATAACATTGCATGGATTGTCTCCCAGTCCAGTGCCTTCCAGACCACCATGATATTCCGAGCTCTCCTGCTGCGACCTTGCATCACTGTGCCATCGCTTCTGGAATTCCCCTCAGTTCGTCTCTCAAACCTTGTCCACGGGAGGGGTGGAGTTACAGGTTGTTGTCAACAACTGGGAGTCTTCGCCCTCACTTTCTCCAGCATGTGGAGGCCGGAAGGAACCAAAGTCTTGGCCATGCAAGCAGAGCAACCAAGATTCACCGCTCCTCCATTGGCCTCATCTGTTAAGCGTCACATGCTAAGCATACATACATTTAAATGATTTTCTATTCAAAAACCTTGCAACACCCGCATAGTTCAGGCTCACTTTGAAGTTTCAGCCCGGCAACGGATTACAAAGAAAACTGTAAGCAGCACGGGTATGGAACTTATTGACAGAGTATCTGAAATAATTAGTCATGAAAATGATTAGCACTTTTATGCACGTTTTAATGATTGGAAATGCAAAAGTGCTGTTTTAATGTGTCGTCGACTAAGCTGAAAAGAATTTTAACTTTTTGAATTCAAACATGAACTGTTTGTTATTCACTCTGCCTCTTCTTTTTGTAGGATGGCATTAGACTGGGCAAAACACTTTCGGCAGGGTGAAGTTGTCGACCTTTTGGAGTCCTATAGGTAAGAATACTTTGTTAGTTTCTTATGTAAAATGCAGGCTCTTCAGTGATTCACTGTTTGGGTTTTATTAAGTGCAGCGTTTGCCCTTTGCTTGATGAAGGTTATCTTACTTACCTGAAGGAAAATTCTATCAAAAGAAATGGAATATATTTGAATGCGTTGTTCCACCTTACATATCAGAATCCCATTTTATTCAAGGAAAATCAATTTATCTTAAAAAAAAAAATGGAAACTGCACATATTATAATCTACAGGCTTCAGACACGAAAAATCCATAAATGATGTGTTTTGCTGTGTTATCTTAATCTGGACCAGAGGTCTACAACTTTTGGCTCTCCAGATGTGGTGGACTGTGTTAGGGAGAATGCTCTTATAAGGCTAATTTCCCAAACCTAGTGAGCACCCCAGCAGCTTTGCTGGATTTTTTGGGGTTTGTTTTCTTCTCCTGCTAATAGTGAGACTCTTTTCCTCCCACTCTTAGGCATGATTTTAGGTATGTCTTTTACTTTTTGTGTGCTTATGGGCTATGGTTTTTTTTTTACTCCATAGGGTATCATCTGTTTTGTGTATGTGTTACACAGCACCCTCAGTGCAGTAACACAGGGGCGTCATAGACTCCATACCCTGGGACTGACTACTGTCTCCCAGGGCATGTAAAGTCACCATTGACTTTACTAGTCCAAAATTGTGAACAGAACCAGTACACACCATCATATTGTGGAAGTACTGGAAGGAGTTAATTCGATTGCCCCTGGGTCTGTTTCCAAGGGGGCACTCTCCAGTCCCCCCTTGTCGAGTTTCTGACTGGTGGCAGTGGTTACCACGCAAAATATTCCACCGGAATATTTCCTATGGGATTTTCCCATTGATTTTAAACGCACCACTTTTTGGTACAATATTAAAGATACCGCCGGTTTATTTAATTAATTTTAAATCAACGGTTGGGTCTTTTTGCCAGAACTCTTTTCTAAAATGGCGCTCATGTCCGTCTCTGTAACTCCAACCAAGGTCGGGCCCTTTGTTCCACTTTTAAGCGGGCTTCTCCCCAGAAGCCGTCCAACTGGTGCCACTCTGTCTGGGTTCCACAGGATGTGTGGGTGGGGGAATTGGTACCCTGGACTGCGTTGCCTAAGCAACTCAAGTCGCACTCTCTTCTGATTGGCCCAGTGGTGAGCCGCCCGGCTCACCACTTAGCATGTTTGAGTGACAGCTAGGCTGTTGAATGGGGGTTTTTCTGCATAAAAGCAGGGCTTTTGGGACTGGAACTTCAGAAGTCGCCACAGGACCTAAGAATACGAAGAGGGAAGAAGCTGAGCCATCTGCAACAACGACACCACCGGTGGAGCCCTGCTGCAACAAACTCACCACTTTCCCAACGACAAGAGATCATCTTCTGCTGGACGAGTCTTCTTCCTTTGAGTTGGTGGGATCAACCAGTTCGCCCCTTTCGCCTTCCAAAGACGTCTCTTGGTCGAATTGCCCGTGCCAAGCACCCCGGCGGCCGGCTAGCCAAGCTTTACCACTTTGACTGCGAATAAAAGGAACGCACCATTTAACCGACGAACTCCGCGGCTGGTTTCATCCCTGTGCAGTGACTCGACTCTTAAGTTTCCTCCTCAACGAGATCCTCTCTTCCCCTGGTCGAAACAACGAACTGCAACCACTACCAGGAACAACTGCCACCGCTGAAGCTTCCTCTCTCTTTAAGGTACTGTGTTCTGCCTGGCCTCCCTTTCCACGGATTGCTAAAGGTGACCCATAAATCCTTGGCTTTCCAACTGGGTTGGCCCCAGACCTTCTAACTTTACTTCTTGAATCAGCCCAACCTCTTTTGAACATCCTGCAAAGACTTATAGTGCATTTTAAACTGTGTGATCTTAGGCACATTTCGCTTTGCTCCATTTAAAGTGGGCCTGGCCTATGAACTTTGGCTCTACAGTGTATACTGCATTTACTCCCTTGCTTTGAACTTCTAAAAGTGTTGGGAACGGTTTTATTTTTATGCCCTGCCTTTTTCTTTCCCTTTAACTTAATTATTGGAGTGCCATCTAGGTTACACGCTCACATCTGTTTGAACAAATAGTGGTGTTTTAACTCTGACTTGTCTAATAGTTATCAAGGGATGTGTTTATACTTTACCTGCCTGTGTTTTAACTTGCTTTTGATTTAGAGTGCTAGTGTATTTCCTAAAGTGTGTTTTAAATAAATAATTATTTACTTTTGATACAAAGCTCTGGTCAGTGTTTGTTTGCTCTACTGTGTTTTTTTGCCCTATTGTGTATACTCTATATACTGCCCTACTCTTCTTGAGAGAAGTCTGACTGCTCAGCCACAGCTACCAGGTATATCTGGGGGGTGCAGACTGCTACCAATTGGGTTTACTGCTTACTCCTGGAGTCTTAATCTTCTTGCAGTGGTCCCCAAGGGAACTGCACAGGATTCTGCCTAACAAACTACAACTCCCATCATCCCTAAACAGCATAGTAAATAGCCAGGTATCATGGAAATAGTCCGAAACATCTGGAGAGCCAAAGATTGCAGACCGCTTTTTCTACACTTGTCGTTCATCCCTACTCAATGTGCAACACGTAACTGGCATCAATGGGTGCAAAATAATTCTTACCTTGATACTGATTGACTGCAAAATCACCTTGTGGCTATCCTCTATATTCTACTTTTGAATGCTAAACTGACACACTCTCCCCTCACTCATTCCCCTGCCCCATAGACATGTTTTTTCCTCAGGTGTATTGCTTCTTGATTTCTTCGAAGGGGGCAAATTGCTAACATTCGAGGAATGGAGACAAATGTATCAGGTGGCAAGTGGCCATTTCCTCACGTATGCCAAGGTAGTGAGTTGCCTGGCTACACTGTGGAACAGTATACCGGAGGAGCCGGAAGTACGCCCGCTAATGCAGACACTATTAGAACTAGGAGAAGGTTGAGGTAAGGTGTCCCGGGTGTATAGAGCCTTGCAGGCACTTAGGAAGGATAAGGAGTTGGTGGTTAAAGGCAGATGGGCACGGGACTCTGGAGAACTCATTCCGGAAAAGAGGTGGACGCAAATGTGGGAACAGGTCAAAAAGACATCTGGGAACGCACAATTCCAACTCGGCCAATTCTATTATCTACACAGGGCATATTTGACACCGGAGAGGTTGCATGCGATAAGCAATCTGTGCCCCATACCTGCCCGAGATGTGGGGTGGGGGGTGGATCACGCCGGATTCTGGTATATAGTTTGGGACTGTCCAGTAGTAGCTAATTACTGGAGGGAGGTGACGGAACGTCTGAACGCCTTGGTGGGAGGCAGGTACGACTATACACATGAGGTGCGCCTGTGGTTGTTTCTACCGGGGTCGAAGAGGCATAACACCCAGAACAAAATTCCAGGTTTCTTGCTGATATTAGCCAAACGGCGGATATCGATGAAGTGGCAGAGGCCGGCAGGCCCGTTACTGAGGTAATGGCTTCAAGATGTACGGAGGTGGGGTCTGGCTGAGGTGGTTTACCTATATAAACACAGGGACCTGGAGGGGGAAAATGTGCTGCCAATGGATTGGGGACAATTGCTGAATGAACTGGCATCCACTCAGGACTTAAAACCTCAGTGATTTGGTTCAGGGCAAAACTACAAAAGGGAAGAGGAAGAGGAAGAGGGAGGGGGAGCCAAGATCCAAACTCGAGGGTAGTGGTGTCTAGCCTATGAGGCGAGCAGAGACAATGGGGACTGTGAGAAGTAAAGTTGGGATGCATTGGCACTTGAGGGGGGGTGGGGATGAGGGAGGGGTTGGGACAGGGAAGAGGGAAGGGGTGTGGCCAGGGGGAGCTAATATTGGGAAAGGAATGATCAACTTTTGTAAGAAAAACTCAATAAATACATTATTTTTTAAAAGTATTGCTTCTTTTTTTTAAAAGCTTTATTTTCATTTATTATTCAGAGCAATCAATTAAAAAGGAGAAGAATGCCATAAATAAGGCTACATTGAAAAGATATCAATCATGATTGACATTTACAGAAAATTAAGATCAATTATGCAGAAATAAGCTGACAACCGGTCAGGAGCAGTGTTGTTCACTCAAGGACAAGCCATGGCATGAAATGTTCCACCCAACCTCACCCAATGGAGCTTTCCAACCGCACTGAGAAGAATATCCATAATCAATAAATTGGCAGAAGAGCCCAAGTCCAAAATATTAAATCACTTAAATAACACACTTAACTGTAACCCAGATTCCGGATATCTGGTGGACTCCCACAGCCATATATTGTACTGTGACAGTTATTACTAATTGTTGCTTGGTGACTTTTTAAATTCTTTCTACAAATATTATGCTCTATAATCTGTAGAGCACTCTGTTGCTCCTGATCTAGTTTTGTGCTGTAAAACTATATAACAAGAACAAGAAGCAATGAAACATTCTTTAGCAACAAAGATCTGTGGAACAGATGGTCTTTATCTTTGAAGAACGTATTGGAGATTGTTGAAACCTTTCATAGGAGAGAACCACCTCCCAGATCTTCCCCACACCAATGAGCAATAATTGGGCCCTGTGCAGCCTTGCAAAAATATGTGATGGTAAGGCATTGTAAGGATGCAGAAGGAGGAGACTGACACACAGGTGGCATCGTTGTTCTTTTATTAGTAATGAAAATAAAGAAAAAGACTAACTTTCCCTTACTCTAAGAGGGGTTTCCCTACCTCAACTAAAATACTACAGTTTCAGTCAGGATGTCCGTATAAATCATTAGGTCACCGTCTTGTGTCAAAAAGCCTTCTTCTGTCACTCACACTTATAACTGAACTGAAGAGGTATTGAATCTGCTTGGTTCAGAAGAATGATTCCCTTATTCTGGACAGTGGATCACAGTTTCAGTTGTTAGGTGGGATCTTTACCCTAGGGAATGACTCCCTTCCCCTGGTCTCAATCCTTTTTCAAGGCACAAAACAAAGTTTTAGTGTGTAATGCCAACAAGCAGTAAAGTTCTCAATTCAACTCAAAAGGTAAAGTTCTAGTTCAAACATCAACATTCCATATTGCCTATAGCTGCTTATTCACTAGTGGGTTCCTGCAGAATGTCTCCCTTCTCCTGGTTTCTTGTTCCTTGGTTTTCCACCACCATTCTGTTTGCAAGTTTCTCACCAGGGGGTAAATTCAATTACAAGGAGAATGACTTCCTTCTCCTGGTATCTGGCTCTGTGTTTTTACCCACGGAAAGCCAGGGGGGAATGACTCCCTTCTTGGCTTTAGTTTCACAGTTCACAACACCAGGGGAGTGACTCCCTTCCCCTGACCGTCTCATATAGTCTGGCCTATGTGGGTCCCAGACCCGTTTCACAGTTCCTTTGGTGATTTGTTTTTGCAGACCTGGTTCACTACCCTGCCAGGTACTGCCAAGAAGAAGATGACTAGTGATGCTCTCCTTCTCAAGTTGTGGGTCCTAAACCCTGCTCTCAACTTTGTATTTTACTCCTAATAGACCTGGTTTGGTCTCATTCCAGGTACTATTGTTTAGAGTATTCCTTTGTGTTTTCTCTGGGTCCCAGACCCTTGGTTTGAGGTTTCTCTTGTCCCCTTTTCTGCCCCTGGCACCCCATGTACCATTTGGGTCTCTGTCATTCCTCATTCGGTGGTCTCAGGCACTTCCGAAGTCCTCGTTAGCTTCACTCAATCTCCCAGTGCTTCCACGGTGCTTGCGGCTGTCTTGCAGTGTTTCATTCTGGGCGGGCTGCACGCCCCCACGATCGCGCTGTCCGGCTGCTTCCTGCGTCAGGACTCCCGTTTCCCCAGCTCTCCAATCGGCCTGTGCACGGCAGACTGGGTAGGGACACCTTGGTTCCCCTTCTCGCGTCCCGGACAGCAACCTCTCCTTCTTTCCACGCTGGACGTCGTCCCAGTATGCGGTTCCTCCTGGGATGGTCTGACGACAAGGTAAGTCCTTCCTCTTGTGTTTATTTGGAATGAACATTGGCATCTAGACTGCTCATTCAGGTTCCAATGGGGATTCATTATGGCTCTGCACCTCCTCCTCGTTTCAGTACCTCGTACTGAAGTCCTAGTCGAGTCATCCCTACTCTTCCTTGTCACAGTGACCTCTGCCTCACCAAACTGGCAGACATATATGGGAGAGTGTAACATGGAGGTGTATGGCATGGGACAAGGGGGTGTGAAGGAGTTGGGTGCCTGTCAGGAATACTGCATTCTCCCGAGATGTCCTCACTGATCCCCAGAAGGGGAGTCTCTCCCCATGAGATCCTCCCACTGAGTACCACCCCCAAGGGAACTATTAGGTAGCAGCCTCACTTCCCTGGCCTCATGGAAAGGGGCTTCCCCTCGGGGAGAAGTGACAACATCTCGGGATTCGTCACAACATGCTGCATACAATAGTGGTGAAATCAATTAAGTAATTGGGCTTGACATTTGTTATGTCCTCCACTCATCGTTTTCCCTATTTTATTGGAATCACCAGTAGGTCCATGGGGAGTTCAATTCCCAGGATCCCTTTAATTTAAGCTAAAACCTCTTTTCAGAATGATTGGACCCTGCGACAAATTAACCACATGTGTTCTAAAGTGCTTCCTGCAGCCCTTCCAACATGTAGGAACAAATCCTGGTCATACTTTGTACACACATTCTTTGGTAGTTGTGCACCTAGAAGCTTATCTGCTCTCTCTGAGACATTTGTCTATGACTCCTCCGAGATTGTGATTGCTAATCGCTGTTCTCAACTGGCCAGATGTGGCTGCTTATCGTTTGAGGAGGATACTGGTACCATTGGAAAATACATCTATTTGAAATACCCTTGCCAACTGACAGTTTCAATGGGGCTTGAGTTGCAGCCAGTCCAACGGCATTATAATAGAAGCATTCCAATTCTGAACTTTGCTTTACATTTGTCAAAGGTTAGAGGAATTCCTCCATTACGGGGATGTTCCAAAATTCGTGTTTTTACCATGCTTTACTTATGCACTTTAAGCATCCCTAGAGAAAGGCAAGAGGTGTTTACCACTGGAGTGAGAGAGCCCAACCCCTGAGGGTAACCCCAGTAATATAGGCTTCAGATAAGTAACCTGGTAGAGCCCTCTTCAATATCCCACCATCTTTTGTCGCAGAGTCAAATAGCCAGGCTGCTATTGGGCTGATTTGTGAAGCGATGACGTATACGTGGGACAGACAACCTTTCCTGAAGAGTGGCATGCACAGAATCTTAGGGGAACCCAAGGGATCTTATTCCTTTGCAGGCGCCTGAGCCCTGTAGTTGTAATAGGAACAGGTTAGTATTGAAACACAGAAGAATCTCAACAGTAGGGCCATCTTGATTGGTGCAATGCGACCCAACCAAGAGATCTCTTGTCAGCCCCATCAGTCCTCTTCATTCGCTTTCACAAGATTTGGTATATCGCCCACTTATAAGCAACTATATGAAGTTTGGGTGAAATCCCTAAAATTTACAAACAATCCTCATACCATTTGAAGGGGTGATCCGCATGAAGCTGCTCAATTGTCTCACCGTGCTCAAAGATTTGGAGTATCACTTGAGAACGTCCTGAACCGCTCCAAAAAGGCTACTGCATCTGGGGAGAAGTTCCAATGTCCTTTAAAAACCA
Source organism: Ambystoma mexicanum (assembly GCF_040938575.1). NCBI lineage: Eukaryota > Metazoa > Chordata > Amphibia > Caudata > Ambystomatidae > Ambystoma > Ambystoma mexicanum. Next base: position 907,844,518 of record NC_090935.1, on the reverse strand, counting down.
TCATTGACAAAGCCAATAGTTTTGCCGTTTACTGCTGTTCTATGCATTTTGCACTTATAGGCACCAGGATGAAGGGACGAGAGCGCAAAGTTTCATGGGAAGATGCAAGAAGGGAAATAGGTCTGCAAGAGAAGTGGAATAGACCGATAGAGAGCTATATAGACAGCACACATAGAGAGTGACCGTGCAAAGAGAGTGAGTGACAGCGCAAAGGGAGAGAGTGACAGCGCAAAGGGAGAGAGTGACAGCGCAAAGGGAGAGAGTGACAGCGCAAAGGGAGAGAGTGACAGCGCAAAGGGAGAGAGTGACAGCGCAAAGGGAGAGAGTGACAGCGCAAAGGGAGAGAGTGACAGCGCAAAGGGAGAGAGTGACAGCGCAAAGGGAGAGAGTGACAGCGCAAAGGGAGAGTGTGACAGCGCAGAGAGAGAGAGAGAGAGAGAGAGACTGACTGCAGAGAGAAATCACTGTGCAGAGAGAGGGAGTCACTGCAGAGAGAGTCGCTGTACAGAGAGAGAGTCACTGACTGTGGAGGGAGAAAGAGTGACAGAGCAGGGCGAGTGAGTGACTTTACAGTAGGCATGTGACAGATAAAGGCGACCATAGCCTGGGCACAGTTAGTTTCTTTGTTTAATACCCTGAGCACATACAATGAGTAAAAGTGCCTAGTTTTGCCGTCCTTTGGGTCTGAATAATTAGAAAGTGGCATAGGTTCTGGCACTCCCATTAAAATCAGATCACGCACATGTCTATACATTGATTCAGGCCATAAGAAATGTCATACATACAAGTTTTAGTACCCTGTTCCTCATCATTGCCCCTCTACTGCTTGAGTTCTTGGGTCCTTATCACTTAGAATATATGGCATGACACAGGCAGTGCCATTTCCTCAGTAATGCTTGTTGCCTGGCCTTGGGAAGGGAGCTCATCTACTTCTTTTAAAGTCTCCTCTTCCCTCCGGAAGAATGAAGACTGTACTTAAGCCCATGTTGTCATGTTGCGCCATTTGTTTATTTTCTCTTTGCTGGTTCTGTGCTCCAGAAGGTCTTAAATGATGCATTGATTGCAAAGCAAATTAGGAGGTAAGTTCTAAAGCTGCAGAGTTGCTAGTGGGTCAAATTTGGAGAGGCTACTTAATAGGTTTGGGGTTCTGGAATGAAGCCTGTTTCACTCTGTTTCGTTCAGACTACTTTTTTTCTTCCTTTCAGATGCACTAAAGCTACCCCGGAAGGGGATCATGTTTACTAGGAAACACCAGTTCCAAAGATCAGCCATAGAGAACCTCCTCCGGCTGTAAAGCTCCTGATGAAAGGCGGGTGTGTTCCCTGGCACAAATCTTGAGAAAATTAGAAAATGGCAGGCTGGCAGAAGCAAGGGCAGACTAATTTCACGATGGGCCACTCAACATCATTTAGAGTTAGAAAAGGCAGCACTTGCTGCCACTGCACCCCCAGGGCAAGGGTGCCCCAGGCAGCCTCCCACTTTGCCTGCCCCAAGAAATAGCTCTGCTGCCTAAGATATGTAAGAAAGGCATGTTCTCAAACAGTAAGACAGACACATGTGACCACAGTTCAAGGATGTTTATTGAACTTCAATTGGGTTTGAAAAACACCTATCTAATCCTAAATCTAAAGATGGGTGCAAGCTACGACCATCAAATAATAACGTTGTCCTAGTGGTGTCTTATCATTATAAAAGGGCCTATGCTAATAAACTTATTGCCAATCCTTCTAAATGCAAATGATGTGGGAAACAATGTTTTATAAAATAATGTTCAAGAAATGATATACAAGGATAGTTAAGCCATTAGCTTCCCTTGCCCACATTTTCAGCACGGGACAAGGTTGCTCACTCAAGTTTGGCACATACTCTGGCTTTCATAGCACGAGGATGCAGTTCAAAATCTGTCAGGTTTTCACATTTGGTACCTCACATTGATAAGATTCCTAAGAGAATAGGGAGTTTCAAATATCTTTCCAGGAAAGTTAGAAAGAGAGTGAGGTTGAAATACTAAATAAATTCTGTTTAGAGAACAGGATATTTCTTTTTCAAATTATTCTATTGTCCCTTAACTAACTTTCATTTAGAAAGATGAAATGCCCCCAAGCCAAAATGGTGGAACACTTTTGCAGTAGTGATTGGTTTAGCTTACAACATACAGTATTGTGATGTCATTTAGAATGTTCATGGCAATTTTCAACTGCCTTTCATTAAAGTTTGTAGCTGAGTAAGGTCATAAATTAGTTAGCTCCTGTTTAATTCCAATTAAAGTTTCCATTTTTAAAGGATATTAGTATCCTTTCGTTTAATCCCAAAGATATCTTAGTATTAGTTGTTTAGATAACGGATGGATCGTCTGCAGTTGAAGAAATCCAGTTCCAGTCTGCTGCTGAACTTGTGAAGAGTCAAGTCCTAGAAAAAACTGATAAGCTAAGTGGATTTCTGTATTTTAATTGAAGACTCATTATTTTTTAACTGAAGTTGTAGAGAAAGACTTGGGAAAAATATACATTTGTTTATTTTTTCAATGTATATAATTGTTGATAAAAATTCTATTAAGAATTATTTTTTATTTAAGAGTAAACTTTTATTACTAATGAAGCACGCGGACGAAATTCACCGCATTTTTAACATTTAACATAGTTCAGTTAACGAATTAACCTTATTTTTATTATTCGTTCGGTTGGCGAGAGAGCGTCGCGTATTCCTGAAGATTTCCAAGCGCGGTTTAGAAGAAAGGACCCTGCGACGTCGGGCGTGCGTCACGCCCATTTTAAATGTCAAGTGTTTTCTCTTCATTTCTTCGTTGTCAGCCTAACGAAAGAAAGCAAGAATAGACAGCCTTTGAAGTTCGAGCGAGCAGCGATTTTTTTCTGAGTGTTTAATTGAAAGAGACATTCTCTAGTAAGAGACAGTTTTAGATGTACGCTGCACAATATTTTTTGTTGGAACTTTAAATATTCCAGTCATTTTACTAAGAGTCTTCTGAATCACAAAAGGTAATGAACATTACATACATCTTTATTCTAAAATTACAGCTTGAGTAGATTTACATAGATAATAGTGACAACAATATTTTTGGGTATGATTTTCTCTTTAAGGAATTCAAGAAAATAAAGAGAACAAGAGTGCAGAAAGACAAAAAGAGAAGAAAGTTCTATGAGTAGCTACAGTCAGCCACACAGCAATATATAAATATACCTCTCTGAAGCAGCCTATTGGCAAATCAAGCTTAGGCAATAGGTAATATTTATTTAGGAGAAAGTATTATATAACAGAGTGTAGTCAGAAAGATATTAAAAGAACAGATTCATTTAAAGTTGTATTTTCCTTTTAGGAACATCCCATCTGAGTCAAAACCTACCAGGAAGACAGTCTGAAGTACCTGCAGTGGGAGTTCTTGTCTTTTGTTGTTTTATCCATTCCCCTTTCTCCTTGGGTTTGCCTGGCCAATAGTTTTAAAAAAGCCGGATTGTTGAGCAGGCAGGCTTAGGGGGCTAGGTGGGCCAGCTTCACTCTTGCAGGATCCCACTACTTCAGTATTCTGACAAAATCTCAGTATCCGGTCTGTTTGCCATTCAAAGTCTCTTTCTTCAGAGGGCCTGATGCGACAGAAAAACATTCAAAGTTCCTTTCTCCTCAGGGTTCAAATATGCACAACTTCTCTGATGATTCACTTTTCACCCTGGGTCCCCCTCTGCTGGGCTCAGACCCACTTTGACACTAAACCTTCAATTAGTCTCCCTCCGCTGGTCTCGGACCAAGTTCTCTTGTTTTTCTAAACTTTCTTTACTGTATCAAAATCAAAGACTTTCGACTGTGCGTGGGATTTTGCTTGACCCGTCGCAGGACCACTCCGATTTGCAATTCTTTACAACTCTTTGAATTTCACTTTTGCCACTTCTCAACCCGATACCTTACAGAGACCTTTGATTGGGCACCCACGCGGTGCCAGACCACTATGTCAAAAGTATTTTATCTTTTACATTCAAAGTTCAAACACTCATTAGCAGTTCACCTTTACTTGTGTCTTTTATCACACACGTTTTAACAATGCTTGTTCCAATGCTCGCCATACAATGTTGCTGCTTGCAACCTTGGCTTCAACACAGACCGGTCTTGTATCGGTCTCCCCAACTCACCGGCTGTGTTGATTTCACTGATGCTGCTTTGTTCTTGGAGCCAAGGACGGTACCACAGAGGCTGCTGCTTCTCACCACCTTGATTAATGAGGCAGGAGGGCCCCAGGTATCTCCAACACACAATGCAGGTTTGTTCAGCCTGGTTTCCTGGTCTTACACTTTCTACTTTAGAGGGTTCTTGAAAGTAACGGTTCCTTGTCGGAAAGGTCAATGGAATGTCCCTCCTTGCGATCCCCTCCTGTTTTGCCTTCTTTTTTTCTCTCGTCCAGCTGCCTTCTCGAAACTGCTGTTTCCTTGTGTGCTTTGCCTCACTCATAGTGTGCTCTAGTGCTCCGACCTTTTCATCCAAGTGGGGAAGTGTAATGGAAGTCAGGTGTGAGTGATTGTCAGTAATTGCCTGACCACGCCTGACCAATGCATTGTGACAATTCAGGTACACATCTCGGGTGTTAGTCTGTTTTCTCCCGTAGCGGGCTGTCCGTGCCAAAGTGTTCGTGTTGTAAAGGGAGCTGGGGGTAAGAGTTCCTTGATGGAGTAAAGGTGTTATACGTAAGGGGGATACTGTATCTCACTATCCAGCATCCCACTCCCCGAAGATCCCTCACCCAGGTGACCCTCCTGCACTGGTTCACCCCCAGGAACTGGATCCAAAAGCGATGGCCTTGTCCTGGCCACCTGGATGACAGATCCTCGGCGACTAGTGGTTGAGACACCTTCTGGTTTCACATAGATATAACCCTTTCTTCCCTGTCAATGCCACAGATGACTATCACTTCTTCCTGCTGTGGAGAATGGTATCCGGTTCACTGCTGTTGCCCCATTAGGGCATCTGCTACAAGTCAGTCCTCGGCTGTACCTGTCGCCGGTACTAGTGCACCACACTGGTAATACGTTAATCCGTCTGGGAGCCCTTCTGCAGAATCAACATTTCCGAAGGTACCGTTCACAGTGCAGAAGGAAAGTGGAAGAGCAACCTCCTACTATCCCCTCAACTCACAAGAAAGGGGGGGGTGGGCAGGAGCAAGGATGAAAAGGCGTAATTCTTTTAGGTTCTGTCACAAGGTCACAAAACATCACAGATTCAAAAATGTGACCAGAAAGGTCAATAGAGTGTAGTCAAAATCATGGCATTATGTTATTTTTCAGTGCTAATGCCAATGGCCGTTAGCATGTGTCCCCGTAGAGACAGGGAGCAACATCGCACATGGAAGACTGTCATACCACAGACTGTTACCAGAGGCCAATGCAAAAATATGCAAGCTTCATTTCATGTAGTGAATGGTGCAGTACCACAGGCCCTTACTAGATGTCCCTGCAGACCAAGCACAGGCACTCATTATCGAATATAATACCAAAAGTTGTTTCCAGAGTCCTTTTCGGAGATTAGCATTAACGCAGTCTGGATAGAGGTGCAGTTGCACATTCTGCTAGTAGATGTCCCTGTGGAGCCAGGGCAAACTATGAATCGGCAAAGTTTGTAAAAATGACAAAGTATTGCAGGCCATTTACTGCTGCACAAGCAAGATCTCATAAATAGAATGACAGGTTTATTGGCATGGGAAGTAAAACAGACATTCCCAATTAAATCTACTGAGTGTGAGATGGCGTGCATGCATATATGATGCCACACAAATGATGTTTGTTGCTTGTCCTTACATGCAAGTGCTATATGTGTGGGAGATTTATGAATCATTGAAATATACAAATCAATGTACAGCCAGTACTTAGGCCATTTCATGCTGTACTCTTGCCCAGTTGCCATACAAATGAGAGACTGCTCCCAAACTCCCCTTTCTCTCGCGCTCTTTTACCATGAGCAGTGTTTTGGCATTAGGTGGGCTAGTCCCACCAAATACTCTACAACCCCAAAAAATGCTTTTCAGCCAGTCAATTAACTTTATTTCTGCAAAGGCCATAAAAGTGTGCATCAAAAAATAAATAAAACCTATAATTACAAAACAGGAGTTTGTACAATCTATAAAAATGACTAGACACAATTTAAATTAAAAAACATTCACAATAACATGCTATTTCATAAAACGTACAATAAATATAGATCACAAAGTCTTATGTCAGCAAGGGAGAAACTCAGGATGCTACTTTCTGTTTGACCTTATTTTAGTTTGGTACAACATTCGTACGTGATTGAACCCACTTATCTTCAGATATAGTAAGGTCTGACGTGTCTACATCCACTTCATTGCCTAAATGTACTATCTTTCAAAGAAATTTGTAGGTGTTTGAATCCACGGCACCCTTCAGCCTGTACCATCATTTTACTTTCTGGGATTTATTTACTGCCTTCATATGTGGATGATATCATCCCTCTTAGCCAACTGCGACAAGGGATTCAGTCACTTCCCCCAATGGGGGAGCCCCTTCCTGCGAGGCTTGGGAGGTGAGCCTGCTACGCAATAATCCCCCTATGGTTGTCAGTGAGCGGGACCTCACAGGGAGAGACTCCCATCTTGGGGATAAGGACTCCCTTACCCATGAGGAACTCCCTTTATGATATCCCACAGAAGCCAACACTGCACTACTGACTGACAAATATCCAGACTCCTTTGACATATGCTACTGTAATGTTATACCAGGAAAAAAACCCTAGTACTGTGACGAGCAAGAACATAGGAGGGATAGGGAGTGCTGGTCTATTAAGCACTGAGACGAAGAAGCTAACAAGAGATTTGATGAACATGTCACAAATGCAAAGGAAGGACTTCCTTGAGTAGATGGGGAAGCCCCAGCAGTATGCCATAAAAAGAGGTGGACTCTGAGAATCAGGAAGGGAAACCTGGGGGTTTCGAACGAGCCGGATCAAGAAGGCTGAGAAACCAAGGGAGACACTGCTTCATGTTCTTGCAAACAGCTGTGGAGAAGTGACAGCGGTACCCTACCAACCGAGAGGACCGAGTTGGTAAAAGTCCCTGGAGGGAGGTCCGAGCGGGGCCAAAGGAGAGCCCCCCTGTCGGCGTGCCAGAGAAGCCACACACCAGGAACAGACCCAAGGTGGTCTGTACATGGAAGAGGAATGCAATCCGAGAACTGAAGTAAGGAGTTGGTGGCATAGAAGGGAAAACAGGAGGATCCCCTTTTGTTGCTGACTCTGCCAAAACACAATGAAGCGCATCAGAAGCAGCAAGAAAGAGAAACCTGAGAACCATCCTGACCGAGTACAGAAAAAAATGAAAAGAACGCCGAATGGGTGACGCAGACCCCTGACACTACAGGTAAAGGGGAGAACAGGAGACCCGGGGAGTGAGGTGTAGAGAATCACTTGGGGATCCTGCATACTCGTCCCAGTGAGGGGCAAATATATAAGGAGAATGAAGACCACTCCATGACCCTGTATGCTCGTCCCAGTGAGTGGCAAAGAGATAAGAGGAGTGAAAATCACTCCGAAACCCTAAATACTCGTCACAGTGAATTGCCACGGCACAAGAAGAGTGAAGGTCACTCGGGGACCCTGCATACACATCCCAGTAGTTGGCAAAAGTACCAAAAGTGTGAGAGTCATACAGAATCTCCTCATAGTTGTCCTAGTGATGACCAAGAGTACAGAACAAGGAAGAGTCAAACAGAGACGTTATCTACATAACTCAGTGTGTAGAGAAAGGGTTTGAAAGTGCAGAGAACAAGTCTACAAGTGCCTGGGAAGATCCCTTGAAGGAACTGAAAAGGCTATTATGAGGAATAGCCAGAGACTATTTTAAGAAACATTATTGAAAGGAACTGTGCTGAAAAACGTCTGTCAAAATCACACAAGGAAGAGAGTATCGGCACTTTCCCCCAAACCACAGAAGCCTAATCGATTTGACCCTTCCACTGTGGTTGGCACAGGCACCTGAATGTCAAGACCACAGGTAGCCATGTGGCAGCCAATGGGGGGGAAGAGGGATTAGGGAGAGGTTGTGGATGGGATGGGAGAAGTTAGGAAAACCAGAAAGAGGTGAAAGGACAACATGTTTGGATAAGTAAGGGGGAGCGTAGGGAAAAATACACATACATACATAACCAGAACTGTCCTGTAACCATACTCCTATCTGTCCCCTACTAAGTTCCTAACCTCCTGTACCTAAGACACTCCTCAATAATCATGTACGTTTCCCTTTTGAGAACACATAATTCTGGAAGGTCAAACATATAACATGAAACAAGATGATCATGAAACATGAACAACACTTAGCAAGCCAGATGGAGTACTCTGGGATACTCTCCCAAAATGAATATACAAACGCATGGCCGCAAGGGCAAGCAAAGCAAACACGAAATAAACATAAATTATCTTTCAAGCCATGACATAAATGGCCTTGATAGCGTCCGGTGTAACTGACATGTGTTATATGGGCACACAAGCCGTAATAACTCAAACTAGTAACCTGCTTCCTACAGCAGACCCATTGCCCCTTGTGTTGTCTGTTACTGCCTCGGAGCGTATGGGTTTAAACAACCAAACATTTCCCTATTGGAACATGTAATAGCAAGTCTAGAGTGAATGTCGGTATTCCGACCACCTAACAAGAATGCAATCACAACAGAAGCGCAGATCACTTAGATTTAGAGAAGTTCAGTGATGAGAGCGGATCAGCCTCCATCACTGCCGCGCTGCCCGAGCCCAGACCTCCTGCGTTCCGCTGCTCCGTCAATAGATCTGCTCACATGGCGTAACTTCCCGTGCTGAATAGAATAATCCGCACCTGGCACGGGCGGCCGGCCGGCTGTCTTTAAGCATGCTGTGCGGCATTTACTCACAGCTGCCACATCGCGCAAAAGCAGTGTACTACACGATTTCCCCAGTGCTGCTGGGAAATGAAGTCTATGGCCCAACTCAGTCTCCTTAGTCATTTCACATGCTGCAAACGCCCCGGTTTGTCCCAGCCCTTAATCCTGACAGCCTCCCAGGAGAAGGCAGGTCTTTTGTTGGTTTTTGTCTTATTGGTAGGGCTAGTTTAGTTTTTTGGACAGACGATAGACTATTTACTTTGGACTGCACAACTTTGACTAGCACCTTAGTTTAGTTACGGTATGTAGGGAAACCCATAGCATAAGGAAAGTTAAGCATTTTCTTTATTATATAAATAAAATCATTGTGAAAATGGCACACAATTGTGTGCCTCCTCCTTCTGACCTACCACAAAACCTTGTTTTTAATGCTTGAAGCAACTTGGTTTTTGCAGCCCTACATTCTTTATCAAACCATGCAAGTAACTCCAAGCAACCTGCTGACAGCTAATCAAGACAGCCAAGGCCTCCTACTATCAGAACACCATAGCAGAAGCCGACAACAAAAGCAGAGCCCTCTTCAAAGCGCTGAAGCACTCCTTAAACCCACTGCTCAACCCTGCGATGATGCACTCCATCAAAATAATCCACTATTATCAACACCTTCTTCATCGACAAAATGAGAAAGATTTGCCAGCACATAGACACCAGCTCTGCATCCACAGACCCACCTCATGTCCCTCCCTGCAAAATCTCCACACCCTGGACAACATTCAAGACACTCAACAGATGACCTAGTAGAAACCCTGGCCGCCCTCAAAGCCATATTGTACACATACAACATCCTCCCAGCATCCATCCTCAAGACCCTGCCCGCAGAAGCTCCCCTTCCCTATCTGGAGATCATTAACAGCTTCCTAACTCAAGGCACCTTCCCGTCGACCCTAAAGACAGGACAAATCCTCTGTCTACTAAAGAAACCCACTTTGGATCCTGACAACCTATATAGCTATCGTCCCATCACCCATCTTCCCTTCCTAGGAAAGATCATCGAGAAAGCGGTAGCCGCGCAAATGCTGAAACACAGAGACACCAGCAATCTCCATCAATTCTACCAATCCGGGTTCAGATCCAGATGCAGCACAGAGACGTCACCCATTCAGCTGGTCGGCGATGCCCTCAACATCCTTGACCACGGCCACGCCTGCCTGCTGGTTCTACTTGACCTCTCAACCAGAGACAGAAATCGCAAACTTGGCACTAGACTCCAGATATGGCTTGATTCACACTATGCCAATATGCTGCCAAATATCCAATCTAACTATCCCTTGCCTAGGAAAATCACAACTAATAATACACTTAATGCTAACAAGTTAGCAAAACAGAATACTTACCTAGCCAAAGTTGATACGCAGATGATTAAGGGTGCTCTAATCAATGCCAGATCGTTGTAACACATGCAACGGACATTGCTGACTTAATCACTGCAGACAATCTAGACTTCCTGGCCATCACAGAATCCTGGCTCCATGCAGCAGCAGGACCGTCACTCTTACTCGCTGTACCAGAAAATTACACAATCGTAAGAGTCGACAAAGTAGATGCCAGAGGCGGTGGAATCTCCATCATAGCTAAAACCAACCTAGATTACACTCTACAACCAAATTCTCATTCTGTGAATCACTGAGAGCCAAATTACCTATCAACGACTCCTGTACCATAACTATCCAACTAATATACAGACTTTGTGGGCCCATAGGCACCTTCGAGAAATATTTGCTACTACTTCTGACGAATAATATCAAAACATCCTCCCAAATGTTAGTACTGGGCGATTTCAATCTTGGTTTGAATGACCCAAATGATCACCAAGCACTAGCAATCGCCAACATGGTTTCAGAACAAGGCTTCACCCTAAAGGTCACCCAACCCACCCACAACAAAGGTAGGACCCTTGATTGGATAGCTGACCATAACTGTGACACCAAAATTACAGCTATCACTTCCCAATCTTGGTGCGATCATCATCTACTGTCATTCACCCTCTCAGTAAAGGTCCAAAAAAATAACCAAACTCTGATAGCACCTCCATGTCTTACAAGGAACAAACGAAATATCACGGTGGAAGCCTTCATGCCTCTCGTGCTCCCTACATTGAATTCCTTAGACAAAATCACTGACCACAATAAGTTAGTAGAGAATTATAACTCCACTATGACCACATCGCCCCCCCTTAAAATGCGTAAAGGCAAACCAAAAGCTCACTTGAACTCTTGGTTCACTCCAGAACTGAAGACCTTACATGCTGAAAAGAGAAACTGGAATTCACATGGAAACACCTCCCGTCCATAGAGAATAAAACAAACCTAATTAACCTATCTGCAAAATATAAGGATGAACTACTACACACTAAACGCAAATCATACAACAATAGAATAAATCAAGCTAGTTTGAGCACAAAAGAGCTATTTGTAATCCTCAAAGAGATGGAGACGCCTATCACCTCCACAGACCTGTGTATCAAAGATAAACTGGTGCACAAACATTCAAAATGCTCTCACCAACAAAATAGCCACATTGCAAACTAAAATTGCTGAAAAACGTCTAAACATCTAAAGCTCTGACAACAACCACTACAATACAAAGCCTACCGCTAAACTACCCCAAGGTTTCAAATTCTCTAAAGTCTCAACCTTGGACGTACAAAAAATCATTGCGTCCGTTAAGCCGTCTAGATGCCAGGGCGACAGTTGCCCAGCGCAAATAATTAAAGACGCTGCCAGAGACTTGGCACCATTTATATCCAAACTAATTCATGTGTTATTCACCACAGGTATAGTACCTAGTAACTTAAAGGAATCGTGGGTGCTACCACTCCTTAAAAAACAATCCTTAGACCCCACCATTCCTACTAAATGCAGGTCTATTACCGCAGTCCCATTTTTACTGAAGATACTGGACAGGGTAGCTTAACTACAGATCCAGGAATATCTTGAGACTAACCATTTCGTAGGAATTCGCCAATCCGGATTTCGACCTCAACACAGGACTGAAACAGCGTTGATCGAACTAAAAGCACAGATAGATGAACTCAAGGACAATGGAAAAATTGCTCTACTACTGCTTTTAGACTTATTAGCAGCGTTCGACCTAGTTGACCATAAAATGTTATGCAACCACCTCGAATTAACAGCCCATTTCTCTCAAAATGCCATTACTTGGATACAATATTTTCAAAATAATAGGACTATGAGAGTCTTCTCTCCCTCAGCAGCAGCTGAGCCTATTTCCATAACCTGTGGAGTCCCCCCGGGCTCCTGTGTATCCCCTACAATGTACAACCTCTTCACAAAGCCCCTATTCGACAAATTGGACTGTCTGGGTGTCACCTACACTAATTACGCAGATGACACCCAGATCCTCCTTCCCCTAAGGGGTATTTATGAAGAGGATGTACTACTAGTGAACAAAATTTACTTAATCATTCAGGTATGGATGGCCATTCACAGTCTCTGCCTGAATGACAATAAAACGGAGTAACTGATTGTAGGTTCTACAGCTAATCTTAACAAACTGAATTCAGACTAGGCCTCTTTTAACATTGATGGGAACAAAATCCCAGTGGCTAAAGAAGTAAAACCATTAGGTTTTTACCTCAATGCTACACTGGACCTACATAAACAGGTGAGTGCAACAGCATCAGCTAATGCCTATATGGGCAAACTGAGCAGGGCATGCAAACCGCTGCTCTCTCAAGAGAGCTGCATCACACTCGCCAGAGCCTTAATATTGTCCAAGATGGATTATTGCAACAGTCTCTACTTGGGAGCAAGTAATTACGTTCTTAATAAATTACAAATCCTGCAAAACAACGCTCTTAGGTTTGCATTGAGCATCTGAAGGAGAGTTCACATATCTGAAACCAGCAGACAGTATAAATGGCTCTTGATTAAGGATAGGATCCAACGCAAAACTATGTCCCTTACGCATAAGTCCTTGAACCATGCAGCCCCATTGTACCTAACAGAAAAATTAAACTTTAGCTCATCCACCAGAGTCACCAGGTCGTCGAACACCTTTGGCCGGATGGTCCCTAGATATAAACTCCAAAAATCAGGAGGTACTAGTTTCCCAGTCATGGCAGCACAGCTATGGAATTCGCTCCCTCTCTCCTGGAAAATGACTAAATCATTTACAAACTAGAAAAATAACTCCATCAAATGGTTAACTGAGAAGTACTAACTGTAAAAGACAACTATATTTCACCATTGTCTAATTCCTGTCTGCTTATAACCCGTGCCAATGCTGTGTACTGCCTACTGTGAAATTTGGTCTGTACATTGACTGTAACTCAATTCTATCTGTTGTTTTTACCACCTAATTGCAATACTGCAATCTATGACAACTGCACACGTGAAACATGTATATTTCCAATGCGCCCAGATACCTCTGTGTCAAAGTGCGCTTTATAAATAAAACAAACAAACCTCTTTCGACACAGTAGGCTACCAGGCGCTCACAGACACCCTACATCAGCACATGGGGATCAACAACCTACCTCGCCAACCGCCAGCAGTTTGTTCAGATGGACTCCTCTAGATCACCAATGCTACCCGCCACCTGTGGAGTCCTGCAGGGTTCCATCCTCTCCCCAGTGATCTTCACTCTATACATGGAGCTGCTGGGAGCCCTCCTAGCCGCACACCACATCCACCAATACGCTGACAACACACATCAATACCTCAAGATCGACTCTGTCAAGGACATCCACAGGCTCAAAACCGGCCTTTCGCTGATCCAGTCTTGGATGTTGTAAGGAACTCAAGGTGGCAATAGTAAAGACAGACACAAGTGATCACAGTTCAAGGGAGTTTATTGCACTATAAATGCAGGGTGGAAAAACGCCTAACCTAAACCTAAATCTAAGATGGGATCAAGCTTCGACCATCAAATGAAAAATAAGGCAGTCCTTGTGGTGTTGTGTCTAAATAAAAAGGCCTATACCAAAACAAAACTATTTCCAATTCCTTCCACTAATTACAGCAAGAGTGTGGGATAGTTTTTCAATAAAGAAGTGTTTACAAATAAGTCAGGGTGCGATTGCCAGGGGTCTCCCATCCCCATGTTTTGAGCACAGGACAAAGTGGATCTACTGAGCACAACACACGCTCGAACTTTCCTAGCATGAGCCAACAGTTCCATATCACCTATCAGGTTCTTCGATGTCCAAGTCTCTTTTCAATAAAATGTCTCTTGCCTTCGAGGCCTGGTGTATCCAACAAACAAACACAAAGTTCAGTTCCATGTATACTTTGGGTGATGGCTTCACCCCTGGGTCTCCCTTGTCCGGGCGTAGACTCTTCACAAATCGCATTCAACAAATCGACTAAACAGTTTGTTTTTCAATGAACTTTGGGTGATAACATTCCACCCCTGGATCTCCCTCTGCTGGGCTCGGACCCTAATGACAAGGGGGACAATTCACTTCCCCTGGTCTTCCAATACTTCTTGGATTCACAAATCTTAATGTCTTAATAGTTCATCGGTCTTTGCCCCTTTTTGTCAGCTTTCCCCTGCCGGGTTCACTCTCGCCAACTTTTACAGACAGTTCATTGTGGACAACCCTCTGCTGGGTTCACTCCTGTCAACACACTGTTCATAGGGACCTCAGGCTTCGACCCTTTTCGTTAGCATCTTTCCGCCGAGTTCACTCTTGCCAGCTTTTACCCACCAGTTCACTATGGAACTTTTAGACTTCGCCCCTTTCACCAAGTGGGACTCCTTTCCCTCAGCTTTGCAATCATCCGTCAGTCAAAGACTTTTGACGGTACAGAGGATTTTACAAGACCCCTGTATGACCTTTTTGACCTTCTTTCGCCTCTTCGCAAGTGCTTCTGGATACAGTAGTTTCTACCATTGGGTAATGGCCCACAGAGTTTCCTGCGTGAACACCAACGTGGAGCCGGACCGCTCTGTTGCTGGCATTCCCCCTCTTTTGTCAAATGTATCTGTAACCTTCTCATACGTTCAAATTAGCCGTTGGCTATTTATCGTTCAACACAGTTTTTCTTTCCTTCCCCTGCGGAGGTTTCACAGGCCTAGGTCGGAAAGGGCAACGTCGCTTCTCTCCTTGTCACCCTCTCGGCCTGCACTGTCTTTCTCCTCTTCTTGAACTGCTGTGCTGAGTCAGATCTCCTGTTTTGCGGTCTGCCTAGCTCGTCGTGTGCTCTTGCGCTCCACCTTTTATCCCTGTAGGGAAGTGTGTGTGTGTGTGTGTGTGTTGCAATATACTGCATGGTAAGATGGGGGAAAGGTGTTGAAAGGACCCCTTATCCAGGTGATCCTCCCTCACTGGTCCACCCCAAGGAACTGGATCCAATAGCGATGGCTGTGTCCTAGTCACCTTGATGACAGATCCCCGGGGACTAGCCAGGGAGACACCTTCAGGTTTCTCACAATGTCCAATGCATACTTGAAGCTCAACCCCTCCAAGACTGAATTCCTACTCCTCACCAACAACACTGAACACCCAGATGTACAGACCTGGCTATCAACCATAAACCCTGAGGGGCTCACCTCATGCGCCAAGTCTTTCCGGTTCCATATCGACAAACGCCTCTTTTTCAAGACACACATAGCTAAGAAAACTCAGACAACTTGGAATTGGCACTCCCTCCTGCAGGAAGTCAAGCCCTCCCTCCAGACAGCTTTAGATCCACTGTTCAAGTATTGATCCCATCCCACCTGGATTGGGCAGTGCCCTCCCTAAAGACCCCCCATCCTCCCGTGTGCTCCTGATAAGTGTCCTACGCGCAGTCACATGCCTCATCAAGTGTCTAAGTAGTGTGAGGAACCTGAGGGCGTCCTCACTTCTTTTCCCCATGGATTCTCGTCTCAGGTGGAGGGAACTTGGGTAATGGAGAGAGGACGTCCTTAAATAAGACATGGTATCCCCCTTTCCCTTTTCAGAATGATCCCTCTATCCCCCAAGCCTTTGTAGGCTATTGTCAGCCTTTTTCCCTTTCTTCCCCCCAAAATGTCCTCCAGAAACATAACCTTAATACTGGAACGAGGTAAAGACCAACTAGGAGGACACATCCTCATTTGGGGAAGACCAATATAAATCGGTCTTATAATATTAATACAGACACACATCAGTCAAGTACCAAGACAAGGAGAGAACAACACAGTTATGCACACTTTTTAAAAATTAAAATCACCCCAAACACCACTCTGGTACTGAGACGAGGAAGAGGACAATGAAGGATTTCAGTTGGAGCAGCCAGGCATGTCCTGCAAATAGGTGTCACCATGGTCAGGCAATTGAATTCAATATCCCACACCTGCGGTCATTTAACAATCTCAAGGTGTATAAAAATGCTGGCCCCCCAGCACAAGGGGAGAGATGGCCTGGAGAGAAAGAAGAGGGCTGGAGAGCTGGATCGGGCTGGAGAGGAGCCGTACCAAGCAGGAGAGAGAGAGAGACACACTGAGGCCAAGGCTGGCCTGCAAGGGTTTAGAAATCCTGCTGCCCTCCCTTTCAGGCACACGCAGCAGGAGCTAAGGGCACCAAAGCCTTCTGGTCGCTGCAGGACTCCAGGAGAGTGAGCTGTGCCTCCTGTAGCTGCCTTCGGGGAAAAGCAGAGTTATTTACTGCAGGACTACAAGAGAGCGACAGAGGCTCGCTGTGGCTACCACAAGAGAGGAGCAGAGCGAATAGAAGCCGGAAAGCAGTGCAAAGAAACCTGAGGGAGCTGCTGTATACAACCAGTGAAAACAGTGAAACACTCATATTGGGGCGCTCTGGGGACTGGAAACAAGCACATTTGGATGCCTAAAAACTGAACGTTGTTATAAGCACTTTTGAAAGCAGAAACAAGCAATTCTAAGTACTGTACAAACTGAAAGACAGTATAAGCACTTTTGAATGCTGCACAGAACTAAACCAAGTTATGAGGACTTGTGAATGAAGTGAAAGCAAAGTGGTGCAAATAGGAGATACCACAGAATGAATTGTGTGAGACACAAGTGGTGGCAAGGACAAAAGAATACCAAGAAGGGCATGAAATGAGAAGTATTGGCCGAAGCTACAGTAGTTCAAGGAACTGCAGGTAAAGAGGAAACCCCGTATTCGCAAGAGCCAGAAGAATACAGAAAGTGTGGTATCAGTTGCGTGACCTGTAATGGGCGGACCGTGTGGTCCGACAACTGCACCTAGACAAAGTGCCCCCCTTTATGAAAAAAGCCAATGAAAGTAAACATAAATAAGCTTGTGTTTTGCAACAGGCGTTTATGTGATACTAAAGTCAAGGAACAGACTTGCCTAAGTGAATCAGTGAAATGAATTGATGACAGAAGATATGGGAAGGGTCCCTAAGAACTATGTTGTTTTGAAAAGCTGGAAGATTTGAACTCTTTGGGAAGGGAACCCCGAGGCTTTGTGAACTGTTTTGAGCATGGGGAAGGGCAAGCTGATTAATAGCCAAGAGCTGGAAGAAGCCCAGAACTTTATTTCGAACACTATCATTAATTTTGCTGCTGACATCCCTACACATTGCATGCAGTTAGTTGTAAGGACCAAGTATAGGTTTTGGACACAGACAGACTTTTGATTCAGACTTCCTGACACATACTATCCTTAGTTTTCTGTAGGTAGGGAAATCCCACCTTAGCATAGGGCAAGTTAGGTTTTATTACATCCTGCCTTTCAAGCTAATTAAAGCATTTTTAAGAAAACTTGAACCGGTTGTCTGTCTAACTCATGATGCCTTCATAGCAGATACAACCAAATCACCCCGGCCCTCATTGACCTTCGCTAGCTTCCACTGCATGCACAAATCACTTTCAAGTCTTGCTGCATCATCTATAAGGCAGTCGCCCTCAAGCCACCCAGCTACATCACGGAGAAACTAAGTGTCTCTGGCGGACAGAGCACCACCAGAAGCCAGAACACATGCAGACTTGAAATCTGCTGCTGCAAAAATGAAAGGACCTAAAAAAAAACCTTCTCTGCCTATGCACCAAGACTATGGAACCTCCTCCCTGTCGGCACCAGACTCAACCACACGCTCCTACAATTCAAGGAGTCTCTCCTCCTCAACACCTAAGCCATCACGTCACCCCCCCATGCCACCTGACTCATTAGACGCCCTCCGCCCCTCTCCTCCTTGCCAGGCTGTTCAGCTGCTCTGTGCCCCTCGGTATCCTACCCTCCGCTGCTTGTCTGTTCTGTTATTGTTAGGGAGAATTCTCTGTTTAGGCTGAATTTCCTAACCTAGTGAGTCACCCAGCAGCTTTGCTGGATTTCTGGAGTTTGTTTTTTTCTCCTGCCAAGAGTGAGACTCTCTTTATCCCACTCTTGGACATGATGTGTGGTGTTCCTTTGAATGTTAATGTGTTTCATGGGCTATGGGGTCTTTTACTCCATAGGGTCTCCTATGTTTTTTTCTATGTGTGTTACACCGCACCCTCTGTGCAGTAACACCGGGGTGTCATAGTGACCCCCCACCCTAGACTCCATACCCTGGGACTGACTACTGTCTCCCAGGGCATGTAAAGTCACCATTGGCTTTACTAGTCCCAAATTACTAACAGAACCAGTACAAACCATCATATTGTGGACCTACTGGTAGGGGCAATTCGATTGCCCCTGGGTCTGTTGTTCGAGTGGGTACTGTCCCGACCCCCCTCGTCGAGTTTTGGCTGGTGGCAGTGGATACTACTTTTTATATTCAACCGCGAATATATCTCTATGGGATTTTCCCATTGTTCGAGGCTAATACTTTTTTAACATAGCCTCTAACATACCGCCGGTTTATTTATTTAATATTAATTCACCGGCTGGTATTTTCTGCCAGAACTCGGTTTTAAAATGGCATTTGTGTTCGCCTCTGTAACTCCAAACCAAAGGTCGAGCCCTTTGTTCCACTTTTGGCGGGCTTCTACACAGAAGCCCTCCAAAGTGGTGCCACTCTGTCTGGGTACCACAGGGGGTGTGGGAGGGGGTTTCGGCACCTTGGACTAAGTTGCTTTGCCAACTCAGGTCGCACTCTTGCGTGATTGGCCCAAGTGATGAGCCACCCCGCTCACCACTTAGCATGTTTGATTGACAGGTAGGCTGAATGAATGGGGGTTTCTTGCATAAAAGCAGGGCTTTTAGGACTGGAACTTCAGAAGTCGCCACAGGACCTGAAAATCCGACGAGGGAGAAGCTGAGCCGACCTGCTACGATGACACCACCGGTGGAGCCCTGCTGAACCGACTCACCACTTCCCAACGACAGAGGAGATCTCCCTGCTGGAGAGTCTTCTTCCCTTGACTGGTGGGCACAATCAGTTTACCTTCTTTTCTCGCATCCCAGGACGTCTTGTGATCGAATCGCCCGTGCCAAGCACCCCGGCAACCGGATAGCCACTTACCACTGGACCGCGAATAAAAGGACCGCTCCTTTTAATTGAGAACTCCGCGGCTGGTTTCTTCACTGGCAGTGCAACAGACTCCTGTTTTCCTCCCCGACGAGATCCTCTCTCCCTCCGGACGAAGCACCGACTTGCACCCGCTGCCAGGAACAACTGCCCCCGCTGGAGCGTTCTCACCATTTTAAGGTACCGTGTCCGCCAGGCCTCCCTTTCTAAAGATTGCAACAAGGTAACAATAATCCCTTAACCTTCTGGACTGGGCTGGCCGCCTTGACCATCTAACTGTTTCTGAAACTTTTGCGAGACTTTTGGGCACTTTCTACCGTGTGACCTTGGACACATTTCGATCGGAGCCTCTTAAAGTGGGACCGGCCTTTTTAACTTTGACTTTACGGTTTTAACCTGCCTTCTTCTCCTACTGTGTTCTTCCAAAAGTGTTGGGATCTGTTTCTATCTTTGCTCTGCCTTTCGCTCCCTTTTAAACCAATTGATTAGAGTGCCACCGTCGTAAAGCGCTCACCGCTGTCTGAAAATAAGTGTTGCTTTACTTAAGACTTGTCTAACAATGGTTTAAGGGAGTGTATATCTTTTAGTGACTGTGTTTTTGTACTGCTTAATATTGGTGCTAGTGTGTTTAACTAGATGTGTTTTTAAATAAATCATTATATCTCTTTTACACCAAGCTCTGGTCAGTGTTTGCTTGTTCTACTGTGTTCTTTTTACCTATTGTGAATACTATGTATACTGCCTAACTCTTCTTGAGAGAAGTCTGACTGCTCAGCCACAGCTACCAGGTAAATCTGGGTGGTACAGACTGCTACCAATTGGGTTTACTGCCAACCACCTGTAGTCTTAAATCTTTTGCAGTGGTCCCAGAGGGAACTGCACATGTTTCTGCCTAACAGTTGTAACCTCTGAAAACGCTCTGTTGTGTATCTGTACGGGGGTTTTTATGGATAAGGCAAAGATTAGAGGTGAAAGTGGTCAAACATGGCACATTGATTTGCTTAATGCATTGTTGACCTTGATCATAGTATGAGGAATTAAAACAATTGGCTAACAAAGTTTAGAAAAATTGGGGCCAAATCCAAAGGCTTCCAATGTCTCTCTAATATATGCTGAGTTAATACTATGAAATGCTTTGTTGGTATCCAGTGCCAGAAGGCACTCTTTTGTTCTGAGCACGTCCCCTGTCCACCATTTCTATTATCCACCGAATATCATTGTTTGTGCTGCAATTCATAGTGTGACTAACCTTTTCAGAGGAAGTGGGGGATTCCAGGTCATCCTGATCTGCATGAGAAAATATTGGGGGGAGGAGGATATCGGAGGCTAAAGACTCATATTTCACTGTGGGATTCAAGGGGGATTCCCAGGTGACATATTTATAGTATGTCCCAATTATTTCAGTTTTTTCTGAATTCCTAAATCATGTGTCCCTTTGCATCCAGTAGGCAAGAAATGTAATTGGGTATTTAAAGTTTCTGTGGGTTGGCTCCCATCATCAAATTAGTTTTATCGCCTGTAAGGGTGCAGAAGTACGAGTCTGACACAGTGGTGGCATGCTTGTTGTCAAAGACTTTTATTATAAATGTAAAAGAGAAGGAAAAGCCTATCTTGCCCTAGGTCTATAAGGGGTTGCTCTACCTCAACACAAATACTAAGGACTCTGTCAGGATGTCCATAATGTAAAATGTCCACTGTCCTATGTCCAAACCTATTTCCGGCCCTTAAACTTAATTAACTAAGGTAAACTGGGCGTCGTCTTAATCTGGGGTGGGGAGGCTTCTCTCACTGTCTGGACGTGGTCCCTTTAAAGTTCAGTTCACAACGTGAAAACACAATGAGTGACACAGTTCCCAAATATAAAAAATATAGGGGAGTTACCTTCCCCTTTTTTCCCAACTGAAAACTGTAGCACCAAGTCTGTTAAACTATCCTGCCAGACTTGGCCAAAGAATTCAGAACTCAAGCAAATGTCTCTTTCTTCTGGAGTGGGCCCTCAACCAATTGTTATACTCTTTTGCATTTTCCTCTTGGCTCCCAGATCCCTCTGAGCTGACTCAGGTACTCCCCGAATCTTTCCCACTGGTCCCAGACACCTCGGGGGTGTCTCGGGTTCTCACAGATTCTTCTGCCAGCCTTGTGTGGGTCCTAGACCCCTTTTGACTTTCTCGGGTTCCCTCCGACTTGCTTTGGGCCTCAGGTCCTTCCAAGTGTTTCTTCCTTTTATGCCAGTCTCTGACCCCTGTGGCTTGCTTATATGGGCTTTGCCCACCTTCATATGGGTCCCAGACCCTGTTGTGTTGTACTGTCCCACTGAACAGACCTGGTAAACTCTCCTGCCAGGTAATATGATATAGTACACCGTTTGTTTCATCTTTTCTTTCCCCTAGGGCTTCTCTCGGGTCTCTGACTTGACTTAGCTGCTGTAATTCCCTTGGGTCCCAGACCCCTTCACATCAGCCCTTCAGGACACTTGGCTCACTCTCCTGCCAAGTGCTCACTGGTCTGGCACATTGATTTGTCCTTCTATTCCATTTAGGGTCCTTGACCCACATGACAGTTTCAACTTGCTTTGTGTCTCGACCCTCCTCAGATTTCCCTTGTTTGGTTTCTACTCCCTCTCACGGACCCAGGCAGCACCTGTACCTTGACTCCGGACTCTGGCTGCGTGGCGTCCTGCTTGGGCTCCTCCGGTTCTCTGGATGACCTTCTGCTTCTTGTCTGCCTGCTCACACGGTCTTTCGCGACCCTGCTTCACTTTCAGCATGTCAGGCTGCATGGCGTGGCTCCAGGAGGCGTCCCAATTGTTTCTGACACTTGGGTTCTCTCTCGCTTCGCTTCCCTGGATCTGCCGGCTCTTGTCAGCAGCTCTGCAGACGGCAGATTCGCCGGTCTTCGGCTTCTTCCTGTGGTTTCACCTTTGCAGCATTCAAACTTCCCTCTCGGTTCCTCCGGGGCAAGCTTGACTTCTGAGTTAGTCCATCTTCTAACTGGTATTCCGTATGGCCAGTAGGCAGTCTCATACAACTGCACTGCATCCTCTGGTTCACGTCATTAGTCTTCATTACAGCCCTGTTCCTCCTCATCACAAAGCTTAGCTGTTGATCTCTATAAAATGTTGTATCCCTCTTCTCAGTCTGAGTACTTTCTTGAGATTCAACTTCCTCAACTCTACGAAGGGGAACGTAAGTGTGAGGAACTACAGGATTGTGAGTGGTATGAAGGAAAGGAGGGGCAGACAAGAAGGTGGGAAATAAGGCGTTCTCCCAAGGAAATTGTCACCAGTCCCAAGGAGGATTTCCCTTCCCATGAGATCCACCCGCTAAGCACCACCCCCAGGGGGACTATCGGGTAGCGGCCTCAACTAGCTGGCCTCATAGGGAGGGGCTTCCCTCAAGCAAGCAGTGACAATACCCTGGGATTTGCCTCACACCTTTTGTATAATACATCTAATGGTGCGTAGCTGAGTTGAGATTGTGCTGAAAAATGCATCAAATGCTCCTCGGGTTGATGCCCAGCCACTCACAAAGCATGCAGGGTATTGTGTGTTCCTGTGTGTTTATGCTCCTGTTCACATACCTGAACCTCTTCCTCCAAGGATTGTCATGTCGGCTCCCTGGCCTTCACAAAGGCAGCTGTTATACTGAGTATTTCCCCTCTTAACAAAGTTTTCTGATTATGCCATAACCTCTTCAAATTCATGTCCCTTCTATTGGAAATACCGAACCAAAGTCTCTGAAATATGAGATCTATTAGCGATATCCCTCAGAATTCAATCATTTAATCTACAAGCTTTCTGCATTGAGGGGAATGGAGCCCCCCCGTGTCTGCAATTTAGGCTTCACCAATGCATGGCCAGCCAGAATCCTTTGATTTTTGTGGGCAACACACTGTGGACCAAGGCTGTAGAAACCAGTCACCTAGCAATTGTAGTTAAAAATGTATTTACATTGGAGTAATGAGTGTAATCTTTCATTATCAAGATTAAGGCTATCGTCTATGAACAAGATTTCCATGGAGGGGGGGCATCACTTGCTCTTTTAGCTGTTAAAACTATATGTGGGTATTGTGATGAATCAGAGATGATTATCCCAAGAAACCTGGCCTGGGACCCTTCTCATATGGCCTGGGAAAGGCAGATGCTTCCTGATCCTGACCCTGGGGGTGGTGTTCTGCTGGAGTGTCACATGAGTAGGACAATTGGGAGAACCCTCTAACTTCCCTAGAGATCCTACAGTTTTGATGACCTATTGTAAAATTGAGACCTTTGATATAAAAAGTAACCATAACATTGGGGACTGCAAGTCCCAAAATGTCTTAAGTACTGGGACGAGGAAGTGGAGCTCACAGGCACAGAACTGCAGTATTGCAGTCTAGTGGTTCTAATGACCCACACCTGAATGGGACATTTCAATATTAAAGGCCCCTTCAGGTGCAGGCCATTAGAACAAGAAGGTGGAGCAGTAGAAGTTGCCAGCCACACTTGCAGAAGCAGAGAACCAAAGACGCCAGAGCAGCCGCTATATTTAAAGCGGATGTTGGTCCTGAGAGGGTTTTAGAAGTTGAAAACCTGAATTGCAGAGGTCGCGCAGCGGGAAGCAGTGTTTTGACATGCTCTCCAGTGGGAGAAAGAAGCTCCCCTTATTTCGTGCCTGGTCCTGGTGGCTGGCGAGCACAGGCGTGCACGAGGAACAAGACAGGCTCCTTTCCTGAACGGCACGCACCGCAGGAATGCGACTGGCTCTGCCAGATGTTCAGGAATCGACAGTAGAAGCAAAAGTGTCAGAGACAGCGGATCAAGTGGATGTGTAGAGAGAGGCCTGTGAGTCTGCCTTTCCTAGGTAACCCCGGGACGCTCTTTAGTCTACCGCTGACTGCTAACACACATTTACAATACCAAACTAATGCAAGAAAGTCATGTTGGAGTTTTACTCACTTTGAAAGAAAGCAAGAGAAGAAAGGTTACAACTATCATTGCCAAAGCAAAAAGGGGGTAATATTGAACCAAAATAGGAATCTGCATTGTCAAAGTACAGAGAGGACAATATTGCAGAAAGATTGTAACCATTATTCCCAGAGTGAAGAAGAGGCAATAGTTGAGCCAGACACCAACAAGAATTGCCTAAGCCAAAGAAGGGCAAATATAACAGAGTCATTGTCAGCAGTTACTTGTTGTGAAAGTAGGAAATCAAAAGTGGCAGGAGAGGAACCCTTCTTGTGAAAGGTATCCAGGAGGAGAGGAACATAAACTGCATTGCATTTGGCAAATAAATCAGTGGAACAAACAGCACCAATGTGTATTGTATACTCGCAGAAGAAGTTATAAGTCTTAATGTTGTTGAAAGTCAAAGACTTTTCTAAAAGTTTGAAGTAAGTCTCACCACTAAGTACATGTAGTAGTGTTAGGAGTTTTTATCCTGACCGGTGAGTATAACCGGAAAGGGATTATTAGTGGTAGTCCTGGCAGGTTAGTGGACCAGGAAGAAGACATTGAAGTACTGCATTGTGATTGAAGTTTGTGAAGAAAAGAAAGTGGCAGGGCCATTAATGTGTTAATTTTTTTTTTTTACTTTATTTATTCTATGGTCCTTTATTAAGCACGTTCATTCACAATTACACTCTTGGTGCATAGCATATTCACGATAAAACAGCACCTGTTACAATTACAAGAGAGCAATGTCGGGACTCCCAGTACCATCAGTTTCAGAATTTGTCTCACTCAAATACAGTCTGAATGGAGCCCAAATGTCTTTAGGACGGCATGTCGGGGATAAAGATGTAATACATTTCTCTTCACATTCATTGATGTATGTTAATTTGCACAGCCAATCCTCAAAGCTTGGTGCATTCTTTGACTTCCAACACTTTAATATACACTTTTTCGCAACTGCACAAGCAACATTGAACAATCTCGTAATCTCTCCGGCTTTCCAAATATCACCAAACAAGTATTTAAGTGGAGCGAGTGAGGACGGGATATTCACTATGTCCTCTATGGCCTTGGCTACCCTGCCTCAGAATGTCAACACCGCGGGACACAACCAATACATGTGAAAGGCGTCTGCCTGTGGGCTCCCATACTTTGGGCATTTGCACGTACACTCTGGGGTGAACTTGGCCATTCTGGCGAGGGTGTAGTGTAGTTGGTTTAGAACCTTTAATTGGATCAGTCGCAGCCCTGCATTCAGGGATATTGACTTGGTCAATTGACGATATTTGCTCCATTTCTCATCCCCTATTGTGAGTCCCACTTGCTTTTCCCACACTTCCTTAATAGTATTATGTGGGGCAGGTGTGATTTTATCAATTTATATAACCTTGACACTGCAGATCTTGTGCCTTCGTTTGATACAAAGGCATTGATGCAGCTGTGCGTCTGACTCTACAGGGAACGATGGCCATCTCTTGTGGAAGGTGGCTCGCATTTGGTGATATTGAAACACTTGCAATTCGCCTCCCCCCCAGAGTACCAATACATTTGTTTTGGGATACAAATCTACCCTCTGGGTACATGTCGCTGATCTTCATTTGCCTTGAGGGATCCTAAGATCTCTGTAGTATTGTATCAATTGTTGGAGGGGGGGGGTGCCTGGATAGCTCCACAACTGAGACTCCCGGCTGTAGGGAAGCACTGACCCAATCTTCCTGAAAACTCTTTTCCAAGCATGAACGGTTGTACTAACGGGGTCGAAGGTGCAAGAGTCGTACCTTTCACTGAATATAACCGAACGAATCTCTGTCGGGAGCACCCCGTATTTCTCTAAGGGTATGTGTACAACTGTGTCCGCTCCTGTACCAGTATCTTGCAAATTCGGCCTGTAATGCCAGATAATATAATTCGAAATCAGGTGCTGCAAAGCCTCCACATACACAGACAGTTTTTGCCAGCTGATTCTCGCCACCCCAGGATCCCAGACAAACGTGGAGGCTATGGATTTAAGTTTGGTAAAAAATGCTCGCCCTGGCCACAGGGGGACGTTGCCAAAGAAATACAGTAACTTGGGAAGAACCACCATCTTTAATACAGCTATCCAACCGTATAGTGACATTTTGAGTTTTGCCCACAACATGATACCCGAATACCTTAAGTGCACTGGCAACCATTTGAACCCCCAGAGTTAGGTGGCTAAATAGTGGAGGGCGTAATAGGAAACAATTCCGATTTAGCATCATATGTTTTGTATCCAGAGTAACGGGAGAATATATGGATATCCTCCATTATTCAGACAAGGTTAAGTTCAGGGTCACCAACATACCGGAGAGTATCATCCGCGTAAAAGGAAATTATCTGGGGAGGGCTGTTTATTCTTATTCCCCTGTGTCCGTGTATCTTCCTGACCAGTGCCGCCATTTGCTCGATAGTGAGGGCAAACAATAACGGAGAAACGCGGCAGCCCTGTCTGGTGCCCCTTCGAAGGGAGAATAGTGCCGACAGTGTTTGATTAGTTAGGACCCTTGCCCCAGTGCTAGAATATAACAGCCGCACGTAATTCAAAAAGTATGGGCCTACCCAAAACACTGCAGCACCGAGAATAAATAGACCCATGAAACAGAATCAAATGCCTTTTTGGCATCCAATGTGGCCACCACCAATGTCGCCTGGGGATTTACCTGTGCCATTACACAGAACCGGTGACGCAAATTCAAAGCCATAGACCTCATAGATATGAAGCCCGACTAGTCAGGGTGCACCAGTTGGGGCATAAACGGGAGAAGTCTAGTAGCAAGGATTTTCTCAAATATCTTGGCGTCCGTATTGATTAAGGACAATGGTCTATAGGAGGCCACATCGTGGTGATGTATGTGTGGTTTGAGCAACAGTATGATGATGGCTTCGCGCATGGATTGTGGGAGTACTCACTTTTCCATAAACTCTTCCCATACCTTCAGTAGTCTGGGAGCCAGCTTCTGTCGGAACTCCTTGTATAGCTCTATCCCCAGCCCACCTGACCCCGGTGCCTTCCCCGTTGTCAATGACATTATTGCGCCCTCTTTCTCGTCCAGTGT
Source organism: Ambystoma mexicanum (assembly GCF_040938575.1). Classification (NCBI taxonomy): domain Eukaryota; kingdom Metazoa; phylum Chordata; class Amphibia; order Caudata; family Ambystomatidae; genus Ambystoma; species Ambystoma mexicanum. The sequence goes on along the minus strand of NC_090935.1, from coordinate 907,817,226 downwards.
CACAGGTTGTTCCAGAGTGAGCCGAGCCTCAGTCGATCGTGTCGGTAGCTCTATTGTTGTTCAATATTGGGAAAGATGTCCCTCCATGACCTCATCATGATTAGAATATAGTGCAGAGTAATGTAACGCTTACCTTAGACTCCTCGGGGACACCACGTGATATTCGGAAACTTCTCAGGGTGCGCAGTTATCTTTTGTTCACTATCCCAACTGGACTCTCAATCTATGCCATAAAAACAATTACCACACCAAATAACTGAGTGATTCCTGAAGTAGGGGAAAATAAGAACCTTTTCCAAAAAACTGCATAGTTTGGTTACCTTAGTTGGTGATTTAGTTAGCTCTCCATCCTGCTTCTGTGCAGGGGCGCGTGTTCTGAAGAAGGGATGTGAGAAGGAAGGATGAAATGCCCAATATGGAATTTACCTATCAACAGAACTACACTACTGTGACTGGAGAATGAAGGGAACACTACGGAACACCTAGAAACACCTAAAAGGGTACACTTCCTAACAGTGCTCAGACAGGAATGGTGTCGCTAGCCAACTAATTGCAAGAAACACCCAAATGTGTCTAAAAACTGAAGTGCACAACTCGAAAGATTTTAGATTCCTAAATGTGTAAACTTAGTGTCCCTAATGACGACAGAAAACACAATCACTACTGTTCCTAGATACAATATTCTCCACACAACCCCCTTCTGTGAGGCAGATACAACTAGTATGGTTTTAGCATTCACTTGCGCACTAAGAACGAATGTGTGAAGAGCCCCTATGGCACCTTTAGTAATGGAGAAAACTAGATGAGTAAAAATACTTGCTGTGATACAAGGGGCGACAACTGGAACAAGCGCCTCGAAAATTCTCCTCACAAATTATGCCAAAAGGAAAAGCGTACACTGCCAGCTAAACGCTGACGAACGCCAACTTCACACAGGGTTCACAGAAATAGGGACTGCGGACTGAACGGGAAAAGCAATAACCAGGGCACTACTAAAAGGGTATCTATAAAATACTAAGGAAGCTGAGGAATTCCTGTCAGAGGGCTGAACCGCGGTAAGCGTTCGCTGAAACAGCTGAAGACGCGAAGCGCCGTTGAGCAAAGGGGAGGGGCTTAAATACTCCAGAGTGACAGAAAACTAGACTGCTGGCCCAAACTAGAGGTTGTAACATCAGGCCGCCATGTTGGGTGATGAGGAAGAGTCTAACCTACCTATCCTTAGACCAGCAGGAAATCTTGGAAATTCTTTTGCGAGGGAACCCCGTAATCATGACAAGTAAAGATGTGCAAATGTTTTGTTAATACCTTTTTCGCTTGTTGTTTTCACAATATTATCTGGGCCCAGGATACTGGCTATAGGGTGTCTATGATTCTCAGTTTTTACCAGATTGGCCAACTGTCTGCCAGCCTTATCCCCTCACTGTACTTCTTCGCCCTAGTGGGGACAGCTATTTACTATACCTCCCTGCTTGCCAGTTTATGGAATTCACCCAGCAATCCCTGTATCTACATCAGAATCTACTCCTTATGTGATCTACTGTATCTATTTTCCAGTTCCCTGAGTTGAGTTTCCACCTTGCCTGACGCGGATCTAATACCTTTAAGGGACCCAGAAGTTTTGGCCATAATAACCCACACCTTAAATGTCTCCCAAAGCATTGAGTGGGCGCAGACCACGCCTTAATTAATACTGAAAAATTCAGTCATTTCAACCTAAAGGGAATCAACCACACAGGGGTCTCTGAGGAGAGACGAGGGCATTCTCCAACGTGGAGGCCGTACCGGATAGTTGGAGATCTCCAGGGTCATGGAAACTGGGGAATGGGCGGACAAGGTACTTGGTAGAAAAGTGCAACTCTGAGCCATGGTGGCCAGCAATATTGATGCAGCGTTGTGCAGCTTTGGTAAACCCGCGTAAAGTACACGAGGACCTATCCAATTTTGTGTCCAAAATGGTGTTAAACACTCTCCCCCACACCACCCCTGTGTTACCAAGGTCTCATCAAGGGGAAGCAACATTTCAGCAATTGTTTGGTAAAACCCTCAGGGTTGTCCAGATTGGGCCTGTATGTGTTGACCAATACCACTGGGTGGCCGGCTATTTCTCTCCATACAAGTACATTTCGACCCTGCGGGTAAACGTTGAGAACCGGAAGCCCAGTGAGGGATGAACAAGGGTGAGAACCCCTCTTGCTTGCGTGGAGTATTCCGTGTAGTATCTCAACGGGCCCCAGTTTTGTGCAAAGGATTAATTCACCTTTTCCAGGGCTTGTGTCTCCTGCAACATTAGTATCTTGGGCTCATGCCATGAAACATATGAATTGACTTGTCTTGCCTTAACAGGGTTATTTAGTCCCTGCACATTCCAGGTCAACAATTTATTTTGTAACCCCCTGCCCCTGGTTCCATCTACTGCCATATCAAGTAAAGTCCATAACAGGATGTGTTGCATTTGCACCCATCAACCATATCATTGCTTTCAACATGGCCATTACATTTTCAACTTTTAACTTCTCCAACCATCTCTTCCACCTCCCCCCAACTCCCTCCCCACCAACATTACATTACCATTATCTGAAGCATTTGCATCTTGTTCTCCTACCGCCACCCAGCGTGACTTACCAGTTTTTCCCCATTCTTGAACTTTGATTCATGCATGCCCCTCCCGCCACCCACACCATCTGCCCCAAATAGAAGATGTACCCCGCTGTAACTCGCGGAACTTTCCTGAGGCACGTAAGCTGCAGCTACCTTACGCAGGCTGTCAGCCGCTACTTATTAACTAATTTATTTGTGCCTGCCTGCTTCTTCTCATTACAAATCAGAACATTTAGGATATGTTGTGTCTCATGTTTTCAGTTACTGGTATCTCCTCTATCGTTCTCGGGTCTTGGATTCCTGTTTTGATCTGCGTCTCGGATTTGAGGTGGGATCGGGATGGAAGACTGCACGTAGTTCATGGCCTTGGTAGGATTCTTGAAAAGGTGCGTCCTTCCACTGTGTTGAATCCAAAGTTTTGCCAGAAATATCGATGCATATGAAACCCATCGTAGTCTCAACTGTCTCTTCATCGGGTCATATGTTCTTCTTTGTGCCTGTATCCCTGCTGCAAAGTCTGGATTGATATGTATATTCTCCAGCATGGGGTCTGGCATGGATTCACATGCTCACGAATATTCCCCGTCGTCAGGCCGGGAATCCTCAGTATAGAAAAAAAATCAGTATCCGTTTTGTTTCTGATCTGTCTTTCTTAGTAGTAACCAATCACTGGTCTCTGGGTCATACTGCCCCCAGCCAATGACTGCCCTCTCCCTAAGCCCCGCCGTGCTGGAGCTCTGGAGCTTTTGCTGCGTTTTCGCGCTTTTTCAGGAGATTTTTCTCATTTTTTGGTTAAAGTAGAGCCTCAAGCTCCACCGTTTCTACATCTGATCAACAGGGATCCGTTTCGGAGTTTTCTACGCCGCTCAAGGGTGAAGATTTCATCGAGTTACGCTTTTGGAGGATTCCAGAAGTTCCGAGGCCTACCCCGGACATGGCCCAGGAGAAAGGAAGCTCGACGCCCGGGAAGCTGTTCAGGACCTGCCCTGGATGCCAGCTTCAGAATGTTTTCAAGGAGGACGAGCATTCGTTATGCATCTACTGTCTCCATGAGGACAAGACGCACACGGAGAAGGACTGTGCGTTTTATGGGAACATGTCGGAGAGGACCATGAAGGATCGCCACCTCCGTCTCGCCAACTGGCTGGAAGGGAAGAGCCCGTCAGGCGAGAAGAAGAAAAAGAAGTCTGAGCGGTCTTCTAAGTCCTGTGAGGGCGCCCCGGCGACGGGGGCCCAACAAAAGGCCAAGCACTGCGAGTCCGCAGGCACCGGGAGCGCTTGAACGGTCGGGCTCTTTGGCTGCCAGGCAGGGCGCATCCTCCCCTGCGCCATCAACCACGAGCCAACGCTCTGGCTCGGGTAAGAGGAAGTCCGAGAACCCGGCGAAGCTTCTGGAGTGACCCCGGTCGATCTCGAAGATTCCGGCAGAGGGGGAGCGAGGCTCGGACCCTCCCCCCCCCAAGGTGAGGGCCCCAGGCGTACAGAAGGTGACAATGGCCTTAATTCACCCTGCTAAGACCTCGATTGAGGATGTCGCAGCAGCCCTGGCTCAGCCTGTGGAGGCTACGCCAGTGGAGGCGACCTCAGGACCCAGAGTCTCCCTGCCACCGCGGAGGGAGTAATCTTTCAGGCCTATTGAGAAGACCCCCACAAAGTCCTCGTTGGAAAAGGTGGGGGAGGGGCAGGTGGCCATTGTGGATACGGACATGACCTCTGAAGAGCAGCTCATCGAAGTCGCGGAAGAGGCCCAGCCCATCGGGAGGGATCCCGACGAGGGTGACGACGAGAGCGACGGTGTCGCCGACGAGGTTCCTCAAGAGCCCTCGCGCCCGTCGTTTCCGGCGCCGCAGGACTCTTCGGCGACCATTTTGTCAGCGATTCAGTCCTTATGCTCAGAGATAAGGACAAGGTTGCCCCTCCCCCCAACGGAGGTACCTGAGCCAGACCCGACGGGGGAACCGGAGCCAGGACCTTCGGAAAGTCCACCGCATAAGAGGAGGAGGAAGCATCCTACGCCACCTCTGCGGCCTGCTCTGCCTTCCCCCCGGTCTACTACCCACGGGGATGATACAGGCATGGACACGGCTACGACAGGTACAGATGACGACGGAGGCGACGACGGGACGTGTCCCCCGTCGCCCCCTGCCCGGGGGTCCCCGCCCGACGAGATTGGATCCTTTCATGCCATGATTTCCAGGGCATCCGAGCTCTTCCAGCTCTGCCGAGAAGAGAAGAAGAAGGAAGGGTTCCTTTACCAACGGCGCGAGGCTAAAAGGAAGACAGTCCTCGCCGTACCACTTCTTGATGACATCTGGGATGATGGGCTCGCCCTCCTCAAGAACCCTGCCATGGCGCTGGCAAAGAGGGACCGGTACGAGAAGAAGTACCGGGTCCCCGACGCTGCCCCCTTTTGCCTTCGGGCACAACCTACCCCGGATTCAGTCGTTTCGGCGGCGGCAAAGAAGAAAGCTGCGGGGGCATCGGCCTTGACATCAACTTCCCCGCCAGACGGCGAGGGCAGGAAGCTGGACACGATGGGACGACGGGTCATCTCATCCGCAGCGACGACTATCAAGGCGGCCAACGCCCTGGCTATCGTAGCCCGCTATGGCAGGGAGTTGTGGTTCAAAATCGTCGCGCTGTTGGATTTCCTTCCGGACGCCAAAAGGGCTGAGCCCCTTGAAATCCTACAGGAAGGTGAGATTGCTTCGGACAACGCCATCACGGTGGCAACGGACATCGCCGACACCGGTTTCCGTCAGTTGGGCAACAGCGTTTGCCTGAGACGACGATGATGGGTCAAGGCGACGGATTTCCACCAGGACGTACAAACCAAGGTTTTGGACATGCCCTTCGACGGGAACAACCTGTTTGGGAAGGCGGTTGATGAGTCCCTTCAGGCCATCAAGACAGACACGGAGACTGCCCGGGCACTGGGAGTGCTCCAATAACGACGGCCGTCCTTTCGGAGCTCCGGAGGCAGACAAGGTGCCTCCAAGGGATCCAGCAGTGGCTCCTCCACGTACCGCCAAGCGGCAAGATCTTCGTCCCAGGAAGCCTACAGGGGACGCGGCAAGTCAGGTGGTGCCCGTTTTCTTCGACAGGGAGGTCAAGGAGGCAAGGCGGCCTCCAAACAAGATTGAACCGACCGTTGGGTCAGGCCCCCGCCGAAGCACCCCGGTGGGAGGCCGGCTGGCGAGGTTCGTCAGCGTGTGGGAGTCCATCTCCACAGACCGTTGGGTGCTGGACGCCCTGGCCCAAGGGCACGCCCTCGAGTTTCAGAAGAAGTGCCCTCGCATTCCACCGGTGGCCAGGAAGGAAAATCACGTCCCACAACTACTGTTGGAAGTAAGAGGGATGCTCAAGAAGGGTACCATCAAGCTCGTCCCAAAGAGGCTTTGGGGTTCCGGAGTTGACTCAAGGTACCTTCTCGTAAAAAAGAAGACAGGAGGATGGCGCCCTATCCTAGACCTGCGACGACTGAACAAGTACATCAAGGCACAGAAGTTCCGGATGGTCACCCTCCAGCACGTGCTGGGACAGCTGGAGGAGGGCGATTTCCTGTCGTCGTTGGACTTGGAGCATGCGTACTTCCACATCCCCATTCTAAAAAGACACCAAAAGTTCCTCAGGTTCGTGGTCCAGGGGCGGCACTACCAGTTCAAGGCCCTCCCGTTCGGATTGAAGTCGGCACCCAGGGTGTTCACCAAGTGCCTCGCACCGGTGGCGGCGCGGCTGCGCCTACAGGGGATCGCCGTCTACCCCTACCTGGACGACTGGCTCATCCGGGCAAGGACAAGGGAGCTCGCCGTGGAGCACACTGCGAAGACCGTCCAGCTGCTCATGGACCTGGGATTCTCCATCAACTTTCCAAAATCCCACCTGGTTCCGTCGCAAGTCGCCCTGTTTCTGGGAGCCAAGCTCGAAACAGTGGTGCGGCTGGCCTCGTCGTCGGAGGAAAGGACCAGGACCATTCTGGGCAAGGTGCAGCATCTGCTGGCCACGGACATGGCCAGGGTAAGATCTATCAAGTCCCTCCTCGGGACGATGTCCTCCTGCATTTGTCTGGTGCGCCTTTGCAGGCTTCGGATGCGCCCCTTACAAGAGTTCCTCGACGCCCGCTGGGTCCAGTCGAGGGGCAGCTTCGAGGACAGGATCCCTCAACGAGACGTTCCGTCAGGCGATCCGGTGGTGGGGTACCCGCTCTCATCTGTCGGCCGGCACGGACTTCCAGACCCCAGCTCACCAGTTGACGGTGATGACGGATGCCTCCCTGGAAGGTTGGGGAGCACACTCTGGAGATATTCACGCGAGAGGCCTTTGGCTCCCGGAGGAGAAGTCACTCCACATCAACATCTTGGAGCTCCTCGCAGTGTTCTGGGCCCTCGGGTCTTTTCTTCCGTCCTTCAAGGGCAAGGTGGTGAGTATCTTCACCGACAACACCACTACCATGTTCTACATCCGGAAGCAGGGCAGAACCAGATCCCCTGCCCTATCCAAGGAAGCCCAGGATCTGTGGCATTGGGCCGTCACCCAAGGGATGTTTCTGGTGCCTCTTCATCTGGCAGGAATAAAAAACATGATCGCCGACTCACTGAGCAGAGAGCTGGGAACTACGCCAGGATCAAGTGGATCGACTCTTCCGACGATGGGGCGAACCCCAAATCAATCTCTTCGCGACGGCGGCGAATTCCAAGTGCCGGAGGTTCGCCAGCAGGTTTCCCCAGCTGAGAAGCATGGGCGATGCTTTCTCGTTCCCCTGGGACGGCCTATTTCTTTATGCGTTCCCTCCACTGCCATTGCTGCTCTTGCTCATCAACCAGCTCAAGAAGTCCCGGTGCAGGATGATCATCGTCGCACCGGCGTGGCCGAGACAGATCTGGTTCCCAGACCTTCTGGACTTGTCAACGTCCACACCAGTCAAGCTGCCGACGGACGCAGATCTTCTCTCCAGAGAAGGAGGCGCCATTCTTCACCACAACCCGGAGTCGCTGAACTTGCAGGCCTGGCTCCTGCAGCACTAGAGTTTGGAGGGTACGACATCCCGGCCGACTGCAGAGAGGTTCTTGCAAAGGCCAGGGCGTCCTCAACTCTCAAGTGCTACGGACATAAATGGAAGAGGTTCTCTGTCTGGTGCCGTGCACAGAAGATTAACCCTCTGCGGATTACGGCCCCTCAAGTATTGCCGTACCTACTGTCATTGGCCAAGGCTGGACTAGCTCACGCTTCCATCAAGATACATCTGGCCACCATCTCACGATACACCAGAACTACGTGATGGGCGTTCTTGTGGTCTCATCGACTGGTGAAGGAATTTATGAAAGGATTGTTCCGATCATTCCCGCCGGTGAAGGCCCCTGCCCCGGCGTGGGAGCTCAACGTGGTGCTGACCAGGCTCATGGGGCCCCCATTTGAGCCTATGCATTCGGCACCGTTGAAGTTTCTGTCGTGGAAGACAGCGTTTTTCGTGGCCATCACCTCCGCACGACGAGTGGGAGAGATCCAGGCCCTATCTTGTAAGTCGCCATACTTGACGTTTCACGACACAAGGGTGGTGCTGAGGACGCACCCCTCCTTCATGCCCAAGGTGCCATCGGACTTCCACCTCAATGAACCCTTGGTGTTGCCAGTTTTCTTCCCGTCTCCTTCGTCGCCGGCTGAAAGGACTCTGCACTCGCTGGACGTAGCTAGAGCGCTATAGTTCTACGTGGACCGCACGAAGAGTTTTCGGAAGACATCACAGCTGTTTGTGAACTTTCGGACTGTGAATCAAGGGAAGGCTCTCTCGAAGACTTCCATTTCCAGATGGCTCTCCGGCTGCATCATGCACTGTCACCGGTTGGCAAACCGACCGCTGCCCGGCCGTCCGAGAGCCCATTCGACCAGAGCGATCGCTGCTACCACGGCGTTCCTGTCAGGTGTGCCCCTGCTGGACATCTGCAGGGCTGCGACATGGAGGTCGACGCACACCTTCACAAGATTCTACTGCGTCGATCGGCACTCCAGGGAGGAGTCCAGGGTCTGCCAAGCAGTACTGCGCAACCTGTTGGCTTAAGGTGAGCCTGGTGAGGAGGTAAGAGATGCTTAATGTTGAATTGTTGTATTGCTTAATGTTGAGCCTGTTGCCACCTCCTGTGGTTGTGCATGTGTGTACTGCTATGTATTCTCTTATTCATGAGCATGTGACTCCATGCCAGACCCCATGCTGGAGAAGGAACAAGTTACTTACCTGTAACTGTTGTTCGCCAGCATGGGTCTGGCATGGATTCACATGCGAACGCTCCCGCCTACCCCTCTGCGGCACTTCACTTGGTCATACTGCCACTTTACGTGCTACCAAATCTGAGGATGGCTGCCAGAGGCGGGGCTTAGGGAGAGGGCAGTCATTGGCTGGGGCAGTATGACCCAGAGACCAGTGATTGGTTACCACTAAGAAAGACAGATCAGAAACAAAACTAATAGAGATTTTTTTCTATACCGAGGATTCCCGGCCTGACGACGGGGAATATTCATGAGCATGTGAATCCATGACAGACCCATGCTGGAGAACAACAGTTACAGGGAAGTAACTTGTTCCTTACTTACCTCATATCTTTCAACCAAATATTTTTCGAAAATGAGTCTGTATCAAACAGGGACTTGAGGAGCGACTCTACAAACTTTTCCATTTAGACTGTACATGCTGATTCCGAGATTCCAACAATATGCACGTTATTTCTTCTGGATCTTGACTCCAACTCATCACATTTGCCCTTTATCTTGAACAATTCTTGCTTCAGATGTGTTATGTTGCGATCGTGTTGATCCACTTTGTCCTCTGTTACACTGATTCGGGCTTCTGCCACATTTATTCGTCCCCTCTCCTTCTCCAGCTTCGATTTGAGTGACCCTATTGTTGCACCTACGTTGTCCAATTTAACATTTATAGACATAAAGCCTGCCTGTATTGTTGACAGTAGTTGGTCTTCTCTGGTGATATCAGCTGGAGTTGGTGGTGTATCAGTGTCAGGGTGTGGCGATGTGCTTGCCGCTGAAGTTTGCGAGCTTGTGAAAGACTTGGGCCTTTCTTCTACCCCCCCCTTCCTTTTGTCATCTTCCCTAAATCCCTGCAAGAGAAACCTTCTTCTCCGGTCAGCTGGGTACATTTTGGTGTTGCCCCCACCAGGCAGAGCTGATGGATCGTGGGAGTAGGCTGTTCTATTACGGCACTGTCCCCGGTGGTATAGACTCAGGGTTAACTCTTCTCTTGATTATAATGTTAACTGTTACTCCTACGTCCCGTCCCCTTTCCTCCATACTTATGGGACATTCCTCCGTCCTGTGGGATGGGACTGGAACACTTTGTAAAAGCATCAAAATTTTGCAAACATTTTAGTCCTTCCTCTCCTTTACGCGGGGTACTGCACGCAGCCGTAACCCCACCCATAATCAGTCCTTTTCTCTGCTCGTTCGAGACTGGACGCACTTAGCATTTGCGGAAGGTTTTTTCATCTAACGGTCTGGGCACTCCAACGATGGTTAGAGAGGTGGGAGGAGGTGTTTCAGCGCAATCCTCCTACGCATTTCCAATCCTTCATCGACGAGAAGAAGAAACGCCCAGTAAGTTCTTTACTTTTTAGGGCAGCCCGGCCGGGGACTCCTTTCCGGGGTCTTCCCGGTCTGGGAGGAGCGTCAAGTGCTCTGTTACCGGGGCTTGCACTGAGGTGCCGTCTAGGCCTAAAAAGTGTACCAGAGTTTTCTCAGAGGGTCTCCGTAAGGGGCCTGTTGACACCGGATCACAATCTGAGGCCCCTCCTGTGGGGGCTGTTTGTAGACCTATCTCTACTGAGTCGTGGGGTACCGGAGCATGCTCCGAGGTCTCCTTGATTGGAGCTTCCCTCATTTGTACCGGGGTGCGCGCCAAGGCCTTGGCTGGGCCTGTCGGTACTGAACAGAAGTTCGAGGCCCGGTGTGAAAAGGCTTCTACCGGACGCGGGTCCGAGGTCCCTCGTTTAGAGGCCAAGGTGACCAACAATTCTGAGAGGCCTGTTAAGGCCTTGGTGAAAGGTGTTCCTCATCGTTCCCGCTCTTTCGGTGATTCCAGAACTGTTGAGGGGGCAAGGACTGAGATTTCGAACCGTAATTCCTCCTATACCGGCAGTCCCGAGGTCCTTCCTGCGAAGGCTAGTTTGGCTATTAGCATGTCACAAAAACATCCTAGGCCACACAGAATCGGCTTGGCCGAGGTTCCTTGTGTTAAGGCTAAAATGAAGACCCCTGACCCACTTGTGGGGACTCCTGCCTCACTTCCACACGTGTCGCAGTTCTCCTCAGGTGCCGACAAAATGGTGGCCATTCCCGCCAATACCATGGCAGCCATTTTGGATACAACCCTTACAACTACACCATCGGCTTTAGGTGTAGGGGGTGCTTTTTCAGGTAAACATCGGTTTCCTTGTGCACATCCGTTTCGTCCAGTTTATGACTGGAACGCTCGGATGCCTCTACCGCACAATGTCTCACTGCCGGTGGTATCGGCACCCTTGATTTATGTAGACAGCAGTGGGGAAGGGCCCTCTAGGCAACCCTCTCCCCTGCACCCTTGGAATTACCCTCCTCATGAGAGGCCTCCTCCTGTCATGCCTAATACATCGGCGGAGGACATCTTTTTCAGCAAGTTTCAAAAACGTATGTGTTCTGACCCCATGAAGGAGTACTTTAAGGGCCTGTTTAGGGAGATATGCCCGCCTACGCCAACAGTCCCAGCTACGTTGCCGTGCCTCCGCTGCCTTTACCAGCTGGGACTCCCCCAACTCTTCCACCCCCACCTCCATTGTCCCCAGTGGACAAGGCGATTGTGGTGCCGGATGTGACTGAGCCTGATCCGGATTTATCGGATGATGTACAGGGCAATCAGGACAGCGAAGACCAGCCCCGCTCTATCAGAGCCTTTCACGACCGGGTGCTGTACATGATGTTTCTGTTGGATATTCCAGTACCCGAGGCACCCGCTCCGCAGGAGGGCATGCTTTCGGGGGCGCTCACCTAGTCTCCTTCATACTGGCTTGTTCTTGCAGAAGGACATTTTGGCCGAGGTCCGTAGAGTATGGGAGAAGCCACACTCTGGACTGTTTGTCCATAAAAAATTGATGCGCGCTACAGGCTTCATTCTTCGGAAGAGGTGGCCTTAGCGTTGTGTCCACCCCCCCCTCCTCCACGGTCGTAGCTGCGGCCACTTTGCAGTCCAGACCTGCGGCATTCCTCCACTTCGACGGCTACACAGGTCCTGGGCAAAGAGGATAAACTTCTTGACTCCCTTGGGTGGAAGATTTTTGCTAACTCGGCCCCGCAATTGCAGCAGGCCAATGCAGAACTGGTGTTAGCGGAGGCGAATATGAAAATGTGGAAAGGTCTGTCGGAGTTTGAGGAATTCATCCCCGCTGAAAAGCTTGAGGACTTTAAGGCGGGTTTGTCAGATGCCAGGGTCCTGGCTCAGGATCTGCTGGAAGCAGTGGCTCATCACGTCGACACTTCGGCCCGAGGCCTTATGCTTGGAGTGGATACTTCTTGCCAGGCTTGGCTGCACGCCATCAAGTTCTCTAAGGAGGTGCAGGATAAGGTTTTGGATCTGCCGTTTTACGGCGAGGAGCTTTTTCATTCCACAACGGATGTGGAGCTGACCAAAACGAAGGATAGCACCCAGACCGCCAAGTCCTTGTCTGTCCTGGTGAAACCACCTTTTAGGACACAGAGACCGTTGTCACAGCCCCAGCCCTCTTCTGTATATACGGGATTTCTGGACAAAAAATCCTGCAGAGTCGACACCCCTTCAGGGAATTCCTGCCGGAGGCATCAACGGAGTCGATTTATCTCCCTCTCCCCAGCCGCCTCCTCAGGTGGCGCTGCCACTGAAAAACCAGCCAAATGAGGGTTCTCTGCACTCGCAAGAGACCCCGGTGGGAGGACGCATTGCTTCTCATTGGGAGGCGTGGCAGACCATCACCGAGGACCGGTGGGTCTCATCAGTTGCTCGGGCGGGCTTCCGCTTACCCCTTCTGCCACCCCACCCATCAATCCTCCTTTCCAGCAGTCGGGGTCGCTCTCCCTCAAGGCCGAGATCAAGAAGTTACTGGACCTGAGAGCGGTGGAACCCGTTCCCCTAGGGGAACGAGGGGAGGGCTTCTACTCCCGGCTGTTTAGGGTGCCCAAACCCAACCAGGCTGGCCTGCGCACCATTCTAGACCTTTCCCAGTTCAATCTTTTCCTACCCCAAGAGAAGTTCAAGATGATCACGCCTGGTCAGATAAAGTCCTCTTTACAGATGGGCGATTGTCTTAGCGTGGCGGACCTTCAGGATGCGTACATGCATATTCTGATCTGGAATCCACACCTGAGATACTTGCGTTTCTCTGTGGGAGAGGAGCATTTCCAGTTCTGAGTGCTTCCTATTGGCCTCAGCTCGGCACCGCGTGTCTTTACGAAGATGATGTTGGTGATTGCAGCTTATCTTCGTCTGCAGGGTATCCATGTGTATCCTTACTTGGACGATTGGCTGTTGCGCAGCCCTTGCCCGCTGAAAGCCGCGTGCAATCTTCAGTCTCTCCTCCAGCTCCTGTTCCACCCTGGGCTGTCGGTGAACTGACGGAAATCTTCCATGACGGTCTCTCAGGACTTGATCTTCCTGGGTTTTCGCTGGAACACGTTAGACTGCAGAGTTTACCTGACCGGGGACAGAATGGTGCATCTGTTGGCCATGTGTCAGAGAGTATGTCGGCCTGGTGGTTCCAGAGGCTTCTGGGCATCGTGTGTATTGGCTCTTCCTCTTGCTCGACTCAAGATGAGGTAGACTCAAATGGCTCTTCGGAGCTCTTGGCGTCAGGCGGTGGATCCGGACTCCAAGATGGTTTTGATTCCGGCCTCCATGAGGACAGACCTGGTGTGGTGGTCATCTCTCAGCAACCTGTCAGTAGGTGCAGGGTTTCCAGACCCCGCCCCGGTGGTGACGGTCACGATGGACTCCTCACTCCTAGGGTGGGGTGCGACGTTGGATCTTCTTCAGGACTCTGACCTTTGTTCACCCCAGGACAAGCTCCTTCACATAAATCATCTGGAGCTTCTGGCGATTTTCCTAGCGCTGAAGGCGTTCAGGCCGGTCATTGCCAACAAGGTGGTCCGTATCCGCATGGACAATGTCGTGTCAATGTATTACATCAACAAAGAGGGGGCACCAAGTCTCCTCCTCTTGTGAATGTGACCATCCAGATTTGGGAGTGGCCGGTTCGGCACGGTGTCTGGCTGGTAGCAGTACACATCCCGGGCCAGTTGAACGTCACAGCGGATGCCCTCAGTCGGCAGACTATGGTCAGCTACGAGTGGGAATTGAAAGCCGAGATCCTCTCACGGATATTCCAGTGTTGGGGCACTCCGGAAGTGGACCTCTTCGCAACTTCGGCAAACAAGAAACTTCCTCTGTATGCCTCCAGAAATGGCACAACATGAGGGCTTATGCTTTTCCGCCTCTGCCTCTGATTCATCGGACGATTTGCAAACTGAGGAACACAGTGAACTTTTCTCTTCTGCTCATAGCCCTGTGGTGGCCGGCCAGGTTCTGGTTCTCAGAACTTCAGCATCTGTCGGTGTGTGCACCGATCAGCCTACCGGTGAGTCCCGATCTGCTTTACCAGAGGGATCAAAAGCTGTGGCAGCCCTCCCCACAATCGTTCAGCTTGGCGGCATGGTGCCTGAGTTCAGGTCTTTAGAGCATCTCAACCTGTCGGCTGATAACATGCGAATAATTCAGGCAGCCAGGAAGCCTTCGACGACGTCTCAGTATAAGAGCAAGTGGCTTTGGTTCTGTCACTGGTGCTTGGCCAAACAGCTGGACCCCAGGGTGGCTACGATTGACACAGTGCTGTCCTTCGTTTCTCACCTAGTAGAATTGGGGATTCATGTTCTGTCATGCAGAACTTATCTTTCAGGCTGTAGGCGCCTACCTATCCACGGACCAGTGCTCTTATTCACTGTCAAATCCAGTGATTAGGAGGCACTTCGCGGGTTTGATGCATCTTTATCCTCCGGTTCACAAGCCGCACCCGACGTGGGATCTGAATGTGGTCCTTACGGCGTTGTGCCATAAACCGTTCGAACCAATGGCCACGGTGGACCTTAAGCACCTTTCTCGGAAGGTGTCTTTTTTGGTTGACGTTACTTCAGCAAGGCATGTGAGTGAGCTCCAAGCTCTGTGTTTGGCGCATCCCTTCTTGGTTTTCCACAAGGATAAGGTGGTCCTATGGATCAATCCTTCTTTCCTGCCAAAGGTGGTCTCTGATTTCTTTCTGAATCAGTCAATCTCCCTGCAGGTCTTCTTTCCAAACCCAGCTTCAGAAGCGGAAAGGGTTCTGCATTGTTTGGATGTTAGAAGGGCTCTTAAGTTCTATCTGGACAGAACATCTGAATTTAGGAGCTCTTCTCAACTGTTGTTGACCTTTGGTAATCCACAAGGTAGACAGGCCTCTAAGGCGACTATCTCCAGATGGATTGCTGCCTGTATTTCAGAGTCTTACACTGTCCAAGGTCTGCAGCCTCCTAAAGGAATTCATGCACACCTGGTGCGGGGCAAGGCAGCTGCAGTTGCCTTTCAGAAATATGTCCCCTGGGAGACCATCACAAAGGCGGCTACATGGGCCTCCCTATCGGTTTTTTGTAAACATTATTGTCTAGGACTAGTCTTTGGACTGCAAGAAGTAAATAACTTTGTTTTGTTCCCATTACTGTGACCTGTTCACTGGAGTTAGTGTTTTGGAGTTAGTGTCAGTGTCTCTTGATTGTGTTGCCGGCTATTTCTACTAGCTCTCCTCACCACCTATTTTTTTCCTTTGCAGCCACAATTCTCGGCGCTGCCTGTTGCCCCTCCCCCTCGGGATTGGTGTTAATTTTTTCAAAATAGCCATGTACGCGCACCGCGCGCGCACCGCAAGTGACTGCACGTGTAAGAGGCTGTTTCGCTGTTCGGGTGTGCTTATTGTTAATTTTTCTTTTTATCTCCGACTTTCTTCCATGTTGTGCTATTCGCATAGAATCAAGGTAGGACCTGTGTGCCCTTGATACCTATATTCATGTATGAGCGTTGTTAGCTCACTGATATTCCTTTGAACTCAATAACATACACCACAGATTGCCTATTGTAAATTTTCAGGCTCTTGACTAACATAATTAAAAGATGGCTAACCGGCTCAGAAGTGGAAAGTGTTCAGGCATGGTGCTACCCACTAATTTTGGCAACAAGACTATGAGTGAGAAATGCTCCATATCTTCGCTAAATTGTGATGCCGATACTGGTAACATTAATTCTGTTACACAGGATACAATATCCAATACATTAACTATTGTGTCTCCAGGTTCAGACAAAGAAGGGAATTTCCTTAATAGCAACTTCGATATTAAAGCACTAGCCGATTTGGATTCTCGTATCCGACTATCTATCGGCCTGTTGACTCCACTTATTCCGAGAAAACATGATCCACAAGAAAATACATCTGGAAGTGATACACAATTACTACTCAACACTAATCCATCACTATCCAGGGCAAATATGAGCAATTGTGGTGTTGCTTCCTACCCGGAACTTCCCTTAAGTCCAGATCCTGGTATTCCTTATTCTCAGAATAATGGTAGTGACGCCAGTATACCTCCCACTCCCAAAGACCAAGAACCCTTTACTTTCCCAGTAATAATAAGAATCCTTGACTTGTTAGACAAAGGGCATGAATTCACTCATTTAGAACTGAGAGACATTAAATATATTATGAATGAGATCGACTCTAAGGTGAACAGGATGGAAGGTTTTATTCTTGCTTTGGATGGTTTCTTCCTAAAGTCAATTACACCTCTAAAGCCCAAGACTAAGATCATACATGAACAAAGCACTCAGGACTATAGAATTCTGTCCTGATAATACAGCAGGCCCGAGTCTGAATCACCAAATTAAACTATGTTAATACAACAAGAATTAGCAACTATAAATTCCACCTTAGTCGATCTCAGAAACATGCTTAATCCATCCAATCCTGTTTCTCCACTAGAAAAGACGGCGAAATCTGCTGATAAGCCCCTCAGTTCTACTTAAAATCATTGATGAACAGAAACAGTCTGCTGGGGCTGAGGAATGCGAATCTGAATACATAGGTTATGCATCTAGAAGATTCCGCAAAAATCAAAAACGTTGCGTCAAACGTGCGGAAAAAAAACGCATATCAGCGAATGAAAAAAATAAAAAAAAATTATAAAAAAGAAAACTCGGTGAGCCCGGAAAGTGGTGGTGAGGATGCGATTGATGTAGCACAACTCTCTGTGGAATGTCAATCGCATCTAGGTGCTGAATGTAAAAATGAAATTAAGACGAAAGAAGCCAAAGCAATAGTAATTCCCCGTGACAATCTTGAAACAGTTAAAGTCGAGGTTCATGCTGAACCTGCAGCTACTGTGTGTAACGCTCACCTGATTCCCGCAGAGACGCCGTTCTTGACTGGGTGAATGCCGTATCTACAAAGGTGATGTGTAACACACGGTTGGCTCTTTGGGCTGGACCTCTGTGCACTGTATGTCTGACTTGAAGAGTAAGATGTCTGCAGATAGAAAATATGGGATTAATGAACTGGGGTTATTGGGTGCCTCTCTCCTCTTCCCTTTCTCTTCTCCTGTAGAACGCCAAAGGTTAACGCCCTCACCTTAGGTAAGTGAACGCCGAGCTCTCCATCTGCCTCGGGGCAGGGTGCCGTAACCAGTTTCTTCACTGGATAAGGGTGCGGGCCTCTTGATCTCAGAGGACTGCTGTCCTTCGTTAACTGCACGAACGGTAAGTTCTGGGCACTTCAAATGTCTTAAAAGTCTTTTGTAATGATATCTCTTGTTTTGCAGGGTTCCGGCGATGGCGGATGGCGGGCTGATGAGAGTTGAGGATCGAACCCGCGTGAGGAATAGAAGCGCCTGGAAGCACGTAAGTAAGCGCTTGTAGCCTGCTTCACGATGCGCACTAACTGTCCCTTTTATCTTGCAGGTACAAGTTCGGAGCTTAAGAGAAGCTGAAGGGTGCTGGAATACCCACTGGATTCGGCGTGGGAAGGAGTAATGGCACGTGAGTAATAAAGTTGCCAAATGTCTTTAAACGCACCTTCTTTTGTCTTTCAGATGCCGTAATGCAGCGCGAGGCGTTGATGACAGCCGATGGACCAGGTAAGAGATGCGCTGCCACTGAAGACTGTAGTGCTAACCTGTTCTTTCTTTGTCTTTACAGGTGCTGCTGAAGACTGGATTCCAGGATGGTAAGCCTTTGTTCCCTTAGGCCCAGGATCACAAGCAGAAGACACGATGAGCGTTCTGCTGCAGAGAATGCAGAATAACACAAAGCAAGATTCATCCATCGGGTGTGGTTTAAATAGCCTCCTGTAGTGCTTTGGTGTCTCCTTCCACAGCCACGCCTAGGTAAGAAAAGAGTTCCTGCTTTCCAGAAGAGTTCGTGTTCTGAACCTAGGGAGTGGCTCCTGCCCCACCCAACAGGAAAAGTAGTCCCAAACAGAAGAGGATCAGGGGTTCAACTGGCAGGTAAGTAAGCAGCATGGTCTGCTGCAGGTAAGTCCACCCAAGCATTATGAGCCCGGCGCTTCCAGGGCTGGGACTGGGCATCTTTATGAGCCTGGTGCCACTGGCGCCAGGACAGGGTCCAAAAGGTCCCAATTGGGACTGGCTGGCACTCGGAACCGGGGTTATGGGTCTGCTTCCAAGGGAGTCGGGCAAGTCCTGATCTTTTGGAAGCAGAGATCATGACAGCACCCCCCCTCAAGGCCCCTCCCAAACCGGGCTTCTCCGGGGGTTTGGGCTTGTTAGGAAATGTTCGATGAAATCTTTTGATTAGACGAGGCGCGTGGACATATTCTGCAGGTTCCCAGGATCTTTCTTGGGGACCGTAGCCTTTCCAGTCAATCAGGTAAAATAGTTTAGATTTGGAGATCTTGGAATCCAGGATGCTTTTGACTTCAAACTCGAGTTCTCCATCAACTAGAATAGGTTTTGGAGATGTAGTTAGTCGGGTTTGAGGTTGCACGGGTTTTAATAGAGAGACGTGGAAGACCGGATGTATCTTCATGTGAGGGGGCAAGTCCAACTTGACCGCTACTGGATTTACTATGGTAGTGATGGAATAGGGACCAAGGTATCTTGGGTTGAATGTGCGTGGTCCTTTTAGAGGTAGATATTTGGTGGATAACCAGACTTGATCTCCTACTTGATATTGGGGGGGCTTCCTTCCGATGTTGGTCTGCTCCTTTCTTGTATTGTTCTTTAGCCCTTTGAAGGTGAGAAACGGCTTCCTTAAAGGCTTGGGTGATTGTAGAATGCAGGTGGTCTACTGCTGGTGTTCCAAGATCTTGGAGTGGATCCAACTCCGAGGTTCGAGGGTGACTACCGTATAAAAGAAAAAACGGGGTCTTCCCAGTTCCCGAGTGGACAGAGTTATTGTAGGCATATTCGGCTATCCAAAGGATATCTTTCCAAGTTTTTTCAGTTTGTTGTAGCATGCAGCGCAAATACTGTTCCAGAGTTTGATTGGTCCTCTCGGTTTGTCCGTCGGTTTGAGGATGGTGGCTGGTCGAAAGTCTCACATCAATTTGAGCCGACCGACAGCAACTTCGCCAAAAATGAGAAATAAATTGACTACCTCGATCCGAAATTAGAACTGAAGGAAAACCGTGCAGTCGGACGATGTTTTCGAGAAATTCTCGGGCCAGAGTTGCTGCTGTTGGTAAGCCTTTGAGTGGAATGAAATGCGCCATCTTGGAGAATAGGTCCACGATTACTAGGATCATATTGTATCCGGAGCATGGAGGTAGATCGGTGATGAAGTCCATAGAAAGCGTATGCCAAGGGCGAGGCGGGATGTCAATAGGGCGTAAGAGGCCGGCTGGTTTTTCCTTTTGACTCTTGTTTTGGGCGCATACTCCACAGGACATTATAAAGTCTGTGATATCTTTTTTCCAAGACGGCCACCAGAAGTAGCGCTTGATCTTTTCCGAGGTCTTGGTCATACCGGGATGTCCTTCCATTAAAGAATCGTGATAACAAGAGATTACCTTTTTCTGTAAATCTGTGCTGGGCAGGTATAACCGTTCTTGGAAATATAATAGGTTGTCCTTCACCGTAAAGTCCTTTCCCTGCAGATGCCAATTCTGTATGTCTGCTGGAGTTACCAGTAGCCTGGCTTTATCCTTAACTTCCTCTATGGATTGTGTGGCGATTACACCTAGAATTCTTTGTTCGGGAATGATAGGTACAGGTTTAGGATTGATCAAATGTTCTTCCACTCCCATCCGAGAAAGGGCATCAGCTTTACCGTTTTTTGTACCAGGTCGATAGGTAATTATGAAGTTAAACTCGGCAAAGAATAGTGCCCAACGGAGTTGCCTAGAGGATTGAGCTTTTGCGGTTTTCAAATATTGCAGGTTTCGGTGATCTGTAATCACAGTAACGGTGTGTCGGGCCCCCAGAAGATAATGCCGCCAAGCCTTAAAGGCGGACTTGATAGCTAGAAGTTCCTTATCAGCAATAGTGTAATTGATTTCAGGAGGCGAGAATTTGCGGGACCAAAATGCCACGGGATGCAACTGATTGGTTACTGGGTCCTTTTGTGATAGAACTGCCCCCATGGCAAGGCTCGAAGCATCAGTTTCAACGATGTAGGGGAGTTCTGGGCGAGGATGTTTTAAGATCGGTGCAGAGATAAATCTAGTCTTCAAATTCTGGAAAGCTTGTTCCGCCTCGGTAGACCATTCAAAACGTTTGTTTTTCTTTAACAAGGCGGTGATGGGCTGGACTATTCGAGAGAATTCGGGGACAAACCTGCGGTAAAAGTTAGCGAAGCCTAACATGCTTTGAACACCTTTTACGGAGGATGGCGATGGCCATTTGAGAATTGCATCGACCTTCTTTGAATCCATACGCACTCCGCTAGGTGATAATATGAATCCCAAGAATTCAACTTCAGTCACGTTGAAAACACACTTTTCCAATTTAGCGAAAAGTTTGTGTTGACGCAATCTCTCGAGGACCATTTTCACGTGTTTCCGATGTTCAGCTTCCGATGAAGAATAAACGAGGATGTCATCAATGTAAACAACAACACACACATCTATGAGCTCTCTGAGGACATCGTTCATAAAATATTGAAAGGCGGCCGGGGCATTGCAAAGTCCGAAGGGCATGACCCGATATTCAAATAGCCCATACTTGGTGCGGAAGGCCGTCTTCCATTCATCGCCCTCTTTTACTCGTACCAAGTGGTAGGCTCCTCTAAGATCCAGCTTTGTATATATGCATGCTTTTCTGACTTGGTCCAGGAGTTCAGGGATCAAAGGTAACGGATATCTATTCTTAACGGTGATCTGGTTCAGGGAGCGATAATCTATACAAGTTCTAAGGTCCCCTTCTTTTTTTGGAACGAAGAACAAAGCTGAGGAAGCAGGGGACTTGGAAGGACGAATAAACCCATTCGCTAGGTATTGATCCAGGTATTGTCGGAGGTGAAGATTCTCAGGCTCGGTGAGGGCATAAATTCTACTACAAGGAGGAGTAGATCCAGGTATCGGGTCTATCTGGCAGTCATAAGACCTATGAGGAGGTAGAGAGTTAGCCTGATCCTTCCGGAAAACATCTTGGAATTCTAGGTATTCAGGAGGTAACTGGGGAGCCTCCGAGGAAATTGCTGCCAGTGCAACACCAGGTCGAGGGTGACAAGTAGAGACACATTCTGGAAACTGAACCGTTCTTGCTCGCCAATCGATCTGAGGATTGTGCTTCTCTAACCAAGGAATTCCTAGAATAATCTGGAACTGAGGGGCCTTGATCACATCGAACACGATCTTCTCATGGTGTCCATCTTGACTTACTAGCGTCACTTCTTGGGTGGTATGCGTTACTGGTCCGGAGGCTATCTCCGTACCATCCACCGTAGTAATGACGTCCTTTACAGCCTTTGGACAAAGAGTCAGATTCATCCTCAAAACCATTTCATGATCCATATAATTGCCGATGGCACCGCTGTCGACGTAAGCTTCAATCGCATGTAATCGATCCGGATGTTCAGGGCTAATGAGGACCATAGGTATCACGAAATGCGAGGTCACTGAACTGGTTTTAACGCTCGGCAAGAGGACCTCTATTCTTGTCGGGCGAGGTCGTTTCCCTGCTCAGAGTTTGTGACCCTGGTAACTGCAGCTCCTACTGCCTTCTTGGCTGGTTTCACCGGACAGTCTCGAAGAAAGTGCCCCGAGTTTCCGCAATAGAGGCATAATTGCAGCTGTTTTCTCCTTTCCCGCTCCTTTTGTGTTAGTGGTCCTTTCAGGCCCCCTATTTGCATGGGTTCCCCGGAGTCTACTCCTTTGGTAGGAGTTGGTGGTTTGGAAAATACTCGAGCATCAAACTTGGAACGATCGGCCTTCCTGTTCTGCAGTCTGTGGTCAATTTGAACGACTAAGTCAATATAGTCCGAACAGTCTTGCGGGGGATTCACTACTTGGGCTAACACATCTTTGAGCTCTCCACGTAGACCTCTATAAAACAGCGTAATCCTTTTGTCCTCAGGCCATCGAGTTTCCACTATCAGTCTGTTGAAAGACGCAATATAAGCCAAAAGGTCTTGATTACCCTGTCGCAATGAAAGGAGCTCATTGTCCAAGGCCTGTCCCTGTGAATGTCTTGCAAACAGTTTTTCCATACTGAGCTGAAAAGCTTGAAAATCATGGAGAACCGGATCATCTTGATTAACTAGAGGGATCGACCAGTCTGCCGCATTGCCACTAAGGTACGAAAGCACGAAAGCTACCTTAGCTTGATCAGTTGGAAAGGCTGCTGGCCGGCATAAGAAGTGTAACCGGCACTGATTAATAAATACTGCAAACCTCTTTGGGTCACCAGAAAATCGTTCGGGCGGAGCCAGAGGTACATTCCCAGGTAGGTTGATCTGCACTGGGTTCGTAGAGGATGTTGAAGGAAGATTTGCCCCTGATGCGGGTAACGGAGTTTGTCCGGCTTGTGACTGTAGCAATTGTCTAGCGAGATCGTCTGTTCGCTTCTTGGAAATAATCAGTTCCTTTCTTAGAGCATTCGTTTCCTGATGGGCTGCATGCACTTCTGCTGTTAGTTCCCCAAGTAACTGGGCTAGCTGGTCGGTATCCGAGGTTTCCATAGCGCCTGGGTGGGAGTTTTGCGGTAGGCTTTGTGTTCTGTAACGCTCACCTGATTCCCGCAGAGACGCCGGTCTGGACTGGGTGAAGGTAAGTGAACGCCGAGCTCTCCATCTGCCTCGGGGCAGGGTGCCGTAACCAGTTTCTTCACTGGATAAGGGTGCGGGCCTCTTGATCTCAGAGGACTGCTGTCCTTCGTTAACTGCACGAACGGTAAGTTCTGGGCACTTCAAATGTCTTAAAAGTCTTTTGTAATGATATCTCTTGTTTTGCAGGGTTCCGGCGATGGCGGATGGCGGGCTGATGAGAGTTGAGGATCGAACCCGCGTGAGGAATAGAAGCGCCTGGAAGCACGTAAGTAAGCGCTTGTAGCCTGCTTCACGATGCGCACTAACTGTCCCTTTTATCTTGCAGGTACAAGTTCGGAGCTTTAGAGAAGCTGAAGGGTGCTGGAATACCCACTGGATTCGGCGTGGGAAGGAGTAATGGCACGTGAGTAATAAAGTTGCCAAATGTCTTTAAACGCACCTTCTTTTGTCTTTCAGATGCCGGAATGCAGCGCGAGGCGTTGATGACAGCCGATGGACCAGGTAAGAGATGCGCTGCCACTGAAGACCGTAGTGCTAACCTGTTCTTTCTTTGTCTTTACAGGTGCTGCTGAAGACTGGATTCCAGGATGGTAAGCCTTTGTTCCCTTAGGCCCAGGATCAGAAGCAGAAGACACGATGAGCGTTCTGCTGCAGAGAATGCAGAATAACACAAAGCAAGATTCATCCATCGGGTGTGGTTTAAATAGCCTCCTGTAGTGCTTTGGTGTCTCCTTCCACAGCCACGCCTAGGTAAGAAAAGAGTTCCTGCTTTCCAGAAGAGTTCCAGTGTTCTGAACCTAGGGAGTGGCTCCTGCCCCACCCAACAGGAAAAGTAGTCCCAAACAGAAGAGGATCAGGGGTTCAACTGGCAGGTAAGTAAGCAGCATGGTCTGCTGCAGGTAAGTCCACCCAAGCATTATGAGCCCGGCGCTTCCAGGGCTGGCACTGGGCATCTTTATGAGCCTGGTGCCACTGGCGCCAGGACAGGGTCCAAAAGGTCCCAATTGGGACTGGCTGGCACTCGGAACCGGGGTTATGGGTCTGCTTCCAAGGGAGTCGGGCAAGTCCTGATCTTTTGGAAGCAGAGATCATGACACTGTGCTCCAACATGATCCAAAGTATGGATCAGTTAACCTGAGTGAGAATGAAGGGGGTGCACCGAAAACCCAAAAAATACTTCCCAATTACTTTCAAAAGTGTTGGTATGAAAAAAAACTTCAAATAGTTCTATACAGTTTCCCAATCCAAATAAAGCATCCAACCAACTTACTGGAGGAATAGCTAAAAAGTCTTCTCCGCTTTATTCTGAAACACTACAAAAAAATCTGGTGACTACCCATGCTATTAATTCTAACAATTTACCTACTACCTTAAATGGAAGTGGAAAGCAAACCAAACTACCTAATGACTCAACTACTGGTAAGTCTTCCGCACAGACTGAGTTTGTAACTGGAGTCCCTGTCTGTGTTGCACACGAAACAAACTACTGTTCAAAATATGCTAGAGTCTATGCGTATAGCATTAACAGCTGGCATTCCTCCAATTGAAATAATCAATCAGCTTTTAAACACGAAAGCTTCTGGGAATGAATCTAATGCGCACTCCGACTCTCTACATTTAATAGCAGCAAATGTTCTATCTGTCACTCAACCTGTGTCTGCGGGACCAGAGGATGGTCACATAAGTAAAAATCTAATCAATCCAAAAAGCATCTTAAATCTTAAAGACCACATATCTGATCAAAAGGATCAGACTAATGTAACCAATACAGGTACCACCCTGCTTGAAAAAGATAATATCATTGATACCAGACCCTCATGCTCTAATGCTCTTAATGAGAAACGCATTAACATGATAGGGCTCGAGGGTAATCCGGAAATATTACGTGGGGTGCGAATTAACAGAAAATATCTTTTGGATCTTTTCTATGCAAAACTATCTCTAAGAATTATATCATCCAGCGACATTGATCGTATTGCCTCGGCTCCTACTAACAACTTTGGTATGACATGTCATCTGTTCTCTGAACATGTACTGAAACTTATTTGGTTTTACAGAAGGGAACTTTCAGAAATGGGATTCTCATTGCATACATTTAATGATGAAAAACTGGCAGATGAATTTTAATATGCTAATCAGCGCTGTAACTCAAATGAGCATAATATGAATGGTGATCTGACAATTAGTGCCAAAAATTATAAATCTTGTATATCTCAACCTTTGACAATCAGTCATACCAAAATTGAAATGACATGACTAGAACCATTGCTAAAAACAATAGTTGTGGCAAATCAAGATTTGTTTACACCATAGGCTAAGGAGAAGTCCGTCCTTACTGTCTTTTCATGGAACTTGTGTGGGTTCAATAATATTTCTATTTGGCTTGCCACGCTTGCAAAACCACCAACAATTATTCTGTTCCAAGAAACAATGAAAATGGAACCATTAGTTTTCCCAGATTACCATTCATACTGCTCCCTTGCCTCTAAAGGCATAGGTTGTAGGCCTTTTGGCGGCTTAGCTATCGCAATCAATAATGCTGCCGCCTGTAGGACAACCTTGGTGTATTCATCCATTCATGTTTTAGCAATATTTTTATGCCTCAATAAGTGCGAGACAAACGCAATCCTAATAATCAATGTGTACTATAATCCCTCAAAATATTCGATTCCTGATATCTTTGATGACTTAGATTGTTGTTTTGATCATGCTTTAACCATTTATTCCAATTATGAGACTATTGTAGGCGGGGATTTCAATTCACAATGTAATGGACAGCTTATAAATGAACTTGCGCGTAAGCAATCCAATTCAAATAGCTGGCAAAGAGGGGCAGACTTTCGAGATTATTTTGAGAATTGGGGTATGTCATTTATCAAATTTAGTCAGACTTCGAATGTACACACCTGGAGAAGAGGTAAAATTGGTTCTGTAATTGATTTCTTTTGTGTCTCCTATTCACTGCTATCTAGAACTAATTTGGCCAAAATTGGGGATATTACCTATAGTGATCATGCCCCAATTGTTCTTACCACCTCACTTGATATTGATCAATGGCATTCTAACATCTTTCTACTTCCAATTGAAATCAAAAGAGAGAACATTTCTTTAAGATGGAATCCCACTTTATGTAGGAAGCTAGCAGAGCGAGTACAAAATCATCTTAAAAACATGACCAATTGGGAGTCTATAAACTCATATTCTATTGACTACGTGAATTCAATTATCAATGATTGCATCGAAGATGCTCTTAATCATTACAGAGCCAAAATACCTCTTTCCGTGCCTATTCACAAACATAGATTCAATTTTAACATCAAAATGTTAAAAATATCTAAAAATCGTGACATTAGAAGACTAGAAATAGGGAATTTACCGGTCTCGCAATACATGCTAAAAAAGAAGCGTATTATTCTTGACTATAAATTCAAAATTAAAGGTGTCTATTTGGAGCAACATAATGAGCAAAATTGTAAAATGATTAAAGCAATTTGTTGCCGCAATTCACATGTTATTTGGTCTGCCCTGAAAAAGGGAAATGTGCCAGACAGATTTCACAAGTGTGAAATAAAAGCAGAAACATGGATATCATACGTTAAGGAGAAATATACAATACCGGCCCGCTTTGATAACATAAATGATGATATAGTCCCGGTTTCTTCGTCCAATCATTTTGTTTGATCCACGAATGACATAATGTGGGCCATTAAAAAACTGTCTAATTCCTGTGCTCCTGGCCCTGATGGGATTCCAAGCTGTGTATATAGACTAGACCCTATATTTTGGAGTAAGATCCTAAAAATTAAATTTGACAGCATTCTTCAAAAGGGTCTTATTCCAACATCTTGGGGCACTTCCATTCTTATTCTCCTTTATAAAAAGGGCGATTCTAGTTTACCTGAGAATTACCGTCCCATATCCTTGACAGATGCAGCCGCAAAGGTCTTCTCCATCTTAGTCATCCATGACCTGGAAAAATATTTATCCACCCATAAAATTTACTCAAAATGTCAAGTTGGGAACAACCTTAATGCAACAATCATGGCACATCTGATTGCTGGTGTTAAAAGAAGGGAACTTGGCAACGTATACATTGCCTCCATCGACATGTGTTCCGCATTTGATTCAGTAGTGAGGCATGTCTTATGGAATAAAATGCGTATGTTTGGAATTCCAGAACATTTTATATAATGGATTACCAAATTCCATACAAGTACATCATGTAGAATTTGTTTGACTCGGGAGGTTCCCTAACTGAATCTGTTCCCCTTTATCTTGGTCTGAAGCAAGGATGCAACTTTGCATCTCTGCTTTTCAATTTGTAGCTTGCTGATATAGACGATTTTGGGAATCAGTTATCACATATCCTGCAAAGCTTTGTTCACTTCGTTTACATTGGCTAGCCTTTGCGGATGATTTAATTTTTTTTGCCTTAACTCCAGCTGGTCTTCAATCTAAATTGGACTTATTCTCATAATCACAATCTTTTCCCCAATCCATCCAAGACTCATTTTATGATTTTTCAATCGGGTAAAACGCCTAATAAATTTAGATGGAGTATTAGTGATATCCCCATACATGAATTAAGAGACCATTTATCTGGGATATCGTTTGAGTAATGTGACTGCTATTAACTCATGGGTACATTACTTAAAGCAAAAAGCCAGGCCTCTACTGAGTCAAATGAAATTCATTTTTTCCAAACTGTGCAAATTTCCAATCCTACTGCTTCTTGAGTTCCTGACATTAAAAGTGGAACCAGCTCTTTTATATGCATTGGATATTTATCCTGGTAGCCTGCTCAAGGAACTGGACTCATTACAGGGCAGCATGGTCAAAAAAGCTTTGCGCCTATCGCTATCTATTCCTAACTGTGTTATTAGACACAAAATGGGTCTTATTTCCTTATCTACCAGGTTTACATGGCGTGCTCTATCCAACTACTCAAAAATGTTGAACTACCCTGATAATTCCATCTATCAAGAGTTCTCTGACTTTAAAAAGGGTTGCTCCTCTAGTTCTATTACCAGCTTTTATGAAACTATGGAAAAAACTTTAACGAGTTTGTGTGTTGATAGTGAAGATCTGTACAGGCGTCCAAATTATGTGAAACAAAAGCTATTTCAGAATGATTGGTGTGAAACCATTGAACAAATTGCAACTCTAACCACATATAAGGAATATGCGAAATTTCCACACAAAAGGGATGGTTGCAACGATTACCTTAAGATGTTTCCATGTAACATAACTAGAATGTACTACATGCGTTTAAAGCTAAACTAATATCATACTCTCGAACGAACAGAGTATTGGGGAATCGGAACAAACAAGCAGGGCACCTCTAATTGTCGGTTTCCTAAATGCACAGATCAAAACGAAACACTAAAACACCTTGTCCTAGAATGTCCTTTCTTTAGGGATTTAAGGACAACCACTGCACAGCTTCTCTTCCCCAGGTGCTGCTACCTGCATCCATCAGCGCGCACTGTCCTTGATCGTATTTAGTGACATTATTCAGAGGGTGTTGCTCACTGTTACCTTGTTTGATATGTTGGGCCAAAGAGAGTGCACTTCGTGTATGCCCGTCACCTAATGTTCTTAATGCCTATGCCTCCTGGAACGCTGCTCTTTCTTTGCAATGTTAGGGTGACTGTATACACACAGTGGCTGCGGCAGGCAGTGTGTACCCAGGATCGCCACCTTTCACAGTGCAGGGTTTATTTATTTCCCTTTCGCTGGAGCATTGAATGCAGTGGGAGGTCTAACCGTGATATATTCATGTTGGCTGCCACAAACACTGTTTAATGGGGACGGGATATGTCTTTTTATCTTGACACACGTCATGCGCTCGCCCATGTCCCTCTGGTTTTTCCTCTGATTGCTTTTACCCGGTCCTCATTTTTGATATCATTTGCCCAGAGGTCCTCAGCGCAGTAGGGGAGAAAGTGTCACAGTCCCAAAGGAAACCGGGGGTCAACTAAGCTGCGTGATAAGGCGAAGTACAACTGTCATGGGAGCGCAGCCACCTTCTCGAGTCACCCCTTTGAACCAACATGTGATCACTGTGTTTATGCAGTCTGTCTGGGGGTTGATCCACTGTGTGCTGCCACGGGCTGATCAGGACCGATGCGTTTCCCCGCACGCCTGTGATGTTTCCCAGGATTTTAAGCTATTTATCTGCAATTCGCCAGCCGCTTCAATGGTCCCGAAGGCGATCAGACCACTCGGGTCGACAGTACATTGGTCCCGCCAATTTCTTTAGTCTGATGGTATTGATTCGGGCAGGTTTTGCTGGTGTGCATGTATGAAGGGCCCTAGAGTTTAATGCAGGGACGTGAAGTTTTTCGCTACACCTCTCAGCAGGTCGCATGAGCGTCATGTTTGTTGCCAGCTCCCACTGCCTGGAAGTCAGATGCGGTCTCCGGCTGCGCCACCCACCAGCTTGTTAGTTTCACAAATTGCTGCAACGTTGATTCATTGCAAGGCTTCAGATTTCGCCATTTGTCACTCAACGTCTTCTCCTACGCCCTCCTTCGGTATATTCTTCTGTAGAAGGCACAGAGCAGGATATATTTGCCACTAATGTGTTTGAACTGTGGTAAAAACCATCCTGACAAAACGTTGTTGATGAAGAAAGTTGCAAAGTATTTGGCTTTCAAGGAGGAGAAGTTATGTTGAAAGATTAACTATAAGTGTGGAGACAAATACTTTTTTGGTTTGTGGAAGCTTTGCTGAATGCCAAGTGAAAGCGGTTGCTGCGGAGTGGCCACAAGATGGCTGCTTAACTCCGAGCCTCCGACCTCACCACCCGCAATCGGAAGGCGCTAGCCGGCTCCTTCTACAGAAGGCCAGAGCCTGTGTGTGCTTGTCCGGGCCTCTAGGGCCACATATTGCTGCCCCTCTTGCCACCTTTATGTGAGACGTTGGTTTATCCTCAACGGGTATGGATATATTATCCCACCCATCCGCTGACCGACCCCAACTGCGACAGATGAGGGGGGAGAATTATGCTGCTTCGTCGCAGTCCTGCTCGAAACACTGCCTATTCAACAGGTCCTGACAGCGGTATGCGCACAACCACCCCATTGTGACTATTCTTCTGTGCATTCACAAGATATTTTTTGCAACATAACACTTGCAAAATGCTCATTCTTTGATCACGCCGTACTACTCGCATCAATACTAAGTTCTAGCAGCTGCTGCGCTTGCAGCCATCCCGGCTCCGCACTAGCATACTATCTGCCTGTGATTGCAATAGTTGCCTTCTGCCACATTTTTACTCATGCTATTATTGGTGTTAGCTACTACTTTGTATGTTGTGCCCTTGTTGTTTTTTTTAAACAATTTTATTGATTTTATTTCAACAAACACCACAAAACCAAACTTGCAGTACATATTACATTATTTCAGTGTTTTGTCCAACTCAAACCATGTCTACTGCATCTCCCATTCCCTCCCCCCCATTCGAGCCTACTCCACTTTGTGTTCCATTACTTCATCTTGCAGAGGAATTTCCTCTTCTACATTCTCTGCTCGATCCAGGTCACTCGACCGGTCCTGTATGGGCCCAAACAATGTGGCTATTAAATATTTCCAGGCTGTCAATGTTTCCGCTTCTTCCTCCCCTCCTGTGTTGCTAGCTTCCTGCCATACTGCAGTTTCAGCCTCTGCCCATTTTTGAAGGTCTTTCCACCATATTTCTATCCTCGGTCTATAACATGCCTGCCATCCCATGGCAATTCTGCGCTTCACGAGTATATATGCCAGATCCTTTAATTTACTTACATGTTTAAGTTTGCGTGGTCTGGGGAACCCTCCTACCAGGCATGCCCATGCTGTTTCTACAGTTATCCTCCCTTTTTCTTCTAGTCTCTGGGCTACTTCCCCCCAGAATCTCTCAATTTCTGGGCATGTCCAAAACATATGCGTCATCCCTGCGTTTTCTTCGCCGCATTTGGGACATATTTGTCATTCTGCGTTTTTAAATTTAGCTATCCTTTGAGGTGTCATATAAACCATATAAGTTATATACAATTGTATTTGCTGTAGCCTCGCATTCCTTGACACTTTCTTATGGTACCTTGGGGCTCGCTCCCACACCCCATCTCTCATTGGGGTCCCCACTTCCTCCTCCCAGTCCTGTCTCAGTTGTACCACTTCCTTCCCCACTTTGGACATCACCAGCTCATATATCCTAGATATCTCGTGCCCTCCTTCTGCTATGTCATATATTATTTCTATGGCGGCGTCCGGTTGCTCTTCTAGTACTATTTCAGACCATGTCTCTTTAATTCACCGCACCACCCTATGGTATGTGATATATTGGCCCGTATGCAACCCTGTTTCCTCCACCAACATCCCAAACTCTTTTATCCTTCCCTCTTGCCATATGTCTCCCACTGTTGCTATCCCTACCGGTTCCCAGTGCTTCGTAATCATCTTCATTAGTTGGCTTTCTTTTCCGTCAGTGCAACTAGTGGCACTTGCGGGGAACACAGGGACGGGTTCTCCCTTACCTGACAGGTCTTATGCCACACCTCCCATCCCAGAAATCATCATTTCTGAGCGTTTTTTCATGTCTGATTTGGACAGCCATATCATTTCCTTCAGGAAGAATGGGGCACATTCCAGTCTGAACAACCTAGATTCTGCGGTCTGTTCCTCTGATAACCATTTTGCCACATACTGCAGTTGACTTGCTAGATAGTAGATCTCATAGTTTGGCAATTTAACTCCCCGCTTATCATACACATTTTGTAACTTCCAAAGGGCAATCCTGTTCCTCGCTCCATGCCAAAGAAATTCCCTACATATGCTATGGATCTTAGCGAAAAATCTCCTTGGTATCAGATATGGTATATTCCCAAAATAATGCAATAGTCTTGGCAGAACTACCATTTTTAACATTGCCCCTCTACCCATCATCGCCAAGGGGAGCTTTGCCCAGAACTTCATACTATTTTCAGTGCTCTTGACCGCTTTCTCTGTATTATGTTGGTGCTTTGCCTCCACCGTATGGTAAATATCTATCCCAAGATATCTGAACTTATTAACCGCCCATGGTATTTGTAAGACAGGTAATTGTTCCCGCTGGATCCCTTCGTATCTACCCAAGAGGAATAAACATGATTTTTTGGGGTTCACCGCTATGCCGGACAGCAACGCAAATCGCTCCAGCACTTCCAGAACGTATTGGATGTTTTCTTCGGGGTATCGCAAATACAACAGCATGTCATCGGCATACAAGGAGACCAAGTGCGGTTCCCCTTTTATGGTTATACCTATTATATCATACTGCTGCCTTAGGTATACTGCCAGAGGCTCCAGCGCGAAGATATACAGCGTAGGGGACCACTGGCATCCCTGTCTGGTCCCTCTACTAAGTTGCCACCTCTCTGATATTATTGCTTCTGTTTTTACCCTGGCCAGTAGCGCACTATGTAGCAGTTTGACCCATTTAAGATACCCAGGCCCTATCCCATAATTGGACAGGGTTGTAATCAGCCAGGGCCATTTAACTGAATCAAAGCTTTTATTGCATCCAACGATACAATTGCCATTTCACCTGCATCCCCTTTAACATGCTCGATAACTTGGTGAAGTCGTCTAAGGTTATTGGTTATGTTCCTATTTCGGTCTGATCGGGGTGTATTAGTTTGTTAATGACCCTTCTCATTCTGTTTGCAAGAACCACTGTGAGCATTTTGCTATCCTGATTGAGCATAGACAGCGGTCTGAATGATCCACAATCTTTGCCAGGCTTATTGGGTTTTGGGAGCGGTATGATAATCGCCTCTCTTAGGGACTCTGGCAGCCTTCCTGTTTCATATTCCTCATTTAGCATCGCTAAAAGCGGGGGAAGCTCCTCATTTCTATACATTTTGTAGAATCCATCGGCCCCTGGGGTATTGCTGGTGGGTAGCTGTACTACAACCTCTTCTAGTTCTTCTAAGGTGATCGGGGCATCTAACTCTTCTCGTTCCTCTTCACTAATTCGCGGCAAGCCAATGTCTTCCAGTGTTTCTCTTATTTCCTTACAATTGCTTCCCCCTTCATCCCCATACAGGTGTTGATAGCACTCTAAAAATTCCCGATTCACGCCCTCCTGGGTGTCCACTATGCACCCGTACTCTTTCGTTATTGTTCTAATTGTAGGTCTGGGGGTCTCACTTTTATATAACCCTGCCAGCACCCTCCCTGGTTTATCTCCTCCCGCATGTTGTCTCTCTACGTACTTTTTATAGTTCAAATTACACAGTCTGTCCCAGTTTCCGGCACATTCCCGTTGCAGCCTGAGTATAGTTTCAGTATCTTCTTTGGTGTTAACCTCTCTGCTCAACGCTGTTTCTAGTTCTTTTTCCGCTTCCTGCAGTATCCCTCCTTGTAGTCCCTTGGACTTAGCTATGGTTATCCCCGCACTATCACTTTAAAGGCCTCCCACAGCGTACCAGCTGACTCAACACTACCAGTATTTATCTCAAAGTAACTTATTATTTCTTCTCTCAAGTCCTCCCTAAACATAGTATCTTTTAACGCCTCAGCTCTGAGGTGCCACGTTGGTATCCTTGCTCTTGGGGGTCGGTATTGCCATATTAGGACCAAAGGTGAGTTATCTGATAGGACCCTCTCTTTGTATTCTGTCTGCACTATTTCAGCCATTACCTCCTGTGTGGCAAACATATAGTCTAGCCTAGTGTGAAGATTCTATGGGGCCGAGTGATGTGAATACTGTCTGTCCTGCGGGTGGCGCACTCTCCATGCATCCTTGAACTTTAAATCCGTCAGCAATAACTGCAACGCCCTTGCGGCCGGGGTGGGTCTGTCTAGTTTATCTGATCTGTCCATTTTCGGGTTTAGTGTGCAATTAAAGTCTCCTCCCCAGATCACCTCCCCCCCTAAGTACATGCTCATTTTGCTGTAATTTGCAACTATCCTCCTGTCTGCTTCTACTGTAGACTGTAGCAACTGGAATGGGACATGCGGCGCCACCCAGGTAATCACCCCTCTAATGTAAAATGAGTATGTTGCACCGACAACAGACCCCTTCCACTTCTTACTGATCACCTCTAATCTTTCTTTTGTGAGGTGAGTCTCTTGTATTAGGGCTATATCTATTTTCTGTCTGCGCAAATACATAACCTTATTCCTCTTTAGATAGCTATTGAGCCCTCTAACATTCCAAGTAATCACTTTCAGGTCCCCCATAATCCAATCTCCTCCCTCTCCTCCACTTGCAAGTATCCCGGTCCTGCTTGTAGGCCATTGCTCACATATGTAGGCTCGTTCCCCAACTTCAAACTATCCTTCCCCTGCAACCTAGCTACTTCCCCAACTTCCCTCCCTCCCTCCTCCCTACCCCGCCCCACTTCAATCCCCAACTCCCTGTTTGCCCTCCCCCATCCCAACTGTTGCTCAGCTCCATCCCTGGATCTCAGGCACCCCTGCATTTTGCCCGTTTCTTGGCTGTCACCAATACTTGGGGTACAGCAGGGAGATAACACCCTATTGGCGTCTCAACAACTGTAACTATCGGGGGTAGGTTGTCCCTATTCTGTGTCTCCTATGTTGACAATTGTCCGCAGCGCATTTGAGCTTATAGCTACCTTATACAATTCTATATTCCAGTCCAACATGTCCGCCCCTTGGATGCCAATTAGTTCACGTCCGCGCGTCTTGCCGCGCGGGTGTCATCTGCTACTGGCACCCCAATAAGATTTCTCCCACCTCCCGCAACATCAAACATAGCGCTGTATCACTTATCCTGTCCCTCTCGATCCTGGCCGTCTTCATACTCTGGGCATCCCTGGGTATCCAACCAGCATGCCGCCTCCTGTTGTGCCCTTGTTATCCCTCGATATCTCTGATCACTACCGTTAGATAAGTGGTGCACTAAGCACCTTATCATTTTGCATGCCCTGGTCACTGTAGCTGTACGACTGACCCAAAATTGTATCCTACGTGATGCCACTCTCCTATGCTACACTGTACCCCTCACTGTAGGCTGGGTCCATTAATATATGATGCTAGTTATCACCTGACCTTTACTATCCACCTGTGCATGTTTCATCTGTGTTTTAGATATCATTGCAATAGCCATCTGTGTTTAGACATCTTTGTTATAGCCTGAGACCTCACACAGGCCATCCTAATGCAAATATTTCTGCCCCCCTGCTGTTGCTCCTTGACTTACTACGCCTATGCGCATAAAACCAATGCTAGCCCCTTACCATCATAATTACGTAGTGTGTTAACTGCTTCCTCTTGCCTCGTCCTGCCAGCGTAGAACAAAATGAGGTTTATCTTGTGTCCAATTGCGAGCAGGGCCTACCGCACGTAGGCTCTCAACTTTACTACTATCTGACGCATATACCAGTACCTCGAGTCATGCCTCCCTGCCCACTAACTATCATAAGCTTGCTGGCTTTATTTTGCTACAACAGCTTACTCAAGGCAAATACGAGGATTAGCCCATCACCCCACAACTTGGAAAACTGGAAATTGACCAATACCTCCATCATGTTCTCACCCACTAAGCTTGCACTGCCAGCACTAACCTCATGCATAAAACCTACTAAATTCTTGCCCCCTCTTATACTTGTCACCTTCTTACCCACGCTACCACCACGATATCAATACATAAGACCTACCTCATTCCTTCCACCTCTTAACCCAGCCACTAATAGCCGCACATCCACCTACAGGCCTTCTAGGCCTCTAATAGGCCTTGAACTGGACATTGTCTCTACGGGCTCCTTATCACCACTACAGTAGATCCAACGCTACGCATCCAGGCCCACCCCAAGTCAACCATGCCTGACATTCACCAGAAACCTCAGCCTAGGAACACGATTGTTAAAAACCTTCCATTCACCAACTAATGACAAAGTCAGACAACATTATACACCAACCTTACCTAAAAAACAACAGACCCTAAAGCCTTGCAACCATAGCCCTGCCAAGAAAAGAGCCCCTCAGGCAATTACTAGCCCTCCCCTTACCCTGATCCACACTGGCTCAATCTATATCAAAGGTGCCCTTATAAATGCAGATCTCTGATAGCCCACCCACTAGACATGGCAGACATTATCACGTCGAACCAACTTGACCTCTTAGCCATAACGGAAACTTGGCTGCACCCGGCTGCAGGCCCGTCACTTTTACTGGCCATCCCTGAAAACTACACTCTACTAAGACGAAACAGAGAAACTGTTCGAGGAGGAGGCATTGCCTTCATTGCGAAAGCTAACCTGGGACTAAGGCCTTTCCCACACCTCCACTTTCCATCTGGAGAACTGCTATCTATCGAATTGCCACTTACACCATCTCAGACAATAACTATACACCTGATCTATAGATCTCCCGGACCCGTATCAACCTTTGTAGAGGATATTACCTCAATACTTACCTCAAACACCAAACCTACCTCCCAAATCATAGTACTCTGTGACTTCAATCTAGGCCTTCATGACCCCAGAGATGATAATGCTATCTCTCTAGCCAATACTATTACTGAACTAGGCCTTACCCACCAAATCAATATGCCCACTCACTCGAAAGGTAGAACGCTAGACTGGCTAGTTGGCTTAAATTGTGACATAAAAGTCACGTCCAATGAGCCGTGTGCCTGGACTGACCACAACATTATTTCCTTTTCTATACTAGAGTTCCCCAAACTAACTCAGGCCAACACCATAGCTTCTTCGGTGCCTACTAGAAATAAACAAATAGAACTATTGAAAACCTATTATCATTACTTCACCCCATCATTAATGGTACTAACGTCAATTCAGACCCCACAGCTCTTGTAGACCTTTACAACGACACCATTAACCAAGCTATTGACAAAATAGCCCATCTAATACTGCGCAAAAGTAAACCTTGTGCACACTTAAACTCATGATTTATCCCCAATTTGAAAACCTTACGGAACCAAAAGAGAATGGCAGAATCTGCCTGGAAAAAGAACCCAACACCCGAGAATAAGGAAATTCTCTCCAAAATATCCTCCAAATACAAAACTGAAATCATTCAAACTAGAAGCGATACATATAACAATAGAATCCTTAACGCTAACTCTAATGCAAAATAATTTGTTGTCATTCTAAGAGAATTGGAATCTGCCTCTCCTTCAGTAGATACTTGCACCAAAGATAAGTGTTGGTGCACCAACATTCAAGCAGCTCTCTCCAACAAAATTGATCTTTTACAAAAGAAAATAAAAAAAATAAAAAAAAAGTAATCTCCCTGCCAACCCTCCCACACTGAACCATGAATGACCACTACAAAACCAGAGCATTGCTTCAAATTCACACCTCTCACCAGTCCTGAAGTAGAACATATAATAGCATCCTTCAAACCTCCCAATTGTCAGGGGGATACATGTCCCGCACCTTTAATCAAAGAAGCAGCTAAAGAGCTAGCTCCTTTTATCACCACATTAATAAATTCCTCTTTCAACAAGTGTACTGTCCCTACGAATTTAAGAGGCCTGGGTCCTCCCCCTTACTAAAAAAAACCCAACCTCGACCCATCCATCCCAACGAACTACAGACCTATTACAACTGTTAGTTTCTGTTGAGGATACTTGACAAAACGGCTTACCTGCGAAATTCAGGCATATCTCGAATCGAACAACCTTTTAGGTCTACGTCAGTCAGGCTTTAGACCTAAACATGGAACAGAAACAGCACTTATAGATTTAAAAAATCAAATGGACAATATCAGGGACAAAGGAAAACTTGCGCTCCTCCTTCTTTTAGACCTCTCAGCAGCATTTGACTTAGTAGACCACAAAGACCTATGTAGCCACCTAAAATCAGCAGCCTTCTTCTATGAAGAAAGCTGCTGCTTGGATCCAATCCCTCTTGGATAACCATACAACAAGAGTCTTCTCCCCCATCACATCTGCTGAACCCATACCGATCACCTGTGGAGTTCCACAGGGGTATTGCGTCCCCCCTACGATGTACAACATCTTTACTAAGCCATTATTCGATGACCTTGACTGTCTGGGTGTCACATACACCAATTATGCTGATGACACCCAGATTCTCATCCACACCACTTGTGACCACAAGATGGACACAATCATACTCAATAAAATGTACCTCATCATTCAGGCATGGATGGCCACTCATGGCCTCTGTCTCAATGATGAGAAGACAAAGCTTTTGCTCATTGGCTCATCTCCATGGCTTAACAAACTGAGTAACCTTTTCAAATCTTTTAACGTTGACGGCAATATCATTGCAGTCTCCAAGGAGGTAAAAACCTTAGGTTTTTATCTTGACTCAACCCTAAATCTAAAAAGACAAGTTAACGCCATAGCCTCGGCCACAGCCTACACCTGCAAGCTTATTAATGTATGTAAGCTATTTTTATCCACACTAAGCTGCATCACTCTGGCTAGGGCATTAAAGGAATGGTTTGGTCAAAATTTGTTATTGCCCCTACGGGTCGGCCATGTGTTTTTAAGCCTAAGTCGCTCGATTTTAGAAAAATTTCCTATGGACCTTACCCGAGTTTTCGTCCATTAAACGCACGCGAAAACAGGCATCAGGGAGCTGCCATTTTGTGATAATCCTATCATTTCCCCCATTGCCCTGCCTGACCTGCTTTTGCGGCACTAAATCATATCCCCCGCCCCTGAGCCTGACATTATCAAAACATTCATATTCCCCGCCTCTCTCCGTGACGATTCTGTGCTGACAAACGCAAACGCGCCCAGTCGTCTTCTACGCGACTTCACACAGAACCCGGAAACCAACACAGATCAGCTCACAACACAGCGCGCCACAATTCGGAATATGAAACTGTACTTTAAAATCAAACAGCAACACAGTAAATTTGGTAAAGTACATTTATTTGACATTAAATGTTTATAGAATATTCAGCAATTGCCATATGAACTCCGAAAGTCATTTATTTTCTTTTATCTCCATCCGCAAATCCGTAAAATGTTATCGTGAGTCACGCGCTGTTCCTTTATGGTACACATGGTGTTGGTTTTCGTTCAAAGAAGCACTTTTGTCGCACGTTGAACCGCAAGGCTGTTCCATCAAATAGGCACTAGGCCAGCGTAAAAGTTGATATGTTGCTTCTAGCCGCTATTACCGCATGAGGGCATATGGGCCCTTGGCGATCGTCCCATAAGATCATCAGAATGGTGCAGTTGTTTACATTAAGCTGCAGCTGTCAGTTAAAGAAACCGTCTGCCGGGGTCTGAAACTGGTGGCAGTGGCAAAAGCGAAGTATATACCTGTTTTGAAAACATAAAATGTATAATTAGTCTCGCCAGCCGATCTTTATTAATATTATTCATTTTATTTATTACGGCCGAGCTGAAACTATTTGCTTTCAAGGATAGTGCAATAGAGTATGTTCGACTCTAAAATCAATGCAAAAACTAACAAAATAAATCGAGGTTAGTCCACAATGAGAAACGACTTTTTGTCTACATGCATGTGGAATGTGGACCTGCATACCCATGTGCCCGCTACAAGGACGATCCCACAAATGTTTTCAAAGCTCTTCATTCATTCATTTATTCATGCATCCATTCATTAATTCTTCATTCCGGTATAAAAGCATCTAAAGAGTTACTTACATTATATTTGCAATTTCCATTGTGTCTCTGCGTAATGCAGTCCGTAAATCCCACTGTGCTCTTGATAACGATTTTTCGTATACTGAACTAACATGAAACTCGGTCTAGTTTAAGAATTTTCTGCCTTATCGTCTCTTACGTTATTGCACCCCCTAGCCCCCTTCAAATTAAGTTCTTTCGGCATGGTCCCTGTCTCTCAAGGTCAAAAAACAATGGAACCTTATACTGCCAGTGCGAGTTGTGGGCCTCTTCAGGGCGCGAGCTGAAAATCAAAGCCGCTGACCTTCACTAGAAATGAGCATACATTCTTTCTTTGCAACATCCCGTAGTAAAGCCATCTGTGAGAATTTGAAGTTTCGAATCCATCTATGTAGTGCGCCTCAATGTGCAAATGCGAAGTGGCTTCTCTCCCATCTGCAATGGCTCGCTTGGCGCGTTCTAAGGCCCCCGATTTTGTCCTCGTTGTCTGCGAGCTTTGAAGCCCCAAAGAACCATAACTATTGAGACTTTTCATTTTTTGGGGAAGGTCAGGGAAAGTATAAAGTACCCGAGGAGTTGAGTTGAAAGTGAGATGTATTGTTTGTTTGTTTTATTATTTGCAATACGCAAGCCTCCCCTCGGTTAACAGTGCCCAGCATTTATAAGAGATTGCGAAAATTAGTTACATCAACACAAATATATACATACACATATAGACAAGGTCAGCAATATGAGGTGAATAGAGAGAGAATTCAAAGATGCCACCCAAGTAGTTCGGCACCCAGGATGGTGAAGGTAGGGGTTAGGGTTAGCGTACTTTGTATGCACACTGTACAATAACATTTATTTACAAAAAGACAATTGTATTACAATTATTTAAACTGGGATTTGTACTTCACAACCAGCTCTCTTTGGGTGGACATGGCACAGTGGCAATGTTGGGTGGCAATGGATCAGTGCTCTGCACAGAAACGTTAAAAATACCATATCTGTGCTTCTCTAATACAGCAACAATAAGGCTTTTGACAAAGTCGAACTCCATTTCCTCATCGACTGGTTTGATCACCCATTGCTTGCTTCTTTTTGAAAAGGCCTTAGTGTAGCGAGGCATCCTTACATTACCCTTAGTCCTAGATTGTTCACGGCCGAGATTCTTGTTATGGGCCAAGACGGCAAGTAGGGTCCTATGTCTCATGCCTTGTATGCTGAAATGCAAGCGCTTTGGCCTGTACTTTAGGCACATATTGTGGAACACCTCCAAACCTCCTGTGTGACAGAATTCTGTCAGGCCCCTCAAATCTCTTGATAGAGTTTTATCGAAAACAATCTTCTCAATGGCTTTGTGTGTCGGTGAAGATGGATTCAACCACTTCTTCTTCCCTGCCTCCACTGGGGACAAAGGGCCATGTTCACATTGGTGGAAATGTAGGTTTTCTGACCTGCGGTGCACGTTGGTACAGTGGTGCATCAGTGACCGCCATTTTTCAAGTAGTATTTCCACTGCCCTTCACAAGTTTTGGAGCTCCACCAAAGATGGTTGCTGATAGACTGTGACCACTCTGAAATACTTTCCAAACCTTTTTTTTTCCCTGCAGCCGAGATTTTCTTATTGATTGATTTAGCAAGATGCCATACGTCAAATTGATGTTTAATATGTGGGAACTGCTCTCTCATTGTCTTGGCAATTAAAACGTGTCTGTCTGTGGCTATGAGGTCGATGTGCATTCCCCTCGATTGCAGATATTCCACTGATTTTATAAATCCTAGTTTCTCCATGGCCACTGAGGATGTACATTGTGTTACCTGCACGACCACCGAACTCACAATTTTCTTACTATCCATGTCCTGAAAGTGGTAGGTGCAGTACTTGGCAGAAAATCCAGGGCTGTCGCACTGTCCATCGCTGGCTAGCCTGAATCGTTTGCCTTCGAATGTACTTGCTAGAGACAATTGTTCAATTTTCCAAACATCACTAATGGCCGGAAACAGATAATCATGTTGGTATTTGTAGTACTGCGTTTTTTAAATGAAATGGAGTCCCACAAACTGAAAGAAAGACTTTAACTTTCTAAAACTGGAGCCACTAAAAAGTGATGCAGCTGCACACAGTAGATTGCCTGCTGGCAGTTTCCCCAGCATCAGTTGTGCAGACCATGAGAACGTATGATGTAATCTACAGGCGGCATGTATTGTGACGTTACTGCCTTGTTTTTGACGAGTCACATGAATCAATGGCTTCCCACATACTTTCCCTCCG
This sequence comes from Ambystoma mexicanum, assembly GCF_040938575.1. Lineage (NCBI taxonomy): Eukaryota > Metazoa > Chordata > Amphibia > Caudata > Ambystomatidae > Ambystoma > Ambystoma mexicanum. The sequence continues at coordinate 907,775,487 of NC_090935.1, read as the reverse complement.
ACGGAATGCCCACATTTCAGCATGCTTATAATATCCATCAAACAACTGTTGAATACTATGTATTTGTCCTCTTTCATTAGACTGTCATCCTGCGTCAAAGTTGTTTCGGCCTGTGACGTTGAGGACATTTCACCACATTTGAAAGAAATATCGCTGCTATCAAGTTCTGATGCGTCAGTGAATGCTGCTGCTGGTTCATTCTGTCATTTCAACATCTGCTACTTCAACATTGATGGGAGAACACAACAATGTCTACAGCTTTTTTGGTGGCAATTTTTTGGCGGGTGTAGATTGTGTAAATTGATCTGCGACTACTTCAGAGCTATCTTCAATACATCGAGTATCATGTTGTTGCGGTGGTGCGGTCGTACTGTAGCAATGGTCCAATACAACTTTGCCGGATTCTCCAGACAGATTCATTTCATTTTCTGTACATTGGACATGAGCATCCCGAGTCTCAACATGCCGCATCTGAATTAATAGTTCCTCCATAGCCTCCATAGTGTAAATGGTCTGGCAAGCAACATCTCTCATTCGCTTCACTGTCTGTGTATGTATAGTTCGTAGACCCACGGGTAACTAGAGGACAGATTGGCAAAGGGATGTTCAGTTTAAACACAAGATAAAGTATAGTACAATTGACTTGAAAAAAACATAAAATAGTCCCCAGCACAAAAAAATTTCTAAAGTTATGAACTGTTTGTAACAAACCTTATTTTTGTTTCTTTTCTTTGCAACTTTTTTGACTCGACCTTCAACATCTGCACGCTGTTGCTCCGATACGTATCCGCATGTCTTCCCTTCCTCTTGCGCTGCAACGACTATATTTTCTGTATCCGCATAGACAGCACGGAATGAGGCTCCATCGACTCCCTGAAACATAGTATTTTCATTACTGTGTATCAAAATATTGTTAGCATAAAACACACGTGAGGACGAACACACATGTACATCTCAATAGCCAAACACGATTTAAACATTGTGTGGAACAATCAAACGACAAGTATTCGAGCTCTGATGACCTAGTTCGATGGAGCTGTCAGTATCCATACCTCTGGCTCTGCATGGACTGCCACGAATGATTGTATTGAAGAGGAGGCATCAGCAACTCCCTGGAACACAGTACTTGCGTTAGTATGGTTTTCAATATTGTAAACATAACACACACTTGGGGTCGACGGCACAGGTACATATAAAGAGATAACCACAAATGTTGCATTGTCTAAAAGAATCAAGGAATATTTAAAAATGATCAGATTTAATCGACTTATTTCTCCGATTTCTTTACATCTGCATCATCTAAATGGGATCTTGTGATTGTAGTGGAAGCTCCATCGTCTCCCTGAAACACAGTACTTGCGTTAATAGGGAAGAAAGTATAGCAAATGGAATCACGTTATATGATCACGCTCGATGGAGCTGTCAGTATCCATACCTCATGCTGCTGAAGAATATCTAGGGCTGTTGTCAATGTGGTGCGCACTTCTGAAAGCTGTTAAGCCGATTTGTATCCGCATGGTCCCGCTTCCACCGGAATTACTTGAATGTCAGGCTCTGCATCAAGTGCGTTGGTTGACGATTCAACAACTGCCTGAAACATAGTATTTGCATTAGTAAGGATTACAATATTGAAAACACAACACGCGCTTGGGGTCGACCGCACAGGTACATATCAACGGCTAACCACAAATGAAACATGGTGTAGAACAATCAAACGACAAGTGTTCCTTTCCTGATGATCACGGTCGATTGAGCTGTCGGTATCCATACCTCGTGCTGCTGAAGAACATCTAGGGCTGTTGTCAATGTGGTGGACGCTTCAGCATCTCCCTGAAAGACAGTACTTGCATTAGTATGGATAACACTAATTATAACCTAAAACAAACACCAGGGGACGACAACTAAGGTGTGTATCAATTTGAAAGCACTAACCAAACAATTGGTAAAATAATCACACGATACATACAAACTATTACTTGACATGCATAAAACAAGTCTGTAGCGGAATAGCCAAGTATGATTACCTGATACGCGCTAGAAGTGGTTGATAACTGCGAGCATGTGACGGAAGTAGAATGTTCTTGCTTCAGATTCAAGGGATAGTCAAGAAGTTGTAAAGGTAAATTATTGTTCGATAATGAAATGCCAATTTTTAAAATTGCCATGTAAGGAGACAGAATACTTGAGTAATGCGCAATATAGCACAGTTCCCTGTGCCCATACATAGGTTTCGTTTGTGGGTTATGAAATCTAAAAATAATATATTGATAAATGTCATTATTCAAAAAGCTATACACTCATATCAATGTCGAAAGTATTACAAATTGGAAACAACACCTAAAATATCAATGAATCCATTTGGCTACCTACACACTACCGCAAGGCTTAAAGCTAAAATCGGACACTTGACTCACCAGTGGCGGATTTTGGATGAATAGAGTGGGAATAACGTTTGCGAGCAATTTTCGTGTCGATCGCCGTTTATTCTTCTTTGTTACCCAAGATGTGGTGTACATGTTCGAGGGAAAGTGCCGGCTGCAGATGCGGTATTGATCACCCCTCTTGTCCTCAAAGACTTGTTGGACTCTACTTTCCAGCTCATCCAGTGGATATCCGCAATGTCTGACCCATTCTCTTATTCGATCAACAGTTTTCGGGAATACATGCATTGTTGTGCCTTCCGATTTAGCATGGGCCTTCGAAGGGCAACCGCTAATCGAACAGGCAGGCATTGTTGAAAATTCTGAAAAGTAAATATCTAGATTATTATAAAACCTTGATGAATAAAAATGTCATAAAAAAGTAAATGAACCATACCATGCTCAATGCAAGGTTTGTTTTGGTCGCCGGAACTATACCAGTTCATCATGTGCGGCTTGGTATTTGCATAAGTTACAGACATTTTTTAAATTATGTGACTAAACTCTGAACATGTGACTCTTCCCTTGGATGTTCTGTCTTGCACGAAAAGGAACCATGCTTACATTAAAGACTGGACCCCCGAAGGATGCAATTCGATGACAATTGACACAGATGAAAATAAATAGATCTATTGATAGCATATCAATTGAAACTCAAGTCAATATCAATGAGACCAATGACCATAGCTCTATTGGATACTGTAATAGCAAATAGATTGAAATGTAAAAATGACCGAAATATGACTTGAATACATGGCCTTACCTTGACCAACAAACAGTTGGATTCAGCAGGCCGAGCAGTATGTTGCAGGAGAACAGGTAGATGGCCACAGGTAGCACACTGACGAGTTTGCTCGAAGCGGTCACAGATAGCACGGCGACGAGCAGATTAGCATAGATCTCAGTGCTTCTCAGGTAGAAGGTTCAGGAGTTGACTTGCAAAGCACAAAGATGTTCTCATGAGACATATCAAGTGGTTTAGAAAGTATTAGACTGTGAAACAGGGTGTGTACCTTTACTATTTTGTATTTACCACAGAGTATTCAAGCAAAGTGTTTGGACTGTTTTCTTGAGTTATTTAGGAGGACAGAACGTGTGTTGCCTAGTTTTTAGCAATCACGGAATGGATCTACCACTGGGTATATATTACTACAATCTCAAAACACAACTTTTTTACAATTAGTAAAGAAAATAAGAGATACGAGCAATACATAAAAGGTATTTTACTGCTTTGTAAAGTAAGTCGCTAGAAAAAGTCAGTGCAGAAACAAAATAACATACAACTCTCCTGAATGGCTATTTACATTCAAGAGAGAAACATTCAACACATTGTGAGGGCAAATTGATTGAGGATAATTAACATGTGAAGACAAATTGAAAACAATTGACATGTACAATCAACATGATGTGAGATAATTCAAGTCCAGTATCTCTAAAAGTATTAGAAACAGGGGTGTGTTTGTGAATGAATGACGTGTGTATGTCGTGGTATTATGTTTATTGCAGGGGGGTGGCCTGCCTCAGGGGAGGCCTGCCTGGAGACACGGGGTCTGAGGAGGCCATGTGAGCGATGGCCCCTGGGCGTGGGATACCTTTTGAAGTGCGCATGCTGTTTGGCACCTTGGCCGTTTGCGCCCGTCACAGCCCCCCATGCCAGCGCTCCTGAACCAAGCACATGGCTCGTTCATTTTCACAAACGTGTCCTTGCCCATGCACCCTTGCCAGTGGAAACTTACTGCCATTCTGACCCTGTGTCCCTGCAAGGTATTCTCTTCATGTGCCAGACCACTGACCACGCCATGATGCCCACCTAGCAGATCCCCAACTAACATTAGACCCCTACTGCAGTATATCGTTGCCTATCAATAACAAATGCCACATACCGGAGATTCTTGTGAGCACAGACCCACACTTCAAACAGTGTATTATAGTGGTCAAGACCCTTGACCTAAGGCCTGTATAATCCAATGTTAATTGATAGTGTAGATATATGTGTGACTTTTATTTTTATAGAGACATAACCGACTGAAAGACTTTGAACAAGTGTTATTTAGTGCATGCATTATTGATAATATATTATGTTAGCTTAGAGAGTGACCACCCCGCTTCACAGCGACCTGAACTTCACCCATTCCGAGCACAGATGTCTGACATCCATCCTTGAATGGAGACACACTTGATCGATTTAAAAAATCGAAACAACCGTTGTTAAAATATATGTGGTGTTTTATTTTGTATCTTATTTTGATGACACAAAAATACAAAACTTTACACATTGTACAGTTCAGGTTGCAGCACAGCGAGAGAAAATCCCCTGTACTGACCGCTGTCACTCGGGAACGTTTCTCTTATGGCACGAACGGCACAGGCGGGGTATCACTCTTCGAACGCGGTGTCCAAGCCTCCCGTGAAGCCACCATGTAAAGGAACGATAGGCCACCAGCCTGTACCACCTGTGAAAAGGAATGAAACAAACTCTTTTTAAATGACCAAGATAAGTTTAATAAACGTTTGTTGTCAATGACAATTCTTGTAACTAATGGCATTCTGCTCGGACAAATGCTATCTAGACACTGCACACTATTGAAAGACTTTAGTGCTTTACAATGATATGTATATGTAATTTTGGATATAGTAGAAGACCCTGAAATAGGAGTGGCATGACAACCAGAGTATATTTACTCGTTACTCGGATTACGAGGACGAACAGTTGCGCGAAGTTCGTGCATAAGCACCATCATTAACCTCAACACGGACCGTGTGAGGCAGGCTGCCCTGAAGTCTAGCAGCTCGGTGATGCATTGCGGTCGTGGCTCGGCTTCCGAAATGTAGGCCATGCATCCCGAGTTTTCACAGCAGCAGCAGTTCTCGTCCTTGGTTGGCATTAGCTTGCGCCGATTGCATGTGCACCAGGTGGAAACCCCATCCATGCGACTAGGTCCAGGCTCTTCAGCTGTTGAATCGTCCTCCCAACTGGCGTCCGAAGACCCATCGTTTTCGCGTATTTCCCTTTCCAGTAGTTCCTCCTCGGTATACTCGGGCTCGTACATGTAGGGCATTATTGTAGCCATTGTGTGTTAAACAAACTAAAATAATTGATAGCGGTGGTACTGGTATCTGTTCACACGGGCTACAAGCAACGAAGGTAGCTGACCAGAGCACAGAAACGAGTCACAGAATACTCAAAGTAACACAGAGAGAGGAATGGAATCAAAAATCTGCTGCTGTGTGTTGTGAAACGGTCTGTTTATACTTATTGAGGAAAGAGGCGTCCTGCCATTTCCATGGCGACACGTCATTAGCTGAAGCGCAGCGAATGTTGACACGAGACGTGCTTTGGCGTTGTGAAATGGGCGGTACGCGTCTGCTGATGACAGGCTCAGGGGCGGGGGATATGATTTAGTGCCGCAAAAGCAGGTCAGCCAGGGCGATGGGGGAAATGATAGGATTATCACAAAATGGCAGCTCCTTGATGCCTGTGTTCGCGTGCGTTTAATGGATGAAAACTGGGGTAAGGTCCATAGGAAATTTTTCTAAAATCGAGCGATTTAGGCTTAAAAACACATGGCCGACCCGTAGGGGCAATAAAACTTTTTGACTGAACCATTCCTTTAATCCTTTCCAAAATAGATTATTGTAACACTCTTTATCTCGGGTCCAGCAAACATAATATCAACAAATTGCAAACTTTGCAAAACAATGCTGTAAGACCTGTTCTAAACATTCTCAGAATGTAGCACATCTCTGAAGCTAGACGCAACATCAAATGGCTAGCAGTGAAAGACCGAATCAACCTACTAACCCTCCCTCATAAATGTCTTGCAAACTCTGCCCTGAAATATTTACTGGAAAAATGTACTAAAAACATTTCGGCTCGACCCTCCAGAACCTCTCAATCTCACTGCCTCAAGATCCCCAGATACGAACTCAAGAGAGCAGGTGGTAGTAGTTTTTCTGTGCTAGCCTCCAACCTATGGAACTCTGCGCCTGTATATCTAAGATCAGAGCCGTCCTTCCACTGCTTCAGATAAAATGCTAAAAACTGGCTCACCTCCCTGGATGTTTAACTCTACACTTACTCCTGGGCAGCTCTTGATTGCTTTGCTTTGTAACATACAGCATCTGCATGGTAACATTTAGTATCTACTTCCTAGTTGATCGTGTGTATTGCAAATAACTGTAGCCTAGTCTAAATTATGCTTGTAATCTACTTTCATCAACTTTTGCTTGGATGACTACGCAGCGAGTTGCAGGCTGCGGGGAAAGCGGTGGGCCTGGAAGTGGGGCGCTGAAGTGCTGCTGAGCAGGGGAGACTTGCCCGTCAGCCCTGCTGCAGAGAGGGTGTCTGCTGCGGACCCCTGGAGGGGTGGATCACCCGTTGCTGCCAGGCTGCGGTGGCGCTTTACTCCAGAGGTGATGTGCCCTGAAATCTGGCTGTGGGCACTGCCGCAGAGCTGCTGTATTGGGCCCATGCTCCGGGCCCGCTTGGATTCCGTGCTGTGTCGGCGACTGAGCGGGAAGGGCTGCTAGCATTGCCTCGGCACCTGCATCTGGGTGCTGGAGAGACTGTGTGGGACGCCCCAAGCAGTGGAATTGTCTGCTGGGCTGTATTGGAGAGCTGATTCACTCCATGGCGTGGTAGGAGCCGGTTGCCTGGGCCCCCCTATTGTGACCTGAGCCAACACCTGCTAGCCTGCAGTGGAGGACGTTGGGGTCTGGCAGCAACTACACTCAAATGTGTAACCTGTAGCTTAGGGAAGCACTGCTCAATCATCATGACGAAGGGTGGAGGCCACCAGAAGAAGCAAAACACCCTGGAAGCATTTGCACAGCAACCAGGTAGACCTAACACTGAACCGCATCCTGAGGTTGGTGCATCACCGATCCCGGTTGAGGACGCCCAGGGCACCCCGAACCTGAAGCAATTTATGGAAAGCATGCAGGCGGGCTTTGCTGCCATGACGGATACGTTGGACGGCATTAGAACCAACATTGGCTCACTTAATGATAAAATGGAGTGAGTCTGCACAAGTTACACAATGAAAGTGGTGAAGGATGACATACATGGACTCAAGGTAAAGGTGGCGAATAAGGCCAAAGATCTGAAAAGGGCCCTCTCCAAGTACGACGACTTGGAATCCAGATCGAGGCGGAGTAACATTTGTGTTTTGGGCCTCCCAGAGGACTTCGGGAGAGGCCCCATGGAAACAGCTGCCGAATTCCTGCTTAAAGACTTGCTGGGGGACCAGGCCTTTTCGCTGGCATTTGTGTTTGAACCTGCGCACAGAACACCGGCAATTAGACAGAAACCGGGGCACCCCCCGAGAGCTGTGGTTGCAAAGCTCCTTAACTATTGGCATCGGGACACCATCCTGCACATGAAAGGAGAGATGGGGCCTTTGCGCCATGACAATGCCACAATACATATTTACCCTGACTTTTCTACGGCTGTACAGTTGGAATGCAAGACCTTTCTGGTGGTTAAACCTCTGTTCAGGGAGAGATCTGTTCCCTATGCCATGCTTTGCCCAGAATGGCTGCGCATACAACACTGAGGCAAGGCAATTTATTTCACTATTCCAGAGGAAGCTGTGGCCTACATTGAGGCCAATATACAGATCCAAGTGCAGCAGGCTGTGTATGGAGAGTTGGCGGTGGTTGCCCTGAAGCCTCTGTTTATAGCTTCTAACAGACACTTGCTGGGAGGTGTTGCTGTTGCCATATTTTCTGAGCTGGTAATGTCATATGGGGCTGCGCTGCTGGTTAGATGATTGCAGCAGGCATTTTGATTTTCTTTTTCTATAGTTATCCTGTCCTATGGTGAGCAGGCTTGTATCGTGCGCTGTGGTGGCAGATGCAGTGTTTTCCTATGCAAGGTTGCTGGCATGATGGTGGGGTTGCTGTTGGGGTTAGGGTGGGAGATGGGGGAGACTGACATGGCCCTTATTGCAGGGGGTGATGAGGGTGTCGGGGTGATGGGGAGGTTCAGAAAAAGTTAATAAAAAAGCCTTCTGACAGGCACAAAATACAGTCCAATGACCGGGACCCGGTTATGATGCACAGGGGACATGGGAGGTGGCTGCACTAGGCATCCTTACCTTGGGCTTGGATGGGGATGATTAATGTTCTAAGCTGGACTGTGACAGGGCTCCGAAATTTTACTAAAGCGAGGAAGATAGTGGCACACGTGAACCGACGTAATGTGCATGTACTACTTTTACAGGAAACCCATGCTTGTGAAACTGTAAATGACAACTTTTCTAGGGGTGGGGGGCCAATAGGTTTTACACCAACTTCTCGACTCAGTGCAGGGGGGTCCTGACCCTAATTCACAAGCACGTTAAGTTTGAACTACTAAATTCCCACGTTGACCCGGAGGGTCGGTACATCATAGTGCATTGTAAGCTGCTGGGAAGGGAGTGTAAGGAAGACATAGTATCAACAGTAAGACAGACACAAGTGATCACAGTTCAAAGGTGTTTATTGAACTTTCTAAAAATGGTTGGAAAAATGCCTATCTAATCCTAAATCTATAGATGAGAGCAAGCTACGACCATCAAATAATAATAACGCAGTCCTAGTGGTGTCTTGTCAAAATAAAAAGGGCCTATACTAATAAACCTATTGCCAATCCTTACCTCTAAATACAAATAGTGTGGGAAACAATGTTACAAAAAAGAAAGAAGTTTTCACAAAATGATATGTCGGGATGTTCAGGCCATTGGCCTCACTTCATCACGTTTTCAGCACGGGACAAGGCAGTACACTAAAGCTTAGCACATTCTCTTGCTTCTCTAGCACGAGGATGCAGTTCAATCATTAGCATCAGGGCCTTACGTGCCCTAGTCTCTTTGCCTTTCAAAGTCTCTTCATTCAGAGGGCCTGGTGCGACAAACAAACAATAAGTTCTTTTCGTCTTTCAGATTTTCACAAGTACTCAATTTCTCATGCGATTCAGTATTCACCTTGGATCCTCCTCAGCCAGGCTCAGATCCTCTCAACACAACGTTCGTATACTATTTATGAATCCAATTTCTCGTATAGTCATTTAGTCAGGCTCATTCCAATTTCAAATATATCTTTACACAAACATGCTTTAACCAAAAGCTTTTAGCTGATCTCCCTTCCGCCGGGCTCTGACCAACTTCATTATGCTTTTTCATCCACTATCGAAGACTTTCAAATGTGCACATGTTTTTGCTTAACCCATTGCAGGACCACTTCGATTTCACAATTCTTTATCACTTTTCACAATTGCCACCTTTCAGCTGGATACCTAGCAGAGACTTTTGAATGAGTACCCATATGGTGCCTGACCACTCCGGCTATGGTATTGTATCTTGGCTTCAAAGTTCAATCACTCATCTGCTGTTTAATAGTGTTTGCGTCGCTTGCCACCTACGCTTCATACACTGTTCTCTTCAGTTTTCACTACACAATGTGGCCGCTTGCAACCTTGGCTTCTACACAGACTGGTCTGGTATCAGTCTCCCCAACTCACCAGCTGTGCCGACTTCACTGGCGCTGCTTTGTTGTAGGAGCCATAGACCGTACCACGGCAGCAAACGATTCTCCCCGTCTTGACTATTGATGCAGGAGATCCCTGGGTACCTCCAACACACAATGCAGGATTCTTCAACTTTGATTCCTGGTTTTATGTTTTCTATTCTCAAAGGTTTATGAAAGTGACGGTCTTTCATTGAAAAGGTCAAGGGAACTTCCCTCCTTGCGATCCTCTTCGATCCTGCCGTCTTTCGCTTTGTATTAAACTGCCATCTTGGAACTGCTGCTTCCTCGTGTGCTTTGCCTTACTCGGAGTGTGCTTTCATGCTCCACCTTTTATCCGTGTGGGGAAGTGAGATGGAAGTCAGGTGTGTGTAATGGTCAGTAAATGCCTGACCCTGCCTGACCATTTTATTGGCACATGTCAGGTATACCGCTCAGGTGTTATCCGTTTTCTCTCACAGTGAGCTGTCTGTGAGAAAGTTTTTGTGTTGGGAAAGCGGGGTGCTGAATTCCTAAGTCTCCTTCTTCGTAGCATGGGGTAAAGGTGTTCCAGGGAAGCGTATACCGTGTCTCGCCATCCGGTGTCCCACTTACACTCCCCGAAGACTCCTCATCCAGCTGATCCTCCAGCACTGGTCCACCCCCAGGAACTGAATCCAAACGCGATGGCCGTGTCCTGGCCACCTGGATGACAGATCCCCAGGGACTAGCGGTGAGACACCTTCAGGTTTCTCACAGGATGTTGTGCTGGCAAGTTCGTATGGGCCTAATATGGATGATCCAGAGTTTTACTTGAAATTTGCTGATATTCTCTTGCTTTATCCCCTGACACCGGTTATTTTGGTGGGGGGGGGGCATGAATGAATACAATCATGCACTTGCACCTGGATTGCACCGATAAGGCGCTCAGATCACTCTCGAAGGCGGCAGCCTACATACTTAACTGCATGAGTAGGCTACGACCTGATGTGAGACAAATGTTACTTTGCCAGGTGAAGGGATTCTCCTACTCTTCTGCGGTGCATGATATGTCCTCCAGAATAGATATGTTTTTATTCTCAGAGGGCCTGGTTGGTCAGACAGTGACGGTTGACATACTGCCCCGCATCTACTTGGATGGCTGTCATGAACCATCAAACTCGCCCCTTCTGGTCCTCCTGGTCTCTGACACGTCGGGCCTTACACTCCATAATACTACCAACATGGCGGTAAGCTCAGAACGCTGCTCACCAGTCTTCACGTTCTACGCAGCGTCCTCTATAAAGAAACCGCGGCCCCGTGCGTCTCAACGCTGCTACTAGCTGTGATCGGACGTGTGCTCCGTACCTTCTCTTGTGCTACTTGCTATCCCCTGGCCCCTGGATTCCCTTCTCCCGACTTCTTCCTTATTTAATCTTCCCTGCGTCGCTTCCGCGTGCCCCCCTACTCCTTCTTGAATATTCCCACAGTTTTCATTTGATCCTGGACATCGAAGCTGAACGTAATCTGGAAGCCGAGGACGGCCGAGCGGGCTTATTTAAGTCCCGAACCATACGAAAGAAGACTCCGTCTAAAGAGGACATCAGGCAACACAGACAGGTGAGAAGGGGGGAATCCTGTGACAGATTGAGACGCCACCTGACCGAAGTCGATATAGACATGGAGCCGGCCATCCAGGATCTTACGCGTGGCATGCAAGAACTAACGACCGAAGTACAGAACTTGAAAGCGGAGAACGCCGTGCTAAAACAATTGGTACTTTCACGTGACTCTGCCACAAAGGACAGTGTGCTATTGGGCCGCATTGTTGACAAATATGATGGCTGTGCAAAAACCCTCCGGGGATTCCTGGATTCTTGTTTGGTCCACTTTACCTTTAAACCTTATTATTTTTCCACCCCAAGGCCTAAAGTGGGCTTTATTATTTCTCACCTTTCCGGGAATGCCTTAGCCTGGGCCACACCGTTAGTTAACACCGGAGATCGCCTTTTGAATGATTATGATGGATTCATTCAAGCACTAAAAACCATGTTTGACCGCCCAGAACAGGTCTTTAGTGCTCAAGAACGTTTACTCGATTTCCAGCAAGGCTCTCAGGACATGCTCACCTACGTAACTCGATTCAAGCAATTGGCTAAAGAAGCGGGTTGGCCTTCTGAAGCTTGCTTCACCCTCTTTTGAAGAGGGCTAAATGAAGATATTAAGGATGAATTAGCCAGAGTAGCACGTCCTAGTTCTTACCAGGCACTTATGGATCTTGCTCTACAGATTGATTTTCACATCCAGGAAAAAAGGGCAGAGAAAAGGAAGACCAAGTCACCCATCCAAAAAAATCCTCTTGTGGGCCCTTCAAAATCCAAAGATTCTCCTGTTCCTACAAATGAACCCGAACCCATGCAGCTAGGGGCCTTCCGTGGACCCATATCCCCCCAAGAAAGGTTGAGAAGGATCCATACTGGCTTATGCATGTACTGTGCCTCGGACAAGCATTTAGTCAGAGAATGTCCCTTAGCCCCTCCACGGCGTTCAGGAAACGCCAGCTCCCGATCCTAGATGGAGCTCAGTTTCGGGAGAGAGATGCAGGCTCCACATCTATACCATCCTTGAACTCTCCTGGTCAAAACTCCCTGGTAATCATACAGGCCTTCCTATCGTCATCCAAGAAGGAATCCTACCCCATTCTGTCACTAGTGGACTGTGGGGCCATGGGAATATTCATAGATCAGGAATGGGTCCTTAAACATCATATTCCCTACGAATCCCGGACGTCTTGCAACCTGTAGAAGCAATTGATGGAAGACCTCTTTCTTCTGGACCCATAACCCTTCAGACTAAGGAAATTGAGCTTGCTATAAACCATCACTGAGAAAAGATAAAGTTTGACATCATAAAATCTGCCCATTACCCAATGGTATTGGGAATGCCCTGGCTACAAAAACACAACCCATACATCAATTGGACAGCAGGTTCCCTGTTCCTAGGTTCCGAATTTTGCATGTCCCATTGTCTGCTCCAGGATCCTTCACCGACAACATCAGAAGAACGTTCAACAACTCAGCAAGGTCCTCTTATGGTCTCCAACATCATCCAGGTTCCTAAAGCCTACCAGGAATACACTGATGTTTTCTCTTCTGCTATTGTCCAAGCCTTACCACCCCATAGGCCTGAGGACTGTGCTATTGAAACCGAACCTTCAGCTGTGATTCCCTTTGGAAGGATGTTTATTCTGTCTGAACCCGAGAAAAAGGCGCTTCGTTAATACCTAGATACTAACCTAGAAAACGGCACCATACGCCCATCCAAGTCTCCGGCTGGAGCCTCATTATTTTTTGTTCCTAAAAAAGACACCAAGGAGCTCAGACCTTGTCTTGATTATCGAGGTCTTAATCAGTGCACCCTTGAGGATCGTTATCCATTACCCTTGATCTCAGATATCCTGGAAAGCCGTAAGAGGAGCTGTAATATTTACCAAATTGGATCTCAGGGGTGCTTATCATTTGATTCGTATTAGAGAAGGAGACGAATGGAAGACAGCCTTCAGAACACCCTTTGGTCATTACGAATACTTGGTCATGCCCTTTGGACTCTCTAATGCTCCGGCAATCTTCCAACGCTTTATGGACCGGGTGTTTTCGCATATGCTATTTCTTTTCGTCATCGTCTACTTGGACGATATTTTGATATTCTCTAAGGATCCTCTCAAGCATGAAGAACATGTTAAAGCAGTGTTACAACGGGTACGTGAACACAAGCTTCTAGCAAAACCCGAGAAATACCTTTTTTATGTTGCCACTTTTCACTCTCTAGGATTTGTCCTTAGCCCAGATGGCATAGGAATGGATCAATCCAAGGTTAAGGCCATACTATCCTGGCCAACTCCGACCACCGTAAAACAGATCCAATCTTTCCTGGGCTTGGCCAATTTCTATCAGAAGTTTATGCCATCCTTCTCCGAGATTGCCCAGCCCAGGAGAAGGCCTTCCAACGCCTGAAAACAGAATTTACACAAGCCCCCATCCTGGCTCAACCTGATATAGATCGACCATTCCTAGTGGAAACAGACGCCTCTAACTATGCCATCGGAGCAGTTCTGAAACAGGAACTCGATGACGGGCTGGAACATCCTATTGCCTATCTTTCACGGACATTGACCTCCAGTGAAACTCATTACTCAGTCTTAGAAAAGGAACTTCTAGCCATCCGTCAAGCCTTCACCGAGTGGCATCATTTACTTCTAGAAGCTAAACATCCTGTCCAGGTTCGAACGGACCATCGAAATCTCCAAGTGTTACAGGCCCTGGAATGCAGGAACAGCCGTCGGGCCCGTTGGGCATTCTCCTTTGCCCAATACCAGTTCCAGATTCACCATGTTCCGGGAACACAAAACGTAATCGCTGACGCCTTGTCTCGGCGCCCTGACTATGAACCTCCTGAAGACCGAACATTTCCCAAAATGTTTCCCCACACAATATTTGTAGCCCAGGCGACCAGCCTCCTAGATGAAGTCCGCATTCAGACTCAATCCTCGGAGCTCTGGAAAGATATCTCGGACAAGAACCAGTGGAAATTGAAGACCAAATATGGATACTTGTTCAAAGACAATGCCTTTGTCATCCCAACACAAAAACTACAGCAAAGGATAATAAATCTCTGTCACAATACTCTTTACTCCGGGCATCGTGGTATTACCAATACCCTCTGATTAATACAAAGGCAATTTTGGTGGCCTGAATGAAAGCTGACGTACAACTGTATATTCAGGCATGCTCTGTCTGTAATCAAAACAAACATGACAACAGAAGACCGGCGGGTCTATTGCAGCAACCTCCACTTCCAACAAGGCCTTGGGAATTCATAGCGACAGACTTCATTGTGGAATTACCACCTTCCAGGGGATACACAACCATCATGGTCACCATTGATTTGTTCACTCATGTGGCCCATTTTACACCTCTGTATAAACTGCCATCCTCGTCAGAACTTGCTGGAATTTTCCTGGAACACATATTCCGACTGCCTGGACTTCCTTCCAAGATCATATCGGACAGAGGGCCCCAATACATTTCTCAGTTCTGGAAACATCTTTGCCAAATACTAGGAATCCAACGCGCTCTTTCCTCAGGATATCATCCCCAAACCAACGGAGCCACAGAGCGCGTAAATCAAACCTTGGAACAATACCTCTGTTGCTTCACTACCAAGGTCCAGGACGATTGGTCCCTTTTAATACCAGTGGCTGAATTCGCCTATAATAATTCGGACCACTCTGCTGTTAAAACCAGTCCTTTTTTCTGAAGTCAAGGATACCTCCCTTCGGTTCTACCCTCCATCCTTCCTCATCCTACACCAGTTCCAGCAGTCGACTCCTGGATTGAAACACTCATTAATGTTCAAAGAGAAGCCAAAGAACAATTAGAAAAGGCCAGGACCCAGACCAAACTGTATGCGGACTCCAAACGAAGACCAAGCCCCTCCTACACAATACGGGATAAGGTTTGGCTATCCTCGAAACTGCTGCCACGGCATATGCGACCAAATAAATTGGCTCCTCTATATTATGGGCCATTTCTTATAAAGGAAATCATCAACTCAGTGGCCTACCGACTCAAGTTACCAGACTCCTGGAAGAAAATCCACCCAGTCTTTCACACGTCCTTACTGAAGCCATATGTACAGACCTCTCGAACTAACCTTCGGCCCAAACCAGTACTCGTCAATGACCAACTGGAGTATGAGGTCTCCAGGATTTGCGATTCTAGATATAGACGTGGCAAACTCCAGTACCTGGTGGAATGGAAAGGATATCTCCCTCAGTGAACACACTTGGGAACCTATCTCAGATCTAAATACCCCCAGGTTACTCAGAAGGTTCCATCTCATACACCCGGGCAAACCCGGTGGAACGAGTTTCCGGAGGAGGCATGCTGTCATGAACCATCAAACTCGCCCCTTCTGGTCCTCCTGGTCCCTGACACGTCGGGCCTTACACTCCATAATACTACCAACATGGCGGCAAGCTCAGAACGCTGCTCACCAGTCTTCACGTTCTACGCAGCGTCCTCTATAAAGAAACCACACCCCGCGGCCCTGTGCATCTCAACGCTGCTACTAGCTGTGATCGGACGTGTGCTCCGTACCTTCTCTTGTGCTACTTGCTATCCCCTGGCCCCTGGATTCCCTTCTCCCGACTTCTTCCTTCTTATCCAATCTTCCCGGAATCCCTGCATCGCTTCCGCGTGCCCCCCTACTCCTTCTTGAATATTCCCGGAGTTTTCCTTTGATCCTGGACATCGAAGCTGAACGTAATCTGGAAGCCGAGGACGGCCGAGCGGGCTTATTTAAGTCCCGAACCATACGAATTAAGACTCCGCCTAAAGAGGACATCAGGCAACACAGACAGGTGAGAAGGGGGGAAACCTGTGACAATGACTCGCTGATACTGCTGTCTGTGGGATGGGGTGGGAGGCAGTGGACCCGCGCAGTGTGACGGGTTAAATCACTGGCACTGCAGAACAGAGTCTTTAGAACGAGTATTGACGACGACATCCGGACTTTGTTGCGTGCAAATAACACTGGCACAGTATTGCAGGGTATGCTTTGGCAAAAGTTTAAGGTCTTCATCAGGGAGATGGTGATATCCATAGAGTTTGGACCCAGCCTCTTGATCTGCAATGATTGTACTATATCTCTGCTAATAAGAGAATGTACGATCTGTGCTTTCCAGGACTTAAATAAAATGTTTTACAAAAATAAATAGCAAGTGAAAGCATTTTGGAGTGAGCAGAACTTTGTGTTGTATTCAGAGCAAAGCTTGGCTACAAAATGAAACGTGCTTATTTTGTATTTTGTTTTGGAAAATCCGGCTTTAAATCTGGGGAGGGGGATCCAAACCTGGTTACAAGGATACTTGGTTACCAAGTTGATGTTTGAGAATTAATGTTATTTTCTTAAACCTCTATTGCCCTATGATACCTTTATGAGTTTGATGTATGTATACGTGTGAGGGACAGATTCTTTTTACTAGAGTGTTTTCCTTTAGTCTTAGTTTGATAGGCAGGGAAATCCTTTTTCGATTCCAGAACTTGCTCATTTCTTTGTTGGAATGTTGTGTAAAACCTTTGCATGCAGTATAGAATAATCTTGGGCTCATCAAGTTGTTGCTGGAGGCTCTGAAACAGGCCCTGAACAAATTCTTCCAAATTGTGGTCCTTTACATGCTTTGGAATTTTCAAGTTCTCCTAATTTTGACATTGTTCCAGTAGAAATGGTTTTCAGCTACGTCCTGTTTTGTAAGAATTGCTGCCATCTATCTGTTCTCCCTTCCATTTCTGCCTGTTAATGCATCTGATCCCAAAGGATGACCTCAGCTTATTCCAGATGTTTTTTTGGAAGCTGAGACATGCTTATTAATTTCTGCAATTGATATGGAGAGCTTTTCTTTCCTAACTTGCTCTCATGCTTTAATATCTTTATTGTTACTTTACTTTAAGTTATTTATATAGCGCAACCATGGACCCTTAAAAAAAGACAGAAGTACATTGTGCGGGGGCTAAGAACCAGTACTAGTCTAGGATCGAAGGTCAAGCTGCCTCAAGGATTAAGAGAACAACTGAGTTTTCAGTTAAAAAAAAAAAAAGAATTCAAAGAAACCAGGCCACGCAGCTCCAGAGGGAGCAAATTCCAAGCCTTAGGGGCTCCAGAGAACAAAGCTCTGTGTTCTACCTTGCATCTGGGAGAAAGTAGTTCTGATTGTTTGACCTATGGGTTCTGCAGTTAACCTTTTTGAGAATAAAGTCTTGTAAATATGAAGGCATGAGGCCCAGTCTGCATTTGAAGGTAATAACAAAGAGTCGGAAACAGACTCACGCTTCCAGGGGAAGCCAGTGCAGGGAGCGTCTAGCCTCGAGAAATGATCCCGGCGAGATAGTCCAACGACCACTCGAACCGCACCACCATTCTGGACGACTTGGAGGCTATTGACACCTGCTTTACAAAGACCAACCAGGACACTGCTACAATAATCTAGCTTTGCGCCAATAATAGCTCTGGCTATAGTTTCAGCGTTCTCCTGGGATATGAAAGGTCTAAGATGTGCCAACAGCTTGACATAGCAGACAGGTGCCGAAGACAAAGCTGCCCACATGGGCCTTCCTGTTCAGCAGTTGATCAAGGACCACTCCTAAGATTTTAACTTTCACCAATGGGGTTAGTTTAACTTCCCAGGTGAAAAACAGCCATCGGAGGGGTCCAGCTTTCCCAACATCAATGGGGTACCCACAATCCTGAGCTCTGTTTTTCCTCTATTTAAAGAAAGGTTTTTATGAACCAGCCAGTTCTCTATCAAAGAGTAAACTCTATCGAGTTCCTCTTCATCTTTTCAGTGAGTACCAGTCATAGGTATAACACATTGGGTGTCATCTGCGTAATTGGAGAACATCACCCCCTCCTGCTCCAAATGGGAAAAGTAGGTGACCATGAAGATGTTATATAAGCAGGGAGAGATGCTCGCTCCCTGCGGCACCCCAAAATTGACTAAGACCGGAGAGGCCTCTGCCACCTCCGAGAAGACACGAATTTCCCTATTATCCAAGAAGGAGCTGACCCGTTGAGCCGCAGATGGAGAAAAGTTGGCCATCTCTGCCATTCTGGAGACCAGAATGGCATGGTCAACCAAATCAACAGACAAATCAAGAGATATAAGAAGAGAAGATAGACCCTTGTCATTACCTCCCATAAGTCTTGACTTTAGCTCCAATAAAGAAGTCTCAGTTCCAAAGCCCTTTCTGAATCCTTATTGAAAATGATTCAGAATTGGGAACTTTTACAAATGTTGCGAAATCTGGCTGTATGCAATACGGTTGAGGATTTTTAGCAAAAAATGTCTTTTTGTTATGGGCCTGTAATTAAGTGGATCATCCAAATCACAAAACGTTTTTTTCAGGATGGGGGTGACCCAAGGCTTTTTTTTATATCAGCAGGCACCTAACCCTCCTGTAAAGAGGAGTTTATAAATTTACAAATGGCATTCAGCAGTACAGGAGGACATGATTTGATTATCATGGAGGAGCAGGGGTCTCCCTTACATCTGGTTGCCTTCAATTGCTCGACCACCGCTGCTAATTTATGAACCCCAATAATGGAAGAATTAAACTGGGGAATCAAAGAGCATCTGACATTAGACTACATCCCTCTGCTGCTAAGAGCTAATGGTTGTAAGTCTTTTTTCACGGCTATGTTGGACCTGATGCACTGCAACTTATTTTGCATCGCATTTAGAATTTTCTGGCACCAGGGTGCAGCCTTTGTAGGGAGGGTTAGCAAGAGGCTGAGACGTTTTCTCTTGTTCATTCAGAATTTTGAAAAGTTCTCTAACATCAGACTTAGCATTCTGAATTCTTGCTTTATGGAAGTTTTTCTTCACTTCCCTAATCTCCAATTTACCAGCTGCTTTATAGTCTGCCAAAGATTGAGGACACTGATTAGCTTTCCAGGAATGAAAAGCCTTCAAAGTAGCAGATTTTAATTTTGAAGATTCAAAGAGAACCATGGATTAGTTTTCTTCCCTTCAATATTTTTTCTTGGTTTTAGAGGGGCAAGAGAGTTAGTGATAGAGTCCAAGTTAGTTATAAGAGATTTAGACATAAGCAGCCACTGGCACAGAATCTCCAAAGTTAATGGCAGGATCAAGTAGGGGTTTGATTTTTTTTTTTTGTGCATAAGAAACTTCAGATTCCTAGCCAATGAATTCCTAGCCGTGTCTTCCTATTCTTCATATTTTATTTATTGGAAAGGTTGCCATAATAGAAAAATGTACAAACGCATGATCGGACTAAGGAGAGACAGAGAAGTCCTGGCTGGTAGTATTGACTGTTGAAACCCAATTGTATGACCCAATTGATGGGTACCAGAAGCATCATTTGCTGATCGTTCTTGGTGGCTGAGACATCCCCTTGCACCCGAGTCTCAGTGGTCAAAGACATTTATGCAGCCACCTGCTGGGATTGTTGTCTCTTGCCTGTTAAGAGTTTTAATTTTTTTTCCAAATGGAACTTTGTTAGCATTTTCAGTAATACTATACAACTCCCCACAACTCTCCCCGCCCCAAACACCACACCGCTTAACCCCCCGAACTGTCCTCTCCCTCCGCCCTACCCCCCTGCAGCAGCTCACTTCAATAGTGTCTGGGGAAAAAAGGTCCCCTTCCATTGGAACAGTTTCACAGTTTCCAGGTTGGTTACACAGCTATTCCCCACTATTCCACCGTCTCCAGGTGATATCGACATTTGCAGGCCTCCCCCTCATGAACCCCTCGCAACAAGTCCCCAATGGTCCATCACACCCCCTCCTCCATTTCAAATGTTGATCATGGGCCATATTTTTCTCAAAAAAGGGGACCCACAGGCCTTCGATAGTAGACCGGGATTAGTCTAGAAGGTGTGTTAGGAACTCTGTCGTAGATGGCACTGACCTTCGCCAACCACTCTTTTTCGTTTGGGAGGGGCACCCTCTTTGATCGCTAGGCCAGACAAACACCTAGCTGCCAATAACACAACCTGTACCATGTGCCCCTCCTCCATCTTGTTCCCCTCCTCCTCTAACCCCACTCCAAAAAGGAGGAACCACAGTGAAAGCCTTCTGTCAATCCCATCGACCCCCTTGATCTACGCTAAGACCTCCTTCCTTGTAGGCTTGTCCCCTAGGGCACCCATATCACATCTGGAAGTAGTTCCCCTGCACCCGATGACACTTCCAACATTGTGGGTCGTGCCCCACGTACATTTTGGCCAACACCTGCACACCTGCTCCCTCCTTTCCTGCCACTCTCTGGCCGGCCTCTCTTGGCCCTCTTTCTGTGCCCACCTGTGAGGCTAAAAACCTCAGGGTCATCTTCGACTCCACACTCTCCTTCTCTCCTCACATCTCTGACTTCTCTAAGAAGTCACACTACCAGCTGCACCTCCTCAGAGGTATTCTTCCTTTCCTCTCCTTCCCCCAGAAGCTCACTGTCTCCAGAGCTCTGGTTCTCTCTAGGCTGGACTATTGCAACAGACTCTTCTTTTTTTTTTTGTCAATATCTTTTTTATTGAAACAACGATCAAACATGAAACTCATCACGTAAAATATAACAGAAATAGAGCATTAATCACTTCTCTTAATCAACGCTTTGAAATTTCATTTTAACCTAGTTACAATTCATCTGTTACTAATAACTTCATCATTACGCTCAGGGAAGAAACTTGAATTAACACAACATAAAACCACAGAGGGAAGAGACCAAACGAAACAAAAAAATAAAAAAAAAACACCAACACCATTAACGACATTGCCCTCTGAGAGGGTATATTCCGCTCAAGTCCAGGCTTCCGCACATGGAGTGCTCAGTCCTTGCCCAAGGCTTGTCATGGTTTAAGGAGGAACTTGACCAGTCTAGGCTGGAAAAACAAATGTTCTTTTTCAGCTACGTATTCCAGGAATGGCCCACAGATGCGGGAACACTTGGATGTCTTGCCCTCCATTGTGGCCGTTAGTTTTTCCATTCCAAGCAGTTCCTAAACCTTCACCCACCAGTAGGCTATATGAGGGCCCTCTAACTCTTTCCAGAAGCGGGCCCGTGTGAGGCGAGCTTCCATAAGTAGTTGAGTAATCAGATCACCTCTGGGGCCCGACCGCGGGTAAGACCCATCATCTGGTGTATCACCCAGCAGCATTATTAGTGGATCCATGGGTAGCAAAGCCCCACATATGTCTTTGATCTAATTTCCAACCTGAAGGATTGTATGATCGGGTAATTCCATCACAGATGACCCAGGTCTCCCTTCCCCCCACATCCATGCCAGCACGTGTCAGGATAGTCTGGGTTCATCCCATGTAGCTTCTGCAGGGAGAAATACCATCGAAAACAGAGCTTAAGCGCACCCTCACTTACTGCCATGCTCCTTAAAGATCTATGAGCCCTACCCCAAATCCTCTGCCAGGATTCTTGGGATCCAGCGATCCCCAGATTCCTCTCCCATGAAAGCATATAGGGGAGTTTCTCATCTTCCGGAACATTTTCCAGGAGACGGTAACGGGTAGCTATTGTGCGGGCCTGCTGACCTTCTGAAGCTGTTAGTTCCAATCCCGTGGGGGACCTAGTGGCTGCCCTTTTCGTATTTGGGTTAGTTATCCAATGGCAGAGTTGTATATATCTAAACTTTTCTGTTTCTGGAAGATTAAACTTCTCTTTGCATTGGGCAAAAGTCAGGGGCGAGTTGTCCGCGTAGAGCTCTTGTAGTCTCAATGACTTCCTATTTGACCAGAGCTGATATGAGTTGGGTTGAAGCCCAGGGGTAAATGCTGGGTTCTGCGTGACAGGTGAAAGTGGGCCCAGGCCTTATGTGAAACCTCTCTGCGAGCAGAACTTATCCCACCACCGAAGTGTAGTTATTGTGGTGGGGAGGAGGGATCCCTGATAGGTGCGTGCCTCCCGTGGGAGAAATGGCAGATGACAAAGAGGGGCCCAGATAGATTGCTGTTCAATATCCTGCCATTTGGGGGGCTCTACTGGATTAGTCCAGCTCAGGATGGTAGCGTTTTGGGGTGGTCAAAGATATCTTGGGATAGAGGGGAGACCCAGGCCCCCTAGCATCTTCCCCCGAGTTAGGAGCTTATGCTGAATTCTTGGTGTTTTCCGCTGCCAAACAAAGCGGCCTATTTCTTTCTGTAGCTCAAGGAGATCTCGCTCTGGGATCAATATAGGGAGGGCCTGGAACGTGTATAAAAGCCTAGGGAGCAAGACCATTGTAATTGCGCTGATGCGTCCGAGCCAGGATATTTCTTGTGAGAACCATCTCTCTAGGGATTCTTTAGAATCTTTTAATAGACTAGGGATATTGGCCTTCATCAGTCCTGCAAAAGTTGGGGACAAGTGTACTCCGAGGTAGGTAATAGTTGTACTCTTCCAGCTAAGAGAGTAAGTATTCTGAAAGGTGATCAGAGTGTCAGGGGCTTCCTACAGGTTCAAGCCAGTTGATTTGGCCGTATTTATTGTAAACCCCCGAGACCAACACAAATTGGGCGAGCAGGTCCATAAGGGGAGGCATTGAGGTTCTGGCCTCTCTCAGAAAGCAGAGCACATCATCTGCGTATAACACAACTTTGTGACGTTGCCCTCCTACTTCAAACCCCTGAATCTTTGGGTGGAGACCTATCCGCTGGGCTATGGGTTTTATTGCTAACGCAAATACCAATGGGGATAAGGGGCAACCTTGTCTGGTTCCTTTTACCAAGGCTATCTGAGCTGTCCATTGTGAGTTAACTTGTATTCAGGTTGAAGGGATTTGAAAATTTGACAGGATTAATCTAAAAAATTTCGGCCCAAAGCTTTTTAACACCAAGTTCATATAGTCCAAGGACATGCTATCAAACGCCCTATGGGCATCTAAGGATAGCAGTGAGAGAGGGCCTGGGGTTGTGAGGGCAAGAGCTATCAAGTCTATTGCTGTGAAGATGTTATCATGTGCAGACAACCTTGAATGAACCAAGTCTGATCACTGTTATTGTTGGCAATACCTCCCCTAACCGCCAAGCTATAATTTTGCTAAAAAATTTTGCGTCAGTATTTAGCAAGGCTACAGGGCGGTAGGATGTGCACTCTGTTGGGTCTTTCCCAGGCTTCAGGATTAGGGTTGTAGCCGATTCTGCCATTGACTGTGTAACAGTACCTGTTTCCCATAGAAAGTTAAATAGCTTTGTGAGGTGGGGTGTGAGCTCTGTACAAAAGGTCTTATAAAATGTTTTGTAAACCCGCCTGGAACCGGGGCTTTACCATGGGGAATGGATTTGATTGTCATTTCTTTATTTTTTTATTTTTTATTTTTTTTTATTTATTTTTTTTTATTTATTTTTTCAAACCTTTAAAAGTGACGACATATGTACAAACAACAAAGCAACAATTAGACATACAAACAATCATCAGTAGTAGACTTTTGGGCGAGCTCCATTCACAAAGTTATCATACAGATTATACCGTGACAGGTTTTACTAATTTGTTTCCCCTACTGGTGCCATCATCAGACATTTTTCAATTTGCTCCAAAAAACGTGTTAATGGAAATATCAGTTTCAAGTCGGTTCCTTGGTACATCTGGTTCGACCAGTCATCAGCACAAAAGGATGGATGGATTACACTCCATGGGCCCAAGTGGATTGATCTTTCAGATTTCATCTTAGGGCAAAATAGCACTAAATGTTTGAGTGACTCTTTGGCTAGCAGACAAAGTCGACATTCGGGTTTTAGGTGCTCATTATTCTTCCATAAGCGAAGACGTTCAGTAGTTTTGAACAGATTTAGCCTGAACAGTAAAAACAGCTTTCTTGCTTGTGGATCTGGAAACAGAGTAATGTAACGCTGCTGGGTATTGAAGGCACGTGCTTCCAGTGGCACATCACACATCGATTTGGCCATCGCTCTCTTTGTGCATGTATGCTCCCAGTCGATGCGCCAGATTTTAAGCTTTGCCGCATCCAGATTTTCATGGAGCAACTCGCTCTTGATGTCGAAATTCTGTAGTAATTCTTCGCACCTGTTTGACCACATTGTGATGACATTGGAGTTACCAACTGAACCATCATAGAAGATGTCAAATTGAGGAATTTGTGCTCTAGAACATGTTTTACGATACAAGTTTAGTAGACTCCAGCTGATCCTGGCATGAATCGATATTATCGACAGTTCGTATCTTATACAGGCAGTCTTCACGCCTTTCGGGAGTGTTAATACTTTGGACCAAAAGCAGTTCTCTAAAGAGTCCCAAATTTCATAAGAACAGCCGAAAGCATTTTCAGCCCCGTATGTCAGTACAGGGATTACCTTCTGATGGTAGAAGGCCAGCACAGGTTTTAATGAGAATTTACCATATCTTTTGTGGATAATTAGTGCCTGGTTTGCTAGTTGTTTGCATTTTCTTCTTATGTCAGCCTGCCACGGTCCATCCGTTATTGATGAGCTTATGAGCATTCCCAGGTATTTAACACTGGCAGATATTTGCAAAGGTTCGTGGCCTAGCGTCCAGTTTGGGGTGGGTTTCCGCGCCACCCAGCCACCTTTTAGGTTTTGCAGGACCAGTATTTCACATTTTTTCGTGTTGATCAGTAGTTGATTAGATGTAACGTATTGTTGAACTGCGTTTAACTTTCTTTGTAGCCCAATGGGCGTCCGGTTCAGGATGATCAAATCATCAGCATATAGTAGCCAATTTAAGTGTGATTTGGCCACTTTCGGCGGAAATGATTTTGTTGCTCCAATTGTTTCACCTATGTCCGATTATAAAAAGGCCGAATAGTACTGCAGCTAACGGACACCCCTGTTTGACTCCTTTGAAGGTGTTTATTGCTTTGGATAATTGCCCTAATTGATCCAGCCTTACCCGGAGAGGTGTTTGTGTGCAGTTCTTTGATTGCCACTATTAAATCTGACGGGCATCCCCAACGCTTCAGTTTTTCCCACAGGATCGCTCTATTGATGGTGTCAAAAGCATATGAAAAGTCTATAAAAGCTAGATAGACCTTCGTGTTTGACTTTATCGCTTCCATTTTAATAATGCTTAGCAGGAGTAAATTCAGCCAGCGTCCCACCTGCTTCACGAAACCTGATTGGCGCTTATCCACGTGGTTCGAAGTTTGTGACCAGGCTACGAGTTTTTGTTGGAGCATCGTGGCGTAGATCTTACCTAGGACGTCTAATAGAGCAATTGGACGATAGTTTTTCGGGTTTGCTCTGTCGCCTTTTTTGAAGATAGGTACAACTATTGCGGTCTTCCAGGATTTTGGCGTCTGGCCACTTAAATTTACTTGATTAAACGTTACACAGAACTCTGCCCATTGCTCTGGATGTTGTTTTATAGTAAAATTTGTCAGGCCATCAGGACCAGGTGCCCGTGAATTTTTCACTTTTTTAATGATGGTCACTATTTCATCTTTTGAATAAGACAAGTCCCACGATTTAGGCGTTAGTTTAACAGGGCCGTCAGTTGAAACAGATGCTTTGTATAAACCTTCAAAGTGAATTATCCAATCAGATTCAGACACCATACAGACTTGTATGGCTTTTTGGGGGGCGTGCTGATTGTTCATAAGCCTCCAAAAGTCTCTAGAGTTCTTGTTTTTTAAGACCGTCAACATCTGTTCTGCATCGTTTTGGGCCATTACATGCTTATGAGCTTTTAGCCAGTTTTTGTATCTCTGCTTAACCGCCTTTACGTCACGTAAGTATGTTGTGCCCTTTGTACACTTCAGCCTTCGGATGTCTTGACGCATAAGATGCTTTTGTGTCAGCAATTCCCGGTCAAAGCAGTGTTACAAAGGCCATATTTTTAAAGCCCGCTTGCTTGAGTTTATAGTGTATCAGAAGATGATCATAGTCAACGTTTGGGCAGGTCTTGCAGTAGAGATTTACCAGATGTTCCACATCATGTGTTTCAAGGCTCAATCTTACTCTATTGGAAACCACCTGGATTTGATGGGGCCATAGCTCTGGTTTCTGTTTTGTCATAGTTGTAAATTCTGTTATTAGCATGTTGTGATCGCTTTCCGTCTTTTCAATAATTTTCAGCGAGGTTATCCGAGGGTGTAGGGCTTCTGATACAAATATGTAGTCAATTGTTGACCTT
Organism: Ambystoma mexicanum; assembly: GCF_040938575.1. Classification (NCBI taxonomy): domain Eukaryota; kingdom Metazoa; phylum Chordata; class Amphibia; order Caudata; family Ambystomatidae; genus Ambystoma; species Ambystoma mexicanum. Next base: position 907,748,934 of record NC_090935.1, on the reverse strand, counting down.
TGCCCATCACGATGCCACGTGGGGGCTGTCGGCATATCGTCACAAGTGTTACCATTTAGAAGTTGTACGTTTCTTAGGGTCAATTCCTCCGACCACGACTTGGCCAAAGAAGTTTTTTCCGGGCCTGATGGTTTAAAAAGGTCGATGTTTAAATCACTACAGATGAGAATGTTCGGCCAGCCATTTGTTTCCAGCAGTTCATCAACTATTTCCATAATCTGATCGATGAATATCTGTTTTCCAGCATCGTGTGGTACCAGTACAGGTTTACAACACAGAACTGTTCCATAGGCGACCCTTCGTGTTTTAGTTTTGACATTAATGTTGCTTGGATGAAAGGGGAGTAATTGGTTGAACTCGCAATTCTCCAGCCTGAGGATTTCCTAACCATGGTGGCCAAGCCCGACATCGGGCGTCCTTTTAAAGATTTTAGAGCAGGGTTTAAGGCCACCTCAAAGTCGTCCATTACTGAGTTTCTCGTAACCAGGTTTCCTGGAGACAAGCGATGTCGATTGATGCAAGCCAGTTTGATTTAAACAGGTGTGAAAAGCCACGAGTGTTCCACAAAGCCAATCTACACCGAGCTTTAGGGGCCTCATTCCGGCATTATTGGGGATTTTTGCTGCACAAGGCTGCAGACAACCATTGCCACTCTTGTTTACCGCCACTAGGGCTGAAGGATTTATTACTAGGAACACTCGATCCACCTTGTTTGGCGTTACAGAGTATAGTCATTCGTATATTCTCTTTTTGTTGCTCCCTCTCAGAGACCTCCAGTGTCTGGTCGTGGCAAGAATTACCCAGTTGATTCTGTTTGGTTCCATCCAAGGGTGCCTTCTGAATTGATGAACAAGGGGATGCTTGAACGTTGATGACACTCTGATCCATGGGTTTCGGCATACTCACACACGCGTCCTTACTTAGGACTTTGTGGGTGTATGGGACCTCAATTCTATTGGATGTTTTATGAGAGGATTCAGAGTATTTAAAGACTTCAAAGCCAAGGGAAAACGGAGCGATATTGGCGTCCAGTATTGTTGAAGCAACAATAGGTGACGAGACGTGAAGCACCACCTTATCGTTCCTTTTTTCGTTGAAAAATCCACGATCATCAGATCATTTGAACCTATGGCCCGTAGGGCAGGTACAAGATGTAAAAGCCTGATTATGTTGCCTCGGTTCAGTATTAGATTATCAGAGGAATCTAGCCTTTCAATGACCAATTTGTAGATGGGGCACTTCGATCTAGCTCCTCCCGACGTTCTGGGCTGAAACAATCGAGCGTCATTCAGGGAAGCCTTTGAATTGTGTACTTGACACTCACCATGGTGAATCATATCAATATCTGAGATTTTTACTGTATCGTTATGCAGCCTTGCTACCGCCAGATTAGCGGGGACATACGGATTAGTCAGAATATTTCCAGGGGACGACGACCCCTGTTCCGTAGTGGCCCGCATCCTTTTTTCGTGTAGGGTCATAAACACAGGACTGTTCGACGATTTCAGCTGCCCCTGATGGACTTCCTTTTCATTAATTATTTGACAGGTTCTTCTTGCAGAGGACCATGCATTAAGAGTCGTTTGCGTGCCAGTCACGGAACAAGAGCTTAAATTGATGATACGTGGAACAGTTTGGATAACAGGAAGTTCATTTCCAGGGCCATGTGCTGGAGCATCGATGTTAATTTGTTTGACATTCTCTACGTCTATCAAGGTGTGGACGACGTCTCCCTCTTGATTCTCATGGGAAGAGGTGGCCTCCGCATCGTGAATATCGTGTGTTACTTCGTCGTATGTTGATAGGTTCAACAGCTCACTTGATAAGTCGTGGTTCGAACCTGACGCGGCCACTGCGGCAGGTGTTACAGGGACTTCTGTGTCTAAGGGTTTATTTTGCGATTTCCCACTGATTGAAGAGGCTGCCTTTAGACACTTGATGATGTTGCTTGCCACGTTCTGGACCACGTTTATGTTACGTAGAAATTTCCGTGCACCATGCAGTGCCTTGTTTCTAAGACCTTTTTGATTTTTAGGTTTCTTCACCTGTTTTGCAGGTGGAATAGCCAAGGGCTTTGAGGTCGACACCTTAGGTTGTGACACCTTGTTGAAGACCGAATAAGTGGGTATTGAAGTCACTGCAGATATTGCAGAGGGAATAGTTGTAGAAGCTTCAGCGCCCAGATCTCCCTGAGAGGAAGATGCCACCTGGGAGTCTCGTAGTGCTTGGTTGAAATTTCCCCTCGCCTGTTCAAATGCAGTGTTGAATGAAATGTCAGAAGTAATATCTTTGGATGTTGTCATCATTATAGGCAAGGGTTCTGCGTCTTGCGTGGGCAGATTCCCCGTTATGTGTATCAAACTTGGGGGAATGACCTCACTTATGGTTGGCGAAGTTGCCAGCTTTCCCAGTATAGCATCCGTCGAGACCAACGGGCCTGGGTGCGCATCTTCATGGATTACAATCACGTCTGACGGCTCTTGAGTGTTTTGGTTTACATCCCCTAAACAGCGTTCATTTAAGGACTTATTGCATCGAGTCAGTGTCTTGCTCACAATTGGTGGAGTGATTTGATGCTTTTGCCGGTTTGAAGTGAGACCATCGTATTTAAACAAAGCTAGCGCCTCTCTCGCTACTTCAGCCAAGAGTTTTTTGTCAATTGCATCGTTTTTCCTTTGCTCTTTTAACAACGTACATGATCCGTCTAGTCTTTTCAAACCTTCTTGTTGGTCATTGTAAGACTGATCACAGACTTGTTCAATCCGGATTAATTTCGAATGCATTAGAGCCACGACAGTTGTCAAGTCCTTAGTGGCTTCATGCAAGGCTTCATATAGTTTCATATAAGGGGCCATAGACATCATCATAGATGAAATTATTAGGGTTTGTAGCTCAGTCTGAGGCATAGTGGCTCTGTTTTCAGCACTGAACACTGGTGGCTGAAGTCGATTGGCCATTTCCGATTTTTCTCTAATATGGCGTATTTTCGGAAATGGACGTTCCATCAACGAGGAGTCTTGTGAGTCTTCCCTCGTGTGATTCACAATTACTTGGAGTTTGATTGTTGATTTTGAAGCGTTTGTAGCACACCTTAGACCATATGTCTTCATTTGCGCCACTTATGATATGATATGGTATTTGTAACGCGCCTATACACAAGTGTTTCAAGGCGCGACGAGGCAGGGAGGGAGGGAAACAAGGGGAAGACAGACAAACGATCCTACTAGGCCAGGTGTCATTCAGATCGCGCAAGTGCAGAGGTAAGGGGAAAAGGAGAAAGTGCAGGGGGAGGAGGTGGGGGGGAAGTGCAGTACAAGGTAAGTAGCGTAATAAAATAATAAATAATAAATAAAAAGGGCCAGCTGGTGGCAAGTGCGAGGTAAGTGCAGAGCAAGTGCTGGGAAGGGGGGCTGTAGGGATACAGTGACAGTCCCACAGTGCAGGGGGAGCTAGGGAGGCAGTGCAAGTGGAGAGTGGCTGGGCCCTGGACCGAGGTCGCTGAGAGTGGCCCAGATGCAGGTTTAGTGCAGAATTCAGTGGGGAGTTAAGCAGGTTTAGCAGGGGAGAGGGAGAGAGAAGGCAGAAGCGAAGAGGAAGGTTTTGAGGTACTTCCGGAACCGGAGATGGTTCTCCTCAAGTTTCAGGGAGGCAGGAAGGCTGTTCCAGAGGGAGGCCCCTGCTGCGGAGAGAGATCTACCCCCAGCTCGTTGCTTCGAGAAGCGGCTGACCATGAGGGAGTTGGAGACGGATGAGCGAAGGGCTCGTGAAGGAAGATATTTAGGAAGAGAGAGTTGAAGGTATTTAGGCCCCAGGCCCCAGAAGGCCTTGTGGACAATGCAGAGGGTTTTGAACTTAATCCTCGCAGCCACTGGGAGCCAGTGAAGAGATTTCAGTCCTGGAGAGATACGGTCCCTGGGCTTGAGGCCAAGGACAAGTCTCGCAGTTCTGTTCTTAGTTGTGATATTTGCCTTTTTGTGGTGTGTTTATCAGGTTTCAACGTAGGAGAGGTAGGACCTTTCTTAGTGTTTGCAGGGCACTCTTTATTCATTGCTACTGAGTTTTCCAGAACCTTTGTCACGACACTTAAGGAGTTTCTCCTGTTATCAGTAAACGGAGCACTTGGGTCAACTTGTGTCATACACACAGGTCTGTCGGAGTGGGGATCATATTGGCGTTGGACACGGTCTTGACCCCAGCTCATCACAGACTGTGTAGAGTGAGCAATCTCATCAGTTGAGAAAGAGCGACAGAAAGCCATGCGGGACAGATGAACGGGAGAACTGGCACTTAATGGAGTAGGCTGGGCGGGGCTACTACCGTGGTCCAGCACACCAGGAGTCGCTGCAGACAACAGAGGCGATCCGTCACTCCAGCTATCCGCCTGGCTCGTGCATACAGCAACGAGCACACCTCCAGACCCGTCAGGGGCGCGCTCTCCCACAGGCACCGCCCCCAGGTGAACCTCCGCGGGAGAAACGACGGCTCGCCCGCCAACATCGCCGGCTCCGGGGCCCTGCACCCCCGCCACGCCGGCCAACCCCCCGCCACCACCCGCCTCATCCAGAAGCGGAAATTCGGACAACCCAGCAGCAGGTAAGCCGACCGGTTTTTCAAAAATCATACACGCGTCCTGAACAGCAATGCACATGTCACCTTCACATACGCTGGTGCCCACAGATAACAGGCCCGCCTGTGGAGCTACTGAGGGGACCTCGACACAGATCACGTTCTCATTCAACAGGTTCACATGTGATAGGGGTCGCGCCGCTCCACAAAGTTTTAAATCAGACGACACCACGTCTGAGTGAGGTGTGCAATTTTCGGACGTGCGAATGAAATCTCCGGCGTCGGGTGTTTCCTGGCGAACATAAAGCAGCTCATGAACAACAGAGTCAGGGTTTGAGGAACATTAAAAAAATCGGCTTACTTTTCTTGCCGGTGTACGCGGAGTGATTTCATGCAGCGCCTTCTCCTCGCGTCGTATTTGCGTCCTTGTTCTCAGGGCAGTTGGAATGGAGTCCGACATGATTGATGTGTCCTGGCTCCCCAACTCGCCAAACAGCCAAACAGCTGGGATATCTCAGCCCTTCTCTCCTTAGGGCTTAACACCGCAAGGGCGGTGGAGGCGGCCACTTATAGTCAGCTGCTGAGAGTCAGCAGAGTTGGTTAAAGGCACACGCACCTCCTCTTCTCTACTCTGGGTAACAGCCAAACAGTGGAGATATCTCAGCCCTTCTCTCCTCAGGGCTTAACGCCGCAAGGGCAGTGGAGGCGGCCACTTATAGTCAGCTGCTGAGAGTCAGCTGAGTTGGTTAAAGGCACACGCACCTCCTCTTCTCTACTCCGGGTAACAGCCAAACAGCGGGGATATCTCAGCCCTTCTCTCCTCAGGGCTTAACGCCGCAAGGGCGGTGGAGGCGGCCACTTATAGTCAGCTGCTGAGAGTCAGCTGAGTTGGTTAAAGGCACACGCACCTCCTCTTCTCTACTCCGGGTAACAGCCAAACAGCGGGGATATCTCAGCCCTTCTCTCCTCAGGGCTTGTCATTTCCACTTCTTGTGCAGTTATCGGGTCTTCCAAAGGGTCTTGCAGGGCCTGTGAAACTTGTGGGAGGTACGCTTTTGCTATGAAGTCTTTGGAGGTTTGTGAATCTCCCGCATGTGGAGTTGCTTGTTCCCTGAAGAATTATTCAATAATTTGGAGCTTGCCATCTTCCGAGGAGACGTACCTGCCTCTGTCATCTCGAAAGATGTCTATCCTGTTTTGTTTTGTCTGTTTTTTCAATTTAGCCGCTAATAATTTGTTGGCCTTGTTCCCCCTCGTGTAAAAATATTGCTTAGTGAGCATACTATGGTAGGCTGGCTTCCCTGTGTGGTGTGCTTCCAGCACCTTCTTGGCTATCCGCAGGTCTCTTAAGGAGCACTGCGAGCCCTTTTCTTTATGTATCTCTTCATTCTCTAGCTGCACCTGCAGGAATATACTGGCCCTCCCCCTTTGTGTCGCCTGCTCAATCAGATGCCCCCTAATCACTACTTTGCTTGCCTGTGTCGTTCTCACTATAATACAATTCCATGGTCTCCCTTATATGAGTTTGGATTAATGGGTCTTCTAATAAGAAATCATTCAATCTCCAAGGGGGCTTTTGGGGTGGGGCTGCCTGAAGTGGGGACATTGTTAGTCTCACTGGGGCGTGATCTGAAAGAGCTTCTGGAAGTATTTCTGCGTCTATCACCGAAGGGATTAGTGAGACCGAGATAAAAAACATATCTAGCCTGGAGAACCCCCCGTGCACTGCCGAGAAGTAGGTGTAATTTCGCTCCTCTTGATGGCAATAATGCCATATCTCAATGAATGAGTGTTCCCGCAGTAGCGTGGTTAGTGCTCTAAAGTTACTCCTATCATTGGCCGTTGGGGGCAAGGTTTTATCCACTAAGGGGTTAATTACAGCATTAAAATCGCCACCCAAAATTATTTCCCCCTCTGCGTGGTCAGACAAAGCTTTAGATAATTTTGCGAAAAATATATCTTGCTTAGCATTCGGAGCATATATAGAAACCAATGTGATTTTGCGCCCATCTAACATGGCCACTACTAGCAAGAACCTTCGCTCCTCATCCCAAACCAACTACAGTGTCTTGAAGGGTGTGCCCTTGCGAACCAGGATGGCAACCCCTCGTTTCTTTAGGCCGCTGGAAGCAAAGAACTTCGTGGGGGTAGAGCCTATTGTTAAGGCGGAATTCATCAGCGGGCCGTAGGTGAGTTTCCTGGAGGAATAGGAATGCTGCATCTAAGGTTGCCAATCTATGGAACATTGCATTACGTTTTAAGGGGGAATTTAAGCCTTGCACATTAAGAGTGATACACTTAACGTTCGGGGTCGCCATACCAGGTTCGCTTAGGCTTCTGTATCCTGTTTGTGACAATGGTTCAACCCCCTGGGAGAGCCCCCACGCTCGACAACCAATTCCCGGCCCCCCTGAACATGTCCCAGGGATATCCTGCCTTCTGTAAGGGCAAACGATTAAGGCCTGGCGGGGGGGGTCAAGAAAGAGACACCCCAGGAGGCTCCTTGTTGTGGTGCAGCTTGCACTTATTGTGTGGTGTGTGGGGTCATAGCTCAAGGCTATTGACATCGTATTAAGAAGAGAACACAAAACATAAAAAAAACAATCAGAATAAAATGAGTGAAACAACATTGTTGAGGCTCTTGCCAGCCTCAATTCTCTAACTTTAACCAACCATCAAACATGTCGGGCGCCATCCACTCAGGTGCCCAAATCCGCTGGACAGCAAGAACTTCTATTACACTTAGTCAGCCTACCGTCTAGTATTCAAGAGCTACTGTTTCCTGGATTGCCCACCGGATTATAGGTTGAGCCACCATGAATCCCCCCATGGGCTCCCCAATCAGCGAGGGGCCAGGTGAGTGGTGTGTAGGGCCAAAAAGAGAGAAGAGGCGGGCCCATGACCCCCAATCCTCCCAATCAGACGTCCTGGGAGGCTTTACATCAAGGGGAGCACCATTAGTTAGGCATAAGTAAGTGGGGAGTCCAATTTTCCCCTTCCTGAATGTCGTTAGGTCAGATACCTCTCCAGTTCAGCCGGCCGTAAGGCTATCTCTCTCCAACGTCAGGGGGGCCTCAGGCTCACGCCGCCTGTCGGCCTCTTCCGTGCTTTCCGTTTCTTGGTGCGGGTTTGCCTCCAGACGACGCCAGCCCTGGGGCTTTCTCTGCTTGTCTTTTGGTGTGGGGCTGAAGGTGGGATCCCTCAGGTCCTGGGTGCAGGGCCTAGAGGAATCTTCACTGGGTGCCTCCGACATAAGACCTTTTGCCTTGTGCTCGGAAGAGATTACATAGTGTTCTTGCACGGGAATCCCCAGCGATACCGAATCTTTTTAGCCCTCAGCCAGGCCATCACCCTCTGTAGCCATCTTCTGTTTGCTAGGGTATACGGGGAAAGATCTTGAAAGAGCTGTACTTTCGCCCCTCGAAATTGTATTGAGACTGAGTTCCTGGCTGCCATCATGATCGCCTCCTTCTGATGGAAGAAATGCACACGAGTAAGGACGTCCGGCAGTAGGTTTCTTTTGGCCAGATGTCTTCCAGCTGTTCTTCAATGATCCTCACCCTTTCTGTGAGGACCTCGCTGTCATGCGTTTGCTCACAGGTTATATTTTCCAGCTCGTTGACTCTGGTCTCCAGACCCCCTAGATGTGACGTCAAGTCTGCAAGTGACTGGGCTAGAGAGTCTTTAGAGGTTTTAATTTCAGTTTTAATTTCCTGGGTGATATCTTGTTTAAAGGACCTTAGCATCTCCTCAAAGTCCTCTCTGGAAAGGGCCATGTTTGAATGCTGCATCAGAGACGGGACTGGGTGAATATCAGCTGTAACTATGTGTGAGCAGGATGAGGTTGCTGGCTGCGGCGTCAGGAAGGCCTGTATACCATACACTTTGTGCTTTCCTGCAGTTTTAGGCATTGCCAGTAGCTCTATTATGAACTGCGTTAATGCGCTTACAGCCCAGAGGGTTGTGTTTGAGTGGAAGGAGCAAAGTGGGAACCTCCCCAGCAGGTACTGATCCTAATTCCCCGGCTTGGGCCGTAAGAGGCAGTGGGGGATTTCTTATTTCTTTACTTCAGGCTCCCAAACTTTCTCTGGGGATGGTTCAGCTTGTGCGGCTCATGCTGCCCACATCAAACCTCCGGAGGGCCCAGGACGGGTAAACGCACGTTGTTCTCCCGAGCAGGCTTCTTAATGAGAACCCCATAAACATGCAGACACCCACCTGCTAGCGGCTGCCTGCGTGCCGGAATCTTCAGTAGTTGTGCGCGGACAATTCGAACTGGAAGGCAGCCCAAGCCTGGAGCCTGCACCTGGTGTCTGCTCGGTGTCTCCCCAGGTCCCTACGGGTCCTCATCAGGGTCCGGCTCCACACGGATTTTCGGCGGGTGGCAAGCGACCATGAAGGAGGGGCGCGGCACAGGGTGTAATATCCCTGCATGCCCCAACTCTCCTGTGCTCCAGCGCAGGTGGCAAAGGCCTCCCCTCCTCTGGACCATGATGTAGAGCAGTGGCGCACAGTCGACCATCTGGAGCGCCAGCCTCAGGCGCGTCGGACCAGGAGAGGCGATCTACCCATGCCGTGGGCGCTCAGATCAGACCGCCGCTCCGTCTCCCACTCTCTTCGGCTGCGTGGCGGGATGTTCCATACTACGCGCCCCCTGTAAAGTTATGCCGGGGGCATCAGCCTCCTCCCCTCCAAACGGCACAGCTGGCGGGTCGCTGCAGTGAGATCTTGCCTCGTCGGCCAGCTTGCCCAAGTGCCGACGCAGCTCAGCAAACCGATTAGAGTTATAGTGCTCGCACACAGTGCCGGGCGCCGCCATCTTCTTCCAGGGCTGCACTGTACCGCTTTGCAGAAGGTACCTCCGGATTCGGGGCACTCAGCACCCCAATCTTCAGTCTGCTACTGTCGCTCTTTCCCCCACACCTTAGGAGTGAAAATCGGGCGCAAAGTCCTTATTTAATCCATCGGCGACTATTGATTTGGGCAGTGTTAGGGAGAATTCTCATCTAAGGCTAATTTCCCTCACCTAGTGAGTCCCTCAGCAGCTTTGCTGGATTTATGGAGTTTATTTTTTCCACTTGGTAAGAGTGTGAGCCTTTTTCCCACTTTTACATGTGTTTTGCCATGTGTATTTTTACTGTTTGTGATCTTAGGCTCTGGAGCACACCACTCCATGAGACCCACCTTTTTGTGTGTGTTACACCGCACCTTCATTGCAGTGACACAGGGTTGTCTTTGAGACTTCCCACTGACTCCTTTTCTTCTGGGGCTGACTACTGTCCCCGAGAAACAGGTAAAGTGTCATTTACTTTATGTAGTCATTTAAAACCACAGACCCAGTACACCCCATTTTACATGGAGTACTGGAAAGTGTCCATGCCTATCCCTTTTTGTCTTTGCCTCTCTGAGCTTTGTTTTGCTCTTTTAACATTTAGACTTGGCTGGTGGCAGTGGTATCTACCCCAACTTTTCTACCGCGATTATACTATATAAACGTGGTATTGTTCCAGGCTATTATATTAGCCTCGAACATAAATCCGCTTGACCAAATACTCTTTCTTTCGGCTCCAGTCGGGTTTATTCTCCATTTCTTTTGTTAAAGTCCTTCTTGTTTTTTACTTTGCGCGGCAAACCAGGTTTGCCTTCTTTGTTCACCGTCTTTTGGCGGGCTTCTGCAAAGAAGCCCTCCGCTTGGTGCCCTGGTGTCTAGGTGGGCTGTATGTGAGAGAGGGGTGTAGTCACCCCCTGCACAGGGTATCCTAGGAAACCCAAGTCACACTTTGCCATGATTGGCTGAGGTGGTTGTCCGGGCTGGACAACCCCCCTGCTGCGTGATTGACAGCCAGGCAGAGTGGGGGATTTTCGCATAAAAGGCAGGACTCTTGGGCTGGAAGTCAAGAGTCGCACTGGAACTACAAGGAACCAAAGAGAACTGGAGAAGAAGACGGCTGCTGCAACTATCGAGTCCCAGTGAAGCCCTAATGCCGTCCTGAGCTATCTACCCTTCAATGACCAGAGAAGATCCAGTCTGGAGTCTTCTTCCCTTGAGCCTGGTTGGGTCAACCAGCTCATCTTCCACAGCCAGAGGATCCTCTTCGTGGTCGAAATCGCTGCACACTGCTGTAGTGGTCTGGATTGCCATCTGAAGAGCCTATCCTGTTTTAAAGGAGCGCACCTTTTATTCACTGGCGCTGCTGCTGGCCTCATCCCTGGGTAGTGCAGATCACTCCAGACGTCCTCCTTCTTGTCCCCACGACTGAAGCTCTGGGAACTGTGAGACTGCGGGAAACTACCAGGAACAAATGCCGTGGCACCAGCTTCTTCAAAGAATAAAGGTACTTTGTCCAGCTTCGAGGAACTAGGGTGAACCCTTTTCTCCTCACCCAAGGCTTGCCCTGGTCTTCCTTCCCTCTTATAACTTTTGCTTCCTCTGTTGACAATATCCAAGCACTCTTGGCAACGTTGAATCTTGAGCTGTGTGATCCTCGACAACAGGAACCCGGTTCCACTTGACATTGGCGCTGGCCTATTGACTTTTATCTTCTTATCAGCAAGTGTTCTCTGGGTCTGTCTGCCTTGTCAAAAGTATTGCCTATGATTTTTGCCCTGAACTCTCTTTTGCTAACTCAGGTGCTAAGTGTGTTTTTACCCCGGTAACATTTCTTTCTGCGGATACGCGTATCTTTAGTAAGACCGAACTGTCATTACAGTCAAAAAGTGATTCCATATGTATTCCAGGTAACGTCTTCTGTTTCACAACACCGGTCCGTCAAACCATATGTGTAGTGTATTTTACGTGTGGTTTTAATTTAATAGAAGTGAAGTGTTTTATGAACTGATGGTTTAAAAATAAATGTACTTTTACTTTTTAACCAAAAACCTTGAGTCAGTGTTTGCTTGAGTCACAGTAATTGTAGTCCATGATGTAATCTCTACTACTGCTCATTTGCTCTTGAGATAAGTCTGGCTGCTCCGCTACTGCTACCACTTTAACAGTGTATTACAGGCTTGTACCAAAGGTGAACTTGTATTGCCACTTGTGGTCTTAATTGTGTGTAGTGGTCCCTAAGGACACAGCACAGGATTCTGCCTAACAGGCACCTTGTTGCGGAGCTCATGGTGAACACAGCCGCATGGCGCGCCGCCTGGCCAAGCCCCCCCCCCCCCCCCTAACAGCCTCTTTCTAAATTTGCTTGCTTCTACTCTCCGCCCTCTGCAACTTATCCATAACAGGACTGCAAGACTTGTCCTTGGCCTCAAGCCCAGGGATCATATCACTCCAGGCCTGATAACTCTGCATTGGCTCCCAGTGGCTGCGAGGATTAAGTTCAAAACCCTCTGCATTGTCCACAAGGCCTTCTGGGGACTGGGGCCTCAATACCTTCAACTCTCTCTTTCTAAATATCTTCCTTCTCAAGCTCTTCGCTCATCCACCTCCAACTCCCTCAGGGTCAGTCACTTCTCCAAGCATCGAGTTGGTGGTAGATCTCTCTCTCTTCGGCTGGGGCCTCCCTCTGGAACAGCCTCTCTGCCTCACTGAAACTTGAGGTGAATCATCTCTGATTCCGGAAGCACCTCAAAACCTTTCTCTTTGCTTCTGCTTTTTCTCCTCCTCTCCCCTGCTGAATTCCTGGCTGAAACTGCACTGGTTACCTGGCCACCCTCTGGTCTCGGGCCCAGGTTCCTCCACCGCCAGTCGCACACCTGCACTGCCTTCTCGGCAACCTCCCACACTCGGGACTCTCCCTGTATCCCTACAGTCCCTCTACCAGCACTTAACACTGTATGTCTGCTCTTACCTTTGCACCTGCCACCAGCTGGCTGTACTTACTTATTGTTGTTAGTCGATTATCCCTTGTACTGCACTTTCCCCTCCCCTTCTCCCTTGCACTCTCACCCTTCCCCTTCCCATGCACTTGCACGATCTGAATATCACCTGGCCTAGTAGGATCGTTGTCTGTCCTCCTTCTGTTCCCCCTCCCTCGCCTCGTCGCACCTTGAAACACTGTATAGGTGCGTTATAAATGCCATATCATATATAACACTGTGGATGGACCTATGTAACAATTTCAGAGCCTGGTGCCTATATTGCTGAGACACCATTGTGTGTGTTATTCTCGTGCACATCAGTGCCCCCTGGGCATCCTTGATGCCCTTCCTCAGCTCTTGGCCCCCACTTGATCCTGGCCGGGAGTGGATCCCTTTGCTCCACCAACAATATAGTCCTGTACAACCTAGCAATGAGCCCCTGTGAGCCTGTCCTTGTGATCAGCATATGCTCAAAATCTGTCAGTCCTCTTTGTAGGTTCTCACCCCACCGGTCATCCAGTAAGCTCCCTTTAACTGTAGGTAGCAGAACCCCAATAGCTTCCCCACCTGCAAGCATTCCTCCAGTCTCACTAGTGGCATGGAAGCCCCCTCTTTCCACATCTGCCCCGCCCTTCTTAGCCCCCTTTGTACCACAGTTGAAAAGCCAAGGGTTCCTCAACCCCGTCTCGCAAAGGTATTTGTATTTGTATTTATTGATTTATAAAGCGCCTTACACCAAAGCGCTGTACAGTGGAACAACTTAATACATAAAAACATAAATAATATAACGGTGGAAGCAAAATTACAATATGAATCAATCAACAAAACAGTGAGAAGAGCAATTAACTGAAGGGGATAGGGAGAATAGGGGAGTGGGACTGGGCAGAGGGGAGGGATGGTGATGAGTAGGAGGAGGGAAGGGGAAGGGTTAAAGAGGGGAGGCAGATAGTCAAGGGGAAAGAATAAGGAGGAAGGGGATGCAGAAGGGGGAAGAATGGAGAAGGAGGAGAATGGAGGAGGAGAGATTTAAGGGACGTGCGGAATGAGGTGAAGATGGGGGTGGAGCGGATTGCAAGAGGAAGGGAGTTCCAATGCAGAGGCACTAGGAGTTGGATGGAGCGGAAACGGGAGGAGGCACAGGGGGACGGAGGTACAGTGAGAAGGAAATGGTCAGCGGACCGAAGGTAACGGGAGGGGGAGTAGAAAGAGAGAAGGGAGGAGAGATAAGGGGGAGGGAGACCATGGAGAGATTTGAAGACAAGGCAGAGAAAGAGAAATTTAAGTTGGGAGTGAAATGGAAGCCAGCCAAGGAAGTAGAGATGGGGTCACGGGAGGGAAGGAGACAGAGGGTACGAACAGCAAAGTGGTAGATGGATTTAAGAGGGGCAAGATGAGATGTAGGTAGTCCAAAGAGTAGGGAAGAGCAGTAGAAGAGGCGGGAGAAGATGAGGGTGGAGATTAAGAGTTTGGTAGCGTGGAAAGTGAGAGAGGGACATATTTTGTGAATATTGAAGAGGTGGTAGCGACAGGTGCGAAAAGTGAGGGAAATATGTTGGTAGAAGGAGAGAGAGGAGTCAAAGAGAACGCCTAAATTACGAGCTTGGAGAGAGAAAGGGAGATTAGAGGGAGGAAAGTGAATGAATGGGGGAGGAGAGGGAGGAGGAAGAGAGTTGGAGGGAAAGAATACGACTTCGGTCTTGTCAGTGTTAAGAGAGAGAAAGCAGGAAGACATCCAGTTCTTAATGGCAGTAAGGCAGGAAGAGAGTTTTTGGTGAAGGTCAGTTGAGAAGGAGGAGAAAGAGAGAAAGAGTTGAGTGTCGTCGGCATAGAAATCGTGGGAGATGTCAAACGAGGAGATAACAGGGGCAATGAGGGAGGTGTAAAGAGAGAAGAGGAAAGGACCAAGCACCGAACATTGGGGTACGCCGTATTCAAGAGGATAGGTAGGAGAGGACCGGCCACCCCAGGAGACAGTAAAGGAGCAGGAAGAAAGGTAAGAGGATAACTAGTTGAGAACAGAGCCTTTGAACCCAAAGGAGGAAAGAGTGTGAAGAAGACCCAAAGGTGGGAGGAAAGGTGGGGTCCAAATGCAGTTTAGGGGTGATGGCCACGTATTGATCCACCTGTTCTCCTCTCCTTCCCTCCAAAGAGACCCCAGGACTGCCAGGATTGGATGTTGTAGCACCCTCTTCGGGGGTTCTACGTAATTTCACCGTGAGGCATTTCAAAGCCTGCAATTTAAACTTGTTTGACAGTTCATCGAATTATTATTTTTTGGGGGGGGTCCCCCCTGCAACCCTGTCCCCTGCACCTATTTTTACCTATACCCAACCCCCCCACCACTTATCTGCCCTTCCCCCTCACCCGCCCAAAAATTCGATGAACTGTCAAACAAGTTTAAACTGCAGGCTTTGAAGTGCCTGACAATGAAAGAACGTTGTACCCTCTTTGGGATGTATGCCTTGGGGGAAACCACAGCCATTCCCCCAACGAAACAGGGGCCAAGACCGCATTGTCCATAGACACCCACTGCTTATCGGCAAGTGGGTCGCGATGAGCTACCATAACCCAAAACTGGGCTGCTCTATAGTATGTCCAAAGATCAGGAAGCCCCACTCCCCCCCCTCCTCCTTCGGTTGGATTAAGACCCTGTAGGCAACCCTATGCTTGGCCCCTGGCCAGAGAAATGTCAACAGTAGCGCTTTGAATTCCTCCAGGAACACCTCAGGACCACCAACACGAGCATTTGGAACAAGAACAAGAATTTGGATAGCACCACCATTTTGATGCAATTTAGGCGGGCCATCCATGCGAGCCTCAACCTTGCCCACCTCTCCAAGTCCATCTGCACCTCTGACCATGGCGGCAGGTAATTCTTTGTGAAGAGGTCCCCATAGCTGCGAGACACCTGTATCCCCAAGTATCGGAAGGAATCCCAATGATCCCGGAGCGGCAACCCCTTAATCTACTCCCTTTCTGTCGCTGACAATTTCCCCCACCACATATACTACTGATTTCTTCAAGTTAACCCTAAAGCTGGAAAACTCCCCATATCGCTCCAGATTGTCCAGAAGAGAGAGCTCTGATTGCGCCGTCCTAGTGATATATAGCAGGGATTTGTCTGCGAATAGGCTAACCTTGCACATTAATCCACCTATCGGGTCCCATCTGATTCCCTCATCTGTCCTAACCCCCACAGCCCATGGCTCCATAACCAATGCATAGAGCAACAGGGAAAGCAGGCACCCCTGTCTCGTGCCCCGCTGCAGCACGAAGGCCTGTGATGTGCTCGGATTCACCACCACCCTGGGAGACGGATTGGAATATAGGGCCGCGATCCACCCTTTCCATCTCGAGCCCATCGCTATGGTCGATAGGACTTCTCTCATAAAGGCCCAGCTCACCAGGTCAAAGGCCTTCTCTGCATCTAAGGCCAGCAGTAGGGCCCCTTCTCTAGCCACCGCCGGTGTGTTGATGATGTGGAGCCTCTTCTGCAGATTATCAACCCACTGTCTGTGCATGATAAAGCCAGTCTGATCTCCATGAATCAGCCGGGGGGGACAGGACTCCAGACGTGATGTTAATATCCTGGCGAATATTGTCGCGTCCACATTTAGCAGGGAGATGTGCCTATACGAGGCACAGTTATCACAAATCTTACCTGGTTTTGGAATTACCGTTATTAAGGCCTGCAGAAACGTTGGTGTTATGGATCTCTCCCCCACAATGGAATTATTTTGTTTTGCCAGGGGTGCTGCTAACACCAATTGGTACTGTTTGTAGACATCTGTGCTGAATCCGTCGTCACCAGGGGGCCTTTCCCGCTTTTAGCTTCTGAATCACTAACAGCACCTCTTCCCTTGTTACCTCTGCCTCAAGCACCTCCCCCTCCTCCCCTGTTAGTTTAGCAAGCAGTAAACCATTGAGCTAGGCACGCATCTGCTCACTTGTTGGCTCCTCTGGCCTGGTAAACAGCGAATTGGGCTGGGATGCCGTTTCCTCTATGCACCATTTCCCCTTCAGCCTCTCAGATCCTCTCCACACTCCTCTCTGCCCTACACCCTTTCACCCTGCTCGTCAGGAACGCTCCAGCGACATCACCCCAATACTTTTGTCACGTAAACCTCATTCTCTTCACCACTTCGCCTATAGACACCGAATGGAGCTCCTGCCTCTTATCCCTCATCTCCTCCAGACAGCCCTCCCTATCAGCACCGTCCTGTCCCAGCTAGACCCTTAGAGCCTTCAGCTCATCCCAGAGTCTGGCGTCCACTAAACCACTCACCCTTTTCTTCCGAGCCCCTTCTGCGGTGAGCAGTCCTCTGAATGTGGCCATGGCTGCCTCCCACACCATAACCATGCGCACCTTACCAGTATTATTGGCCTCAAAGTACTCCCCTATCCCTTTCCCCACAAAGTCCCGAAACACCCAGTCTCTCGTCTGTGTATCGTTGCACCTCCAAAGGCCCTGCGGACATGCCAAACTTGTCACCCTCCACTCTGCCACCGTTAATTCAGGGTCTGACCAGGTTATCTCCTCAACCTTGGGGTGTCTCAGCTCCCACCAAACATCCTGTGGGACCAGAAGGGGGGACCAGAAGCAGGTGTATTCTGATGTATGACCGTCAGAGGGGAGAAAAATGTGTATCCCCCGACCCTGGGAAATGACTGCGCCAAACATGCACCCAAACATCTTGTAGGAGGTTGCGAAAATACGTGTTCTTCTTCGCCAGTGCCCTCTTGGTCCCCCCCCCCTTTGCTGACCAACAATCTGACGAGTCGACCACTAGATTGAAGTCACCACTCAGGATCGTGGCCCCTTCCGTCCAGCCCTCCAACATCCAGAAGATTTGGCACACATTTTTCACCTGTCCCTCATTGGGCGCATATAATGTGGCCAGTGTGACCCGTGTGTCCTCATAGTAACCTTTGATCCCAAGAAATCGCCCCCCCCCATATCTCCTCTTGACCTGCACCCCTGTCATCTGAAATGCCTTTCCAACTACAACGCCCACCCCATCTTTCTTACGATCCTTTTGGGATGCCCAATAAGTCTTGCCAATGTCTCTCCCCTTTATTCCCGATTTGGCCTCCCGCTTGTAGTGAGTCGCCTGCAAAAAGAGGATTGCGAAGCGCTGTTTATGAAACCTGTTGCTGGTGAGCAATCTCTTATTCTGCGGGTTGAGCCCCTTTTTTCATTTTTTTATTTTATTTTTAAAAAACATTTTACACATACTTCATACAAAATTCCTCTACAGTTTCAGCTTTACAAATATTTAAACAAACTTAAAACATGCAAAAACATATGAACATACTTAAAAACCTAAACACACTTAAAAATATATACAAAAAATATATACGTCATAAGACATAAACCTCTTAAAACAAACCAAGAAAACATCAACATTTTCTTTAGAGATTTAACAAGAGGAACCTCATAACTTAAATTAGTCTTACAGCTTTACCAAATTACTGTTCTTTCTTTCATTTTACTCTACTCTCTCCAACTTATTCATACATTGGTATTTCACTTTCGACACTCATTTCTACAAAATTGTTTGTAGTGTGTGCGGATCAAGTTTTTCATGTCTAGACAATGCTATATTCCCTTCTCATAACATCTTCCCAAATCATTTTCATTGTTGGACTCACCGAAAAAACATATTAGTAACCATCTGTTCAAACAGTTAAGCCTTTTAGCAGACATTTCTAGAGGGCATCAGGTTCATCAAATCTGATTCAATCTTTAGTAGCAACCGGGCCAATGCGAACATAAATGAATTATTGGGGCTCACCATACACTTGGCCCATAAAGATTCTCTCTTGCTATAGACGTTTTTCTTACTGTGGTTGAACCCAACTGAGCAATCCTAACCTCTTCATAATGCGGACAATATATAACTAAATGTTTTATAGTTTCAGACTGCTCGGGAGACATACAAAATCTACAGCTATCTGACACTCTTTTAATCCAGTGTTTTTAGTCTGTTCCAATGTATGCAATTGATTCATTCTAAATCACAATTAAAGAGAACACGTTTTTTCACATGGATAACATTCAACACATCTTAATCTCAGCAATTTTCTATGAGTGAATAACACAAATTCCCTGTAAAGTTGATGGTCGCCAATCTCATCTATATTTGAGGACCAATCCCATTCATGTATGTAATTTTTTCTTTGCATATGCTGTACGTACCCAAAGATCTTCCTTCGTAATATTGATCTTATAATGAGTCTCCTCGAGAGGGCGCTAGAGAGCCGACCAAGATGGTAGCTCCTCTGTGAGCTCCCGTGAGACTCCATATGAATCCTATAACATCGCTGCTTCTCTGATGAGGAAACCAACGATTCTCCTAACTGGATTGGGCTCCACGAGTGGACACACACATTGTGCCTAAATTCGCTTCTGGCAGTCCATCCTGTGCCTGTGGACACCCATGTGTTCAAAACTGGAACACAGCAGGGCCTTGAGCGCATTCATGCACCCGGCGCGGCCTGCCAGACACAGCATATGTGAACGGAAACAACACCCGCTGGCAACATCCTCGTGAGGGGGACCGACTGAACCACTGTGGTGCAGCTCCCCCCCATAATCTGTTAAGTGGCAGCCAGCAGACATCAGTGGGGGCCCACCCGGCAACCAGAGCCCCAACAGCAGCGCCGATCCGGCCGCTAGAGGAGGAGCCGTGTGGCGGTGTGCCGCGGACGAACCCAGCGGCGGGAGTGAAGAAACTCGACCGGCTGAAAGTGCCGAGGCCCCGGTGGCGAGCCCAGACTGACGGAGCAGACGCCGATGTGGATGCCGTGAGAGAGGTGGGAGCGAGTGGAGACGGAAAGCGGTACAGCCGGTAAGGACTACATACAGCACCTGGCACAAACCCCCCCCCCGCCTCTCCTCTCTGAACCCGTTTAGCAGGAGGTCATTGAAACCGGCACCCCCTACACCCCCAAAAACATTCCCCGGCATTGGCGGGTGACTCCAGACCATGGGCAGAGCGCCCGCCACGAAGATACGCTGGGCGAGCATCTGGACAGATCCCCACACGAACAAGGGGGAAAGTGGACGAGGGTGGGGAGAAGAGATCACAGCCCCCACACGTCCTCGCAGCAGACCCAATGAGAACTTTTGTTACACCCACTGCTTGGACTCCAATCGCCTGCCTGCAGCAGAGAGGGACCAGCACCAGCAATAGAAAGCGACGCCGGTGATCGCACATCCTACTCCCTGCGACCTACAGCAGCACTGTACAAAGACCACAGTGATACGCTCCTCTGCCCGAAGCGTACCAGCTCCTTTGTAATCCTGCAGTGAATCCAGAGGACGCCCGCAATGTATAGCTAATGACATCTGCATAGAAAGGCAATCTTACGAAACCTCCAGGAAGTGGGTCGCCCGGCCCGACCTAGTCCTCGGCGGCAATAGTGAGCAACAATAAGTGCAAACAAAAAAAGAAAAACACAATCTATCGACACGGGCTGCCACTGGCATAGCGCCCAGATTCCAGAAACCTCAATAACACGGGCAGCAGCCACCAATTGCTCATGACAAGGACTCCCACGTGATCCTGCCATAAACCAGCTATCTCACCCTTGTACTATGCAGTAGGGGACTCGGAACCCAGCTGGAAACTTCAGACAACGCCCTGTCATACAAATGTTACTACCAGTGTGCAGTGTAAGGATTTATTCCATAATACTGTCCCAGTACGGCCCCACTTTGTTGCATTCCTAACACAGCGCTAAGGGAGACCGTGCCAAGGACAACCTTCCAACTCACTGTCTCAACGACGTTGGCTTCGACGCCCAGCCACCGCCCCCAAGCTCCTGAAGAATAAATGTTTCTCTAAAGTCTATAAATTCCCCGGGGAGGCAATAAACTCATCCGCATAGCCAACCGCCCTATTGGCGCCCCTACACCGATTGTTTCTCACCCACCAATCTACCTACTCTGCTAACGAAGAGCTGCGATCCCCACTCAACCCCGACTACGCCACACTTTACCACCCCTCCGCCGCTTTCCAGAGCCCAGGCCCACAGGCTTTGCCATGGACAAATCCGATAAATCTCAACGCAAGCTAAACTTTGAACCTGGAGCCGGGGCCAGAACGCCTAGGCCTCCCAGCAGACCGGGGTTGCCGGCACAGGAAGAAACTCAGGAAGACGAGCTTCCCCAAGCGCTAGACATCAAAGAGATCCTTCTTGATCTGAAAGCCGGTATCGGACGCCTTGACTGCAAGATGGATACATTGGCCTCCAAGGTGGACCAATTATAGCATCGTCTTGATATGCATGCAGATAGGCTCGATACAGTGGAGCAAAGATTTTCAGAGCTGGACGATACGACATCGTTGGTGACCAGAGTGTCGACCCTGGAAGGTCAAATGAAAACAACAATTGCAAAGAATGAAGACCTGGAAGGTTGCTTCAGGAGAAACAACATTAGGCTGGTTGGGGTAAGAGAACAAAAATTACAATCCCGGATGGAATATCACATTGAGAAGCTATGCATAGAACTTTTTGGAGCTGAGGCGTTGTCCCGTCAGTTTGTTGTAGAGAGAGCTCATAGGATCCCAGCTACGGGAGCAACCCCGCACCCCATCATAGCCAAATTGCTCAACTACAAAGACCGGGATACCATCCTGAGGCTTGCGAGAGACGAAGGAGAACTCCAGTTTGATGGGGACACCATCCAATTTTACCCAGACTTCTCACCAGCCGTGCAGGCGCAGAGTAGGTCCTTCGCAGGTGTCAAACGGCGCTTACAAGATAACCAGATTACCTATTTGATGCTATTTCCCGCAAAACTAAGAATACAGCACGATGAGAGGGTCCAATTCTTCGAGTCGCCCGAGGAGGCAAACTCCTTCCTCGATAGAGTTGGCTGCAAGCCCCCTAACAACATCAACCCAAGGCCACCATAGAGAGACCGGGCCAGGCGGAACCCACCATGTGTCTACATATAAGCCCGCGCCTCGGCAAAGCAAAGGCTAATGGACATCATCAGATAATCACTCTTCTGCAATGAAAATGGAACCTCTGTCATGACCCTGGCCCCTGGCCTTCACTGGCAAGTCAGCCTTCCAGTTAGGGCCAGGTCAAAGGCCTTAAAACCTCATCCAAGACTCTCTTTGAGTCAGTCCTGGCGCAAAAAAGGCGCCAGGCTCATAACCATCATGAAGACCAACATTAGAATGGGACTATTTACTTGGGACTATTTAACTTGGGGGTGTTCGGCTAACATGGAGGCACACACATAGCTCAGTTGCAAGGAACTGAGCTATGCGGTCTAGTCTTTTGGGTGTGGCAGGCCTGGGACTACTTTACCTGGACTACTTTGGGTGAGGCAGACCTGGGACAATTTTACCTGGACTACTTTACCTGAGACTATTTAAACCACACTCGAACAGCAGAACATGCTTTGCGTTATTCTGCTGTGGGCAGCGTAATGCTCACCCTGTCCAGTTCTTTGATGCCATCTTACCTGAAACCAAGGACCTGCAGAGAGAGAAAGAACACTACGAAACTTACCCAGAACAGTATCCTGTCTTCAATCCATCGCTGACTTCAGTTCCACTCACCTGAAAGTACAAACTCCATCATCTGGCACCGCATGCATCCTGGAATACCATAACCTGGAAAGAGGAGAAAGAAAAACAGCTTTAGTAAGCGTTTACTCATGTTTCCTCCCGAATGAAGAAAGCCACACAATTCTTACCAGGGTAGTCATCTCCTGGTCGGTATCATTGCTGGAACCTTACGGCGCTCGGCGAGGAACATCGCAACCTGCAAGGAGAGAAAAGACAAAGGTTAGCAATATAAAAGGCGAAACAGCACCGCGCGTCGCGTATTACTCACTGGACAGCATCACGCACACCGCGCTTTCGCCTACCGGCCCATGCTCATCTTCAAACTGCATGACAACACCAAAATACCTTTCCATACCTAAAAGGAAAGAGGCAAGACATTATTATTCGAACTAAGAGGATCATAAGAACTGCATATAAAGACTGTAAAGCAGCAAACCTACGGACTCGGAGCAGGCCTGGATTCCCACAGGGGGGCTTGCACCAGTGAAGTAACTTGGTCGCTGCTTGCCCCCCACATCTAAGCGCCCCTGCCACGAGGAGCAGGACGGAGAATCCACCTTTTACAATATTAAGGTGAGGAGAAGGCCCAAGGGGGAGGAAGGAGTTCAGGCTAAGGGAGGTGGGAAAATAAAGACAATCTGTTATTGAATCCAGCTCTCCTATATTGCAGACCCATCTTTAACCAGAGGCCTCACCGAGGGATGCTACTAGCGCCCCAGGCGCAGCACTGTTAACGGTTTTACAAATGGGGTGGGATACTAACCTTGGCCAATTTGGGGGTTGCCCAGGCAAGGGTGGGGATTTAGAGAATGTTTGGGAACTGCACCTATGAGGACCTCGACCATCGTCACCATACCCCCCTTCCCTCTTAAATTTCATCTCCTTGTCACACTGCAGTAAGAATACCATGGGTAATCGTCACTCCATCAATGTACCATCGCTGGTCTCACCAACTGTCAACATCAAATGCCCGTCACAGTTCAGAACCCATAGGTCAAATTCAAGGTAATCACATGGACCATTAGAGGGGGCAACATACCTACAAAGACCTGGAAAATCCTGCATTATCTCAGGAGGCACAAGGTCGATGTGGCCATGCTGCAGGAGATGCATCTCCTCCCGGACTCCGAGCACCGCTGGGCCCGAGAATGGGGATGCCACAGGTACTTTTCATCCTACTCGTCGTACGCCAGAGGGGTGGCCATACTTATCGACAAGAAAGCCAATTTCAGCCTGATAGGCAGAACACTGTTAGAAAAAGGGATCGTAGCGGGTGGGCAGAGGTGATTTCCGTGAACTGCTACGCTCCCAACATAGACGGAGTGAGCAACTTCAATTGGGTTTTTTCCCAACTCGAGGACTCTGACTCTGCAACAGTCATCTGGGGCGGAGACATAAACGCACCGATTGACCCCCTGAAGGACAAATCACACACCTCATCCGCCCGTCCAACCAAAGTGAGCCTCCAGATCCAAGAAATCTGTCATGCATTCGACCTGGTAGACGCATGGACTGCAGTCCACAACACCGACTCGCGGATTGATTACCTCCTGGTATCGGCCCGAAGTGCGTTTCAGCGGGGAACCTGCCAAATCCTGCCTAAGACTTTCTCTGACCACTCCATGATGGCTCTTGAATGTAAGCTCTGCAACACAAGTGGGAGCACCCCACTGGAAGTTTAACAAGGCTCATTGTCGGACCAGGTGTTTGCTGCAGAACTACATGAGGAAATCAAAGTCTTCTTAGAAATCAACCAAAACTGTCCCATCAGCAGACACACTCTGGGAGACTTTAAAATGCTATGTCAGAGGAGTGTGCATAGCAAAGGAGAACAGAATTTTGAAACTGATCAGACGTGAACTGGCCGTAAGCGAGGATCACCTAAAAAGCCTGGAACTCGCACGCTGCAGCTCAGAGAATCCAAACATCCAAGCAGAACTCAAAGAAGAACTTCTCAAGTTCAGAAATCTGGCGGAGCGTGAGCTGAAATTCCTGGGCCACAGACACCAAATCTGCCAATACGGCGAGGGCCAGAAACCCAGAGCTCTGCAGGTGCGACTAATAGCCGCAGATAGGAAACCCACCAGAGTTGAAAGAGTGCGCAGTGTCCAAGGTACATTGGTACATACAAAGGAAGACATTGTTGATGCATTCCGCTCCTTCTATCAGGAACTATATGGCTCCAAATATACTGCGGATCCCGAGACCCTACAAGGTTACCTAAATGATACTGAACTCTACTGGGTGGAGAGAGAGCTTTCGTGAACCACTAAACCAACCCATTTCTGTGGAAGAAATTCTGCTAGTCATTAAATGCCTACCCAACACCAAAGCCCTGGGCCCAGATCGCTTAACCGGCGAATTTTATACATTTTTTGCAGCATCTGTGGCCCCACTCCTCCTGCGTGTATACGAGGAAGCGCTAGAGCGCAGGATCTTTCCACTGACCCTTCTGGAGGTCAACGCTATTCTGTTACACAAGACAGGTAAACCCCCCTGAGGACTGTGCCTCCTATAGGCCAATCTCGCTAATCAATCTAGATAATAAGATACTAGCAAAAATACTAACAGCTAGACTGTTTCTTCTAATGCCGGGACTGGTACTGGGTGACCAGGCCGGCTCTGTCCCCGGGAACAACATGACATTTGGTATCAGGAGACTGTTCGGGGTTATTGAAGCACTCGCACCCTCACGCTAAGCAATCGCGGTACTACTAGACGCAGAGAAGGCCTTCGACTCTGTCGAATGGCCCCATCTCTTTGCGGTACTCCGACAAATGGGCTTAGGGGAATACTTTAACAGGCTAATCTCCCTTTTATACAACAGCCCGCGATCGTCCATTATCCTAGGCACCACGAAGTCCAAAAAAATAGACCTGCAGCGGGGAACCAGGCAGGGATGCCCACTCTCAGCTTTGATATTTGCGCTAATAATAGAACCTTTGGCATCAGGGCTCCGCTCCCGTCAACTCCAGAGAGGCCTCGCCCTCGGACCAAACAAACTAATATCTCTCTATGCAGATGACGTGGTCCTCTTCATCCAAGAGCCAGCCGTAAACCTGAATCCCATCATGCGCGAAGTCATTAAATTTGGCAACATGTCAGGCTTAAATAGTAATCATTCTAAATCATTCATCTTCCTCCTGACACCAGGTACCCAAAAAAAACATGGAAAAGGCCTGTAGTTTGTTCTGAAGACCGAACAGCGTTCTGTCAAATAACAAAATGTCGTCGGCATATGCAAGCCAATTTAACCGCAAATGTCCTATTTTTACAGGGAATGAGATTATATGTTGCCAAATGCTATCTATGTCAGATAGATATACATTAAATAAAGTAGAGGCAAGTTTGCACACCTGCTTTACATTGATTAATACACATTTTATAACAGGTATCTTGATGGAGCATGGGAAGCAGTTGAACTGTGAATGTTGAAAACCCCATTTTGACCATTTTCAACCACAACAAGTTGCGGATAACACAGTCAAATGCAGATCTAAGGTCCAACGATGCCATGTATCCTGGGCATTCAGAAAATGTCTTGGCTCCGACCAGCACATGAGATAATACCGTAGCATTCAGTGCTGTACCCATGTTTTCTGAAACCAGTTTGATATTGAGAAAGCAAATCATGTTCCAGAATGCAAATTTCAGTAACATTACGGATCATAATCGTAAAGACCTTATATGAGGTATCCATCAGAGCTATTGGACGATAGTTGGATGGCTTTGATGGATTGCCCTTCTTGAATATGGGAATAATCAATGACGTTTGCCAAGATCAAGGAATTATACTGGTATTCAGGATGTTTTCATATTTTAATTTGAGAATACCTGCCCAGAATGTTGCATCCATCTTCAACACCCAAGCTGGGATGCCATCTTGCCCTGATGCCTTCGAGTAATTCAGCTTCCCAATTGCCCAGACTATATCAGCAGTAGTCCAACCTATTCTTGGTACAGATTTTAATTTTATCATTTGATATCTAATATGATTAAATGTATCTGGAATTTGGCTCTAGATATGTATTTGGACCAAGTATCTGCTGATATAGCTGTTGCCATGCATTTCAGAGTTGGAAAATAACTCCTTAAACATATGCCATATACCTTTGGTATCATGTTTACAAAGAAGATTAACCATTGCCTGATTACCAGCAATGTGAGCTTTATAATGAGATACCGTATATGCGTTCCTATAGGAAAACATAACTCTTTTTTAATACAATAAACTTCTCAACAGACAAGTGCACATTTTTCAAAGCTTTAATGTCTCTGTTTTTTTGTCGCTTCAATTGCGCTTTTTCTTCCGCATAAATATGTGAATGTTTCAGGCAACCTCGAGGCTTATGTCCTATCACACGCGCTAGTTCCTCACGGATAATATAATTATTATATGTTGCTAGCCACGCGATATCCTCCATCGAATAACATTTCTTTTCATCAAATCTTTTAGTAAACCCAAGTGTGGAAACCAAGCGATTACAAAGTTTCTTGTTCAAATGAACTGAGTGAGATGGCCGCTCTATTTCCACCAAACCAAGTCCCGGAACCCGATCACATAGCTTGATATTAGTCAAATTGATAGAGATTGAATAATTCAATGATCACTATACCCAATATCGATAACATGACATTTTTGTTAACCGTTTGAAAGACTTGCTGAAATAAAAAAGAAGTCAATCATAGAACAGGCACGCCCTTGATGCCAACTATAATGTGGACCATTATGACAAAATTCCACCAACGCCATATTCCAAGTTGAAAGTAACGAACCCATCGCCAGCCCAATGAGTCCGACTTGCCCATCGTATTTGAAATTCGTGGAGTAATAGAGGCCTTGGGTGCCATAGAACAATACGAGTTCAAATCCCCTCCCAGTACAATCTTATAATTTGGATTACGCAATAAAGCATTTTCTAAAATTGAATCAAGTATATCCATTAACACATCTATCATGGTACCGGAATGATTGTAATATATACAAATGGCTAGAATCGCCTCTTCAGAAGCATGAATTAGGTTAGCCTGCATGTTCAAATTGTTGTTAATCAAAATTGCAAGTCCGTAACTGGGACGCCCCAAACCTGGTTTTTTAGCCAAGAAATGAAATAAAATGAGGTGTATCCATCCTCCTGCATGCCGTTCAAATGCATAGTTTCTTGCAGAAATGTGATGAAAGGCATAGCAAATATAATCTGCGAATTCAGACATGCAAAGATGTTTTTAAAACCACACACATTCCAACTATGAATTCTGATCCTTGTATAGCTAAGAGTTCACCTGTTGGGGCTGTACCTCCAGTATGGTTTTTAGCAGATTGCTCACCCATGCCCAATCTTTAGTATTGGAAGCAATGGCAGACAATTGTGCTGTGAACTCAGGCTGCAAGGCGTTAGATGATGTAGTAACCGCAGGCTTCCTTGAGACACAGGGCTCTCTAGGCAATTCATATTCATTCATAATCTAAAAACGGATATGCCTGATCCTCCTTTTTCAAAAAGAACCATATGAATTCCTAATAATTCTAAGTCCGCTCGGTAGTCCCAAATTTGTTTTAAGACAATTAAAGAATTTACCTGACAGATCATTCTAAAGTTGTTATCATAGGCCAGTTTCACCCACTCCAAATCAAAGGAATTAAGTAATCTTAGCATCAGAATGCGGTTAAATGTTTTAAAAATAAAGGCGCGATTGAGACGAGCTTGCCCGTTAATTGCGGGATTACTAATCCAACCCATAATGGAAGAAGTATTATCTCCCGTTAACAACCTGTCATGCCAATCCTCCCTCTGTTCTTCTACTGTTTTATTTGGGTCACTAATTACATTTTGGCAAGAAGGAGAAGGCACTCTTATCACTGTCCGCCTTCCTGCCTAAAAAGGCAGCATCACTGGACCTACCTTCCTGTAAAGGGTTCGGTCGACCGTACACCATTCTCGCCTCAGTACTAGGAGGGTGCTTACCAGACATGATGGCATTCTGATTACTAACCACTCCTGGTGCTATCGCACTACTTGCCTTGTCTGCTCGCATATTGTTGATAATGATCGGATGGAAAGACGAAAGTTGTAATTGCTTTATTTCTTTAACAACTAAGTTTCCACTTGCTGATGAAAAAGGAAGTACAATTTGACTTTGATCACCCTCAAACCTTTCCTCGTTTACTACATCATTGTTGCCATCTAACATCACATTGTTTTCTTTTTTTTTTTTTTTTTTGTTAGTGGCAACTTTAAAGACTGGTACATTGACTTCTGAGGGTTTAGAGAGGGTTTCAGATATTTGAAGCACCTGTCTACCCTCTGCGTTCAACTGCGTCAAATCAAGAATCGGATCCTCTGCTGCATACTCATTGCTCTTGCTGCTTGTAACACCATCAGTATTAGAGATATCAATTGGTGAGACAAGATTTTTTGTCCCCTTCTGTTTGGACATAAGTTTGTTCTTTGCCCTTCTGTTAATGGCCCTCATGTGTAAACGCCTTTGTTGCGCGAGAGAAAGCCCCCCGCAGCAGCCCCCTCTGGACAAGTATTGGCATTTACATTCGCACTCAAAGTAGTTAGGGCCACATCCTGCAAAACGTCACCCTCTTGCTGTTAAATGATGTTTGTAAGAACAGTAGGGCTATCAGGCATCTCTGAAAAATAAACATTCTCAGAATCATTGAGCTTTAAACCAATATGGGAGGCTAAAAGTGAAAAATTGGAAGATAAATGTAATATATTTTCCAGTTTAATGAAATTCATGCCACTCCTAGAACTGAGTAAAATCGGCGGGCCATTTTCCTCCTCATATAGTACATGCTCTTTAGGAGCCAAAGGCAAAAGAGATTGCGCATAGGAATGTCGTCCAATTATAGAAATGTTCCCCGACACTTGAGTCTAAGAATGCTTTGCAATGATTGACAGTTCATTAGTTTGAGAATTCGCATTCCCCATTAGTGGCCCACTTACAACTTCCCCAACATTTTTGTCTACATCACTTTTAGACTCCATTTTGCCACATAGAAAACCTTCCATCTTGCTAATCTTTGTAGACATTTCAATATTGAGTTGTTGAAGAGTCCTGATTTCTAAATGAGTCAACTCATGCCCTTTATCCAAAAGGTTCAATATACGACTGATTACAGGAAATTGTTGTTCCACAGTGTCCATTTCTTAGGCTACAGAAGACAAGCCCAAATAGGCAATGTGAGATGCCTCATATGTTGTTAGTGGTGGAGGTTTTTGATCTACAGGACTCGAGCAGATATTAGGATCCTACTCTATCTCCCCATTTGATTTATTCAAAATGACATCAGAAGCTTGGCTACACTATCCCAAGGCTTCTTGGGAGGCTAAACTATCTCCCACTGGAACAAATGGTTCTGTTTTAGGAAGTCTCTGTAAATGATGTAAATGTACATTATCAATCCCTCCTCCGACCCCCAAACCCCAAACCTGGCGTAGAGGGGCCCAAAGAGAGTCTGGTATGTCTTCCTAATTCCACCAGCACAGCGGGGGCCATCATAGAAAAATCTAGAGTCCCATCAATGTTCATGATAGGCACCTCAAGCGGAAAATCTCTAACTGAGGGGGGGTTCATGCATACTTAAGAAACTATGTTGAATAGAATGATTACCATTGTACATATCCTTAATTGAAAATGATTTTCTTTTATTTGCTTTTTCAGTTTGCCCAAGAATGTGTGCATGCATGAAAGAAAAAGACATGTCATGCACAGTATTGTCCCCAATTCCATTATCTGGCATGACCAGTTTATCTGCTGCCACCCCATCTTTTTCCATCACCCTATCAACCATAGCGGGAAAACAATCCCCTGCACCTACTTGAGGTGTTTCACCAATACGTGAACTGGCCTTATCTAATGATTTAGCAACTGGCAACAAGCTCTTAGAGATTTTGCCACTTCGTAAACTGGAAGCCATATTAAGTTAGAAAATAGCTCACGTATAGAAGTATACCAGTATGTTCAAGAAGATAGAATGTGCTGAAGCTTAAGTCTAACTAGTTGGACACTGAACTGATCTTAAACAAGACACAGGAAATCACATCAAGCAAGAGAAAAAAAAACAAAATGTGAAATATACACTGAATCTCAGCTCACGTCCCCACATCCTCACACCCTATCAGCCCAACAGCACTTGCAAGCACTTCCGGGGTGGCTGTCAGGTGTGAGGAGGGCGCTTCCGGGTACGTCAAGATCACATTATCGCAAAAAATAGTAGCCAATAATGCGAGTCTATGGGGATATTTACTTGAGATGTAGTGTATGTGAAAGTCCTCTGTGTTGCTGCACAATGCAGGACAGTGCGTCCTCTTGCCGACAGGAGCACAGCTCTGTTGAAAGACGGCAGACAAACAGCAAGAGTCTACTGCAGCCGAAGCCCAACAGCACTTGCCGGCACTTCCGGGGTGTGCGCGTGGGTGTGCGTACCCGTGCCTTAATATAGGCTGTCAGGTGTGAGGAGGGCGGGATCGGGGACGTCAAGATCACATTGAGATGTAGCGTAGTTGAAAGTCCTCGTGTTGCGGCACAATTCAGGACCGTGCTTCCTCTTGCTGACGGGCGCACAGCTCTGCTAAAAAGACTGCAGACAAACAGCAAGAGTCTACCGCAGCCGAAGCCCAACAGCACTTGCAGACACTTCCGGGGTGCACCCCTTTACATTTAGTGTGGCCATCTTTATCTCAGCCATAGCCCTTCAGTATCTTTCGTAACCTGTCCACTAGCATTTTTAGATGGCCTTCCCGATTCAGCCTTCAAGTTGACTCCTGCATGTGATTGCCCACCCGTTCCCATTCCATCGGAGGCATCCAACGTGTGTCCTACCCATCATGGACCACCTGGTCGAACCAACAGGGTTGCAGCCCCTGCCCTGGCTGTTTTACCTACCCCTCCAAGCCTTTCCACAATTCCCGCAGTACCCCTCTGCCCCAGTCCTGCCCCGTCCTAATGCCCCCCAACGGGAGGGTTAATTACAAACATTATAGGAAACAACCATATGATTGACCTACCCACCTCCAAAGGCAATCATGTGTCATCCCGCTGGGGTGATGGGATATTGAGCTTCCAAAATGTCCTGGCCAACTGGATTTTACTCCTGCAGCCTGCGGGCCTCGCAGTCCCTGCCGGGATCAGCGCCATACCCTCCTCCTTCTGTGAGGTACCGCCCTGTGCACCCACCAAGTCGTCTGCTTAACCTCTGTGACCAGGTGATATCTTTCGCCCCCAACCTGAAAATCAGCGCAAACAGGTAGCCCACTTTTACTTGACTCCTTTCTCCTGAGGTCACCTTGTGAGGGGCCAACACTTCTTGCGCCTCATTAGTCTGCTGTCTGACAGATCCTGAAAGATGGCCACTCTGGAGTCTCCATAATCTACATCGCCCATACAGCGCGCCTTCTCGAGGATCCTCACCTTGTCACCATAGTAGTGCAACTATGCCAGGACTGAGTGTGGCCCTCTGTTCCCTCCCCCTGCATGGTGCACTCTGTCCAAAGTTACTCGTTCACCTTCTTTGGAACCCAGCACCATTCCCATTATGTACAAAACCTTCTGCTCCAGGCCGCTAGGGATTCCCCTTCGACCTCTCGTAGCCCAAAAAAACTGAGGTTATTGCACCTCTCTCGGTTTTCAATGTCCTCTACCTTGAGGCGCAACTCCTTCTCCCGCCATTCCAACTCCCCAAAACCGGCCTCAGTCTGCGCCTCCAGGATCCCTGTCAAGGCCTGGTTGGCTTCCACTCCCTCCACTCTCTCCTCCAGAGTGTTCACCTTCGATGAGAGGTCCGTACCGTAGCCCCTATGGCTGGCCTCATTCCTCATATCTCCCCCAGGATTGCCTGAATGTCAGGTTTGATCGCGCCAATCTCACACACGCAGGGGTTGGGGTCCCTGTTCCCCTTAGCCATCTTCTCGCTGACGCAGTATCGATATTGCTCAAGATTTTCTCTCCAACTCATCCACCTGTGTGTCCCCTTCGATTTGATCTGCTGCACCACCCTCAGACTTGTTCGTGTCCTACTCCGATCTCACCTCCTCCTATTGCCAATGGGGGGTGCCCCACCTGATTAATCTTCTCCACCATTGGACTGACTCTCCCCAAGGGCTTGGTGCTCCACCTTCTGCCCTACGACGCCTGCCACCATCCAAATCCCTCCAGCTTGTCTCTGCCTGGTGGGGAGTTGCATCGCCTCTACTCCAAGGGTGCTGCCCACAATGCTGTGCTCCACCGCTGTCCACCACCACCTTGCCTTGCACCACCCCTCAGAACTTCCTCTGACACATAGACGGTCAAGGCCATCTGGTCACCCTTGCCCTGCTATATGGTGGTCTGTAACAGACCACGGTGGGAACAGAAAGTCCTCACCTGCTTTTAAATTGCCACCACCACAGTCTTAGTATTACAGCACGAGCAACATGCTCTCCAGCCTTTAGGCTTCCGCCCTCCACACCTCTGGGCGAGCATGTGCCTAATTCACCTGCCAACAGGGGCAACCGCCTCCTCTGGGTCACAAGCCCAAGTATCTGCGCTCCTCCAATGCTCTGTCCCTGTGCCTTGCAAGGTCATTTCCCAGGCAGCCTTTTCATCCAGAACCCTGCACTGCTTACCCCTACAAGTCCTCCCATGGGGTGTGTAGTGACACGGGCCGCTGTGCCAGCACTGTGCTTCCCAGGTTCAGAGCTCCTCTCTTCTATCTCGGGCTGAAATCAGTGGCCTACCGCCAGCCTCAACTCCTCTTGCGGGGGCCCACCTCCGCTGGCTCCCATTCCCTGTGGGGCCCTCCCCACTGCTCCTGCAGTCTCCGAGCCCTCTGGCTCTGCTGGGTTTATCACCCGATCTTCTGCTTCAGTCCGCTTACCCGGCTTCACTGGGGCTGCCGTGGTCCTCAGGTTCCTCCACCCGCAGCCTGAGCTTGCCGCCCAGCTCACAGGGCACCATGTCGGAGGCCCGCCTCCCTGCCCGCTCTGGTTTTTTGGTGATTGGGGCCAGCAGTCGCCTCCTCAGAGGCACAGTGCAGGATTGCGGCCCAGGTCTTATCCCGCCTCGCTGCTCTCCATCTCTGCAAAGAGGGTCTCAGCTGCCTTTACCTCTTGGAGCCCATATGCGGAGATGATGCCACCAAATCCTCGCCTCCCCACTCCCCCCTGGCAAAAGGGCAGGTTCGCCCACTCGGGGACCCTCTTTCAGTCCTACAACTCCACCAGCCTCCACGAAAAACTCAGAGCAGGGGACAGAGCTTGACCTTCAGGGTGCCATCTTGCCTCTGCCGCCTAGCGGCCTCCCCAAGAGATTTGTTTAAAGAAATCTTTTTATTAGGCATTTATTAAATCCAATCATTCATATCTCAAAGCAATATTCATTATAAACCTCAGCAATTGCAACCAGTAACTGAGGCATTTCTCCTCCCATCTCTCTCCCCGCAACTACTGTCCTACTAAACTGCTTCACGTTATAATGGTAGGTGCTATGCATGAAACCGAAGAAAAAGAAAAAAAGGAAAACGTTATTTGTAGTGTTGGTCATTGTCCCTTTTAAGTCACAGTGCGCTCAAATATCAACCGTAGGTTCCTGAGTTGGGGGGTATGTTTCCAGGTAGACTGCTTAGGCATTGCAGCAGAGGGGTACATGTAATGTTAAATTGTTGCACATTTCCCCTCATGTGGGGCGTTCGCTTTTCCATGGCAATTATTTCCGTAGCTCTTTTTTCAAGAGGCCAACTAATGGACCCTCTTGTTTGCTTCAGAATGTAACAACGCCCAGTTTGTGTGAAAGAATTGGTTTGGTTATCAGGGCCTTGTGCAAACCTATCTTTCTTCTGGTTCTGACGGAATGCCAAGCAAGACAAAAGCTGGCCCCAAATTACATCCCACCCTTTGTGCCTATTTTACTACATTTCTTATTTCAAAGTATAGTGTCTCGAGGTTTGGGCAAACCCCAATAATGTGTTTGTCATTTTCTGCCTGCATTTTCTCCAACATCAGTGCCCTACTCTTTGGTCCAATGTGTGCAATCTATCAGGCGTTTAGGTACCACCTTTGAAATATCTCAACGGTTCCATGTGATATAAAAAAATAACAAATCAAATTTTTACGTACAGAAAATAACGAAAAAATATATATTTATTGGGGTGGTGTCCCCCCACACTCCATTTCCCCTTGCTTACAATCCAACCCAAACCCCTCCCCATATGATTGAACTCTTTACCCCCCACATATATAAATATATATATATATATATATATATATATATATATATATACATATTTTTTTAAACAGCAATTTATTCGTTATTTTTGTTTCGTTAAAATTGTCATTCATTATTTTTTTTTTCGTTATATTCACTGTATACCATCTCAACTTGCATTTCAGTATGTTGTGTACAAATTGATCCTTTCCAGGTTTTCCTATGTCTTATGTCCCACATTTCCCCTATGATTATTCCTCTCCCCACATTTTCTGGTATGCCGCCTACTCATTTTAATTAAAATCTACTATCAACCCTCTCATACATGTAGCTTCTTGAACGTT
Organism: Ambystoma mexicanum; assembly: GCF_040938575.1. NCBI lineage: Eukaryota > Metazoa > Chordata > Amphibia > Caudata > Ambystomatidae > Ambystoma > Ambystoma mexicanum. The sequence goes on along the minus strand of NC_090935.1, from coordinate 907,714,433 downwards.
TTCTTTCCAGAAAAGGGTGCTCTTGAGTCGCTTCTTTATTTGTTGGTTGATTAACCCAATGGCTCAACTGTTGCTATCGGTATCTGTCCTTTTCTTGAAGGTCAAAGTGTTGTTTACACTGGACATATGATATATAAATATTTTTTAACAATTTGTATTGATTTCTACACACAATTATATAATAATTTACAGACTGTTAATCATCCAGCATTACACATTCAATTATATGATTACTTCCCCTGCCCCCAACAGCTCCCCTCACCCATCCCAGGCCTACACTGCTCTGATCATTCTACCTCAAGCCTTTCTTGTTTCCCTTCACTTATTTGCAGTTTCATCTTGTCCAGTGATCTCTACCAAGTCTTGGGTACTCTGTTCTGAGACTGCCAGATCAGCGATCAATTGTCTCCATGCCTCCAACCCTCAGTCCCCTTGTTCCATGTCCCTGCCTGCCACTTTCTGCCACACCGAGGCTTCCACGTTGTCCCATTTTAACAGATCCCTCCTCCATACTTGTACTACCGGTCTCGCTTGTGCTTTCCACCCCATCGCAAATTCTACGTTTCGGCAGGATATATGCAAAGTCTTTGAGCTTACTCACATGTTTAGCTCGCGTGGGACTTGGGCGCTTGGGACTTGGGAAGCTACCTAACAGGCAAGCCTTGGGGGAACTCACATCCAGGGTAATCTCTGCTTTCGCTACTGTTTGGGCTACCTCTCTCCAGAATCTCACCATTCTCAGCGCATGCCCAGAGCATATGTACTAGATCTGCTTGGTGAAACTTGGCTATTTTGTTCGGGGTCAAGTATTATTTGTTTATTTGTAGAGCACCGGAGCCCGCAGGCATCATGGCGCGAACATAGAGACAGAGGACAACATACATGACAAGACAGAGCGCCTGGCCTAGGTCAAGTTACTGGGTAGATTATTTGAATAAAAGTGTTTTCAATTTCTTTTTAAAGATCAAAAAGTTGGGTTCTAGCCTGAACATGACCGGGAGTTTGTTACACATTGAAGGTGCTTTGACTGGGAAGGTTTGTCCTAGTCCATTCGCTTTTTTCACGCGGGTGATCTTTGCTAAGCCTTGATCCATTGATCTCAGCGGTCGTCCTGGTTCGTAGAAGGATATTCGCTCCTTTAAGTAGGCAGGCTCGGAGCCGTAAAGGCAGTGATGAACGATTGAGACTGCTTTGAATGTAATGCGATCGTCCACTGCTAACCAATTTATAGATTGTTGGTCTTCTGTGACATGGTCCCTTGTAGATTTGTTTTTAATGGCTCTCACCGTGTCATTCTGGATGACCTGCCACTGGTCTGTGCAACCCTTGCTTGCTCCCAGTAGCAAGGCGTTTCCATAGTCCAGTCTTAGAGAATGATCGCTCTGGCGATGGTGGTACTGTTTTCTTCATTTAAGACGGGTCTTATGTATCTTAGTAGCCTTTGGTAATACCTGCAGTTCTTTATTAGTAGATACGCTACATGAGCATTCGCTCGGAGGGACGGGTTCTAAATACACCCCCAAAGTTTTCACTTTGTCGGAGGTCGAGATATTAGAGTTTTTTATACTGAACTGGCCGTAGTCCGAGCTAAATTTTGCTCTGGCTTGGGTGGATCCAAATATCATGAGCTCTGTTTTGCTGCTGTTCAAGCAGAGCCAATTTGCTTTTATCCATGCCTCGATTACATTGTAGATGGTAGCAACTTTAGAGCCATCTGTGCTGAGGCATCTGCTTAGCTCTACGATCAGCTACGTATTGTCCGCAAAGTTGGTAAATAGAACCCCAATGTTGTTAAGGAGGGTTCAAAGGCAGCTGAGGTAAAGATTGAAGAGAAGGGGGGATAAACTGGCCCCTTGGGGCACACCACAGTTTATGCTTACGGAATTAGAACATTTCCCTCCCCAATGTATTTTGGAGCTACTGTCCGTAAGGAAGGAGGAAATCCAATCCATAGCTTTCTGAGAGCAATGTCCTTATGTATCCAGTGCTTCCTGGAGTTTATGATGATCTAGCGATCAAAAGCTGCTGATAAATCTAGAAGTATCAGCATACCAGTGTTGCCCTTTTCCAGGATGTTCAGCATTCTAGTCTGGAGGTCGAATAACGCAGTCTCAGTGGTATGTGAGCCTCTGAAGCCAGATTGTTGTGTGTGGAGCAGGTTGCATTCGTCCTCGTAAGTTTGCAATTGTTAAGTCGCTGCTTTGTCTAGAATTTTCAGGAGTAAATTGCAATTGGTTATTGGCCGAAGATTGGTTGGGTCTTGGTCGAGTGCTGTTTTTTTGACTAATGGTGTAACTGTCACTACTTTGATTGAGGCTGGTACTTTCCTATCTCTAAAGGAAGCATTTACAATTCTGCGAAAGAGGGGTGCGAATATGTCTGTTTTCAAGGACGATTTTCGGAGGCAGAATGTTCTCTGAACAGGTTGTCTGCCTAAGGGAGGTGAGGAGCTTCCTTGTTTCTTCTTTGGTGAGAGGGTTGAACTTAAATCTTTCCCCACATACGGTGGGGGTGTCTACTTTGTTCAAGGAACAACTAAGCTCTATGGGTCACATATAATTGAATCTGTTGAAGTTGCACATTCCTAGACACCTTCTTGTGATACCCCCTAGCTCTGCTCCACATCTCGTCTGACATTGGTTCCCCCAGGTCTGGTTCTCATTTCTGCCTGGTCTATTCCATCTCCCCCCACCCCCCAACCCTGGACATTAATAGTTTGTATAAATGCAAGACTTCATGTCCTCCTTCCGACACATCGTAAAATGACTCTATAAACTTGTCCGGCTGTAAGGACGTTTCGGTCTCTCGCCATCTCCGTTTTAGACTCCTGAGAAGTCGGGAGTACGTGATGTACTGCCCTTGATGCACCCTGGTGTCCACCATCGACTCTTCAAAATCCCTAGGCTTCCCTTCCTTTAGTACGTCCCCCACCGTCGCTACTCCCATGGGTTTCCAGCTCCTTCTCACGTTCCGCCTCACCTGTTCATCTACTCCTTCCAACGTCACTAGTGGTATCTGCGGAGAATACAGTGCTGCGTTCCCCAGCAACTTGCGTGCCCTGTGCCATATTTTGCACCCAAGGCGTATCATGAGGTGCTCATTTGTCCTATACGAATCGGGCAGCTATATAACTTAATTCAGAAAGAACAGGGCACTTTCTGCTCTCAGTAACCTGGATTGCGGTGTTTGTTCTCTGACAGCCATTTGGCCACAAATTGTAGTTGGCTACCCACAAAATATACCTAAAAATTGGCCAGTTTTGTACCCCCTTGTTCGTATGAATTCTGGAGTTTCCGCAGCGCCACTCTGCTCCTCGAATTATGTATTGCCGATGAATCGCTGGAATTGATCTAGCATTCAACAATGCCCATTTAATGTTATAATCAGGAGTCAAGTGATTAGTACTGCATGAGTGTTCTAGCACAAGATGTAGTGCCATTATTGGATGCCAAGTCCTCTCTAAAACTTATTTTCCCATTAGCGTTCGGCCAAAAATTCCAAGTACCTTTGGGATCAGGTAAAATCAGAAGTGCTTTACGCTGTCTCAAGTCAATTAAACCTGCTGGTACATGTAAAATGGTGCTAAAAGTGTGCAACCGCAAGGTGAACCCAGAAAAATAAGTCTCCTGTTGCATCCACGGAGCGTAAATGTGTGCAAGGGAATAAGTGTGCCTGCGGTCAAAAAGGACACCTAAACAACGTAACGGGAACAGAAGTCCAATCAATCAATGTATCAAGCAAATACAAAATACAATTCATTCAAACATTTCAGTAAAAACGATGTAATGAACTAAATAAACTCCTGTAATTTATAGCGTAGTTTAAAAGAACATGAGGCAAAAAACGTATTGATGCTCTCAACAAACCAATACAATATACAGCCTAAAGAACAGGATGCACTCATCTTTTAACATGTATGTGAATTAACAATTTACCTTTTAGTTGCTACCTTTGTCAAGGCATAGAAAAGCTAGTCTCTTTTTTTCTTGATTTTGACATCCAAGCAGAGTTATTACAACTGAACATTTCAAGGAAATAGCACAACCATGTGTACAAAGTTCATTAAAGGAAAACATCTCCTGCAATGTATTACAAGGGCACTATTGGAAGCATCAGCAATTGACCAAATATATTCATTTAAATCTCTAAGAGTAAACCGAATGTAGAAAACATGCATTTGTGACTGCATTTGTAACAGAGTATTAACGGTGAAGCATGATGCACACATTCTGAACAGTAAGTACTGCAGAACATCAGAGATATTTCAACCTTTAAGCAGCCACCATTAGTTATGTATAAAAGATCAATAAATAAGAAATGAAGTGGACATTTTGGTTACATCTGATCTATGAAGAATCTTTGGATAAAGACTCAACATTTTGCAGTACTAAAAAGTGGTAAGTTTGTTTGTCTAAGCTGAACAGTGTGCAAAAATGTGATTTCCTACTATGTGATATATTACTCTCTGACATACCCTATTTCAGGAGAGCCAATCAAAACACGATTTTACAATTTATCAATTTATCTTATTCCCTTTGTTATGGTAAAGTCTCTATGTGGCAGATCTCTAGAATTATTGAACATTAATCAAATATACAGTTAAAAATCATACGTTTGGGATCATAAAGTAGAAGACCAACACACACAGGTTCAATTATGCTTTTTGGAACTGGAGAAAGTAACAAAACACTGAGGTGTACAGAAGTGTCTGGCAAGCAGGAAACTTTGATATCTGGAGTGTAATATCCTCTGGCTAAGGGGTTTGTATATAATGGTATGCTTTCTGTGCCAAGCTGTTTGGTGACAGCATATACATAAGTAAGTTTGAAATCTATTTTATTCTCCAGCATGAGGTCTGGCATGGATTCACATGCTCATGAATATTCCCCGTCGTCAGTAATTTTGGTCAGTAGTTGGTAAAAGAAAAAACAGTTTCACTTTCACTTATAAACTGTATTTCTCCTTTAAACCAATCACTGTCCTCTGGGTCATACTGCCCCCATCCAATGACAGCCCTCTCCCTAAGCCCGTCCTCTGGCAGCCATCTCCAGATTCTTACTGCACGCTTCAGTGTTGGGAGTCCTCGAGTTTGCTCTGCGAGCTACTTCTACTTTTTCGCATATTCGGCAGAAAATTGTTCTATTTTTGTTCCAAAAAACCTGCATGCTCTTTTCTCCATCTGCCGACATCGGGGACCCGTTGTCGGTGAATTTCAGCGCCCCTCAAGGGCAAAGATCGTCAAAGATTTGAGAATACAATGTAATTTCCACTTATTTTCACTCTTTTCTGTGCTGTGGCATTAAATCTGCCTCACACTCATCTGTATATATTGCCCTATTTAAAGAAACATGCTATTATTCAATAACCCTAACCTTGACAAAATATATGTATACTTCTTTACCATCACCACTGTATGAATAAATGTTACCTTGACTTACACTTATGGTTTCGTAATAAATGTAATAATCTGAACTAAGCAAACCAATACGGGTTTCATTCACCTCTTTAGTTTAAAGCCAGTGTAAAAGCAAGCTTTCAAGTGTAGGTTAGACCCAACTTAAAAACCACTACAAATCCAATAATTACATGTATATTTAACGGCTGTTACTAAACCATAATTATAAGCCAACGTACACACGTAGGCTAGATCCATTCTAAAACTACAATTCCCATGATTCATCATTCACCCGAATGCGCTGACAATACTTCCATATTCTACGTCATCATGCATTTGCGTGGTGACGTTGTTGGGTACATTCCCTCGGGTCGACCCGGTGTGTCTGTTTCCATGGCATTGGCCGCGTTCCATGCGGCACAGACACGCCGGGACCCCCAGAACTATCACCAGCCCTGCAAGTAACATCCACAGGTCGTCCGCAACATTTCTCCTACGCGGACCACACCAACTTTTCTATATTTCATTCTTTCACGCAACACATGTAAGCAAATGACTATCTCTGTCCCGTTAGGTGTTCCGGCTACAAACGTAGGGCAACTGCATCGATCAAACAACGGCTAAATATACTTACACTGTAATTATCTATTGGTAAGATTATAAACTCAGTTATTTTCTAAACAAATGGATGAGCACGCTGTAACTAGATGAACACATATACTCATATCCACGTATTCTAAAGTTCTCCCCTTTTTTTATTTTTGAACCTACACTAGGATTTGATGCCTTTGTATACTTTTGCCTTGAATCACAAACACGTTCATGATCTATTGACAGTATTATGATTCGACAACAGTCAAGTTAACTTTTATTCATACAGTGGTGATGGTAAAGAAGTATACATATATGTTGTCAAGATTAGGGTTTTTGAATAATGGCATGTTTTTTTTTAAATCGGGATATATATACAGATGAGTGTGAGGCAGATTTAACGCCATAGCACAGCAAAGAGTAAAAATAAGTGGAAATGACGTTGTATTCTCTAAAATACAGTTATGATTTATCAGGATGACTATACATTTCTCTACTATGGTGTATGGATTAGACCTAATTGACAATTAAAAAGAAGAATATTAGACTACAATATACTCAAAGGACTACTGGTTTTCTTTTGACAATTGAACTCTACAAAATTCAACGATTGAACATTTTTTTAATTAGTATTTACTACATAATAGGCATCTCCAGTCTCAGTGAATGTTTCACTGAGCACTTTTTCGTTTCAGCCTATCCTGCAAGCAACCATACCTGACTTTCCACGATTTGAGGGTGGTGCTGCAGATGCACCACTCTTTTATGCCAAAGGTTATGTCGGAATTCCACCTCAACGAGCCTTTGGTGATGCCTGTTTTTTACCAAAGCCTTCATCGCCGGCTGAAAGGACTTTGCACTCGCTGGACGTTGCTCGTGCCCTGAAGTTGTACGTGTCACGCATCAAGAGTTTTCGGAAGACTTCACAACTGTTCATAAACTTTGGTCCTGTGAACCATGGGAAGGCCTTCTCCTACACTTACATTTCAAGGTGGCTCTCCGGCTGCATCATGCACTGTCATTGGTTTATGAACCAACCGCTGCCCGGCCGTCTGAGAGCCCACACCACCAGAGCGAACGCTGCGACGATGGCGTTCCTGTCTGGTGTACCCCTGTTGGACATCTGCAGGGCTGCTACGTGGAGGTCCACGCACACCTTCACAAAGTTCTACTGCGTCTACAGGGATTCCGGGGAGGAGTTCAGAGTCGGCCAAGCAGTGCTGCGCAACCTGTTCGCTTGAGGTGAGTTTGTTCCAGAGGTAAGAGTTAACTGCTTCTGTTGAGCCTTGCCACCTCCCGTGGTTGTGTAATGTTGTACTGTTATGTAGTCGTTATTCATGAGCATTTGAATACATGGCAGACCCCATGCTGGAGAAGGAACAAGTTGCTTACCTCCACTATTGTTCTCCAACATGGGTCTGTCATGGATTCACATTCAAACCCTCCCTCCGACCCATCTGCGGCTCTTCTTGGTCATACTGCCACTTAAGGTGCTTACCAAATCTGAAGATGGCTGCCAGAGCAGGGGCTTATGGAGAGGGCTATCATTGGATGGGGGCAGTATGACCCAGAGGACAGTGATTGGTTTAAAGGAGAAGTACATTTTATAAGTGAAACTGTTTTTTCTTTTACCGAGGATTCCCAGCCTGACGACGGGTAATAATCATGAGCATGTGAATCCATGCCAGACTCATACTGGAGAGCAATAGTTCTCCAATATGGGTCTTTCTTTATATCTAGCGAGAGCAAGAACAGTTATGCTGACAACCTGTACATCTGTGAATCAGTAGCGAACAGACAGGGATGCAATTACACTGTTCGATAGTGGGGAAGGTAGCAAAATACCGTAGAGGAGGCAATTGACCATATTGGTTTCATAAATTGTATTTTGAACCATTCAGATTAAATGAAAAGATTGATTTTCCGTTCTTTCAGTAATTTTCCACCATCTTAATGTTTTAAAACACTTTAATATTTTTGATATCTCAGGTATCCAAAATAGTTTTTTTCCTTGGCTAATTGAAGTGCTGCAGCTGGTAATGATGCATTACGCTAGTCCCTGTTAAAAGGTAGACTTTCCTACTGCTTCTTTTTTTTCTATGGTGTCATCATGTTGTAGTTGCAAGGGATTGTGCAGGCCATTGCAAGTTGTTTCCAGTTTATTTACTGCGATTATCCTCTACTGCAGTTCAAGTATATTACTAAGAGGATTATTAAATTGTGTTTTTTTTTCTGGCTGTTGCGCATAATGAAATGTATTGAGCCTGAAACATGTTGTTTAAAAATATTAACATCTGATATGTAGGGCTGCTAAAGCTAAAAACCATTCTCAAACAATTGACTTTTTAACTTTTTTCATGACTGGAATTATTTGCAACATGATTATTTTTAAGAGACAAAATGAAATATTCATTGAACAACTACAATTTAGGCCATGTGGTGTGATTTAAAATGTATTTAATGTAATTTTTGGCATTACAAGTGCCTGAACAGTTTTATTGTTGTCTATGTGAAGCTCAAGATCATTACCACCACCCTTTCTTGGTCCACAGCTTTGCTCTGATGGTTATAAGTAGATGATACTCTATTGTATAGATCTGAAGGTGTTGCAGACTGATGCACAAAGGTGTGGAGGAGGATTGGGGGGGATAGGGAACATTTAACATCCACTGCCTAGGGGTCTTGCATAAACCTTTATGCTTTCTGGTCCTAGCAATTAGCTGACAGCAAAAGTTAATTTGATACATGTTGAATTAGTATGGTAAGTAATGCGTTTTGTTTTATATCCAGTGAGAGGAGGAAGGTTATTTATACAGTCTGTAGATGCCTTTCTGATGCCTTGGCGAGCCAACTGATCTGCTTCTTTTACATTGTATTTATTTTCTTTTTGATTTCAGTGCCTCACTGGAGTTTGGAAATCTAGATGAAAGTACCCTTGTGCAATCAGATGGAAGCAATTTAAGTGCAGAAGACCGGGACATCCTGAAAGCTTATCATCACAGTTTTGATGATGAGAAAGTAGATCTGGAATTGGTTATGCACCTTCTTTTTAATATCTGTCACAGCTGTGATGCTGGTAAGTAATGTACTTTGTTTAAAGAGAAATGTGCTAGATTTAAAGTAGAGTAACTATCCCAATGTGTGGCCAATATTTAGTCCAGGCCTTTGGCCTCAAAATGCCTTAGTTAAGCTTTTGAGGAGTGGCAGCACCTCAAACATCATATTCTCTGACTCTGTGCTACTTCTCCAACCGTTGGTTATTGCAACATCTTAACGCACCTGCCTCATCAAACTGCAACCAAGAAAATCTTTATATATAAAGCGGAATGTTTGTATGTATGTATGTATGTATGTATGTATGTATGTATGTGTGTGTATGTGCGTTTGGCTATACAAATCCATACTGTCTAACCCACTGCTTCCAGATTTTGCTTGGATTCCTCATTTGTCTGGGGCAAGATAGTCTGTTTGGATGCAAAAATGTACTGTGTAGACACCCTGCTTTACTGATGCTCATCCCAATTCACTACAGTAGATACTAGGAGGCAAAATTTGGAAATGTGTCTGAAGCAAAATGTGCGATTTATTGGTTATTCCTTTGAAATGTACTACTGTATACTGTTTGAAAGTGTTCATTAAAGCATTTTTAAAAGGAGGAAAAAAAATGTGCATTTATCACGCCACTCCAAATATGGGAAATGGCAAGGTTACAGTTTACTTAAGTTCATTCACGATAAGAGAGCACAATCAATCTTTCTTGGGCATTTTCTCCAATCTGCTGAAGCCATTGAGTGACTGAAACATGCCGCACAAAAAACAAACATCACTTGGAAAAGCTCCATCTGATGCAAAGCGAAAATCAATAACACAAGCTTCTGGAACACAACAAGAAACAGCAGCACGACTTGCCGACCAGAGGACAAGTGCAACTTTCTCCAGGGCAAATGAGATGCCAGAGCAAACTGAAGCAAGACTTGCTGACATGAGGACAAGAGCAATCTCCTCCAGGGCACATGATAAACCAGAGCACACTGAAGCAAAACTTGCCAACAAGAGCAACATCCTCCAGGGCACATGAGACACCACTCAATCAGGACACGGGCAATGCGGGTACCCCAGCTAGTAAGACATTTTTTTATGCCACCCATATTTAAGTGACATTTTGATGTGCTTTCCCAACCCACATAGAATGAATTGCAATGCCCTTCTAAAGAGATCTTCATTTGATCAACATTTTTAGCAAAACAAGGATTTGACCTTTGCCTGTCCGAATCATTTCTATAGTTTAATGTATTTCAAAAGAGGGCTCACTTTAAGGACCAGCATTATCAGCCCTGCCTGGATTGCAACATTAGTTAGTTGAGACAATGCCATACTGCCCTTCAGTTGTAGAGAATTTCAAGTTAATGTAAATTGTTAAATTTACAAAATAAGGGTTAGGATAGGCAATTGAAATTAAACCCCGTTCTTGGTTTCTATCTTCAGAAATATTTTGTTTGGGGCGTTCGCAAGCTGGCGGCAAGATGGCCGCTCTCCTTTGATCTCCGGGAGCGCTGCCGAGGAGGAGGAGGCCACCACTTGTCTGAGCCTGATGCTGGGAGTTCCATCCAACTGATCAGGTGTCGGAAGGGGTTGTGAGCCGGCTGCTCGACTCTGGGCCCGTGGGACCAAGGCCCCACTGAGAATTGGTGGCTGGGGTGGATCCCTCCCCCCACCGACTTGCTGCTGCATATGCTGTGTCCTGGAGCCGGTGAAGAATGGTGCCGGCTGCCGGTCTGGTGGCGGGCGGGTGCCCTCCTCCCCCCCCCCCCACGGCGCCAAAGAGAAGGTGAGAGCAGCTGCGAGGGACAGAAGTTGGGTCCATGACTCGAGGGAGGTGCGCCCTCAACGCGAAGGAGGAGCGCCCTCCGAGGCTCCTGGAGGTCGGCCCAGAGGCAGAGGGGCCTGACGGGTGTGCCATAACATTGGAAGCCTGAGGGGGTGGGCGGACTACAACGCTGGCAGACCTGAATACGCACTGGTAAGGTCCCTGGAGATGGGCGGGAATGGCGGGGGGCAGTCCACCTTGGTCAGTCCCCCTGTAAGTGGGGCACTGCCTTTACATAATGTGCCCGTTGCGGCCACCTCACTTTGTCTGCTGCCTTGATGAGTGGGGGCGCGGGCTTTGCCTACCAGGCCTATAGTGTACTGGCAATGAATGAGTAGCAGCGGATGTTAGACAGTGTGGGGTGGTGCATGGAGAACTGAACCCTGTATATGCTGCTGGGTTCCCCTCGCTGCCCATACTCGTGGCTAACCTTGTTGGAGGAATCCCGTCCCCTGCCTATGTGGGGCTGGGTGAAGGGTGAGAGTGCGGAAAGTGTGATGTGAACGCACGCCTGGTGATGGCGTGGCACACGGCTTCGACCACCGGCTACATGGTGTAACAGGAGGGTCAGCCCTGACAGAGAAGCGTGGTGGAGACTGCAACATCGCCCGCTGCGGTACTAGGCCATTTGGAGGCCACCAAGTGATGGACAGTACACTCCTGGCTTGCAGGTGTACCTGCTGCTATGACTACCTGCTAGATCCCTCCTTGATGGATTGTGCTCACGTGGCCAGCAGAAGATTTCTGAGACTGTGGGTGTGCCACATATGCAAGGGGGCTAGTGAGGTGCGCCACCCTGGGCCTGTGTGGTGGAGGGGGCTGTGTGTTGATGGCTAAAGGCAACTAGAAGCCGGGCCGTCTGCCTTTCACACAAAAATGAGGTCTGGCGCAGTGTGCAGGTGTCACGATGCCCGCTCCCGGGGAGCCGGCTCAGGCCCTGCGTCCCCGAAAGCGGACATCAAGTCCCCGGGGAAAGTTCCCAACTACCCCTTATAGGGGCCCTTTGGACATCGTCCTGGCGCCTATGGCGCCAGGCTCATAGAAAACGTCAGTCCTGGCGCCATAGGCGCCAGGCTCATTATGAAAGTGTTTGGGTGCACTTACCTGATGCAGACCATGCTGCAGAACCCCGGCCTCCTTGAGGCCTGAAAGGAACTACTTTACCTGTGGGACTCATTTACCACCCGGGCGTGGTCGGGGAAGGATACATACCTGATTGGAGGAAGGACACATTCTAGGAACTTCTTCCAAGGCTATTTAAACCACACCCGATCAGCCACACGTGCTTCGCGTTGTTCTGCATCTAGCAGCTGGACGCTCACCGTGTCTGCTCCTGCATCTTGACTTCTGCCACACCTGCCAGCATCCTGAATCACCTGCAAAGGAAGGGAACAAGAGAACAGAAGAAGGAAAAGGCCTCACCTGCTAAATCTGCATCCCAGAGACATTTCGCCGACAATCCTGAAAAGGAAGACATTTATTTTTAAAAGCTCATCGCATCGATCGCTGCAGCGCCGCATTCTACTCACCTTTACAGGGCGCCTCCATGTTCAGCAGCGACCATCTGGATTCGCAGTCGCGCCCCCGCGCCTAGGGAGAAAAAGACAAGAACAAAGGTGAGAGAAAGAAGGGAAAAGGGAAGCTAAAACTCCATGTCAAGACTTTCCTGTTGGGTCATTCCCTTTTCATTTCGGGTCCGCGCCGCATCCAGGAATTTTCAGACCCTGGCCCCTAAGGGGAAAAAGACATCAGCGTTAATGAGTGAATGAAAAGACATTACCAAAACACTCATTAAAGACTTACCTGATTTCCACAAGGATTTCACCGCTCACCTCGGGTCGGTGCTTGTTCCCCGGCATTCCGTACCCCGGCCCCTATGGGGAAAAAGACACTAGCATTAGAACATTAATGCATGGACACAAGGGGAACCACTTATAGAAAAACTTACCTGGAAGCCAAGCAAGTTTGGTTCTCACCCATCCGAAAATCCAGTGACGTAACTGGATACCAACGCGCCCCTGCATCAGAAGCAGGATGGAGAGCTCGTCCTTCCAGACCCTAAGGTGAGACGCTACGGGGAAGCACAGAAGGGTTTTGAGGAGGGTGAGAGGGGTAAGTGGGAGGCCGATTGCATTACCCCGCAGACAGTTAACCCCCTATTCTCACCTACAGAAGGATACTCCTGCGAGTCAGACAAGCCAGATCTGGGGCCCGGTCCAGTCCGTCTTCCGAACCCTGCGCATCACCTTAGACGAGGTCACAGCAGCGCGAACCAGGCCAGCGCCCCCGTGGGAGTCAGGTGAGCGTTACAGCAGGCACAATGGGTACCCCAGGGCAGAGTGGAAAGGGATTGGGGTTGCCATTTGCTCTGGAGGGGTCTGGCTGTGGGGGGGTGTTAGGCAGAAACCTGTGCAGTTCCGTTAGGGACCACTGCAAAAAGTTTAAGACTACAGGTGTTAGCAGTAAACCCAATTGGTAGCAGTCTGCACCACCCAGATTTACCTGGTAGCTGTGGCTAAGCAGTCAGACTTCTTTCAAGAAGAGTTAGGCAGTATGTATAGTATACGCATTAGGTACAAAAATACAGTAGCACAAGCAAACACTGACCAGAGCTTTGGTATAAAAGTATATAATTATTTATTTAAGAACACACTTGTAAAAATACACTGGCACTAATATGTCAAGCAAGTTCAATCACAGTCACTAGAAATATATACACCTCCCTGATTAAATTATTCGACAAGTCTAAGTTAAGACACCACTTATTTGCAAAACATAGGTGAGCGTGTAACCTTAGATGGCACTACAATAATTCAGTTTTAAAAAGGGAGAGAAAAGGCAGAAATAGGAAAACACACAATACCAACACTTTTAAAGAACCACAGCAAGTCAAGAAAGGCAGGGTCTACTGTAGAGCAAAAAGTTCATAGGCCAGGCCTACTCTTGGAGAGAGCAAGGCGGAATGTGCCTAAGATCACACAGTTGAAGTACACTTTAAAAGTCTTTGCAGATAGTTCAAAAAGGAGTTGGACCAGTTCAGAAAAGTTAGTTAACCGGTCCGAGGTCACCCCAGGATATAGAGTCAAGGATTTACGGAACACCTTGAACAGTCTGTTGCAAGGGAGACCAGGCGGTACACAGTACCTGAAATGGTGAGAAAGCTCCAGCGGGGGCAGTTGTTCCTGGCAGCGGGTGCAAGTCAGTGCTTCGCCTAGGAGAAGAGAAGATCTCGACATGGAGGAAAGCTGGAGGTCGTTGCATTGCCAGGGAAGAAACCAGCCGCAGAGTTTCCCGGTTAAAAGGTCCTACCCTTTTATTCGTGGTAGTGGTGAAGCGTGGCTATCCGGCCGCCGGGGTGCTTGGCACAGGCGATTCGACCACGAGACGATCCAGGAAGGCGAAAAAAGGCGAACTGGTTAACCCCACCAGCTTAAAGGAAGAAGACTCTCCTGGAAGAAGATCTTCTCTATTGTTGGGAAGTGGTGAGTTTGGTTCAGCAGGGCTCCACCGGTGGTGTCGTCGTTGCAGGTCGGCTCAGCTTCTCCCTCTTCGGATTCTTTAGGTTCTGTGGCGACTTCTGAAGTTCCAGTCCCCAAAGCCCTGCTTTTATGCAGAAAACCCGCATTCATCAGTCCTAGCTGTCACTCAAACATACTAAGTGGTGAGCCGGGCGGCTCACCACTGGGCCAATCACAAAAGAGTGCGACTTGAGTTGCCGAGGCAACTCAGTCCAGGGTGCCTATTCCCCCCTCCCACACATCCTGTAGACCCAGACAGAGTGGCACCACTTTTGGAGGCTTCTGTGCAGAAGCCCGCCAAAAGTGGAACAAAGGGCTCGACTTGGGTTGAAGTTACAGAGGCGAACACAAACGCCATTTTAAAACCGAGTCCTGGCAAAAGGACCCAACCGGGGAATAAATATTAAATAAATAACCCAGCGGTATCTTTAACATTGCACCAAAAAAGTGGTGCGTTTAAAATGAATGGGAAAATCCCATAGGAAATATTCCGGTGGAATATTTTGTGTGGTAACCACTACCACCAGCCAGAAACTCGACAAGGGGGGACTGGACAGTGTCCCCTTGAAAAACAGACCCAGGAGCAATCGAGTTACCCCTACCAGTACTTCCACAATATGATGGTTTTTACTAGTTCTGTTCACAATTTAAGACTAGTAAAGTAGGTGGTGACTTTACATGCCCTGGGAGACAGTAGTCAGTCCCAGGGTATGGAGTCTATGTTTGGGGGTCACTATGACACTCATGTGTTACTGCACTGAGGGTGCTGTGTAACACAATTACCAACAACACATGAAGCCCTATGGAGTAAAAGACCCCATAGCCCATAAAACACATTACAAAGTCAAAGGACATTCTCAACTCATGCCTAAGAGTGGGAGAAAAAGAGTCTCACTCTTAGCAGGAGAAAAAATGAAACCCCAAAAATCCAGCAAAGCTGCTGGGGGACTCACTAGGTTTGGGAAATTAGCCTTTACAGAGAATTCTCCCTAACAGGGGGGCACTGGACCACCGTCAGAGCCAAGCTTATTGCTGGCATAAATGAAGAGTGGATTCGCCTCTGTGAATACCAAGCGGGATGCAGTGGAGGACAAGATGGATTACATGAAAGATTGGATCGAAAAGGAGAGCAGCCGTACCCGTGAAGTGTAGCACAGGGTGGGGATCCTGGAAGACACAAGTAGCGAGGTGACTCTATTCGAGGATTACAGGCTGAGGTAAGAGACATCCGAGACAAAAACGAAGACCTGGAGGTGAGATCTAGGTGCAATAATATTGGAGTTGTCGGGATCCCGGAGACAATTCCGGCACAAAGTATGCAGACATTTATGGAAAGCATTCATTAGGGAGGTGCTGAAAGATCTGCCGCTATTGCCCCAGTTCCTGGTGGAGAGAGCACATCGGATCTCTACTCAAAAACCCAGACTGGGGCAGAACGCCCGGCCAGTTATAGCCCACCTACTAAACTACTGTGACCGGGACACTATTCCGCGTAGGGCACGTGAACCAGGTGATTTAAGAGTCTTGTTTTATCAGGACTTCACTCAGTCCGTCCAGAAGGCCTGGCTGTCCTTTTTGGCCGCCAAGAGACTGCTGAGAGAGAGTGGACTGCATTATGCAATGCTATATCTGTTGAAGTTACAAGTGATTCATGGGGAAAATACTCACTTATTCATGAGCCCATCTGAAGCTATTACTTTTGTGCAATCTCTTCCTAAGTCCCGAGAGGGGTAAGACTTGGACCGACGGCTCATAGTACACTGGACTGGGTGTTGGCAGAGATATGCTTGAATGCTGTGCTGACCATGTGTTGAGACCTGATGGGTTTTTAAGACCCTGCTATACATAGGTGCAGGAACTCTCGAATATGGCATAGTAGTAATGATATACTGTAATCAAATGGGTCAGTTGCTTATTCTTGTAACGCTGTGTCTCCTCCTCCCAGGGCGGTCTTGGAGAGGGTGGCCGTACAAGGTCGCTAAATCCGGTGCCCCGGGGTGAGATCCTTTTTGTGGTTTCTTGGGGGTTTGAGGCCAATGGGGTGGGAGTGTTTCACTACTAGTTGGGGTCAGGCAGTGTGGGAGGGGATGGAGTAGGGGGACATGGGCCTGGTGTTGCAACGGTTGGGGGAATAGGGTGGGGACGGGAGGCAAATTATTGAGGGTTTTTTCTTGAAAAATGATTGACGTCTTTTTATGGTGCTGTGGTGCATGGTTGAGCAGAACTGGTGTGGTGTGGGGGCTAGGCCCCTGAGTCATAGTGCTGACCATGAACCCGGATCTAGGCACCCATGGCAAGCAGTAAAGTTATAAATTGGGATAAAAGAGGGCTGAATGGCGACGCAAATCCTGTTAGGTAATTAACTACTGTGAGCGACACAGTACCAAGGTGCTGTTGCTGCAAGGGTCCCACTTGGTTGGAGCAGCGAATTAGGTGTGGCTAGATCCTGGGGATCCACTAGGTATTACATATCATACTCCACCTACACGGCATGAGCCATGACGCTAATCCACAAGTCGC
This sequence comes from Ambystoma mexicanum, assembly GCF_040938575.1. Lineage (NCBI taxonomy): Eukaryota > Metazoa > Chordata > Amphibia > Caudata > Ambystomatidae > Ambystoma > Ambystoma mexicanum. The sequence continues at coordinate 907,697,542 of NC_090935.1, read as the reverse complement.
TTTGATTCCATCTGTTGGAGAACGACATTCAACTGCAGGGTAGGTTTGTAATTGTATCAGGCAGTTGGGCTCATACCCTGATAATGCTTCCCAAGCTTGTTTGGCGGTGCGGGGTGTATGTCGGATATGGGGATACAGAATGTATGGTGGATGCTTCACCTTGGGGGTACATCCTTGCTAGCATGCCTTTGTTGCACATGACGCTTGACTGCTTGTTGCTACCGAGAACCCTGTTGGATCACTCCCCTGTTTTATGGTCAATGAACATGGGCTGTGAAGGGGTATCCAGACCTTGCTGGCATTTTAAGGCCATGGCTATGTTAGACATAGGTACCGCAGTGAGGTGGTCAATATTGTGCAGACATATTTCGAGAATAACGGGCTCGGTGAGCACAATGGCTTCTTTATGGGAGACATTTAAGGTGGTCGTCCGTGGTGGCTGCATGTCTATAGAATTGGGCGTATTGAGAACAATCTGGCGACAACTGCAGGGGCTTGAGGATGAGATCAAGGTGGCGGAAACTGCAGTGGTGTCGGCGGATGATGCAGGGTCCAGGGTGGGGTTGAGGGGGTTACCAAATTGGTTTACTGAGTTTACCGACCGTGAGGTCAAATACCTGGCACGCCCAGAGATGGTGTGCCGGTATGGGGAGGAGGATCGACCGGGTCCTTTACTGGCAGTGATATTATGACATGAGCGAGAGGCGTCCGATATGGCGGCAATACGTCGGCCGGATGGGAGTGTGGCAGTCGAGTCTGATACTATCCTAGCATACTTTCAGCAGATGTGCGAGTCACGGGAAACCCCGCCCACGGGTGATTTAGCTGAATATTTGGAGGTGACAGCCCTGCCGAAACTGGCTCCAGAAGAGGCCAAGGTGCTGGCGAAGCCGATTTCGGTAGATATCCTAGTGGCTGCCTGAGCGCTACCCATAGCTAAGGCTCCGGGGTCTGACGGCATAATGTCGCAATTCTATAAGGAACTAGGGCCAGAGGCTGCTAAGTACATGGTGGAGGTTTGGGAGGAAGCATTGGGCTCAGGGCAGTTGCCCCCTACGATGAGGGAAGCTGAAGTGACGTTCATTTTAAAGGACGGGGAAGGATCCCTTGGAGTGTGCCTCGTATCGTCCGACATCCCTGCTTCTCCTGTGGATTCAAATGCTCATGAATATTCCCTGTCGTCAGGCTGGGAATCCTTGGTAAAGAAAAAATCAGTTTGTTTTGTTTCTGAACTGTCTTTCTACTAATAACCAATCACTGGTCTCTGGGCCGTACTGCCCCCAGCCATTGACGGCCCTCTACCTAAGCCCCTCCTCTGCCAGCCATCTTCAGATTTTTACCGCACGTTCAAGTGTTAGGAGTTCTCGTGCTGTAGTTCTCTCGAGCTTTTACTGCGTATTGTGTTTTCCGAAGCGTTTACTCTTATTTTTACGGTCAATTCAAGCCTCAAGCTCCACCGATTTTTCTTCCGATCAACGGGGACCGTTTTTCAGAATTTTCTACGCCCCTCAAGGGCAGATTTTCGTCGAATTACACTTCTTGGAGGATTCCAGAAGACCTTTGAGGAACTACCCCGATTTGGACATGGCCCAGGACAAAGGAGATTCGACACCTACTGGATCCAAACTGTTCACGAACTGGCCAGGATGTGGACTACAGAATGTCTTCAAGGAAGATGAGCACTCCCATTGCCTCTACTGCCTTCCCGCCGACAAGTCGCACGTGGAGGAGGACTGTGCATTCTGTAAGAGCATGTCCGTCTGGATAATGGAGGACCGTCATGCTCGGCTCACCAACTGGCTGGAGGGGAAGAGCCCAGCAGCAGGTGAGAAGAAGTAGTCCGAGCGGTCTTCTAAAACCTTTGAGGGCACCGGGAGCGCCGTTGGTTCGGGCTCCTCGGCTGCCAGGCAGGGTGCAATGTCACCGACGCCATCATCCACGAGCCAATGCTCTGACTCGGGGGGGGGGGGGGGGGAGGGGGGAGGGGCGGGGGGGAGTCGGAGAACCTGGGTAACCTTCAGAACAAGCCACGGTCGATCCTGATGGAGAAAGCCAAGGGGGGGGCAAGACATTGACCCTCCCCCTAAGGTGCAGGCCTCAGACGTGCACAAGGTCATGAAGGCCCCGATTTACCCGGCAAAGGCCTTGATTGAAGGAGTCGTGATGGCCCTGGCGAAGCCTGTAGAGGCTACCCCAGTGGAGATGACTTCCGCGCCTAGAGTTTCCCTGCCACCCCGGAGGGAATCATCTTTCCAGCCTATCAAGAAGACACCTGTGAAACCCTGGGATGAGAAAGGGGGGGGGCACGGTAGCCATAACAGACACGGATACCACCTCCGAGGATGAGCTAGCTGGCATCAAAGCTATCCTGGACAAGAAGTTTGAGGCCTACGGGAGGGATCCCGATGAGGAGCCGCGGGCCATGGAGGAAACGGATGACCCCGCGCCTCAACCGTCGCTCCCGTCGCAACCGATGCCTACGCCACAGGACAATTCAGGAGCAATCTAGTTGGCTTTACAGACCCTGTGTACGGAGATCAGGACAAGGTTGCCCTTACCCCCAGCTGACAATCCAGCGGTGCCTGGACCGTCGGGGAGCCCACCGAGCAAGCAGAGGCGTATCCAGACTCCCCCCTCCCTTCCATCCTTCACCTCCATCCCCTCCACCGAGGGATGAGACGGCGATGACGGGAACGGGCGACAACAGTAGTGACGATGGGACGGATGTCACATCACCACCTGCACGGGTCGCCCCCCCCCCCCCACCCCGCCCCAGCCTGACGAAATTGGCTCATTTCACGCCATGATCGCTAGGGCATCGGAGCTTTTCCAGCTATGCCCCAAAGAGCAGAAGAAGGAAGGTTTCTTACCAGAGACGGGAGGCCAAGAGGAAGACCGTCCTCTCAGTCCCGTTACTGGATGACATCTGGGACCTGCTGAAGAACCCGTCCACGACCCCTGCGAAGAGGGACCGGTACGCGGAGAAGTACCGGGTCCCAGACTCCGCTCCTGTACCTCAGAGCACAGCCGTCCCCGGATTCGGTGGTCTCTGCGGCGGCCAAGAAGAAACCGGATGGTGAGGGGAAGAAGCTGGACGCCATGGGTCGACAGGTCATCTCGTCGGCAGCGACGACCATCATGGTGGCCAACGCCCTTGCGATTGTAGCAGGCTACAACAGGGAGCTGTGGTTCAAGATCGCTCCCCTCCTGGACTTCCTCCCAGACGACAGGAGGGCAGAAGCCCTTGGAATCCTGCAGGAAGGCGAGGTGCCTTCGGACAACGGCATCACGGTAGCCACGGATATCGCTGACACCGGCTTTCGCCAGATGGGCAACAGTGTTTGCCAGCACGGTTGGCTCAAAGCCACTGATTTCCGTCAGGGCGTGCAGACCAGGGTACTGGATATGCCCTTTGACGGAAACAACCAATTCGGGAAAGCGGTGGACGAATCGCTACAGGCCATCAAAGCGGACACTGAGACGGCCCGTGCCCTAGGCACTCTTCATCAACGACGGCCGTCCTTTCGGACCTCCGGAGACAAATTTCAAGGCGCCTCCAAGGGATTCGGTGGCAGTTCGTCGTCGTCATCGCCAAGGAGCCCAGGGTGGCAAGGCCTCAGGATTGAACCGGCTGTGATGTCGGGCCCCACCTAAGCACCCCGGGGGGAGGCCGGCTGGCGAATTTTGTCGGCGTGTGGGAGTCCATCTCCACCGACCATTGGGTGCTGGATGCCGTGGCCCACGGGCACACTCTGGAGTTTCAAAGAAAAGACCCCCATGTCCCTCCTTTGGCCAGGAAAGAAAACCATGTTCCACAGCTGCTTCTGGAGGTACGAACCATGCTGAGAAAGGGCGCGATAGAACTCGTCCCAAAGAGGCTCCGGAGAATACTTGTGGTACTTCCTTGTCCGAAAGAAGACCAGCGGCTGGCGACCCATCCTGGACCTTCGCCGCCTCAACAAATACATCAAAGCCCAGAAGTTCCGGATGGTTACCCTTCAGCACGTGCTGGGACAGCTGGAGGAAGGCGACTTCCTATCAGCGCTGGACTTGGAGGATGCTTACTTTCACATCCCCATACACAAAGGACATCGAAAGTTCCTACGTTTCGTGGTCCAAGGTCGGCACTACCAGTTCAAGGCCCTGCCCTTCGGGTTGAAGTCGGCTCCAAGAGTCTTTACCAAGTGCCTGGCACCGGTGGCGGCGCGGCTGCTCATGCAGGGGATCCATGTGTACCCCTACCTGGACGGTTGGCTCATCCGAGCAAAGTCAAGAGAATGCGCCGTCGACCACACAGCAAAGACCGTCGGTGTACTCACGGAGCTGGGCTTCTCGATCAACTTTGCGAAGTCCCACTTGGTACCGTCGCAGGACGCCCTGTTCCTGGGAGCCAGACCCCACACAGTGGCGCGGCTGGCTTCACCGTCGGAGGAGAGGACGAAGGCCATCCTAGGCAAGATACAACGGCTGTCGACCATGGAAGTGGCCACGGTGAAGTCCCTGCTCAGCATGATGTCATCTTGCATCTACCTTGTGCGCCTGTGCAGGCTGCGGATGCGACCACTGCAGGAGTTCCTCGACGCCTGTTGGATGCAAGTGGCGGGGATCTTCGAAGACAAGATCTCCCTCAACAATACATTCCGTCGAGCGATCCGGTGGTGGGGAACCCGTGCGCATCTCGCGTCAGGCATGGACTTCCAGACCCCAATGCACCAGGAAACGCTGACGGACGCCTCCCTGGAGGGATGGGGAACACACACCGGAGATCTCCACGCAAGAGGCCTCTGGCTCCCAGAAGAGAGGTCCCTGCACATCGTCGTCCTGGAGATCCGGCCGTGTTCTGCACCCTCGGGTCTTTCCTTCTGTCCCTCAAGGGCAAAGTGGTACGGATCGTCACTGACAACACCACCACAATGTTCTACATCCGGAAGCAGGGGGGCAGCAGATCCCCAGCCCTATCCAAGGAAGCGCAGGATCTGTGGCAATGGGCCATCGCCCAGGGGATGTTCCTGCTACCTTTTCATCTGGCAGGAGTGAAAAACACTGTCGCCGACTGACTCAGCGGGGAGCTGCGCTCTTGCCACGAGTTGGAGCTTCGGCAGGATCATGTGGATCTCCTATTCTGACAATGGGGCAGTCCCCAGATCGACCTGTTCGCGATGGCGGCGAACGCCAAGTGCCGGAGGTTCGTCGGCAGGTTTCCCCTGCCGGGGAGCATGGGCGATGCGTTCTCTTTCCCCTGGGACGGCCTGTTCCTGTACGTGTTCCCACCGTTGCCGTTGCTTCTGCGGCTCATCAATTAACTCGGATGGTCCCAGTGCAGGATGATCCTCGTCACACTGGCGTGGCTGGGGCAGATATGGTTCCTGGACCTTCTGGACTTGTCAGCGTTCCCCCCCCAGTCATACTGCCGACAGACGCGGATCTTCTCACCAGGGAAGGAGGCGCCATCCTACATCACGACCCGGGATCGCTGAACCTGCAGGCCTGGCTCCTGCAGGACTAGAGTTCGGAGGCTACGATATCCCGGCGGACTGCAAGGATGTACTTGCAAAGACCAGGGCATCCTCGACTCTTAAGTGCTATGGACATAAGTGGAAGAGGTTCTCTGTCTGGTGCCGTGCACAGAAGATCAACCCTCTACAGATTACGCACCTCAAGTGATGCCGTACTTGCTGTCGCTGGCCAAGGCGGGGCTGGCACATGCCTCCATCAAGATCTCCCGCTACACCAGAACTCTGGGGTGGTCTTCGCTGTGGTCTCACCGCCTGGTGAAGGAGTTCATGAAAGGGCTGTTGCGCTCGTTCCCGCTGGTGAAGGCTCCGGCCCCTGCGTGGGAGCTCAACGTGGTGCTGACCAGACTCCTGGGTCCCCCATTCGAGCCCTTGCATTCGGCACCGCTGAAGTTCCTATCGTGGAAGATAGCGTTTCTTGTGGCCATCACGTCCGCACGACCAGTGGGAGAGATCCAGACCTCTCCTGTAAACCAACATACCTGACATTTCACGAGACGAGGGTAGTGCTGAGGACGCACCCCTCCTTCATGCCTAAGGTGCCGTTGGACTTCCATCTCAACGAGCCCTTGGTGTTACCTGTTTTCTTCCCGTCGCCTTCGTCGCCGGCTGAGAGGACTTTGCACTCGCTTGATGTGGCTAGAGAGCTGAAGTTCTACGTGGACCGCACAACGAGTCTGCGGAAGACATCACAACTGTTTGGGATCTTCGGATCTGTGAACCAAGGGAAGGCTCTCTCGAAGGCTTCCATTTCCAGATGGCTCTCCCGCTGCATCATGCACTGTCACCGGATGGTAAACCGACGGTTGCCCGGCTGTCCGAGAGCCCATTCAACACACACCTTCACGAGATTCTACTGCATCGACCGGGATTCCGGGGAGGAGTCCAGAGTCGGTAAGGCAGTGCTGCGCAACCTGTTAGCTTGAAGGTGAGCCTGGTGAGGAGGTAAGAGATGCTTAATGTTGAGTTGTTGAAATGCTTAATGTTGAGCCTTGCCACCTCCCGTGGTTGTGCATGTGTGTACTGCTATGTATTCTTTTATTCAAGAGCATGTGAATCCATGCCAGACCCCATGCTGGAGAAGGAACATGTTACTTACTTGTAACTGTTGTCCTCCAGCATGGGTCTGGCATGGATTCACATGCGAACCCTCCCTCCAACCCCTCTGTGGCTCTTCTTCTCTTGGTCCTACTGCCACTTTGCATGCTACCAAATCTGAAGATGGCTGCAGAGGATGGGCTTAGATAGAGGACAGTCATTGGCTGGGGGCAGTATGACCCAGAGACCAGTGATTGGTTATTAGTAGGAACACAGTTCAGAAACGAAACTGAAACTGATTTTTTCTTTACCGAGGATTCCCAGGCTGACGACGAGGAATATTCATGAGCATGTGAATCCATGCCAGACCCATGCTGGAGAACAACAGTTACAAGTAAATAACTTGTTCCTTAATTTAGATACCAAGATTTTTGCTAAGGTGCTGGAGGACTAATTGCTTCCTTTCACCCGGGGTGTGATCCACCCGGGCCAGTCCGGGTTTATCCCAGGGAGATCGACCTTGCTGATCCTCCTCAGGTTGTTGACCATATTAGCTCAAATAGATCCCAAGGTGCAGGCGGTCGCGGATCTCCTCGACATGGAGTAGGCATTTGACTCTGTTGAATGGGGCTATCTCTTTGTACAACTGAAGGCCGTGGGAGTTCTGACACCTTTTCTTGCAGCAATCAGACTGCTGTACAGTGGCGTGACAGCTAGGATTGGCCTCTTTGGTAAGCTTTCTGGGGCTTTTGACTTAGGATGTGGCACCCGCCAGGGGTGTTCGTTATCTCCACTTCTTTTTTGCGCTGGCAATTGAGACCCTGGCGGCTAGACTGCGGAAGTTTAACCTGGCTCGTGGATTAGCAATGGGAGAGACCAAGGAATTGATATCCTTATATGCGGATGATGCAATTTTGTACTTCAAAGACCCGGGTGTGAACATACATCCCTTGTCGCATGAAGTTGCTTTATTTGGCAAGTTTTCAGGCCTCTGTATGAATTGTTCTAAGTCCATTTTGTTTCCCCTTAATGAGGCTACGGTCAAGCCAGTCGATGTTGGCGGGTATAGATGGGAGCAGGTGTGTGTAAGGTATCTAGGTGTACCGGTTTGTAGGAGCTCTCGTCCACTGCTGGAAGAGAATCATCTGAAATACCTGCAGGTCCTGAGAAGTAAGGTGGAAAAGTGGTGCACGATTCCTCTGACCCTTTTAGGCTGGCAGGCTATTGCTAAAATGATAGTGGTGGCCAAGCTGCTCTACATGTTTCAGGGTATTCCTGTTTGGCCGGGAGCGGCTTTCTTCACCGATCTCAAGGCCCAGCTGGTGAGATTTGCGTGGCACCTGAAATCCCCTCGGATTCGGAGAGACACTCTGGTCCTCCAGTGGGATCGCGGTGGTATAGGTGCTCCCGATATGGAGCTATATTTCTTGGCAGCACAGGGGCATTTTGTATCTTATTGGATGCCGGGGTCCCCAGCATACCCGCAAGTGTGGATCCAAAAAAGCTTGGTGCGCCCCTTTGCGGCTCAGGTTGTGCTAGTATCAAAGAAGGTTGTTGATAAGTTTAAATTCGACCCAGTGGTGTGTACGGTGCATGCATGGAAACGGATCCTTAAGAGATTGGTAGTGGATATTCCCTAAGATCTGGGGCTCCAGCTCTGGAAAGACAGAGTTGAAAAGACCTACCCAACCAAAAGTCCTAAAGAAGGTACTACCAAAGGTTCGACCTTCTAAAAGATCAACTTTTGGTTGGGTAGGTCTTTTCAATTCTGTCTAGGGCTGCGGGGGTGGCCCACGCGATACCTGCTCACTATACTATGAGTGGGAGGTGCGGGGGTGTCGCCCGCAGCTGTCCCGCTGCCCCCCCAAAAAAAGGACAGCTCGGGTGTTCCCCGCAAACCCCGCTCACTCTGCTATGCAGTATAGTGAGCAGGGATTGCCTGACCTGGCAAAAAAAATGAAAGGACCCTGCAGCGCCGGTTCCTGATTACGGAAGTGAAAGGGAACAGGCGTTGCAGGGACAGAGCAAGACAGAATGCAACGTAAGTAGGGAGGTGGTGGGTGGGGTTGTGCGTAGGGGTGTGTTGGGGTGTGTGGGTAGGGGTGTGGGTGGTGTGTGGTTAGGGGTTTGGGGAAGTCGTTAATGTTCAGGGGAGAAAAGATCAAAGATTATTTCGAAAAAATAATCTTTGTTTTTTCTCCCTCGAACATTTCCGCTTCGGGCATTCAACCCCAAATCCCTCCCGCCTACCTGTGACGCAGCCTTGGTACGGGAATGGAAAGGGGTGCAGATGCGTACTATGGCCGATCTGTACTTGGAGGGAATATTTGTATCTCAGAAGTTGTTCACTGCTAAAATGGGTGACGACCTCCAAAGGAAGTTGCAGTATTTCCGCGTGAAGGCCACCTTAAAAGCATGGTGTCCCATGTTTCCGAATGCTCCCCCTTCGCTCCCAATATTGCAATATGTTCTTAATTTGGCCTCGTCCAGGCGGCTTGTCTCCACCATATATAGGCATATGCCGCGTGAATACCCCTGGATGGTGTTGAAATGTAAACGGCGCTGGGAGAATGATGCTGGATCCACATTTACAGACAAACAATGGGCAATGTTATGTGAGAGATCTCATAATGAGGCGTTCAATACCCACCTTCAATTGATTCAGCTTAAGACTCTTCATAGGGTGTACATTGCACCGGCCCGGTTGCACCTGTTTGACCCCGCCAAGGGTGATGTGTCCGAGATGTCGTGTGAGCCCAGCTGACTTTCTTCATATGCTGCGGCTGTGCCTCCATTTGCAGGACTTTCGGCCAGGGGTGGTGGGTATTCTTTGCTGCATGCTGGAGTGCGACGTGCCCTGTGAACTATTATGTTCTATGTTTGGCTGGCTCCCTGGTGCACCGGGCATGGCCAGAAGTTCCTGACGACTACCTTGATAGTGGCTCGGAGATGTATATTGATGCGATGGACCAGCAGGGCCCCTCCTAGTGTTCGGACTTGGCTGGGTGACATGGTCTGGCTTAAGATATGGATGGGGAATATGGGGAACTTTGTGGGCCGTGGACCAGACCCAAGAGCATTTTGGGGGCCCCCCCTGGTCTCTTACCTTCTGGCTTCAGTGCCCAGACAATGGGGTGGTGGGACCAAGGAATGCATCTTATAAAATGGCACTCTTTTCTCTCTTCTCTATTTTGTGCTTAATCTGAAGTGTGACATCGATGTACCCTGTCAATGGTGTTTATATGGTTTGATTCTGCCCATTATCATTCATTGCTATAATGTTTGTATTTGTGAGATGAGATTCTTTCTTAATAAATACGTTAAAAAAAATAGAAATTCATGACCAAGGGAGCCTGCATTAGTCTGGGAGTCAATAAATCCAGGCTGCTCTGAACCACGGTGGAAAAGCTGATGGAAATGGTTCCGACCACGCCAACAGACTTTTGAACTACCTTCACAGAACAGAATGGCAGGCAGAGGATTCTACTGAGAGTGGAAAGACCAAAGCCACTGCAAAGTGAAGGACAGTTCATGACCAGACCTTGAGACTAAATGACCAGCCAGAAGCCGCTCCAGAAGTAACTCAGACGGAGAGTGGCTGACCGATACCTAAAGCCAGAGACAGCAGGGATGCGCTGGTGAAGTAACAGGTATTGAACATAATTGTGGAGAGAGTGGCCTAGTGAAGAGAACAGGTAAAACACAGAGGAAGGGTGAAAAACGATTGCATATTGGAAGTTGTGGGTCTAACACTCCAAAATGCAAGCACCAGTTACTCACTCCAAGAAGCGAAAGAAACAAATCCCTTTGGATTCAGGGAATTGTGGTTCTAAGACCCCACAAGTCGTGTGTCAGTGGAATTGACAAGCAACATCGAATCAAGAGGTCTTGCCTGGTTAGAGACGTAGCACTTAGGGTCTTGGTTCCACGGGTCGTGGTTCTGCTGCACATTATTCTGCTCAGACCAGTCCTTTACCCACCCTCTATCCTTACCGGTCATCTATACTGTCTGCTGCCAGGTGTTCTTCGTGACCCCTTCTCCTGCAATGCCTTGCCTGTTTCCATGCCCCTCTTTATCTGTATTCATGGGTGTTAGGCAGACTCCTGTGCAGTGCCCATAGGGACCACTACACCTGATTAAGACCACAGGTGGCAATACATGTTTAACCTTTGGTACAAGCCCGTACTACTAAGTTATAGTGGTAGCAGTAGCAGAGCAGCCAGGCTTATCTCAAGAGTATATGAGCAGTAGCAGAGATGGCACAAAGGGACCACAATTACTTTGACTCAAGCAAACACTGACTCAAGGTTTCAGGTAAAAAATATAAGTACATTTATTTGTAAACCATCAGTTATAAACACAACACCTCTATTAAACTTTTAAAAAAACTACACGTTAAATATACTACAACTAACAAATTCACTTTGTACAGTAAGTCTCAAGGTAAGTATCCTGTGTTTGAATGAACCGGTGTTATGAACAAAACACGATACTGCGGATACGGTTGCGATCACTTTTTGACAGTTCGGTCTACTAAATAAACGCGTATCCGTGACATGAAATGCTACCGGGGCAAAAACACACTTAGCACCTGAGATACCCAGGGGGAGTTGGAGGCAAAAATCACAGGCAATATTTAGGTTAGGCAGACGGTATCGAGAAACACTCCGAAACAGGACTTCAAAAGTCAAAGGGTCGGAGCCAGGTTTAGGTGACACCGGAGGCCTGTGCCGAAGATCACACCGTTAGACAGTTCACGATTCAGTGTAGCCAAAAAGTACTTGGCTATTGTCAATGTTCGGAAGCAAAAGGTATAAGAAGGAGGGAAGACAAGGACGAGCCTTGAGGATGAAGAAAAGGGATTCACCCAGTTTCCTTGAGTAGAACACGGTACCTTATTCCCACAATGCAGCTGGTGCCCTGGCAGTTGTTCCTGTTGGTTTCCCGCAGACCCACGATTCCTGGAGCTTCGTTGTGAAGGAGGACGTCTGAAGGGGGTCTGCACCACACAGGGATGAAGCCAGCAGCAGCGACAACGCAAAGGGGTGCTCCTTAAAAACAGGAGAGGCTCAGCAGGTAGCTATCCAGACCACTACAGCAGTGTGCAGCGATTTCGACCACGGCAGAGATCTCTGGCTGAAGAAGATGAGTTGGTTATCCCCACCAGGCTCAAGGGAAGAAGACTCCGGACTGGATCTTCTCTTAGTCGTCGAAGGGAAGATACGTCAGGACTGCAGCAGGGTTTCACCGGGACGGAGTAGTTGCAGCAGCCGTCGTTCTCTCCACTTCTCTTCGGTTCCTTGTAGTTCCAGAGGCAACTCTGACTTCTAACCCAAGAGACCTGTCTTTTATGCGCAAAACCCCCATTCACCCAGCCTAGCTGTCAATCACGCAGCAGGGGGTTTTCCAGCCGGGACAACAACCTCAGCCAATCATGGCAAAGTGCGACTTGGGTTTCCTAGGATACCCTGTGCAGGTGGTGACTACACCCCTTCCCCACATTCAGTCTACCTAGACACCCAGGCGCCAAGAGGAGGGCTTCTCTGCAGAAGCCCTCCAAAAGACAGTGAACAAAGAAGGCGAACCTAGTTTGCTGCGCAAAGTAAAACACAAGAAGGACTTTAACAAAAAGAAATGGCGAATAAACCCAACCGGAGCCAAAAGAAAGCGATTTGGTCAAGCGGGTTTATGTTCGAGGCTAATATAATAGCCAAGAACAGTACCACGTTTATCTAATATCATCACGGTAAAAAAGTTAGGGTAGATACCACTGCCACCAGCCAAGTCTAAATGTTAAAAGAGCAAAACTATGCTCGGGGAGGTACAGACAGAAAAGGGGTACAGATTACCCCTTTGCAGTACACCATGTAAAATGGGGTGTACTGGGTCTGTGGTAAAAATGACTATGTAAAGTAAATGGCAACTTTACCTTTCTCTGGGGGACAGTAGTCAGCCCCAGCGAAACAGAGTCAGAGGGAAGTCTAAAAGACACCCCTGGGTTACTACACTAAAGGTGCTGGGTAACCCATACAAGAACAGGGGCACTTGGAGTGGTGTGCTCCAGTGCCCAAGATCACACAATGAGTAACAACACATAGGCCAAAACACATGTAAGAGTGGAAAAAAAGAGGTACACTCTTACCAGGTGGAAAAAATAAAATCCAGAAATCCAGCAAAGCTGCTGGGGGACTCACTAGGTGAGGGAAATTAGCCCTAGAAGGAGAATTCTCCCTAACACTGGGCCATGCCATTCTATGTTTGCTGTGGAGGTGCCTCCCGTTAGGCCCTCGAGAGGGAGGACTTTTATTGGGAAAACCTGAGTGGGCCCGGGTGTCATTATTTTCTCACAGGGAACACCCAAATCCTTGATCCTGGTGCTTCACGCCTCCACTGATCACCCTTCGAGATTAAGATGCCCCACGCCCATTGTTAATATGTGTGAGCAAGTGGAAAAGTGAGCAGCCGGATAACGGCTACAAGAAGGGGACCCAACCTTGATTCTAACATTTCAAAATCAGAGGACAGGTGGTGTTAGTCAGTGCAAATCTCAGTAACCTGAGTGCACAAGGTGCTGGTCATTGATAAAGAACCAGGAGACGCGTACACTGGGAATGTCTCATTTTGAGTAAAAACAGTTCTAAAGTACCTTTCTTAAATTTCTTATTTAAAAAAAAAAACACTTTTTTTGCTTTTTTCCTGTCACAATAGCTGAAGCCTGTTATTCTGTTTGACAAAAATGATTATGCTAATTGTTTAATTTATTAATATATTAATTGACAGTTCATTGGAATGGATTTGATTTGGCATAAGTGAAATGTATCAATAGTTGCATAGTAGGACTGGATTTAAAACATAAAAACAATGTGTATTTGACAGTTTTCGAAAAGTGTTTGTATTTGGTCCCTGGCCTGTGAGCACGTTGCCCTGCGATGAAATGCGCATTCCTCTTTTTTTCATTTTTAGCAGTCCTTTTATTGGATTTGTGAATCAGGCACTATATGCAATCAAACACATATTATGAAGTGCAGTTAAATCCAAAGTAGCAATTTAACTGTCTCTAAAGCTAAGAAGTTAACATTGAAAAACAAAAGGAACAACATAATTTCACTCAGAAGCTATCACAGTTTGATTCAGGAATTAGGTGAGATAATACAGTGCTGAATTACAGGACAGTCTCAAGGAATACATTCCTTATTAGGGAGGATTCTGGTAGTTAGCATTGTTCATAGTGTATTAGTGGGCGTGGAATGACCATTCAGAAATTTAAGCGACATGCATACTCTCAGATTTATCCAGCTATACATTGTAATTGTGCAGAAGGAGGAGACTGACACACAGGTGGCATGTTTGTTGGCATAGACTTTTATTTAAAAAAATAAATAGGGAACCTATCCCTCCCTAACTCTAAGAGGGGTTTCCTTGCCTCAACTAAGGAACTAAGGACACTGTCAGAATGTCCAATAAAATTGTGAGTCCACTGTCGTGTACCAAAATGCCTACCTCTATCCCTGACACTTGTAACTAAGCATTCCGCCTAGCAAGGTAAGCCCTTGCTGGGTGGAATGCAGGCTGAATGTAACTTGCATCTAAATAACAATCTGAACATTTTCTTAGATTCTCTGCACAAAGGCTCCTCATTTGGAGCAGCTTTGATGTTTTCTGCCACGCTGATACATTTAACACATGGGGAGAAATACCTTCTCCAAAATGGATGCATCGCTTGTAAGCACCGGAGAGCTCAGCCTGCTGCGATCGCGATTGGATGCCTGAGCATTTATCCTGGCCTATCAGGGAGCCGGCAGGCGAACGCCGGCCCCCTCCAAAGGCCCATGCTCAAGGCCCAGTCTGTCCCTGTATGTACCGGTTACTTGCCCCGTGCAGAGACGGCGGGATCTGGACGCTCCCACTCATTGTTACTGTTGCTCACTGTTTTGCAGGGCTGTACTGTAATGCCTGGCACAGATGCTCGTGTATATGCCGTAAAAGGAACCTTTAACATTGCCTTTCTCCTAGCTGAAAGTTTCTTCACTTGTACATTATTCTAAATCACACCTATACCATGTTAATATTCTACTACTACACCCTTGGCCCCCCTCTGTCTGTACCTTCTATCAGATGCCTCTATTCACACTATGAGCCTGTTACACATTCTACCACTGAATTTTGTCTATATTAAGCCATACAGCGCAGGTTGCCTCGAGACTGCACTGCAATGCCTTCTTCCTAGCTCACCCCTAACATGTATCCCACATGCCTCCCCTCCTCTCGTCTCACAACTGCATATTTTGACGTTGCACCCCGTACCATGAGGTGCGGCTTTCCAAAGTGTTTTCTTTAATTTAATTTGCATCGTACCTATTTGTAACTACATATTTTGATCCAGCACCCCGTACCATAAGGTGAAGCCTTCCAAAGTTTGTTTCTTAAATTAATTTGCATCTTACCTACTTGTAACTGCATATTTTGATGTAGCACCCCGTACCATGAGGTGAGGCTTTCCAAAGTGTGTTCCTTAAATTAACTTGCATCTTTCCTACTTGTAACTGCATATTTTGATGTAGCACCCCATACCATGAGGTGAGGCTTTCCAAAGTGTGTTCCTAAAATATGCCATGACTGTAACCTGCTTTCATTGCAAGAAACACATGTAACCAATATCTTAAGTTAAAGCGCCTAGATGCCTTTAGGCTTTGTGCGTTATACAAATAACAAATAGAAAAATTAAAATAAAATAAAGAGGAAAAGGGTTTTCTTGGTCCAGAGGAATGACTCCCTTCCTCTGGACAATGTTCTATAGTTCCAACTGTAGGTGGGATCTTCGCCTGCGAGCAAGACTCCCTTCTCTAGGTCTCAGTTCCTTTCAGGGGTGCAAGACAAAGTTCCAGCTTGTGGTGGTTGCAAGTACTCACTTTAAATCAAAAAGGTAAAAGTTCCAACTCACACATCATTCCTTATTGCCCATAGTTAATATCACTATTGAGTTCCTGGAGAATGCCTCCTTTCTCCAGGTGTTTTGGCCTTGTTGCTTCTACAGTGCCCAGGGAGTGACTCCCTTCCCTGGACCTTCTTTGACTTTACTCCACGAGACACATGGTCAAGGGGGTATGGCTTCCTTCCCCTGACCTCTTAGCTTTCTGGTACACAACACCAATGGGTATGGCTTCTTTCCCTTGGTCTCTTTGCCACAGCTCACGAAGGCCGCAGGATCGACTCTCATCCCCAGGCCCTTCTCCAGCTTTTTAATGCAGTTCGTAACACCAGGACGAATGACTCCCTGCCCTGACCTTTCTCAGGCTTTTCAGTGCAGTTCACAATGCCCGGGGAATTATTCCCTTCGCCTGGCCTTTGTCATATATTTGCACAGTTCCCCAATATCAGTGGGAATGCCTCCCTTCCCTGGCTTCTCTCTATGGTTTGCGCAGTCTGTGGGTGAGGGTCCCAGACCCGATTGCTTCTCTTCTCCTGCTCAGGCAGACCTGGTTTACTCACCTGCCAGGTACTGCAATGAAGGAGAGGGTTAGTGATCTACTTCTCTGTTGCTGGTGGGTCCCAGACCCTTCTTGATTCCTCACAGGTTGCCGCTGATATACCTGGTTCACTATCCTGCCAGGTATTATCTTGGCTCTATTTACTTAAGGCAGTCTCTGTATTTCTAAATGGGTCCCAGACCCTGATTTTTTTTATTTTATTTTTATTTAATATTTATATTGCGCCAGTAGCTCGCGAGCCTCGGGGCGCAGAAACAAGGACACGAGAACGGACGGAACAGATAGTGATTAGACAGAGCAGACAGGACAGTCACATAGAATTAAGCTAACTGAGGCATATGCCGTGATGGCCTTTAATTTGAAGATATGGGTTTTTACCTGTTTGCGAAAACGCAAGTAGTTGGTTTCCAGTCTAAGGTGGTCTGGTAGGTTGTTCCAAAGGTTGGCTGCAAGGGTTGGAAAGGCTCTACCTAATCCACGTTTGAGTTTGTGAGGTGACGTAGCAATTTTAACAAGTTGGGATGATCTCAGTGTTCTATTAGGAACGTATGGTTTGATCCTAGTTTTTAAGTAGATTGGTGCCTTTCCGTAGATGCATCTGTGAACGATGGTTAAGGTTTTGAAATGCACCCTATCTTCGATTTTCAGCCAATGAAGCTCTCTTCTGGAGTTGCTGATATGTTCTGTTTTAGTTTTGAGCTTGACAATTCTTACCGCGTTGTTCTGTACAATTTGGTAGCTTTGTAGGCATTGCTTGGAGGCACCCAGGACTAGAGCGTTGCCATTGTCAAGGCGCGATAAGATGGTGGCTCTTGCTATGGTCGCACAATTTTCCTCGGATATGAAAGGTCTGATGGCTTTTATTAGACGGAGGTGGTAGGCACAGTTTTTTTTGATGAACTGTACTTGGGCGTCCGCACCCAACGATGCTTCTAGCAGCATACCTAGGGTTTTAACCTTGCTTAGGACCGGAATGGGGGTATCTTTAATGTGGAAGGATGTGTAGGATGAGGGTAGCTTAGCACGAGCAGAGGATGAGCCGAAAATCATGAGTTCCGTTTTTTTTCCGTTTAGGCACATCCAATTGGAGTCCATCCATTGCTCCACGTGGTTGTATATCGTGGTAAGTTGCTCGCTATCTTTCCTGATTCCTGAGCTTACTGTGCTTTTCTGTCTTTCCCAACAACGATGGTTCCTTGCTGTGTCTTCTCTGCCCGCACAAAATGCTCCTGCTGCGCCGTTCAGTCTCCCGCATTCTATCTCTCTTGCGGGTTCCTCACTGGCTCCGGTGGCTCTGCAGTGATATAAGCTGGGTGACTGGAGGCTCTCTTCACTTCCGTATGGTTCGGTGGCTTACTTACACCTGGTTTCAGTTTCTCCAGATCTCTAGCCAGACTGCCAATTGCGGACTGAATAGGGACACCCTATTGGCGACTCTCACATCCCGGTCTATGGTGTCCCCTCTGCGGGTGCTGCGGCAGCTCCACAGCATGCCCTGCTCTTTTGGCTGCGCTTCTCCAAGGCGAGTGGTCACCGTGCTTCTGGTGTGCTCTGCTCGGTCCTTCCACCGCAGACCAACTACGGACACTTCCGACTCCTGGGCAGCATCCCAAGAAGATTCTTCACCTTCCTCTTCCTTCTTGCCAACTTTGAATCTCGCAGTTCCTCCAGGGGAGGCTCAACCCCTTCTTCCGGAGTCGTCCTGCTATTTCTACTGTGGTTTTTCCAATTAGCATTCTTTAACCACTAGAAGGCGCATTGTTCTTGTCCAAAGTCCTCTTCGTGGTTTAGCACCTCCTCCTCATCCCACTACCTATATCAGTAATCTCCCTGAGGTATATTAGGTTCTTCCTCGTCACAGTATTTTGCTCCTTTTGAACCTGACACAGATACATGGTACAACAGGGTAGAGGTACATTAGAGAAGGTGTTTTGGGGTTTGGAATACCACATTCTCCCCAGATAATCATCCCTAGTCCCATAGGGGGAATCCCTCTCCATGAAATCCACCTGCTGAGTACTACCCCCAGGGAGACTATTGGGTAGCAGCCTCACCTCCCTGGCCTCATGGGAAGGGGCCCCCCGTAGGGCAGAAGGGATGACATCCAAGGATTTGTCATAACATACATGCAATTGAGACACTGGCTTGGGAATCCCAGAATGACAAAATAGGGTAGCAGGGACACCACAAAATTTGAGGAACAAGTCATTGGGGACCCACCAAGCCGTAAAATGTCAACACTATACAGGATCCTTAATGGAAAGCGTGTTGGTCCCCCACATGATTATTTGGCGAAATGGGAGGCAGATATTGGTGGGCAAATAGAGGATTTAACCTGATACAATATTTGGACGAGCGCTTCTAAATCTTGTAGATGTGTACAACCAAAAGAAAATAGCCACAAATTATTATTTTGCCCACGGTATCTCACCCCCGAGTGGTCTCATCATATGAACCCTACAGCATCCCCAAATTGTTGGTGATGTGGCCTATACCAAGGTACTCTATTTCACATTTGGTGGACATGCTCTCTGATTCAACAATACTGGAAGGAAGTGTTATCCCATATTAAGAAGATTACAGGAATTGACCTGCTGCTGGATCCCCTAACAATTTTATTGGGCAGTACAGGTAGAGGGGGCTATAAACTGTCCAGTAAAGGAGCCAAAATAGTCTCATCATCTCTTGATGGCTGCCAGAATAACTCTAGTACATATTTGAAAAGATAACAAAACCCCTGATGTACGTGAATGGGTGGGTGTCATGCCTGCGCCCGCAAATGTCCTGCCCAGAACCACCCCACACTACAATACCTGCATTAGGTCCCCCTCCCAACAGCAGCGGGATGCTCCAGCGGTGCCTCACCGTATCGGAAAGGCCGCAAAGGGATGGTGGTACCCGAGGACGTGGCGGCTGTGGCCGCGGTGGCGTTGGGGGGTCACCATGGTTTTCGATGCACAACCGAATCAGGTTGCAGACCGCGCCCAGTGCTTTTTCCCAGTCACATGATCACACGCAGTGCCACTCACGTGATCCCGTGAGGACACGCTCATGTGACCAAAAAGGAAGTTCTCCAGTATAAGAGAACGCCAGCCACACACAACCATGCTTCTCAGCTGTTTCCTTTATGGTGAGGGGTGCTTTTGGACCTTTTGACCCTGTTTGCTGGTTTTTGGACCCTGTTACGTTTTTTGGACATGATTCTGCTTATTCCCGTGGATTTGACGATTCGGATTTTTGGCTTCACGGTTTCTGGATTACTTCTGGCCATTAGATCACAGACTTCTTTTGGACTACTGTTTGGCAAAGGTTATTGTGGACATTGAACTTTGCGTTCTAGGGGCTTTTCACCTCTCCCCTGTGACCAGGACTCCTGACTTCATCCTGCAACTAGGACTCCTGACTTCGTCCTCTTCAGGTCCAGGTGACATCGAGAGCATACTGCAGGTATTGGGGTACTGCAAATCTCTGTTACACCACGCTATCATCTTGCTGCTGGTGGGTTTCCTTCCCCTCTGTTGTCCATCTTAGGGAGGGATACATAGATATTTCTTCACGGGCAGTCTTTTGGTAGGTGTCATTTCATTTCTTTTGTTGAAGTTTATTCCTCACATTACTTGTTTTTGGAATTTCTGTGTGATTGACTGTTTCTTTGCAGCTACCTGGGTACCTGTGTTCCTGCTTTCGTCACCTGTGGCCTCAATAACTGGCCAGGGAGTAGTTCTGGTCCCTCCCTAGCCGGTGCTTGGGGACAGAGGTATACGTAGTTATCGCAGGGACTATCCTTGACAGTGGGCAAGTGTTAGGCAGAATCCTGTGCAGTTCCCTTAGGGAGCACTACACAAGATTAGGACTACAGGTGAGAGCAATAAATCCCCTTTGGTATCATCTGTACCACAAAGATTTAGTTGGTGGCTGTGGCTAAGCAGTTAGACCTATCTCAAACGGGAGATGAGCAGTATTCAGGTTTTTCACAATAGGCCTTCAGTACTATGGGACAAGGAAACACTGACCAAAGCTTTGTATTAAAAAGGAATATATATTTATTTACACACTTCTAGTTAAACACAGTTATCATAAATATTGAGCAAGTTAAATTCGGTCAAAGAAAACATACACTACTACCTAGTTAAATTGTAGACAATTTTGAGCAAGAGTGAAAACTGAGCAAAATGGCACAGTGAAAACCAAACACAAATGGCACTCTAGCAATTTCTTACAAGGGAGGGAAAGGACAAGTTATACAGAAATAGCTTCTTCTATACCTTAGAAACTTTTCCCATAAGATTGTGAACCAGTTTAAGCAAGGCAGTGCATCAGTATAGTAAATACTTAAATGAAAACTGAGCAAAATGGCATTTCACAACATATGAAAGTAGGGAGGAAAGGGTGGTTATAAGAAATTGGTGCACCAACACAGTTCTAGTTAAGAAGCAATCTAGAGAAGGCAGTTCTAACAAATTTAGCCAGAGTCAGTAGGCCTGTGCCAGAGTCGGCGGTACAGGGCAAGGGCCCAGGAGCAAAATGTTCTTGTAGCTGCAGTCAAGTCTTTGATTAACGATTTTGAAAAGGTGGATGCAGAAGGTAATAGACAATGTTAAGAGAGAGAGGCGGCCAACCCAACAGGTAGGTAAAGGATTTAAAACACCTTTAATTCTACCACGAACAAAGGGCGGCCTGGCAGAACAATGTACCTTTAAAATGAAGAAGTGGCTCCTGCGGTGGCGGTTGTTTCTGGTAGTTCCTGCAGTTCGGGGGATCCAGCAGAGGAAGAGAGGCTCTCGTCGTGGAGGAAGGTTCGAGTTACTGCACTACCCAGGGATGAAACCAGCCGCGGTGCTGCCCGACGAATAAAAGGTACGCTCCTTTAAATCGCGGTCCGGGTGGACTGGTGCCTGTAATCCGGTCTCCGAGTACAGGGTACTGGCGATTGCACCACGGCAGGTCCGGGAAGGCTATTGGCAAACTGGTTGGCCCCACCAGCTCAAGGGAAGAAGGCTCTTTCAGATGAAGATCTTCTCTCGTCGTGCGGAGAAAAGTGGTGAGACGCTGCAGCAGGGCTTCACCGGTGGTTCGGTCGTTGCAGATGTCTTTGGCTTCTCTCCTCTTCGGCTTCTTAGTTCCAGTGGCGACGTCTTGCTCTTCCAGTCCTCAGGACCCTGCTGCTTTTATGCAAAAATGATCCCCATTAATGCAGCCTAGCTGTCACTCACACAGTGGAGTGATCATCTTGGCGGGAGACCCTCCAGCCTATCAGGATAGAGTGCGACATGGGTTGCTAAGGCAACCCTGTCCAGGAGTCCTACTCCCCCTCCCACACAATGGACCCACCCCAGACTCGGTGGCGCCGAAAAGGAGGGCTTCTGGGCAGAAGCCCGCCAAAAGGACGAACAAAGGATCCCCGAACTGGGCTAGGAGTTTAGAGAAAGACACGAGAAAGAAGTTATATTAAAGTTCTGGCAAATAAAACCTACCGGGGTAAAGTTAATATTAAAATACACCAGCGGTATGTTAGAGGCTGTCAGAAAATGTAGTAGCCTCGAGCAATGGGAAAATCCCATAGGAAAATATTCGTGGTCGAATATTTCCGGTAGTAACCACTGCCACCAGCCAGAAACTTTTGAGAGAGGGAATGTACGGTACCCTCTCGAAAATGAACATAAGGGAAAAACTATTAACCCTTCCAAGCACCTCCATAGTAAGATGGGTTGTACTGGTTTAGTTCACCAAAATCGACTAGTAAAGTCAATGGGGACTTTAAATGCCCTGGGAGACAGTAGTCAGTCCCAGGGTATGGAGTCTATGTTTGGGGGTCGCTACGACACCCCTGTGTCACTGCACGGAGGGTGCTGTGTAACACATGTGAATAAAGATGGTTCCTATGGAAGTGAGAGAAACCCCATAGACATTAAACACAAAAATAGCCTAGAACACACATAGCAAAAATGTCTAAGAGTGGGAAAAAGAGTCTCACTCTTAGCAGGAGGAAAAAACAAACCCTTCAAATCCAGCAAAGCTGCTGGGGGACTCTATAGGTAAGGGAAATTAGCCATAAAATGAGAATTCTCCCTAACAGCAAGGATATGGTTTTGGCTGACACTCTGCCCACCATTACTACCACCAGGCATAAATCCGCGGCAGCTAGTTTTGCTTATTTAAAACTACTATTAAATGCTCGATCACTTCCGGCACATGCAGGTGAAATTCACCATTTGATATCTGAACATAAACCTGCTCTACTATGTTTTACTGAGACTTGGCTGAGCACTAGCTCATCGCCTGCTCTGGTTCAAGCTGTTCCACCAGATTATTCACCTGGACCGCCCTCCTCCACGTCATGGCGGAGGTGTCGCCATGATATATAAATCTGAATTTACAATCAATCAGATATCCCTCCCCCATGAGTTAGATATGGAAGCTGGCCTTTTTAAATCCACTTTCTCCCCAGCTCACTCTTATTATTTTTTTCTTATATATCGCTCTCCCAATACCATAGGGACCTTTGGAGAGCGTTTGTTGGACTTCTTGGCTGAGCTACAAATGAGATACACCCGTTTAGTAGTTTTGGGTGACCTCAATCTTAAATTCAGTATACCCAGATCCCCTGCGCTCAATTTATTCTTTGATAGTCTGCTGGATCTGGATCTTCATCAAATTGTGCTTTCCCCTAATCACAAGTTGGGGAATATACTCAATCTAGTTTTTATAGCTAACACCACGCTCTCACTACAGTCAGTATGGAGTGATCACTTCCTTGTTTCATGTATTCTTAAAGCAGTGATATCTTGCATCAAGACATTTGTTCCTAAAATTTTACACTGTTCCTGGCATACGATTAACCCTCAGGATGTGGTCTCCCTGGTGGCAGCTAAATGCAACTTGGACCCTCACATCTCCTTGTCGACTCTGGCTCTCTCCTTATTCAGCCTCGTAGATTACCATCTGAACCAGGGTTTTCCCAATCTCTGAAGGCAAAGAGGCTTCAACTTAGACAGTCTGAACGCGCTCGGCGCACATTTTTTGATCCCCTTCTTAAGGCCATATTTAGACAGCAATTGGCATCTTACTCCAGTATGGCTAAAGCAGCTAAGGTGGCCTGTATCGGCAACAAAATTAAAATTGCTCTGTGTAAACCGAAGGCGCTGTTCACCGCTGTTAAGGCCCTGTCTTCTTCAGATAAGCTCACCTCCAGTGTTAGACCTACTCAAAAATTGTGTGATGATCTATCTCACTTTTTTAGTACTAAAATTAGTGACATCCGCCATAATATTTCAAAATATATTTTAGATGGTAATAATGTCGTACCTAATTTAAAACCATCCCCATCGGAACTGCCCACTTGGTTGGTTTTTCCGCCTTTCTCTGAAGAAACAGTCCTTGCAGCCATTCACAAGATCAAATCCTCTTCCCCCACTGATGCTATTCCCGTAGTTATTATGAAAACTATCTCCCCTGCCCTTTTAGGGGAATTCACTACTGCCATTAACAACTCCTGTCAGTCGGGGATTATCCCCCCAGAATTGAAGGCGGCCAGAGTGATTCCTTTGCTAAAGAAACCCACCCTGGACCCTACAGTCCTTGCTAATTTCCGTCCTATTTCACTCCTTCCTTTTCTTGCTAAACTATTGGAATCCTTGGTCTCTACTTTACTTTCTTCCTATCTCGAATCTTTTTCACTTCTTAGTCCTGCTCAAGCTGGTTTTAGACCTGGTAGAGGCACAGAGCGTGTTCTGGTCTCCGTCCAGGACGATATGGCCCGGCTGGTGGACTCAGGTGGGGTGGGTGCCCTGATTTTACTCGATCTATCAGCGGCCTTCGACACGGTTGATCACCCCATCCTGTTGTCCCGCCTTGCCCAGATGGGTATATCTGGTCAAGTACTAGCCTGGTTCACCTCGTTCCTGGCGGATCGCACCCAGACTCTCTCTATGCCACCTTTTCTATCCACTCCTTGTCTTCTTAGTTGTGGTGTGCCATAGGGCTCCTCCTTGTTTCTGATTCTTTTTAACATCTACATCTGGGCTTTAGTTGGTCTCATCCAGTCCTTCGGCATCAGGTGCTATTCGTATGCTGATGACACTCAGATCTTAATCCGTTTAGACCTAGATCAGGCTGAGATGGCATTGTGTCTGCACGAGTGCCTGACTGCCATGGAGAACTGGATGAACCAAAACTGGCTCAAACTGAACGGCGATAAAACAGAGGTTCTGGTGGTAGGGCACCCCCCCCCAATCCATCACTTTGGATGTCCTCTTTCTGGCCTACATCTTTAGGGAACCTTCCCATTCCATCCGGGAAGGTTAAGAATTTAGGAGTCACGCTGACTGCCTCTCTTTCTATGGATAGTCAGGTCGCCATGGTATACAAGACTGGTCACCTTCAGTTGAAAGTTCTAAAAAAAAGTGCTGCCCCTCATCCCAGAACATCTTCGTCCCCCGGTCGTAGTTGGATTATTGTAATTCTTTATATCTTGCCCAACCTAGAGGTCTTATTCAGAGACTACAGCGCCTACAAAATCTGGCAGCTAGGACAGCCACTGGCTCCCTCTATGGGGCACATATCTTCCCTGTTCTGCGCTCTCTTCACTGGCTTCCAGTATGTCAGCACATCCGATTTAAGGCTCTGTGTTTTGTCCATCGTTCCATTCACAATATTGGTCCAGAGTTTCTCATCTCTAAATTTGTGCGCTATCTTCCTAGTCGCCAGCTTCGCTCGGCGTCGGCAGATCTGCTTGTTGTGCCATCTTTTTTTTTTTTTAATATCACATTTTATTGGTTTTATAACATACAAGCACTAGTCCTTTCCAGGCCAGATCTTAATGACAACAACAATAACGTTAGATGGAGTACACACTCAAATAGATCACATACAATATGTCTCATAGCAGGTTCTCTACTGCAATGTCCACATCCTACATACTATGGTGTTATGATGTCAGAAGTTCATGGGTTCAAATTGTGTCTTCCCAGCCTTGCCAGATCTTGTCCGCTTTTTCGGGGCATCCTCTGGCTCTATATACTCTCCTTTCTATGGCGATGCAAATTTGCACATCTGTAATCCACTGGCCTACTTGCAGCGACTCTGCTGCTCCCCACAGCTGCGCTATGTTTCTTTTTATTACCACTGTTGCAGTCATGAAGCAGAGCTTTTCATATTTTGACAGGCCTAACTCGCTGTCCTTGTTGTGCCATCTTTTAATCGTGCCAGGATAGGTGGCCCTTCCTTCTCTGTAGCCGCGGCCACTGCCTGGAACGAGCTACCGTCTTCTATAAAGAAGTTGGCCAGCCATTTGGCTTTTAGGAAAGCTGTGAAAACCTTCCTTTTTTAGATCGGTTCTCCTCCTGCTGGCCTCTCTCTATCCATGGACATCTTTCTCTCGTCTAGCGCCAAGATGCCTTTGGGCGACTGTTGCGCTTAATAAATCCCAAACCGTGGATAAAATCGGTGGAGCCAACAAGAGTGAGATGCCGAAGTATTAGGAAACCTGGCTTCCCTTTATAGAATTTGTGCAGCACCATGATTTTCTGAATGTACATCATAAACCTTGTGATATGCAGGCTTTTGTGTTGATATGGAGTGACAGTATACATATGATCCGTCCTTCAATAAGAGAACTGCAATTGTTGTATAGGTGGTGTCCTAGTGGTGAAGAATCTTACTGCATGATATTGCAGATAACACACAATCTGGTAACCTATACAGATTTGTACTTTTTTCTTCTTCTTTTTCCGCTGCTCATAGAAGCTGTTTATTTGGAATTGGGCAGAACTTGTTCTTGCATATATCAGATGGACTGTATTGCTCATTTCGATTGTATTGTCTGCCTGTATTGTTGGCTATGATATCTTTAAATTCTAATAAAAACATGATTTAAAAAAAAGGATTGTTCATAGTGAGACAAAGGCATCATAAGTTAACACAACGTTGTCAATTGATTCTGTAAATCATTACATCATTTCAGGATTTCTGCATAAGGCACCCATTTCAAAAGACAGCAATCGTATACCAGGAAACATGTTTCTCAAACTAGGGAAAATAAACACATATTGAGAGGCTTTTGTTTCTATTGATAAACTCCAAGAATGGGTTCCAGTTATGTATCGGTTTACTAAAATAGTGTTTTACCATTGCATTGGCTTTTCCAAAGGCAGCATGGACCACATGATGTTGGAGGGCTTTCTGTAAATTCACAACATTATGCTATGGCAATCATAGTACAATGAGTCAATTAATTTTCCAATAGAGTGATAGCGTTATGCCTGGTCTTCCCCCAAGTCCTCTTGTCGATAAATTGCTAGATAGGTTTATGCCAGTTATGTCTTTAATATACTGACAGATCTTGTTCCAAAAACTTCATCAGCTGTGAGTCATTATCGTAGTTGAGCAGCATGCATGTGCAAATAGGCCTCCTGAATATACATTTCGAAGGGATTGTGTCCTCCGACGTATTCCTTATCTTGATAGATCATCTCCAGCTTGCTGGCCTCGGAATTTTTTTTTCAGTAGAGGGCGCTGCGCGTCGATGTCCCTCGAGCCGATATCCCTCGACAGCCTCCGTATCAGCGCCGACGTCATCATGCGTATAAATAGACTCGCGCAGCGCCCGTTGCTCAGTTCCGTTTTTCCGCGCTTCTTGGGCCTCAGATCGCGTTGCTCAGTTCGT
This sequence comes from Ambystoma mexicanum, assembly GCF_040938575.1. NCBI lineage: Eukaryota > Metazoa > Chordata > Amphibia > Caudata > Ambystomatidae > Ambystoma > Ambystoma mexicanum. Next base: position 907,670,839 of record NC_090935.1, on the reverse strand, counting down.
TAGTCAGAATATATTCTTCATTATTCCTCGAGAATACCAACTCTTACTCGATGGCTTCTTCATCCGAACCGACGACTCCACGGTCCGGCTTCAAAAAATGTCAAGACTGTGGAAAGAAAATGTTGTTGACAGATCCTCACAGGATCTGTTTGTGCTGCCTGGGATCGGAGCACCAATGTTCGGAGTGCGAGGACTGCATGTCCATGACGGCGAAAGCCTTGAAGGAGCGTACAGGGAAGCTTGAGAGAGGTAAGACCGTTAAAATTCCTTCGAAAGTTTCCTTGGCAGAGTCGAGACATTCGTCTCCTCGCCGACACAGGAAACATTCTCAGTCTAGGTCTCGAAGCAGTTCCCACCACTCCTCGAGATCCAAGCATTCAAGTAAGAGACGTCGAAGATCCCCTTCCTCCTCGTCTTCTGTTTCTCCGTAAAGAGTCACCTACCCCACAAAATATAGCTCTCAGGCTGAGTGGGAGGAATTCCGTAAAAGGATGCTTAGCGTCTTCGAGAAAGCGGCCTCAACCCCCTAGAAGACAGCTGAGGGTGATACCCTGGGTGAAAGACCCGAAAAATCTAAACGCTGCGAGTAGTTGCACCCGGCGAAAGAAACTACTCGAGAGCGTCACGAACCCTCGGGCAAAGGCACTGTGCCATCAACGCCATCGTCGAAGGGCTCATCGACGCATAGGTCGATCGAATCGACGCCGTCTTCGATGCGGAAAAAGATCCAAACCACGGCCGTCACTACCTCGCAGCCAGTGGTCATACCCAGAGCCTCTAACATGACTTCAAGGTCATCGACAACCTCGAGTAGGATCCCGATCCTCTCGAGTTCTTCGAGGCCACTTCCAATCTTCTCGACGCCTTTTTCTGTGTTTTCGAAGCCTTTAACATCTGCGTCGACAAAGTCGATGTCTTCCCAACCAATTATGACAAATTTAGCCCCTTCTGCTCTGGAAATGGGATTCAAGCCATTTCCAAGGTCTGATCATTTCAGACCTTTGTCTTCAATTTATGAGGAAGGGGAGGATTCGGATCAAGAAAGACCCTTTGGGTTGCAGAGATCTGCAAAAACAGAACCAGAGGAATTTACCTCTGAGGAAAATAGGTTGAAGGACCTTTGAGAATCCTTACATGAGGCAAGTGGGTTAGATACTTCCCCAGAAATAGAATTTGCCAAACCAGACCCAGGGGAACATGCTGAGACCCCTTACAGAATTTTAATGGCAAGAATTATAGAATTCATGGGTTGGTCTACACCTTCACCTGCATTCCAACAGGATGAGCTTACAGACATTTTAGTTAAAGGCCCACAGGAGGATCCTGTGGTTCCATTTCACGCTGCATTACTAAGAAAAATATTGGCTAACTGGGAAACTCCTGAGGTTATCCCGGCGGTTAACAAAAAGTTATCAGCCAAATATAGGGTATCTACTACTGACCCTGAATTTTGTCTAAACATCCAACTCCAGAGAGTCTGGTTGTTCAAGCAGCAACTGCATCAGACAGTAGATCGGCATACCCTACTGTTCCTCAGGACAGGGATGACAAAGGATACGACTCTATGGCTAAGAAAGTTTTTTCTGCATGTAGCATGGCGTTGAAATCTATTAACGCTACTTGTACGCTCGCAAGGTTCAGCCATACACTTTGGGAGTGTGCTTCATCAGCGGCTGACTGCCTCCCAGAGGGAGAAGAAAGGGAAGCTTTTCTAAACATCATTAACGATGGTAAAGACGCAATGTGCGAATCCCTTCAAACTGGCATTGATTCTGCTGACAGCATCAGTAGGGCCATGGCGGCAAGTACTACAACCGCAGATTTGCGTGGTTGCGAAAGTCTGGGTTTGCTCCAGATGTACAAGCCGGACTTTTAAATATGCCCTTTGATGGCTCTTCTTTGTTTGGTAAGAAGGCAGATGACAGCCTAGAAAACTTAGAGACATCCAAAGCAGCAGCAAAATCCCTGGGTGCTGCAATCCGTCAAACGCCATATCGCCCCTCAGGAACCTCTTGGAGAGGTAAGTCCTTTTGCTTTTATTCTGCATTCGGAAAAGGCAGAGGACAGTCGGTTCAAAGAGATCAAAAAAGATTCACCCGAGGCGGACGGGGTAAAAAAACAAAAGCCGCAGCAGCAGGTACCTCTTTACCCTCGGCACCTGCATCAACTGCCTCTAAATCACTCTGAGGACTCTCCTCACAAGACACCGGTAGGGGGCAGGCTAACTCAACATCTGACGGAATGGCAGGCTATTACGTCAGATGCTTGGGCTTTGGAGACAGTTGCCCAAGGTTACTGCCTGCCTTTTCTACGCATTCCTCAGAGTCATCCACTGGGGAACAGCTCTCGGAAAGTTCCAGATCCGCTGCTCTTGCAGGAAATTGTAGACCTGCTGGAGAAAGGTGCCATAGAACCGGTACCTGTAGCGGAGAGGAACAAGGGCTGGTACTCCCCCTACTTCCTAATACCGAAGTAGGACGGAGGACTGAGACCTATCTTGGACTTACGCGAATTGAACAAGTTCCTCAGGAAGGACAAGTTCAAGATGGTAACTCTTTCTCAGATCCTTCAGGCCCTCCAGCTCCAGGACTGGCTGGTATCTCTGGACCTTCAGGATGCTTATTTCCATGTGCCAATCCATCTCAAACACAGGAAATACCTGAGGTTCGCAATTGGCGGCTCTCATTATCAATTTCGAGTTCTTCCATTTGGGCTGACCTCCGCCCCGAGGGTCTTCACCAAGCTAATGTCGCTAATGGCTGCAAGTCTTAATGAGGGAAGGGATTCACGTCTACCCCTACCTGGACGATTGGCTGATCAGAGCTGTATCTCCGGAACAAGCTCAGATCCAGCTAGATTATGTCTGCCACTTCCTTCACAAACTGGGCTTCTCCCTCAATTTAAAGAAGTCACAGATGATACCATCACAGAGACTCCAGTTCATTGGAGCGGTCCTGGACACTTCCCTGGGAAAAGCCTCGCCACCAGAGGTGAGGGCTGAAGATATTCTGCAGATGGTCACCAAGTTTCAAAATGCCCAACCTCTCCCAGCCTTCGACTTTTTGAGGTTGCTAGGCCTCATGGCATCCTGCATCTTCCTTTTGCCAGAGGCTCGCCTGAGAATAAGATCTCTTCAGTGGGCAATAAGAACTCATTGGTCGCAATTCACAGGGAGAATGACAGATCTCCTTCAGGTTCCGGACAAGGTGGCTCGAGACCTTCAGTGGTGGGCCTGCCAGGAGAACATATTGAAAGGAGAACTGTTTTGGCAACCATGGCCGGAGATAACAGTAGTCACAGATGCCTCACTCACGGGGTGGGGAGCCCATACCAACGACTTGACCATCATCGGTCGTTGGTATCCATCGGAGTCCAGACTACATATCAACCTGTTAGTGCTGAGAGCAATCAGACTAGCGCAGAAGGCTTTTCTGCCATCTTTACAGGGGAAAAATGTCCTGATAATGACGGACAACACAGTGGCCATGCACTACCTCAACAAAAGAGGCGGCGTAGGATCACTGCCTCTGTGCAGAGAGGCGATGCAGCTCTGGTTTTGGGCAATCCAAGAAGGAATCTCTCTATCGGCAGTTCACTTAGCCGGAGAGAAAAACTTGACAGCGGACGCTCTGAGCAGGCAGAGTACAGTCTCCCACGAGTGGGAACTAGCTCAGGAAGTCCTTCAACAGATCTTCACCCTTTGGGGAACCCCTCAAGTGGATCTGTTTGCCACCAGCATCAACAGGAAGTGCGATCAGTTTTGTTCAAAGGAATGTCCCCCGAGAGGAGCTCTAGGGGACGCGTTCGTAGTGGACTGGGAGTTTCCACTTCTGTACGCGTATCCTCAAGTCCCTGTCATTCATCAAATTATCAGGACGTTGAGAAGTTTCCTGAAAGCCATGATCCTAATTGCCCCGGACTGGGCCAGGAGAACGTGGTACCCGGACCTTCTGGACATGTCCATCTGCCCTCCAATTTGTCTTCCACTCAAGGAGAATCTTCTCTCGCAGAAGGAAGGTCAGGTTCTCCATCCAGACATCAGAACCCTCAACCTTCACGCTTGGTATCTGAAAGGTTGAGATACAAGGATTGGGACCTCCCAGATGTTGTCATGGAGATGTTGCTTTCGGCAAGAAGGCAAGCAACAAAGACTTTATCCCGCTGCCGTTGGAACAAATTTTGCAGCTGGTGTAGAGGAAAGAATATTGACCCCTTTTCATGTGGTACACCAACGGTGTTATCTTTTCTACTCTATTTGGCAAATTCGGGCCTTCAGGTTGGCACTGTCAAGGGCTATCTCGCAGCGCTATCGATCTTCAAGCGCACTGCAGAGGAACCATCGTATTTCAAGTTACCCTTAGTAATACAATTTCTGAAGGGAATAACCAATGTCTATCCTCCAAGACCATTCCAAGTTCCCTTATGGGACTTAAATTTAGTCTTAAATTTCCTAATGGGTACTCCTTTTGAACCACTCCACTCTTGTTCACTAAGGTTTCTCACCCTTAAAACTGTCTTATTAGTGGCATTGACATCTGCTAGGAGGTTGAGCGAATTACAGGCTCTATCTTGTAAACCCCCTCATACAATTTTTCATAAAGACCAAGTTGTCCTACAAGTAAAGCCTAATTTTTTCCCAAAGGTGATTTCTGAATTCCACATCACTCAGAAGATTACCTTGCCTTCATTTTATCCCCCTTCCCATCCGGGGAAAGAGGAAGAAAGGCTGCATAGGCTGGACCCAAGGCGGGCTTTGAGCTTTTAAATCAGCAGACGTGCTAGGATTAGGCAAGCAGACCAACTGTTCGTAGGTTAATCAGGGCACAAATTGGGATTACCGATAACAAAACGGACCATTTCCAGATGAATTATTTTAGCCATTCTGGAATGTTACAAACTGGCAGGGAAAGAGCCTCCTCAAAATCTTAGGGCTCATTCAACCAGGGGCATCGCAGCCTCTTCGGGCATCCAAAGAAGGGTACAGATTCAAGACATATGTGCGGCTGCCACACGGTCGTCTGCACATACCTTCACAACATTTTACAACCTGGATTCCTCCTCTAGCCAAGAGACTAGATCTGGCAAAGCTGTGTTGCACTCTGTTCACTCTTGAAGGGAAACATGGCAATTTTACTCCCACCTCCAGTTACACACCACTGCTATGGGAGTCTATCAAGATAAGGAATACGTCGGAGGACACAATCCCTTCGAAGAACAAGGTACTTCTTACCTGGTAACGTTCTTTCGATGGGATGTTCCTCCAACGTATTCCTTATCGCCCCTCCCATCCATCCCCTCAGTAAAACTTCACTTGTGGTTACAGTTTACGCTCCTGGGTCACTAACCAATTCATAAAACAACTGTTAACGTCAAAACGGAACTGAGCAACGGACTCTGTGCGAGTCTATTTATACATATGATGACGTCCGCGCGGATACGGAGGCTGTCGAGGGACATCGGCTCGAGGGACATCGACGCCCAGCACCCTCTACTGAAAAAATGTTTCCGAGGCCAGCAAGGTGGAGATGATCTATCAAGATAAGGAATACATCGGAGGAACATCCCATCTAAAGAACGTTACCAGGTAAGAAGTAACTTGTTCTTCTGCCCATCAGCTAATCTGTACCATATTAGGTATATTTTGCATTCATTTTCTTTCAAGTTAAAACGGAATTAATAGTTACTCTGCACCAGATTGTCCTCCACATCTCTATCTGGAGACAGCTTTTGAAATTCTCTTTCCATTTGAACAAATGGGTAAGCTTAAAATCATCATAATTTACATTAACTGCTCAGTATATCTTTGAGCCCACATGCTTATCAAGTTGGAATTGGGCAATAAATTATTGGGAAGTGAGAGTGGTAGCTCCTAATTTTACTGAACCCTCAGATATGGAATAGCACAAGTGTGCTTACATTCTGATATCTGTAGTTTTCGGTCACATCAAATATACATTTACAGGCCTCAAATTCTGTAAGTCTTCGTCCTATAATTATTCTAATCTACAAAATCCCCCGTCTTGCTATCTGCAAAAGAGCATTCTGTTTATTCCAGAAGAGAAATCAGCATTTAGAAAAACAGGAATTGGAGGATATTCTTGGGTAATATGTTTGTGCTAATGTCTATTTGCTTACCTCTAGTATGCTCCTAATATGCAATTGCCTTCAATGCTATATCATTGGTTTGTTTTAATATTGTCTGGTTGATAATGAAAGCCAGAAATGAAATTGTAGGCAAGGTGCTATGCATGTTCAATATCAATCCATAATATTTTTTTTCTCACTGTGTTTCACCATCCTACTGAGCCCTTTAACCCTTTCACGGTCCTTAAAACGTCGATTTGTCCTTAATATCTGGAAAGTGAAAGGGTAAACACTGTTCCCATTGCATAGGTTTCCACTTGTAGAGATGCAAGGCCCACTGTCGCTAAAGACTTAGTCAAGCGTTATTTTGATACCATAGCAGCTCACCGGGAACATTTGTAGGAATAGAGGTTTTCATGGTAAATCAGCCCGTAAAAAGAAAAAATATGTTGAAAATATTAATCCCATGTGTTTGAAGCTACTATCTTCAAATTTAAAATGATTTAATTGACTAAGGGAATACGTCACTGCCTCTCTTTTGGAGGTATTCATTGCTATTGTTTAAAACAAATTCATTGTTAATTCCTGAGTTCTTAATTTCTTGAATTATATGAGACAGAACTTTGTGGTTCTCAAAGCATGCAAGTATCAACCAGAAACATAGAAGTCTTATGAGTTAACCCCTTTTATAATTGAACCTTTTATTAAATTATAATGTCTATTTGTATGTGCCATTGTTGCAACTGATAGCAGAAATAGAAAGGATACTGATGTGCACTGGTTACAGAATACTTTTATTACACGATTTACTGTTTGTCCTAATTCTGATTTATGCGCCTCAGAGTCTCGCAAAACCTAGCAATTTTCAAATATCTAATTAAAGCTATAATTGATTCCACGAAAGTCCTTCTCAACACCGAAAATAGTCATTGTCATGGGTGTCTTCAATTTACATGCATGTTCCTTCACTTCTGCTGTTATCAAATGCCTGTATAACCATCACAAAATCACATTGAGCTTCATAAAATATGTGGAAGAACTTTCAAGCTTTTAAACCAAAACATTTGTGTAAATCTTAGCATCTGCATTTAGTAAAGCTTTGGGTCAGTAAGACGAACATGCCTGTGATTCCATGTCTGCCTGAACAGCTAACAAAAGCATAGCCTTGAAGTCTATTCAATTAAAGAAATCTATGACAGACTTTGACCAATTGTGCTGATGGTTTAATTCAGAACTTTTTTTATAAAAATCCTCATCTAATCCCTTAAAGCCAGGGGCGCTTTGTTGTTTGTAAAATCTTTTTTTTTTCACAAGATACCACCTCCTTTTATGAATGACTATGTGTGAAAGTAACAGAAAAGTCTACAACTCCTCATGTAGGCAATATTCTCCTTATGTCCGCAGACTCTTGTTGATAACGTTACTCCTACATCCAGTCCCCTTTCCTCCCTACAGTATGGGTGTTCCAGTGCAGGGATGGGGCAGGAACTATTTTGCCTTGCAAAAATGTGATTTTTCCCCTTTAAATTTGACGTATGCAAGGGCACGGGCGGTGGAGTAACCATGCCCTGTTGACCCCGCCCACCAGCACCTCACCTCACTCATCTTTTATGCTCATATGGGATCGGACCTGCCTCATTATGACGCGCAAAGTTTTTGCTGCACAGTACATTTTATCCCCACATTTTTTCCTTCTTCTTTGGCCTCTGGCACCTCACTCCCCGCCGTATGTCGGCTCAGAGTGAGATCTCCAGGGGTGCAACCTGCAACAGATCCTTTCTGGCTTGAAACCCCCATTCACGCTGCTTGGAGTGTGAGTGGGCTGATCACCGGTGGGATTTGTGCACAGTGTTTGACACACTTGCATAGAGGTCGCTCAAAAACCGTCTAGCAAGGTGGAGGGAAAAAATCTTCACATTACTGGAAACGTCCTGAGGGCAGCAGGGAACCTATTGGTCTGAGCTCTGCACCGAGCAAACAGCCTCAGACTTTCCTAGTTAGAGCATGCCTAGATATGGCAGACAAACAAGTTGACACACCATGGCATATGTCAGAAGAAGATTCACAGTATTGAGAGGGTTCTTCCCCCCTCAGAGTGGGCCTCTCAGCCAGGCATCTGCTCATCATTGATAGCGTTGGCTATGGGGATTCTGCAACAAGAGGTGGGTGGCATCAAACTCAGTCGCCGTGGTATACTTCATATCCCTTAACCTTGGGTAATGTAACTGAGCCTACCGGGTGCCATGCCGGTCTCACAGGGGCCTTCCATCAATTATACCCAAACGCGACTGCTGTTGCTTCAGAGACAATCCCCATCTCAAACAGCATGTGAAGAACTGTTCTTCATGAGGGAAATTCTCCCCACAAAGACACGGATGATGACGAAGAGGAAAATACGTCATATTTGGCAAAAGCCTTTCATGCTCGCCTTCGTGGGTTGGCGGAATTTATCTTTAAGACCGACAAATTGCTTTGGAATACCTTTGCAAAAAGATGTACTGGTGGTTATGAAAACAATTGTGGCTTAAACCTCACACTACTACGTCCACAAACAAACACTATGATGCCAAGTTCAGTAACTGGAAGGTGAATCGGTTCTGTTGGCTTTTTAGCCTCAACCGCATCCATCGGTGGTAGCCACTGCATCCCTATATTGAAAGCCTTCTGCAGTGTCAGCTTCGTCAGCAGCATCTTCTTGTTTATCCAGAGAAGACAAGATTTTGGAATGCTTTGGTAAAAAGGTATACCTAAATTCAGGTTTACACCTCAGACGAGCAAATACTGACACATGATTTACTACAGCAAACCAAAAATGATGGATAGAGATAAGGGATTTGCTACCTGACCTGCCAATAGAGCACCAAGCAGCCTTCAAAGCAGGCTTAGCAGAAGCAAATATAATTGCTCAGGACATGTTAGAAGCGTCCATATTTCACATTGATACAGTTAGCAGAGCCATGTGTGTGGCAAGGGATATGAGAAGGTCAGCATGGATGCACGGCACTAAATCTACAGCAGACATGCATGACAGAATCATAGACCATCCTTTTGAGGGTACAGACCTTTTTTATTCCTCTTCAGACAAACAAATTAACAAAAAAGAAGACAAGCACACAGATGGCTAAATCATTTGCGATTTTGTCTAAACCTGCGCCAACCAAAGCACTGTTCTAGTTTCGCAACCATGATCTAAGCGCAGACCACGATCATTTGGGAGGGTTTAGAGGATTTCAGCACAGGAGACCCAGGCAACCTGACCGGTCCCCCAGTACACACCGTAGGAAACAGCAGTGTACAGACCAAAGTGTTTTTCTCGTCCCCCTCCTCATAAGCCTCAGATCCAAAAAGACGAGGCCAGCGTCTGTGCCCACAATACCCCCAGTTTGGGGCAGACTAGCCTGCCATGTGGCACTATGGCGTCACCTTTTTAAAGACCCATGGCTCAGATCAGCCACACCCCATGAGTTTTCATCCCCCTCTTCCAATCCACCCCCCCCTTTCATCGCGTCCACTCCTACAAATAGGTTCGACAGCGCTTCTCAGAGAAATAATAAATCTGGCTGAAGATCAGGCAGCGGAAAAAGTCCCCCAAACGGAGGAGGGTCTGGGCTACTACTCAAGAATCTTCGCGATTCACAAAAAGAACCAGGCAGGCCTGCGAGTAATCCTGGATCTATCATACCTTAACCTTTCCCTCCCTGTAAAAATGTTAAAGATGGTGACGCCAACGCATTTAGCCATGGATCTCTGCAGGGGAGAATGGATGTGCTCCCTGGACCTGATACAGTGATGGGCCAGCATTTTCAGTACAAAGTGCTTCCATTTGGACTAAACTCAGCCCCACGTATTTTCACAAAAATAATGAATTCCATTGCTGCAGTTCTCAGAATGGAGATCACCAAATATATCCCTACCTTGATGACAGGCTAATTCGAGCCAGTTCGCCAGAGAACACAATGGTCTCCTGTCACAGGCTGATGCAAATTCTCTTCGATCTGGGGTTCTCAATCAAACTCAAGAAGTTGGAGTTAGGACCACCACAAAACCCTGGAATGAGTTGTTTTTTCTTTCGTTATTTTTTCATTCGTTTTGGATTCGATATAATCACTGCATACCAAAACCTAGTATTTCTGGTGAAAAGGTAGGACAATATCAGAGCAAATGTTTCCTGCCCAGGAAAGATTCAGGGATATATTGTATCAGAGGTCAATAACTTTCTTGTGAGACACTCAACATCAGTGTGGTGGTACCAGCACATACTAGGGCTCCTAGCTTCTTGTGTTTTAATGGTACTTCTAGCCATACTCCATATGAGAGCACTCCAATTGTACACTTCTAGAGTTCGTTGGACCTGGGACTGTGATGACTCCTTTGGAGTCATCACTGATCACCAGCCTAAAGTCTCCTCATGTGGCCAGGATAAGGCAGCCGCTACCTGATCCTGTCACTGGGGGTGGTATTTTGAGGGTGGATCACATGGGAGAAGATGGCTGTCAAGCGTGAGTGGTGACTCCAACAGGAGAGAAGCAGTATTCATCTCTTTCTTGTAAGGAGGACCCCTTGATTCCAGAGTTTTTGATGACACGTTTCATTATTCAGAACCATTTAATTATAAAGACCTAAAACTTACTTTTGTTAAGTATTTCAAACAAAACTATTCACTCTTCATATGTGCATAATAAGTCTAAAACACCTTCAAGATCTGTTTCTTGTTGTTTAAATACACTTAAAACCATCTGAAATGTCCTTGGACTCCAAGTCCCAGAAAGCTCCAAGTACTGAGACAAGGAAGAGGAGCAAGGAGTCAATGTGGAGTGAATGTGACACCAAGAACAACGTGCAGTCTAGTTGGCAGTATCTAAGTCAGCTGCGCAGGACATTTAAATGTAGAAATCACCTGCAAGTATTAGATTGGAGAAGGAGAGAGGAGAAGAGCTGCAGAGTGCGCAGAGTGAGATGCAAACCCAGAGACAGATGCCTGGTGATGAGCCATGGGGCAACAGGAAAACGTTGCCGGTAAAAGACCAGAGGCATTTAAGACCGGAGGAGAGGAACTCCAGTGGAGTCCTAGCAGGTGCCCTGGAGGGACCGCTAAAGGTGAACTGTGTGCAGCGGGACCGGAGAAAACACGGTCCTGCAGAGCGGCAATGGTTCCATCGGCGAATGAATGAAGAGCCGACACGAGAACCAAAGGAGACTCTGCAAAAAGGGGGAAGCTTGCCCAATGAAAACGCTGTGCTGCAGCTGCAGTGGCACATTCCACTGGTGAGTCGGCCTAAAAGAGTAGGGGGCCTAAGAACGTGCCAAAATGTTAATGAACACTTGGGAAGCATTTTTAAATACCCACGCAGTGGAACTAAAAAGCCAGGGCACACATTTTACAATTCTCCTAATATGAGATGTCAGTTGGGGGAACCTAGAACACGCATTGCCAAGAGGTATTGAAAGAAAGGTTGATGGACAGAGCTTGAACAAACCCTCATATATTGGATATCTATATGGGGGAAGTTGGAACAAGTAATACCTAAAGTCAACAAAGTTGCATCATTGAAGGAGTGCAACTGTGTTATATCTGAGAGGAATGTGAAAGATACAGAGAGACCTGATAAGAGCATCAGGTAGTACAAATTTATGGGAAGAGATACCTGGTAGGAGAGAACACCAGGGAATCTGCATGTGCCAAAAGGGAGATATTCATGTCAGGGGAGTAAACCAGGATATCAATAGATTCAATTAGGAAGTTTCCTGGCAGGAGAGAGTATACCAGGAAACCCATTTTGAACGGGTGTGTTTAAGAGAAGCGTTGTCATATCAAGTTGTTGTTTAAATTGAACATTTGGTCAATCAGAGAATTAGAAAAGACTTACCTTTTTCCTTTAACCAATATTGGGAAATACATTGTTTTGCTATCTGAAATAACCAGCATAGACTTTCTCTTTGTCATATTCCAACCAGACATATGTCTGGCCGGCTTGAGGAAAGTATTAGGTTTAAGAGACATTTTCTTTTTTTTTTTTTTTTAACTTTATTCAAGTTCAGCAGTCACAAATCAAAGAGACACATAGTCTGCATATATATAATTATTCAGTTATTACATTAACGTTGTTACATTATCATGAGAAATCCACAAGTCGCATGCCACATGAACTATATAAAAGTTCTCTGACCAGGTACGCCCTGAATTCGTTCCATATATCTTTGTGGCGAGACGTGTGTGGTTGTGTTGAGGCGTACATATCCTCACATTCATTAGCCCAGGTTAAGTCTTGGAGCCATTCACCTACTGTCGGTGGGCAAAATACCTCTTTTCGCCACCATACATCTCACATTCAGAAAAGCTCTCAACCGTCTCTCTCGGATATCTTGCCAGATTTCAAATAGTGCAGACATCGGAGACCCAATTACATGCCTCTCTGACATTTTGGCGTATACCTGTTCCCAGTATTGTATCAGGCCCGGACAATCCCATAGCATTTGAATGTACCCGGCCTCTCCTGATCCGCACTGAGGGCATAGGCCAGCATGGTCTGGGTATATTTATTTTAGTTTACATGGTGTGTAATGTAGCATATGTAGGAGCTTATATTGAATGAACTTCATCCGCATGTTCCTAGCTACTGACATGGTAAATCTGCACATGACCAGCCATTGTCCATCTGTGATCTTGCAGCCTAGCTCGACTGCCCACATCCCACATGAGCATCCTGCACTAGTGGGGTCCATGTTCGCTTTTTCTTGTATAGGGTAGCTAGTATATGTCGGCACCCGTTGGAGTTCGAGATATAAGCCAATCATTTATTTATTTTCTGGGGGTTCCAACTGATAGCTTCCCCACCTGCTTTGTACCGCTGCTCGTAGTGTTAAAGCTGTAGCAATTCCACCCCCATGCTTCCTCTTCCAATCCTCCAGTGGCAAGAACTTCCCATCTGGGAACAGGTTCCCTACAGTGTGGTAGCCCAGCGCCTCACACTGTCTACGTATTGCAGTATCCCATGTGGGGGAGAGGTGAGGAAAGCTCCATATCGGTAGCCAGCGGTAGTATGGGGCTGTAACCTTTTTTCTAAGAAAGATTTGTCTCCACACTCCCATTGTAATAAGCACCAGGTCATACGGGCAGTTGTCCCTATTTGTATTGTCTAATATCAATGTCTTCTTTTCCAAACCACTTGCAGCACCCCTTTCCAGCTTGATTTGTGGTGAGGCCTCATCTACACCATTCCAATAAGTGGCAAACAGTGCTTGTACCACCATCCAGTACACTTCAATTTTAGGTCCATTGCATCCGCCCATAGTGTAAGGCAGTGCCATTGTTTCCCATTTTTTTCCGTACGGCACCAGCATGCCACAGGAACTGGGACATGTTTTTATGTAGCTCGGCAAAGAAACGCCTACCCGGCCATACCGGCACATTCACAAACCTTTATAGCATTTTGGGTCAAGTATCATTTTAATTAGCACAAGTCTGCCTGCCGGTGACGTAGGTATCCGCTCCCTTTTAGACATTTTAGCACACGTGTATCCTACTAGAGTTTCATAGTTATCAGTAAGAAGAGTATACTTGGATCTAGATACCAAGATTCCCAGGTACTTCAAAGTGTCTGGTGACCATTTTAACGGGAGTCCACTCGGGGTGTGTTATCCATCAGGGGGAATATCTCAGATTTCCCATAGTTCACTGTAAACCTGGAATTCATCCCAAGTCTAGTGATGTCTTGCATTATAGACTCTAGGTTATGTTGCGGGTCTCTCATGCATAAAAGGACATAATCTGCATGTTAGGGAGAGTTCTCAAAATGTGCTAATTCCTCTCTACCTTAGAGAAAGAGCCCCCAGCTCTTTTGCTGAACTTTGGGACTCTGTACTTTTTATTGCTGTTTGTTTTCTCTGTTTATTTCTTTGGTTATGGAATTTTAACCAACTCCATAGGCATCATCTTTTTTATTTGTGTCACACAGCACCCTCAGTGCAGTAACACAGGGATGTCTTTCTAGACTTCCCAAAGGTTTAAATACCTTCTCTGGGATAAACTACTGTTTCCCAGAGAATGTAAAGTGAAATTGACTTTACTAGTCTTTCCAAATTCCTAGACCCAGATCACACCATCTTACAATGGAGTGCTGGAGGGGTTACATAGTATCCCCTGTGTCTAAATACTCATGTAGCAGTCACATGCTACCCTTTCCTATTGAAAACGCTTGTGGCAGTGGTTTTACAACAAACTACCATGATTTTTCCTAACCACGAACACCGGTAGCTAAAAATCACGGGAGCCATGTTTTCAAAGATGGCGCCTTAAGCCCCTTTGTTTAAACAGGTCCCGGTCTTCTTTTTTTGCCGTTTCTTTTTGGAAAGGTCCTTCTAGTATTTGTCTCTGTGCGCCAAACCAGGTTTGGTCCCTTTTTTCGTATGCCGTTGGCGGGCTTTAGGACTGAAGGCCGCCTCTGGCGTCTTGAGTGTCTGGAGTGGGCAGGAAGTGAGGGAGGTGCCCGAAACTCCCTGGGCTTAGTCTCCTAGGAGACCCAAATGCACTCTGGTGTGATTGGCTGGCTGACTGTCTGGCAAGGACAGCCACCCTGCTGGGTGAGTGACAGCTAGGCTGAAATGAAACGGAGAGAACTGTTTAAAAGGCGAGTCTCCAGGACTGGAAGGCAGAGTCGACCACTGGAACAAAAGAACCGAAGAAGAGCTGGAAGAGGACGGCTGCTGCAACTCCAGGACCATTGGTTTGCCCGGTGAATCACTGCTGCAGGTCCGAATTGCCAAGTTCATCTTGACAGAAGCCCCTTCAAGGACAACTTCTTCCTTTGAGTTGGTAGGACCAATCAACTCGTAAGTCACCCGGATACCATTCTCAAGGTTGGTTAGGATTAACCAAGGAGAGGGTTTCCAGCTTGTGCGCTTTAATCTGCAGCTACTGGAACTGAAGTGACTCCATCTTGTTTGCTTTTTTGACGATCCTGTGCAGTGCAAGAGTCCCCCAATATCCTCCCTCTTGTCCCCACGACTGAGGCTCAGGAACAGTGAGATCTGCAGGACCTGCCAGGAAGCAACGTCTTCAGCTGCATTTTGTTCTTCATACTAAGGTACTGTGCCAACCCGATTGAGAGAACACCACTATCATGGTGAAAGTTCGTAAAACTTTCCCAACTTGCAGGCCTAATCAGCTTGTGACCTGGCATATAATTCTTTTTCGCCTAAACTACTTCTAAGAACTTTCGCAAAGACTTTACTGTTTGATACCAGAACTGCTCTTTCCTATCCAGAACACTAGCCCATTGACTTTGGCCTGGCCTATTGACTTGAATTGAACTCTTCTGGTGAACTGAAAGTATTTGCACTGTCTAATAAGTATATATGATCTATTTTACTTACCTTGTGCCTTTTGCTCCCTTCTAAGTAACTGAACTGCCATTTGGCTCCTATTTCAGGGGAGCTCAAACTGTCTCAAAATCTTAGAATTTTGTATTGAAGTGTAATGGTTTATAATATTAAGTTGCCTCCTTCTAGCGAAATGTTTTCTAAATGATTGTGTAATAAATTAATAAGTGTTTTTACCAAGAAACCTTGCTAAGTGTCTACTTGAACCACTGTGATTGAAAGTCCTCTGTGTAACTATTGTACTGCTCACATTCACTCTTGAGATAAGCCTGGCTGCTCAGCTCGCTACCAAAAACTGTGTGGTACAGACTTATGCCAAAGGTTGGTTTGTCTAACACCTGTAGTCCTAATTGTGTGTAGTGGTCCCAGGGCCTGCAATTCTGCCTAACAATGCATATAACAATATAATTTTGGGGGGTCCCCATAGTCGAATTCCCTTACCCCTGTGTCGTGCGTGTATTAAATCAGCCCGTGGATTAAATCAGCCATAGGTTCTATTGCCAGAGCAAATAGCAGAGGTGACAATAGGCAGCCCTGCCTTGTCCCTCTGCCAAGTTGAAATGGGGCTGACTGTGTCGTGTTAGTCCTAAAAGTTGCCATGGGTTTCGTGTACAGATTCGTAATGTAATTTATAATAGTATTGCGCAGGCCACATTTTTTCGGAGAACAGCAAATAAGAACAGCCAAGATACCATGTCGAATGCCTTCAACAACCACCACCGCATTAGCCATACGGCTATGATTTTAAACAGTCGCCGGAGGTTAAGGCACATCGCTCTACCTGGGATAAAACCGGTTGGTCGTTATGAATTAAGTACAGCATTAAAGGCAGTAGTCTATTGGCCAGCACCTTGGCCTACACCTTGGTGTCGACATTCATCAATGATTGTGGTCTGTAGGAGCCACATTTCTCACTTGGTTTGTTAGTTTAGTTAATTTATTTGTAAAGTGCATCAAACCCTTGGGTATCTAGGCGCATTATTCCAGTTACATTTGTACAAGTTCTGGAAACATGATACAGACATTAGGTAGCAAGCATAAAACAAAATGTGCAATATAGTTATTTACAAGGAAGGAAAAATAATACAATAATACAGGATGATATATACACGTCGGAGGTAATAGGCATGTGGAGACATTATATTTGGTGGTTTCCCTAGTGATAAGCCATTTTTTTTAGCACTTGTCCTGAATTGGGGGACGGTAGGAACAGTTCTTATAGAAGTGGGTATGGAGGTCCACAGTTTGGAGGCTAATACTGGGAAGCTTGTGCCTCCAGATTTCTGGCGGTTGTACCTAGGGACTTGAAGACAGTGCATTTGGGCCGATCTGGTAGGCCTGGTTGATTGGTTTTTGGTAAATTTGCAGACTAGATAGTTTGGTGCACAGTTTGTAAGGCATTTGTGAGTGAGGGTTAGGGTTTTCAGGGAGATTCTGTTATTGATGGACAGCCATCCGGTGTTACGTCTTGTTTCTGATATGTGGTGGCAGCGTGGTATGTTGAAGGCTGCTCTGATGGCGTTGTTTTGGAGGACCTGAAGTTTGTTTAGGTTTCTTTTGCTAGTTCCAAGTTAGAGCGCGTTACAGTAATCCAATTTGGATAGTACCAGTGCTCTGGTTATGGTGGAGCAGCGTGTAGGGGAGATAAAGGGTCTGCAGGC
Organism: Ambystoma mexicanum; assembly: GCF_040938575.1. NCBI lineage: Eukaryota > Metazoa > Chordata > Amphibia > Caudata > Ambystomatidae > Ambystoma > Ambystoma mexicanum. The sequence goes on along the minus strand of NC_090935.1, from coordinate 907,653,716 downwards.
ATTTATTAGTATAGGCTGTAGAGGAGGCTACCGCGTTCACTTGTTTAGTCAGTGTTAATGAGGAGTCAAGATAGACGCCTTTAGAGACCGGAATGTTGATGCCATCAGTGCAGAAGGAGTTGAAGGTAGTATCAAGTTTGTTCAGTTTGACTTGTGAGCCGGTTAGTAGAAGATCCATCTTCTCATCATTGTGGCAGAGGCCATGTGTGCCATCCATGCTTGAATGATGAGGTAGATTTTATTTAGGAGTTTGGAGTCGGTGTCATGATTAACAGAAATCAGGGTAAGGATTTGGGTGTCATCTGCATAATTAGTGTAGGTGGCACCCAAAAGGTCCAGATCGTCAAATAATGGTTTGGTGAAAATGTTATAAAGAGTTGGTGACACGCATGAGCCTTTTGGCACTCTGCATGTCACCGGGGATGGATCTGCAGAAGAGAGGGGTGAGAAGACTCATCGTTCTGTTTTCTAAGAAAGATTGAGTCCACTCGATAGCTTCTTCAGAGAATTGGGCTGAAGAGGAGAGGTGGTTGCAGAGGACTTTATGACTGACCAAGTCGAAAGCAGCTGATAGATCGAGGTCTCGGAGGAGTGTTATATTGCCTTTCTCTTTGTTCATCAATTTGGGTTTTTAGGGCTATCAATGCTGTTTCGAAAGGATTGTGTCCTCCAACGCATTCCACATCTTTGACATGTAATGTCCACAGCTATGCACTTCGGAAACATTTTCGGCAGAGGGCGTCCTGCGTCGATGGCATCGGGGCCATGTTCGTCCTAGGCCTCCGTCGAGGGGGACGTCACAGGATGTTATAAATAGGACGCACGGCGCCCGTAGCCTCAGTTCTGTTTTTTCCGCGAACCTGTTAACTTCGTGATACTCGGCACGCGTTGTGTGTTCATCATTGCAATGTCTTTCTCTCCGACCTCTCCGACTCCGCTGTCCGGCTTCAAGACCTGCCGGGACTGCAAGTCTAAAATGTCGCTCACTGACCCCCACCGCATTTGTTTGTGGTGTCTCGGCGAGTCGCACAACACAGAGGACTGCTCGAAATGCAAGTCGCTGACTGCAAAGGCCTTGCGAAAGGGGAAGCTCCAGGTAGGTAGGGGCTCTAAGTCCAAGGGGGTTTCCACAGACAACTCGAGGCCTGACTCTCAACCTCGGAAGAAGTCCCGGGTTTCTCAGTACCAGAGTGGTTCCTGCCACTCGTCTTCCTCATCCCGGCACTCTAGGAAGCACTGTCACCGGTCGCCTTCCTCGTCGTCCTCAGGGGATGGTGCCTCGAGGAAGGTTACGTGCCCTACGAAGTACTCGACTCCGGAGGAATGGGCGGCGTTTAAACAATCCATGTTATCGATTGTTCAATCGCAGGGCACCGGTCCGGTCGCGCCTTCTGACGAAGCCAGCCAGGATCGTTCTCGGGCCGTGGCTCGCACGCCTTGGGGCTCAGGTTCACGACGCAACTCACATCAGGAGCCTTCGAGGTCCCGTACGGACAAGGAATTGAAGAGTCGCAAGAGACGTGTCTCTAGGTCTCTGTCCTCGTCCCCAGCGAGACCGCAGCTACCTATTGAGGGGTCGTTGCCGGCGTGGACTCGGTCGGCGCCGTGTCCGTCCGACTCGGACGTTGGTGCTTTTGCCTCGTACCAGCCCACGGCGCCGTCGGCACCTGTGTGGACGTCGACGCCGAAGCTCACGACATCAAGGTTGTCGACACTCTCGATGTCTAAGCCTTTGGCGCTATTGGCGCCTTTGGGATTTTTTCTTGAAATTTGCCTTTGGAGTTCCCGGACATCATGGATCCTCCAAGGAAGGCTACGGCAAAGTCTGTGAGGCCAGTTGTGGACTCCAGGCCTCCTTCTGTCACCAGACCTGGGTTTCACCTCCCTCTGGCTGACATTTATGAAGCGGAGAGGTCTGAGTTTGAGTACCTTGATGAACCGGATGAAGCTCCACAAATTTCTGGTGACAGTCAGTTGAAGGAGTTGAGGCAGACCCTCCATGATGGCAGTGGGTTGGACACTTCCCCGGATGTGGAATTTGATAGACCTGATGCACCTGAGCCTGGGGCTCATGCAGAGTCTTCGTACAGAAAGCTCATGTCACGGGTCTCGGAGTATCTAGGCTGGTGCAGTCCTCCTGAAGACTTTGTGCAGGATGATCTGGTGGACATTTTAGCGTATTCCCGAGGGGGAAGAAAGGGATGGGTTCCTAGCAATCGTGCAGGACGGCAAGGATGCCATGTGTGAGGCCATTCAGTCGTGTTTGGATACGGCAGATAGTGTGAGCCGGTCCATGGCTGCAAGCACCGTTATACGCAGATTTGCATGGTTGTGGAAGTCGGGGTTTGCTCCGGATGTGCAAGCCCTTCTTCTGAACATGCCCTTTGATGGTGCACATTTATTTGGCAGCAAGGCTGATGAGAGCCTTTAGAGGTTGCAGACCTCAAAAGCTGTGGCGAAATCTTTAAGCGCTGAGGTGCGTCAACCTCTGTCTTTTCCTCCTAGGGGACAGCAGTGGAGGGGAGGTTCCTTTCGTTTCTACTCCTCCTTTGGTAGAACGAGAGGGGGCCACCAGTCAAAGGGGCAAGCGAAAAAGTACCCATGGTGGTCGGGGAAATCGTGGTGCCAAAGCCGCTCAGGCAGCTGCCTCTCTGCCTTCAGGCACTTCCAAACAGTCCTGAGGCCATGTCCCATGGATCGCCGGTTGGGGGCAGACTATCTCAGCATCTCGAAGAATGGCAGGCCATTACTTCAGATGCGTGGGTTCTGGATACCATAGCCCACGGCTACTGCCTTCCCTTCCATTAACGGCCTCACGACAATCCACCAGGGAAACTCTCTTTGAAGCTTCCGGGTCCGCTCCTTGCACAGGAAATCTTGTCCCTGCCGGAGAAAGGCTCTATAGAACTGGTGCCTGTAGCGGAGAGGAACAGGGAATGTTATTCCCCTTATTTTTTTATCCCAAAGAAAGACAGGGGATTGAGACCCATCATGGACTTGCATTGGTTGAACAAACTTCTCCGGAAGGACAAGTGCAAGATGGTTATTCTTTCTCAAGTCCTCCAGGCCCTTCAACTTCAGGATTGGTTGGTGTCTCTGGACCTCATGGATGCTAACTTTCGCTGTCCAGTCATTTGGTCGAAAGACATTTGATCGAAAGCCAAATGGTCGACGGAATTTGGTCGAAAGCCAAATGGTCGAATTTTTTTTTTATTTATATATATATTTTTGAGGTTTTAGTTTAGGGGAAAAAAGGGTTTTTTAGAAAAAAAAAAAGTGAAAATACTAAAAAAAAAAAATTCGACCATTTGTCTTTCGACCAAATGGTGTCAACCATTTGTCCTGTCGACCTTTTTTTTTCGACCAAATGACTGGTAACCCTAACTTTCATGTGCCGATCCATCCCACGCACAGAAAGTACCTGAGGTTTGCGGCTGGCGACTCGCACTTTCCGTTTCGGGGCCTGCTGTTCGGATTGACCTCCGCCCTGAGGGTCTTCACCAAGCTCATGGTGGTGGTGGCAGCGTACCTCAGGTGAGGTGGGATTCACGTCTACCCCTACCTGGAGGACTGGCTGATCCGGGTGCGGTCTCCCGAGCTCGCGTTGGATCATCTCAGTGTCACCTTCTCCCTGAATTTCAAGAAGTCGCATCTGACACCTTCCAAACAGCTCCAGTATATTGGGGCTGTATTAGACACGTCCTTGGGGAAGTGTTTGCCTCCCAAGGTGACGGCTCATCACATTGTGCAGATGTGGACAAGTTTCAACATGCCCAGAGTCTCCCGGCTTTCGAATTCTTAAGGTTGCTCAGCTTCATGGCATCCTCATTTTTCTGGTGCCAGAAGCTCTGTTGCAGATGAGATCCCCGCAGTGGGCTCTCAAGATGCAGTGGTCGCAGTTCTCTGGCAAGATGTCGGATACCGTTCAGATTCCACTCTCGGTCTCCCAGGATCTTCTGTGGTGGGCCAATGAAGGGAACCTGATGCGGGGGAGAACCGTTTTGGCAACCGTGGCCGGAGGTGGCGGTAGTGATGTATGCTTCCCTCACAGGATGGGGCGCTCATGCCAATGACTTGACTGCCAGCGGTCGTTGGTCTCCGTCTGAGTCCAGACTCACCATCAATTTGTTAGGGCTGACGGCCATCAGGCTAGCCCTTAAGGCATTTATGCCCTCTGTGTGGGGGAAGAGTGTCCTGATCATGACTGACAACACAGTGGCCATGCTTTACCTCAACAAAAATAGGGGGGGGTAGGGTCGCTTCCGTTGTGCAGAAAGGCAATGCAGCTATGGTTCTGGGCCATCCAGCAGGAAATTTCGATCTCCGCAGTTCATCTGGCAGGAGACGACAGTGTGGCGGCGGACGCTCTGAGCAGTGTGTGGGGACATTAGGATTAAGGTTGTTTTTTTTAAGAGGGGGAGTACCCAGGTTAGTAGGAACAGTTTTTGTTTTAAAGGATGAGTTGATGAAGGCTGTGATGGCTCGTGCCAGATCTTTTGCTGCATCTTTAATGATGGTCACAGGGCATACATTGCCTTGGCAGCGGGAGGGTTTTAGGCTAGAGATGTTTTCCACTTCAGTGATGCTTAGTGGAGAGAATTTGAAAAGGTTGTCAGATCTCTTTGCTGGGATCTGGGGTTTAAAGGGTCTTAGGTCTGTGTTGATGCTAAGTTTTTCAGTTCGATCTTGGATTGTAGCTTGGTGATTTTATCGAGTAGGCATCTCGAATCTTGGTGCACCAGTCCTTGTTTTTGGCACAAAGCTCGGGGGTGGGGTTGGGGTGGGATGGGTGATTCAAGTTCACGGAGTACCTTAAAGAGTTCTTTAGCGCTCAATTTAGCATTGTACATTCTGTTATTATAGATATCACTTTTAGTTTTAGGATGGCTGTCTTATATGCTTTGGCAGTTTTTAAGAAGGCATCCCTAGTAAGTGTTGAACCATGGTTTTTCCAAGCTGATTTGGCCTTCCTTTTATTATCACAAAGAGTTTTGAGGTTGGAGGTGAACCAGTTATTGAGGTGAGCCTGAGGCTTAGTTTTTCGTAATTTTAAGGGAGTTACAATATCAATGGCATGAAGGAGCGTATGATTATACAGATCCACAACGGTGGATGGGTCTGTATTTGTGTTAGAGTAGTTTAAGACAGGTTGTAATAAAGGTATTAGGTTTTCGGTAGTGATGTTTTTATTGTTTCTAGTTAGGGCGGGAGGAACCAGGTGGTTGTTGAAGAGGGCAGGAGAGCAAGACTGTGTAGTAAATGTGATCACATGGTGGTCAGTCCAAACACATGGTGAGTTGTCAAGGATATTAGTTTCCCATTTGAGGTCACCAATTCAGTTGAGGATTCTGCCTTTGTTATGGGTAGGGTTATTGATGGGGTGGGTGAATCCTAGATCCTAGTTCTGTTATTGTGTTGGCGACATGACTGGACTGTCTTTGGGGTCAAGGAAGCCAAAGTTAAGATCGCTGAGGAGTAGGATTTGTGATACAGGCATAGTATCTGTGGCAAGGTGATGTTGCAAATCATCCTCGTAGGAGGAGATGGGGCCAGGTGGTCTATAGCTAAGATGAGTTTTAAGGGTGCGAGAGGCTGATAGTGGGAGTTTCACAGTGTGAATTTTGGCATATGGGAATGTGAGGGGATGCTCTGAATCTGAAGCCAAGGTTGGTTTTGCTAATAATGGCTACTTGCCTCCTTTGGAAAATCCTCTGTCATGTCTCATGATGGTGTATTTGTCAGGAATGGCTAATGCCATGGCTAGGCCTGACACAGCATGCACTCTAATTGGTTGGTAGTGATAAGGTCAGCCACATCTAGGGCATGGGCTGTTAGAGACCTAGCTTTGATGAGGGCGCCTTTGACGTCCATGTTAGGTTTGGTAAACTTGCTGTAACCTGCAGAACCTTTCAGGATGCAGGGAGAGTCCTTGCTAGTGTTGATTTTATGTGTCGTACTTGTGTTATTATTAGTCTTGGAGTTTATAGGTTTGATGGAGGCTATGGTGGTGGGGGTTAGATCTTGGATGGCTCTGGAACTTGGTCTCAGCGTTCTAATTGCTGATTCATCTGGTTTCGAGGTTTTGTTAGTTATGGTTTTGGGTTTGCTTTGTGGACTTGTGGTAAGACGGTATTTTAATTTTAGCCTTGTGCATAGTCTGAAGTTTCTAGTGGCTAAGGTGCAAAGTTGATTTGGAGTAGGTCTGGAGGCATACCGTTGTATCCATAGGGCTGGTGAGATATTTTCCTTGCAGTTACTGGGTATGGGAGTGTGGTGAGGTTGAAAGGTTAATGGAGGCAAAAACTGCGTGGGTGCTATAGAGTCATGGCAAGGAAGGGCAGAGGACATAGAGAGTGGCACGCTGAACTTGCAGTGGGGGGCATGGTCTACTGTCAAAGTATTGGAAGGGCCTGTCATCATGTGGGGACTAAAGGCTATGACTTGTGGGAGCAGGATGGTTAATATGCTTATGCTAAGATGTATTAGTAGCAGACGCTTTAGCGATAGGGGATTTGTGTTATAAGTAGGCATGACTAGTTGTTTGGTAGCTAATGATTAGAGGCATAGAGTACAGTAGCTTTGTTGGGTACTGGTTAGTGCTGTGATAGTGTTAGGGCACAGTGTCCAGTGCAATGTTGTATGAGCAATAGAGTGGCGGAAGGACATTTTAGTCTCAATGGACCGGGCTAGATATAGGGCAACTGTCTTGGGGGGGGAACCAGGGTTTGACACGAGTTAGCCATCTGTAGAAACCAGACCCTTAAGAAAACCATAAGGCTGAGTTGCATAAACAGAGTCGAATGCTCAAAACTTAGAAAATACAGAATGAATATGGGAATGAATTCTAGAGTCCCGAGCTTACTTTCACTACCAGATGGTCATGGGTCTCAAGTCTGTTTTCTCCACATAATAATAGATCAGACAAGAATTCCATTTATATTTAACATCTTCTGAACTCTAGCTCACAATAAATCCACCATCTGTTTAGACTAATGGATGTCTTCAACTCTAAGAGGCCCAGTCAGATGTTCAGTTTGATAATTGAGATTAAATGAAACCTATGTTATTACTGTGATTGTGCGTTTCTGAAAACCCATATGTCATTAATGGGTAAAATCAAGGTTTGTGGGAGAAATATGGATTTGAGTTGAAAATTGAACAGAACCACTCCTTGTCGCATATCTAAGATATATCAAATCAAGTAGTGTTTTCTTATGGGAGTGTCAACTTCTTAGGAGAACCAATGAGAAAACTCAGCAAAGCAAAAATAAAGTCATTTGGCACAGTGGGGGAAAATATAGACTATTTAAGTTCAAACTCGCTGAAAGTGTGCTGTACGATTCTGGAAAGTCTACAGACAGTAGAACTCTCCCTGAATGGACAAGTGCTGAAGTGGGATAGCATCTTGAGATGATGGGAGGACTCCCTATAGATTGTCCAAATGGAAGCCCGAAGCAGACTTTGCCTAAATATGGCCTGATTCCCTTGGAGGAATTCCTAAGCAGAGACCAGTGGGCCTAACTGACTGGACGAGAGCTGCCTGAAATAGAGCGGGCCAGGCCAATTCTGCACCTTAAAAGGAAAAACCCAGAAGTGAGTATAAATGCCCCAAATGCAATAGAATTTGGTCCTCAAGAATGTTTATCATAGGCCCACTGAAGCAGGTGGCACTAGGAGAGAAGTCACTGGGGACCGATGTAAACTAAAATGATAGCATTTTCTGCACAAAGTGTGCATTATCTTTTGATAGGAGCCAGGAAAATAAACTCTGACTGAAGCTTTGGATGGTGCCCAATGCTCCAAAGCTCCTAACAGTAGATTAATACATTTTGACCTGTGAAAGTTAATTAACGAGAGAAATTGTAATTGTAATGGGTTATTTATAACGTGCTTAATACCCATAGGTTTCTAAGCGCGGACCCGGGGATTGAACCTGTGTTGCTCTGCTTCGTCTTGCTTTCAAGACGAGCGTGTTGCCCCTGACCTATCCTGCCGAGACTCCCACGAAATGTTGAGAAAACCCACAACATTATATTATGGTGAGAGGGGGCTTAGCTGAGCCACTTCCATTCCGTATTAAATGACTTTTAGATGGTTATAGGTATTATGGCCGCACATTTGAACTTTATAATTAATTCAGCTTGTAATTTTTATTTGAAAGAAAGCTCTTTACTAGAAAATGATTTTATTTTTTATGGGAATATTGTACAGATGAACACATCAACTGTTCTTCTTTATACTTATGTGATTTCCTTTGCGTCTTTACTTCTTATTTCAGTCTTCTTTTTTGTGTACTATTATGCTTTTGCATGGTGAAAGGATGAACGCCTCACTAGCCCTACCGTGATGAGAATTTCCCTGCCTAAAATAAACTAAAGGAGATGCTCTAACAAAGGATATCTGCCCTTCACACTTAAACATATAATAACTAAACAAGGGAATACATCCCAGTTCAAAACAATAAAACAATAATGATTGAGTACATAAAGTACCCAAAGTCTCTCTTCAGAACCTGGGCGAACTCCCATTCCCCAGGTTTTAAATGTGATTCTGCTTCATAGTTCAAGGAAAGAACAGAAGGAAATCCTGGTTTGAAACTAAGTTCCAATATAGTCTGATGTAACTTCAACTTGTCAACAGAAAGTTCCAACACATGGGTTGTGAGATTCTTCTTCTTCTTGGAACAGGTTCTTAGTTCCTCAATAGCAACAATGTTTATATTGGTCAGGGTGATTTGCCACTTTAACAACTCCAGGAAATATAACTTCTCTGCAACAGCCTAGCTTGGATCTTCCTACAGTCCTACTAACAACATAAAATGGGCCTCATTACGAGGTTGGCGGTAACCCGCCGGTGCTGCCGGGATATCACAAGTGGCGGTGAAATGGTAAATCCCCATTGCCATGGATATAGGACTCCATGGGATGGGACACTGAAGCACTGTTGCTAGCGGTGCTAGTGCTTCAGTGAGAGACATGCCGGTAGGGGCCTGAAAACCTGGTAGGTCAGGCCTGCCAGTGGATCCGTGGCCCCTATCGCCATTCTCGTAGTATGGCAGTCCGGTAAGGGTGCCTGTACGTTGTTATCAGCACCCTTATTTCCGGACCACCATAGTTGGAATGAGGCCAGATTTCTCTGTCGGGACCACCTTGTAACACTTCTCCAACTTCCACCTGGTCTGCTTCCTTGCCAGGCCTACAATCTCCAAAGGTTTGCCATTCAGGTCTACTCCCCTGCCTGAGCAGCGTTTCACTGCGAGTCCTTTTTGCAGTCAATGTCAACTGACAAGAGGTTACAACAGCTTCACAGCATTCAACAAATGACAGCTTCAAGACTTTCAACAACTTTTTAGGGAAGACAAGATTCACATTGATGCTCTTTAATACTTGTCTGCAAATGATGTTCCTCTCCTACTGGATATGTTTTCCCAGAAGGGCAACCGTTTTGCCACTCTTGTTTCCCAACTTCGCAAGGAACTAAAGACTGACAGGGATAGCGTCTCTTCCTACTTTTCCCCTGGTTTTGACAAGGTGTGGGCGTCCCAACTTGTACCAGATGTTGCATATAATATGGGCACTTAGTTCCAGAGTTTATATACCTTGCATTAGCCCCCTTCTGCAGTTTGCAATATTGCCCAGATTGTGCTTGCCGTCTTTTCAGCTTCTTTTGCTTGGGCAATGCTTATTGACATCAACTCTTAATAATGTCACCCACACAGTTGGTTATGTTTTCCACAAACTCCCACTTTTAAGATTAGTCATTTGGCTTCGGTATATTAGGTCTTTGCTGCTTTTCCCTAGTTAGATATTCAGAAATGACTTGGGAACCACACAAGTGCTGGCTCTGCTGTTTAACAACTGTTCGGTATTCAAAGCAAACATGTGGATTGCTTTCATTCACACGTGAGTGCTGCTTTGCACTTGGTCTGCTTCGATGCGTACATCTCTCACTTGTACGCCTGCTTCCAACCTGCGAGTGGGGACAGAGCTCTCCGCTGCCACTGACAATCTGTGAACTCAGTGGTCTAGACCTGCACCTCTGTTCCCCTTGTGTCTCACAGGACTTCTGCTGCTCTGGTTCTTCATGACTCTGCAAACCTCTTCGGTAAGTCTGCTTCATTCATGCCACTTCCAATTGGAGCTCATCTTGCTCTGGAGGCCCACTGGTTCCCGCCAGCCACCAGAGACGGTCTCCTGCACGATTCCCGCTGTGCGACCTCTGCACTTCTGGCAATACGGACCCTCTAAAGACCAGCAGCTGATATCTGCTATGCAGTGGTCCCGGCTCCCTCTCTTTCCTCCAGCGTCTGTCTGGGCTGACAACTCAAACTGGATGCGTTCTGCTTCTGACTTTCTCTGCTCTTCACCAGCAAAGCCAACTCCTTCTCTATGGCCTGCACCTAAGTGGGTTTTTAAAGCCTCCCCGTCTCCCTTAGGTGTGGGTCATCTGTACTAATGAACTGACCACTCCTGAAGCAGTGTGCCTCTTCAGCCCTCTTCCCTGCCCCAGTACTCAGGGAATTATGGGACTTGAAGCCCATAATAGAAAAAACAGGTTTTCTTATTTCTGTTGTTCTACTTTCAAACCCCAATTCGTTCCTTATAACTTTCTGTGAAGGAACTTTATAAGAATTAGTCATTTGTCTGGTTTGTGAAGGGAAAGGCAGTTCTTTTACGCTGGTGTTATTCCCAAATTTCCTTTCACCGCACTTGTGGGTATTAGGGAGTTTCTCAGTTTTAAAACGCTCTAGAATTCAAGAAGGGCTTTGATTTCTCCCAAGGCCTAGGAGTGTCGGATTGAGTTCACCCCTATTTGTATGTGTATCTTGTGGAACAGCAAGATGGTTATTACAACAAGCCATTACATACTTTGGCATTGTGGAGCCATTTTCCCTAGAGGAAGACAAATACAGTGTCCGATCCCACGGACTCCCCTCACTTCCTGGATCTTTTCTCTTCCCGGTTATCCTCCTGCAGAACACCACCCCCAAGGTCAGGATCAGAAAGCCATCTGCCTTTCCTGGCCACCTCAGAGGAGAATTTAGGGAGGGGTTTAGTGAGGGATCTGTAGGATTCATCACACAAGGAAGAGTAGGGATGATCTAAAACGGACTTCCTTGAGATGTACTTGGACAAGGAGGAGGTGCAGAACACTGAAGAGCACTTGAAGGAACGTGAATGAGCGCTTTAGTTATCAGTAGCCCTTCCGAATAAAGTCAAAGGAAGGACTTCCCCAATTGTCAATCCCTCACTGCAGGAACCGAAAATGAGACAGTGCTTTGGTGCGGGAAGAAGAGGCTGATGATTGTCGGACTGGGCGAGAATCTGGCAGAGCAGAGGTCCAGGCGAGTGCAGGAGTCTGACAGCGCGGTCGAAGGTAAATGCACCGCCTGCAAGGGACCAACAGCGGCAGAGAGCTTGGGAAGCCGTGCAAGACCCAAACACAGAGAGAGATGATCCTGAGACAGACGAGGAGACACCGGGTCCAACCCTGAAGGTACAGGGGTTACCGGAACGGTTGGTGGGAGCTCAGAAGGGTCGTAAGGGCAACAGGAGGGGAACCAAAGAAAAGTTTCCCAAAACATTGGAAAGAGGGAATGTCCCCATAACATATCAAAGGGCACTAATAATCACGCAGAAGGAAGCATAGATAACAGGGTCTGGGACCCTCAACCGAAAAGGAAGATCGTTGCCAGTCATCTTCCTCTTGGCAGTACTTGGCAAAGGAGTGAGCTTAGTTGACCAGAAGAAAAACAAAGAGAAACACGCGTCTGAGACCTGCACCCACAAAAGATCATCAGCATAATTCATCTTCTTGGTGGAAGTACCTGGCATGAGAGTGAACCAGGTCTGCCATACTGAATATACAAAGAAAAGGCAGGAGAAGGGAGTCATTCCCTCTGGTGCTGTGAACTGTGAAACAGTGTGAGAAAGGCCAGGGGAAGGGATACATTTCCCCTTGTGTTGTGAACTGCGAAAAATAGTGTGAGAAAAGGCAAGGGGAAGGAAATAAGTTCCCTGGCATTGTGAAACTACAGAGAGCAAGACACCTGGAGAAGGGAGGCATTCTCCAGGATTCCCATAATGAAGAAACAATGTTGATATTTGAACTGGAACTTTACCTTTTGAGTTTGTACTGAAAACATTACTGTGTTTTAGCATTGCAGCCTTGAACTTTTTGTGCTTTTGAAAGGGATTGAGACCTGCGGAAGGGAGACATTCCCTCAGGTAAATATCCCACCAAAGACTTGGAACTGTGATCCGAAGGGAGCCATTCTTCTGGACTAAGAAGATCCTCTACTTCATTAGTTTATTTATAAGTGCAAGGGACAGAAATAGGTTTTTGACACATGATGGGTGGACTCTTGATTTACATGGGCATCCTGACTGAATCCTTAGTATTTTAGGTGAGGTAGGGAAACCCCTCTTAGAGTTAGGGAGAGGTAGGTTTTCTCTTTATTTCTGGTATAATAAAAGAGTATGCCAACAACCATGCCACCTGTGTGGCAGTCTTCTCCTTCTGTACCGTTACAATACATACATGTATAGATTTGATTTATATGAATGTATGTATGTTTTGCCAATTAGCTGGATCCTTGCAGGAAGGTCATCCTCCTGTAGATTAGATGGCTGAGCTGATTGTGTACCATGTTGGTGACTTTTCCCATCATAATGTTCGGGGACCACCTTTGGTTTTGATGTACTATTGTAATAGAATTTGAATACTAAGCCCACATACAGATAGTTTTTCATCCCAGAATGTTGGCGTAGGATAGTAAAATAGTTGGTGTTAAATCAGGGGTTGCTGCCTTAGCAAAATTCAAAATTGTATTTATAGAATATTCAACAACGCAAAAGAATACAATACATGGGCACGGCATTCCTCACATGGGAGAGACTTCAAGCTTTTTATTCAACCTGTAATCATATTTGAGAGGCCAAGGAAATGACTTTTCTCCAGCATGGGGTCTGGCATGGATTCACATGCTCATGAATATTCCCCGTCGTCAGGCCGGGAATCCTCGGTATAGAAAAAAATCAGTATCTGTTTCGTTTCTGATCTGTCTTTCTTAGTAACCAATCACTGGTCTCTGAGTCACACTGCCCCCAGCCAATGACTGCCCTCTCCCTAAGCCCCGCCTCTGGCAGCCATCCTCAGATTTTTACCGCACGTTCAAGTGTTGGGAGTCCTCGTGCTGTAGCTCTCGAGCTTTTTCTGCGTTTTCACGCTTTTTCAGGAGATTTTTCTAATTTTTCAGTTAATTAGAGCATCAAGCTCCACCGTTTCTACATCTGATCAACAGGGATCCGTCTCGGAGTTTTGTACGCCCCCCAAGTGTGAAGATTTCGTCGAGTTACGCTTTTGGAGGATTCCAGAAGTTCTGAGGTCTACCCCGGACTTGGCCCAGGAGAAAGGAAGCTCGACGCCCGGGAAGCTGTTCAGGACCTGCCCTGGATGCCAGCTTCAGAATGTTTTCAAGGAGGACGAGCATTCGTTATGCCTCTACCATCTCCATGAGGACAAGACGCACATGGAGAAGGACTGTGCGTTTTGTGGGAACATGTCGGAGCGGACCATGAAGGATCGCCAACTGCGTCTTACCAACTGGCTGGAAGGGAAGAGCCCGTCAGGCGAGAAGAAAAAAAAGAAGTCCGAGCGGTCTTCTAAGTCCTGTGAGGGCGCCCCGGCGACGGGGGTCCAACAAAAGGCCAAGCACCGCGAGTCCGCGGGCACCGGGACCGCCGAACGGTCGGGTTCCTTGGCTGCCAGGCAGGGCGCATCCTCCCCGGCGCCATGAACCACGAGCCTACGCTCTGGCAAGAGGAAGTCCGAGAACCCGGCAAAGCTTCTGGAGAGGCCCCGGTCGATCTCGAAGATTCCAGCAGAGGGGGAGCGAGGCTCGGACCCTCCCCCCAAGGTGAAGGCCCCAGGCGTACAGAAGGTGACGATGGCCTTAATTCACCCTGCTAAGACCTCGATTGAGGATGTCGCAGCGGCCCTGGCTCAGCCTGTGGAGGCTACGCCAGTGGAGGCGACCTCGGGACCCAGAGTCTCCCTGCCACCGCGGAGGGAGTCGTCTTTCAGGCCCATTGAGAAGACCCCCACAAAGTCCTTGTTGGAAAAGGTGGGGGGAGGGGCAGGTGGCCATCGTGGATACGGACACGACCTCTGAAGAAGAGCTCATCAAAGTTGTGGAAGAGGCCCAGCCCATCGGGAGGGATCCCGACGAGGGCGACGACGAGTGCGACAGTGTCGCCGACGAGGTTCCTCAAGAGCCCTCGCACCCGTAGTTTCCGGCGCCGCAGGACACTTCGGCGGCCATTTTGTCAGCGATTCAGTCCTTATGCTCGGAGATAAGGACAAGGTTGCCCCTCCCCCCGACGGAGGTACCTGAGCCAGACCCGACTGGGGAACCGGAGCCAGGACCTTCGGAAAGTCCACCGTATAAGAGGAGGAGGACGCATCCTACGCCACCTCTCCCACCTCTGCGGCCCGCTCTGCCTTCCCCCCCCGGTCTACTACCCACGGGGATGATACAGGCACGGACACTGCTACGACGGGTACAGATGACGACGGAGTCGATGACGCGACGTGTCCCCCGTCGCCCCCTGCTCCGGCGTCCCCGCCCGACGAGATCGGATCCTTTCATGCCATGATTTCCAGGGCATCCGAGCTCTTCCAGCTCTGCCCAGAAGAGAAGAAGGAAGGAAGGGTTCCTTTACCAACGGCACGAGGCTAAAAGGAAGACGGTCATCGCCGTACCTCTTCTTGATGACATCTGGGATGAGGGGCTCGCCTTCCTCAAGAACCCTGCCATGGCCCCGGTCAAAGAGGGACCGGTACGAGAAGAAGTACCGGGTCCCCGATGCTGCCCCCTTGTGCCTTCGGGCGCAACCTACCCCGGATTCGGTCGTCTCGGCGGCGGCAAAGAAGAAAGCTGGGGGGGCATCGGGCTCGACATTAACTTCCCCGCCGGACGGCGAGGGCAGGAAGCTGGACACGATGGGACGACGGGTCATCTCATCCGCAGCGACGACTATCAAGGTGGCCAACGCCCTGGCTATCGTAGCCTGCTACGACAGGGAGATGTAGTTCAAAATCGCCCCTCTGTTGGACTTCCTTCTGGACGCCAAAAGGGCTCAGGCCCTTGAAATCCTACCAGAAGTTTAGATTGCTTCGGACCACGCCATCACGGTGGTAACGGACATCGTCGACACCGGTTTCCGTCAGTTGGGCAACAGCGTTTGCCTGAGACAACGAGGATGGCTCAAGGTGACGCATTTCCGCCAGGACGTACAAACCAAGGTTTTGGACATGCCCTTCGACGGGAACAACCTGTTTGGGAAGGCGGTTGATGAGTCCCTTCAGGCCATCAAGACAGACATGGAGACTGCCCGGGCAGTGGGAGTGCTCCAACGACGACGGCCGTCCTTTCGGAGCTCTGGAGGCAGACAAGGTGCTTCCAAGGGATCCGGTAGTGGCTCCTCCACGTACCGCCAAGCGGCAAGATCTTCGTCCCAGGAAGCCTACAGGGGACGCGGCAAGTCAGGTGGTGCCCATCGTCGTCGACAGGGAGGTCAAGGAGGCAAGGCGGTCTCCAAACAAGATTGAACCGACCGTGGGGTCGGGCCTCCGCCGAAGCACCCCTGTGGGAGGCCGGCTGGCGAGGTTCGTCAGCGTGTGGGAGTCCATCTCCACCGACCGTTGGGTGCTGGACGCCCTGGCCCAAGGGCACGCCCTCGAGTTTCAGAAGAAGTGCCCTCGCGTTCCACCCGTGGCCAGGAAGGAAAATCACGTCCCTCAACTACTGTTGGAAGTAAGGGCGATGCTCAAGAAGGGTGCCATCGAGCTTGTCCCAAAGAGGCTTTGGGGCTCCGGAGTTTACTCAAGGTACCTTCTCGTAAGAAAGAAGACAGGAGGATGGCGCCCCATCCTGGACCTGCGACGACTGAACAAGTACTTCAAGGCACAGAAGTTCCGGATGGTCACCCTCCAGCACGTGCTGGGACAGCTGGAGGAGGGCGATTTCCTGTCATCGTTGGACTTGGAGGATGCGTACTTCCACATCCCCATTATAAAAAGACACCGAAAGTTCCTCAGGTTCGTGGTCTAAGGGCGGCACTACCAGTTCAAGGCCCTCCCGTTCAGATTGAAGTCGGCACCCAGGGTGTTCACAAAGTGCCTCGCACCGGTGGCGGCGCGGCTGCGCCTACAGGGGATCCACGTCTACCCCTACCTGGACGACTGGCTCATCCGGGCAAGGACAAGGGAGTTCGCCGTGGAGCACACTGCGAAGACCGTCCAGCTGCTCACGGACCTGGGATTCTCCATCAACTTTCCAAAATCCCGCCTGGTTCCATCGCAAGTCGCCCTGTTTCTGGGAGCCAAGCTCGACACAGTGGCGCAGCTGGCCTCGCCGTCGGAGGAAAGGACCAGGACCATTCTGGGCAAGGTGCAGCACCTGCTGGCCATGGACATGGCCAGGGTAAGATATATCAAGTCCCTCCTCGGGATGATGTCCTCCTGCATTTATCTGGTGCGCCTTTGCAGGCTTCGGATGCACCCCTTACAAGAGTTCCTCGACACCCGCTGGGTCCAGTCGATGGGCAGCTTCGAGGACAGGATCCCTTTCAACGAGACGTTCCGTCAGGCGATCCGATGGTGGGGTACCCGCTCTCATCTGTCGGCGGGCACGGACTTTCAGACCCCAGCTCACCAGGTGACGGTGACGACGGACGCCTCCCTGGAAGGTTGGGGAGCGCACTGCGGAGATCTTCACGCGAGAGGCCTTTGGCTCCCGGAGGAGAAGTCACTCCACATCAACATCTTGGAGCTCTGCGCACTGTTCTGGGCCCTCAGGTCCTTTCTTCCGTCTGGTGAGGATCTTCACCGACAACACCACCACGATGTTCTACATCCGGAAGCAGGGCGGAACCAGATCCCCGGCCCTATCCAAGGAAGCCCAGGATCTGTGGCATTGGGCCGTCGCCCAAGGGATGTTTCTGGTGCCTCTTCATCTGGCAGGAATAAAAAACAGGATCGCCGACTCACTCAGCAGAGAGCTGCGCTCGTGCCACAAGTGGGAACTACGCCAGGATCAAGTGGATCGACTCTTCCGACGATGGGGCGAACCCCAAATCGATCTCTTCGCGACGGCGATGAATTCCAAGTGCCGGAGGTTCACCAGCAGGTTCCCCCAGCTGAGGAGCATGGGCGATGCTTTCTCGTTCCCCTGGGAAGGCCTATTTCTTTATGCGTTCCCTCCGCTGCCGTTGCTGCTCCAGCTCATCAACCAGCCCAAGAGGTCCCGGTGCAGGATGATCCTCGTCGCACCGGCGTGGCCGAGACAGATCTGGTTCCCGGACCTTCTGGACTTGTCAACGTCCACACCAGTCAAGCTGCCGACGGACGCAGACCTTCTCTACAGAGAAGGAGGCGCCATTCTTCACCACAACCCGGAGTCGCTGAACTTGCAGTTCTGGCTCCTGCAGCACTAGAGTTTGGAGGGTACGACATCCCAGCCGACTGCAGTGAGGTTCTTGCAAAGGCCAGGGCTTCCTCAACTCTCAAGTGCTACGGACATAAATGGAAGAGGTTCTCTGTCTGGCGCCGTACACAGATGATTAACCCTCTGCAGATTACGGCCCCCCAAGTATTGCCGTACCTACTGTCATTGGCCAAGGCTGGACTAGCTCACGCTTCCATCAAGATACATCTGGCCGCCATCTCACGATACACAAGAACTACGGGACGGGCGTCCTTGTGGTCTCATCGACTGGTGAAGGAATTTATTAAAGGATTTTTCCGATCATTCCTGCCAGTGAAGGCCCCTGCCCCGGCGTGGGAGCTCAACGTGCTGCTGACCAGGCTTATGGGGCCCCCATTTGAGCCTATGCATTCGGCACCATTGAAGTTTCTGTCGTGGAAGACAGCGTTTCTCGTGGCCATCACCTCCGCACGACGAGTGGGAGAGATTCAGGCCCTATCTTGCAAGCCTCCATACTTGACTTTTCATGACACAAGGGTGGTGTTGAGGACGCACCCCTCCTTTATGCCCAAGGTGCCGTCGGAATTCCACCTCAACGAACCCTTGGTGTTGCCAGTTTTCTTCCCGTCTCCTTCGTCGCCGGCTGAAAAGACTCTGCACTCGCTGGACGTGGCTAGAGCGCTGAAGTTGTACGTGGACCGCACAAAGAGTTTTCGGAAGACATCACAGCTGTTCGTGAACTTTGGGACTGTGAATCAAGGGAAGGCTCTCTCGAAGACTTCCATTTCCAGATGGCTCTCCGGCTGCATCATGCACTGTCACCGGTTGGCAAACCGACCGCTGCCCGGCCGTCCGAGTGCCCATTCGACCAGAGCGATCGCTGCTACCACGGCGTTCCTGTCTGGTGTGCCCCTGCTTGACATCTGCAGGGCTGCGACGTGGAGGTCGACCCACACCTTCACAAGATTCTACTGCGTCGATCGGGACTCCAGGGAGGAGTCCAGGGTCGGCCAAGCAGTGCTGCGCAACCTGTTGGCTTAAGGTGAGCCTGGTGAGGAGGTAAGAGATGCTTAATGTTGAGTTGTTGTATTGCTTAATGTTGAGCCTGTTGCCACCTCCCGTGGTTGTGCATGTGTGTACTGCTATGTATTATCTTATTCATGAGCATGTGAATCCATGCCAGACCCCATGCAGTAAAAGGAACAAGTTACTTACCTGTAACTGTTGTTCTCCAGCATGGCTCTGGAATGGATTCACATGCGAACCCTCCCGCCTACCCCTCTGCGGCTCTTCACTTGGTCATACTGCCACTTTACGTGCTACCATATCTGAGGATGGCTGCCAGAGGCGGGGCTTAGGGAGAGGGCAGTCATTGGCTGGGGGCAGTGTGACCCAGAGACCAGTGATTGGTTACTACTAAGAAAGACAGATCAGAAACGAAACTGATACTGATTTTTTTCTATACCGAGGATTCCCGGCCTGACGACGGGGAATATTCATGAGCATGTGAATCCATGCCACACCCATGCTGGAGAACAACAGTTACAGGTAAGTAACTTGTTCCTTCTTCTGTACCAGAAATCACTTGGTCTCAGAGCTTCATGCATACTGGTGGTCCCTCATGCCAGTATACATATAAGGGATATCACACTGCCTCAGTACAGAACTGGAGACAATACTTTCAGCCTCAGTTGGCCCTGATCTTTCACTAGCAGGAGATTAAGACAGAGCTTTGATGATGAATGAAAGTTGACAACCTCTGCCCTAGGGTTTTGTTCTTTAATCCAGACCCATACATCTCATTTTCACATTTATTTTTTCTCTGGTGACGAAATCCCTATGAATTTTTTACAGAACCATTACTTTTAGATTTTGGGTGCTAGAACTTGCATATGAATGCACTAGAGCTGATCGGGATCTTTCTGACTTTGCAGGCTTTTTTGCCCTTGGTTAATGCTTGGAGGATACCTACTTATACAGACAATACAACTGCAATATGTTATGTCAACAAGCACGACTGGACTCAATGCCCTCACTCATCAGTGAACTGATGAGATGTTGCATTCTCCATGATGCCTACCCAATCAATAACACACTAGTAGAAGAACCTAATGCGGAGGGAGACAACTTAAGTAGCGATCAGCGGGCTACCCACAAATGGGTACTTTTATCTCGCATGATGACAAAGCTTCCAGCCTTATCCTGATGACCTCTAGTGGGAAGACGAAGGGAGCCTGAAAGCTTCCCTGAGCTAGTGGACGATGGTTCCAATGCTGGGCTGGCATCGTAAGGATCCCCATTTCACTGGCGGACCTTTAAGGACCTTGCCAAAAGACCTGGGAGTTTGCACGGCTGGTGTTCCCCCTCCCCAAACCTGCCCCAGTTAAAACTTTGGAACGCTGGAAATGCTTAATTTGTGCTTAGTTACAGACATGCCTCTGCTGCCCACTGTGGTAGACTGTGTGTATTTGAAGACCTGCACATACATGAGATCTGTGATGTTTAAGGGTGTAGAAGTAGAAGACTGAAACACAGGTGGAATGCTTTTGGCTATGGAATTTTCTTAGTGAGAAAATGAAAGAGAAAACCCTATCTGACTCTAGTTCTAAGAGGGGTTTCCCTGCCTCAACTAAATATTAAGGTGTCTGGCAGGATGTCTGTCTAAAGCGAATGAGTCCACCGTCCTGTGTCCAAACCTATTTATGACCTTTACACTATAAACTAAACTAAGGAAAAGAGGCGGTCCTCTTGGTCCAGAAGAATGGCTCCCTTCTGACAGCCCAAAGTTCACTTCTGGATGATGCAAATTAATTGCTGTTCTCAAAGGTTACAAATCAAAAGTCTAAAAAGGTTCCTTGGATTGGAGTTCCAGTAAGGCACGTAGAAGGAAATTCTTGTATCTTCCCCTGTTAGGTTATGGGGAGGAAGTCATCCCCCTTTCTCAGGTTTCTGGGTGGTTTTCGTAATGCCAGGACAAGTGTCTTCCTTTTCCTGGCCTTAGTAGTATAATGTACAATACCAAGAGAATGACTCCCTTCTCTTGACCCCTTTCACAGTGTTCATCTACACCAGGGGGAATGCCTTCCTTCCTCTGGCCTTTCTCACAATGTTCAGATTTCACAGCCCACCTGGTTCACTACCCTGCCAGGTGTGGGCCCGACCCTTCTTGGCTCTTCACGGTTGCCAATACATATATCTGCCGGGTATTCTGTTTGTCTGGATCCAGACCCCCTTGGTATTTGTTTCTTTCTCTCGGGTCCCAGACTTGTGGTTCCTCCGCTCTGAGCAAGGATAGCTAAGGGCAACGCGTTCGTCTTTGAAGCAAGACAACGCAGCACAACACAGTTTCGAATCCCGATCCCACTCATAGAAACCACTCACTGGTATTAAGTACATTATAAAAGAACAATTATAATTATAATTACTTGGACTCAGCAACCCACTAGATACTGTGACTGTGAAGATGCCTGGGGATGCTGCTCGTTATTGGGTATGGGTCTCTGACCCACTTTCTATGGCATCTCAGCTTTTCGTGGGTCCCAGCAACCACCCCGGCTGCCTAGGTACCTGTGAGAGGCTTGCTGGTGATCTACAGTCGGTTGCGGGCGTCCCTTTCTTTACGTCCAGTTCTCCCGTAGTTTATCCCCATGCTGCAGCGTCTCCACAGTGTTTCTCGTTCTGCGGCTTGCAGTTCCTCAGGCTGCATGTACCAACTCTTGCTCAGCTGGACGCCCGCTTCTTCTGTGTCTTTGTTGTTCCATGCTTGGCACACCCTTCTGTGACGGCTCTCCCTCCTGGTAAGCGTACGGGTCTCTGCTTTCTGACCAACTCTCACTCTCTGGCTGCCTCCGAATCGACCGGTTCCACCAGGCAAGATCGCTCTCACAGCCGTCATTTCTGTCTTCTCTTTTGAATGGGCTCTGCCCAATAAGACGTCAGAAAAGAATAGACCGTTCACTCAGGTTTTTATTAGTGCTCTCTATGCTTCCACCCTTCTTCCTTGCCCCAGTACTGTTCTTGAGGATTTCCAGTGAGTCAGATGTTCTCTTCCTCGTCTTCCTTGAGGAGTCCCCACTCTTCCTCATCCCAGTACTTCCTACCTTACTGGTTTTCAGGAAACAGATTTGAACACTGTGGGTGGCGTTGTAGGGGTTTGGTGAGGAAGGTGGGTTAAGGTAAGGTGGGCCATAGGGGTACTGCATTCTCTCCAGGTTGTATCTAATACCATAGGGGGCTTCCCTCCCAATGAGATCCACCAACTGAGTACCACCCCCAGGGGGACTATCAAGTCACATCCTCATCCCCCTGGCCTCATGGGAAGGGGCTTACCCTAGGCGAGAAGTGCAACATCCAGGGATTTGTCACAGATGGCAGACTTGCTTCTTTAAAGCCACAGTCCATGTGTGGGTATTTGCAGAAGGTTGTGGCAGGCATTTGGAGCAGGTTGTCGAGTTTGGAAGGATGCTGTGAGAGGAGTTTGGATAGTGTAAGGAGGAAGGCATCAGTAGATGCAAGGAGGAAGACATCAGTAGATACAGGAGGAAGACATCACGTGGTGCAAGGAGGGAGACCAGATCTGGAAGAAGGGAGACATAAGGTGGAAGGATGGAAGCAGGAGGGTATAGGAGTAAGACATCCTGAGATGCTAGAAGGGATACATCAGTAGGTTGTAGGAGGAGGACATCAGGAGGTGAAAGGAGGGAGACCTAAGCATGTTGTAGCAGGAGGGTGATATCACGAGGTGATAGGAGAAAGACCGTAGAAGGAGTTTGGTGAGGTAGAATTCAGCCAGTAGCAAGAAGGAACAAAAGGGTATGCCTTCCACACGACAGGGTCTAGCGGTGAGACCCCAGCCAGAAAGGACTAAACGCAAATTGGCAGGAGGAAGATATGCATTGCATAGGATCCAGCTCAGAAGAGTATTAGAGAGGTAGTTAAGAGGGAAGGAATTTTGAAATGGAGCTGATAATGTCCTATTGACCTCATCTGCAGAAGTAGTTTGGGCCGGCAAGGCTAGCTGCCTCTGTCTCAAAGTTAAAGACAAACATCAGCAATATTTGCACCTCATGGTGGAGACAGAGCAATGTCTACAAGTCCTTCATAGAGGATCTGAGATGGTCATATGCCACCAACGCAATAAGAAAAATCAGAGGACTAACAAGGAATAACCACAAGAGTCTTAATGACCGGGAGACAGCCCAAGATCTTGTGAACTTTATTAAGAGACCCTTGAACTGTTGGCTGTCCTGACACTTTATTTGAGTGTGATCTGCTGTGAGGAGTCTTTATGTTAAATAAAACCTAAGGTTGTGTTTGGACTCTTTGTGATTATCACTTGACTATATGACCATCACATCATAGAAAACGTATTCAGTCTCCTCAGGCATACTCTTCTTGTTTGCAACTAAAAAGAACAAGGAACATTTCTTGCTGAACCCACCTTCTCTTATTGGAGGGGCAGGCCCCTTCTCCATGCATCCCTCCTATCCCATTGATCTTATTATTGAGGAGGTTCTCAACATGCCCAAACATTTCAGGACCTGCCACCTGATTCTGGTGGCCCCACAATTACCAAACTGAAGCAGTTTTCAAATGTTATTTGCAGTTGGCCACCCTTCCCCATAGATTCTTCCAGCCTTGCATGATGTTCTGTTTTAGGAAAGGGTTTCAGTCTCTCCTCCTGCCCACTTTCCCTCAATCAAGATCCTTAGGTGACTGGTCCCTGAAAACTTGACTTATGTTAGTCTGGGTTTATCATATTAAGAAATGTGTTCCCTTTTCTGGAGGCTCTTATAATTGTCATCCATTTGGAGGGAAAAGACCCAGTGAAAAGCTCCTCATACCCCCCCGCCTCCCACTTAAATATGGACTTAAAGATGTTTACAATCATTCTGGTTTCGAGAATAGAGGGAGTATTACCTAAATGAATCTGCAGGGTGCCGACATATTTTTGGAAAATGCTGAATCTAATGATAGCAAGGGATAATAAAAAAAGGGACCTGGCTCTATGGTGACTAGATAGAGAGAAGGCTTTTGATTGGATCAAGTGGGCATGTATGTAGAATGTACTATAACAATGGGTTTGGGAAGCAGGACGATGAAAGGAGTAACCATGCTCTAATTTACCCCAACAGCTTAAGTAGTAGTAAATGTGAGGAAGTCGGGTGTGATTGCACTCAGTAGGACGACTCTGCAGGGTTGTCCGGTATCCCCCTTGCTATTCATGGTGATGTTGGAACCGTTAGCTCAACACGGTAGACAAAACTCTCGAATACAACGGATGACAGGGGACCTAGAATATAAGTTGGGACTGGTTGCCGATGATATATTGCTACAACTGGTGAACCCTCAAGAATCCATACCATAAACACTAAGAATTGCAGAAACATGGTGCGCAGTCATGTAAAGGTTTACTACCAAAAATCTGTACTCTTCCCCCTGGGGCATGGGAGGGAGGATGAATATAACAACCTGAGAGGATTATCTTTTCTATTAGAAAGAGAGAAAATCAAATAACTTGAGGTTCACCAGACAAAAAACTATGGAGAAGTCTACAAGGCCAATTATGGCCCTTTGTGGAAAGAATTCAGGGAAGATATGGAGAAATGGGTAAGCTGGGGCTATCTAGGATGGGCAGCGCAAGTGTCCTCCCCAGGGCATTATTCTTTTTCCAGATGCTCCCGATTAAGACCCATCGACCAAAAGTAGAGGAGTAAGATGTCTAAATTCCTGTGACGGTGGGGGGACCTTGAGTGAGCTACTGGTTGCAGACTCTCCTGATGTAACTTATGGGGGGGGGGCATTCCAGAGTAATGGTGGTACATGTGAGAAAAGAACAGGACAGACAATGAGTCCTGCTGGAAAACCATATAATGGCCCCAGTGACAGAAGGCAAATGGATATTTACACCAGAAGAAAGGCTTCCAAGATAGGTCAGAGAACATGGAATATTGAGTACGCTGTGGTCTATTTGGATATAATGATAATGATGTGTTATTTATATAGCGCCTTAATCCAAAGCACTTTACAGAGCACGTATTTTACATACAATATCACCCAACCGAAATTGGTACTCATTTATCGACCTCGTAAGGATGAAAGGCTGAGTTGGCCTTGCCGGCATTTGAACCTGTGACCTGCAGATCACGTTCAGATCGCAGCAGCGAGTGCTCAACCCGCTGAGCTACCTTACCGGTGAAGGCAGAGACATAGAGGGGATATCAAATTGGCCATACCTGCTTCATTTCCTCTAGGCTCCACTGGTGAGGGATGTCATACCGGAACACCTGAGATTCCAGAAATGGTATGAGAATGGTCTGTAAAGGGTAGGCCAATTAATGGAAAGGGATTATTTTAAGGCCGTACCACAATTGGAAGAAGAGCTGGGGATTGGGAAGTGCTCTGTATTTTTATACCTACAAAGTTTTGACAGAACCAAGAAGGAAGGGATGTAACCAAACCCTTTGAAAAAATATTGAACACACAAACAATTCAACGGGCCTCATCTTAAAGGAGAGTTCCGGGACTTTTTTTTTATTGTCCCTACGGTTCGGCCATGTGTTTTTAAGCATAACTCGGTAGATCGTGGAAAACTTTCCTATGGACCTTACCCGACTTTTCGTCCATTAAAGGAGAGTTCCGGGACTTTTTTTTTATTGTCCCTACGGTTCGGCCATGTGTTTTTAAGCATAACTCGGTAGATCGTGGAAAACTTTCCTATGGACCTTACCCGACTTTTCGTCCATTAACGCACTCGAAATCAGCCGCCATTTTATGATAATCCTATCACTTGCCGCATCGCCCTGGCTCACCTGCTTTTGCGGCACTAAATCAAATCCCCCGCCCCTGAAACAGACTTGATCAAAACATTCATATTCCCCGCCTCTATCCGTGACGTGACTGAGCTGCGTAGGCAAACGCGCCCAGGCGTCTTCTACGCGACTCCACACAGAACCAGGAAATCAACACAGATGAGCTCAAACAACACAGCGCGCCACAATTGGGAATATGAAACTGTACTTTTAAATTAAACCGCAAGATTGTAAATTTGGTAAAGTACATTTATTTGACATCAAATGTTTTGAGAATATTCAGCGATTAGCATTTTTATTTGCACATGTTCCAAAAAGTTTGTTTCGAGGCACACGATGTTCCTTTGCTGTACACAGGGTCTTAGATCATCTTACAATACAGCGCCACAATTCGGAATATGAAACAGTGGTTTAAAAGCAAACGGCAAGATTGTACATTTGGCAAAGTACATTTATTTGACATCAAATGTTTTGAGAATATTCAGCGATTTGCATTTTTATTTGTTCACGTTCCGAAAAGTTCGTTTCGAGGCACACAATGTTCCTTTGCTGTACACAGGGTCTTAGATAAATGAATTTTTATTTGCTCTCGATCCAAAATATTTCGTCTTGAGGCAAGCGATGTTCGTGTGCAGTAGACATGGTGTTGGTTTACGATAAAATAAGCTCTTCGGTCGCACTGATAATCGCATGGCTATTCCAACAACGAGGCACTAGGGCACCACAACGGTCTGTATGTTGCATCTAGCCGTTAGTACCGCGTAAGGGCATACTTGTACTTGGCGATCGTCCCACAAAATGGTCAGGGTGCTAACGTTGTTCACGCGGAGAAGCAACTGGCGATTATAGAAGCCATCCGCCGGTGTCTGGTACTCGTGACACAGACAATAATGGACGATGTATCTATTTGAAAAACATAAAAAAAGGAAATTAGTCTCACCATCAGATCTTTATTAAAATTATTCATTTTATATATTAGGTCTGGAAATTATTTCATAGCTAGGACAGTGCAACTGGGTTTTAAACGTCAAGGGGGGCTGTAGGATACTGAGACAGTCCCCCAGTGCAGGGGTTGACAGGGAGTGCAGGTGGAGAGTGGAAGGGCCCAGGACCGAGATCGCAGACAGTGGACCAGTTGTAGCAGGGGAGAGGGAGAGAGAAAGCAGAAGCAAAGGTTTTGAGGTGCTTCCGTAAAAGTATGATATGATATGATATGGTATTTGTAACGCGCCTATACACAAGTGTTTCAAGGCGCGACGAGGCAGGGAGGGAGGGGAACAAGGGGAAGACAGACAAACGATCCTACTAGGCCAGGTGTCATTCAGATCGCGCAAGTGCAGAGGTAAGGGGAAAAGGAGAAAGTGCAAGGAGAGGAGGTGGGGGGGGAGTGCAGTACAAGGTAAGTAGCGTAATAAAATAATAAATAATGACAACTTTCTTATCACTGTCGATTCAGGTAAAAAATGTCATTCTGCTTTGAAAAAAATTCTATCTAGAAAATGCACAACATGGAACCAATTTACATGCATTCGAATGATATGTAGATGTAGTTTTATATGTGGGAGACGACCATGAAATAGTAGTGGCATCACTGACATCACAACCAGAGTATACTTACTCGTTACTCGGATTACGCGGACGAACAGTGCCGCAAAGTTCGTGCATAAGCACCATCATCATCCTCAACACGGTCCGTGAGAGGCAGGCTTCCCTGAACTCTGGCAGCTCGGTGATGCATTGCGGACTTGGCTCGCCTTCCGAAATGTAGGCCAAGCACCCGGAATTTTCACGGCAGCAGCAGTTCTCCTCAGTTGGCATTAGCTCGCACCGATTGCACGTGCACCAGGTGGAGACGCCGTCCATGCGACATGGTCCAGGCTCTTCATCCGTTGACTGGTCCTCCCAACTGCCGTCCGAATCCCCATCGTTTTCGCGTGCTTGCCTTTCCAGTAGTTCTTCCTCGGTGTACTCGGGCTCGTACATATACGGCATTATTGTAGCCATTGTGTGGTAAAGAAAGTAAAATAATTTATAGCGGTGGTACTGGTATCTGTTCACACGGGCTACAATCAACGAAGGTAGCTGACCAGAGCACAGAAACGAGTCACAGAATACTCAAAGTAACACAGCGAGAGTAATGGAATCGAAAATCTGCTGCTGTGTGTTGTGAAACGGTGTGTTTATACTTATTGAGGAAAGAGGCGTCCTGCCGTTTCCATGGCGACACTTCATTAGCTGAGGCGCAGCGATTGTTGACACGAAACGTGCTTTGGCGTTGGGAAATGGGCGGTACGCGTCTGCTGATGTCCGCCTCGGGGGCGGGGGATTTGATTTAGTGCCGCAAAAGCAGGTGAGCCAGGGCGATGCGGCAAGTGATAGGATTATCATAAAATGGCAGCTGATTTCGAGTGCGTTAATGGACGAAAAGTCGGGTAAGGTCCATAGGAAAGTTTTCCACGATCTACCGAGTTATGCTTAAAAACACATGGCCGAACCGTAGGGACAATAAAAAAAAAGTCCCGGAACTCTCCTTTAAAGCTATGTGTGTGCCTGATAATGGCAGGGTCACAGGGTCCAAAGAGGGCAGGAGAAAACTGGGAGAAGGATATGGGTGCCTATTTACTAATAAACAATGTGCCAAACTATACACCCAAGCTTTTAAGACCTCCATCTCCTACCAATACAAGATGCATGGGGTCAGGCCGCTTCATAGATGGCAGTATGACCCTTTTAGGCTCTCGAGAATGCTCAATTCAATCATTAAATGAAAAAACCTCTTATAAATAAAACGTTTCTTGTTAATGTGTCCCAACGGGAATCAATCGAGCATTTCAATACATGTTCCAAAGTATTGATGAAAGGGGACAATGGACCTGGAGGCCACCTGTCACTTTGGTGAGTAATTTTCACTACCTTGAGTAATTGATTCTTAATGAATTATTTTGTACTGTATGTTGACATGCCATCCAACTGGCACTACTAGCCATTGCTCCTCTTGACCAGCAGCACTGAATCAGCAGCATATAATAACATTGGGACTCACTTTATTTATGGAATGTCCAGGATAGAGGTTAAATATAGATGTGCTAGAGGGCAGCCAGGCTTTACTACTTGATTTGACTGTAGGTGTTGTGACGATTCACTAGATGACGTCACTTCTCCCCAAGGGGGAGCCCCTTCCCATGAGTCCAGGGAGGTGAGACCACTACCTGATAGTCCCCCTGCGGGTGGTATAATGCAGGAGGATCTCATGGGAAGGGACTCCCCCTCTAGGGATAAGGACGACCATCTAGGGTACAGCCCTTATCAGAACCTCACACCCCGATATACTCTTGCCTCTCCTTCCTCTGCTACCCTCTTTGTAGACAGTAGACCCATGTACTGTTATAAGGCAGGTTATCTTATGGAGAAGAAGATCTGTACTGGGATGAGTTGACCCTGCAAAGCAATGTAGATGAAACAAGGTGTGATGCTGGAAATGCCTTATGGAGGGACAGGGCCTCCTTGTCCTGCCAATTCTCTGTGTGGGATTTCCTTACGTTTTCTGCCACTTTCTGGACCTCTGGCAGTTCAGTTCTTCATTTTAATTTTGGTTAACAACACCCATGGGATACCCTTATGGCACTCATTGGTGGGGGTATACCCTTGTACCACTTATGTATGTTTCTGGGCACCTGTGTGTGGCCCACAGAGAAGGGTATGGGCTGGTGGCAGCACAATGCTGACTTGGCAGTGGCTTGAAGTGTCCTCCATATTGGGATACCCAGGCCCTGCCATAGGAATCAATGGATTCCTGATAGATCGCAAAATGGCCACTGTGGCCTCTTGGTTTCTATTGCCCTTTAACTTTTTTCCCAAAGTTCTGGGAAGCCCTCACTCTTTCCCTTCCTCCTGAGGGTCTGGTGGGTGGAAACACCATATAGGTCTGTTGTTCCCTTTCCCCCTGACTAGCTTTTGGGTGGAAATGCCATGTATGGCTCTGGGGCTGCCTCCTGTCAGACTGACTGGATACTTCCCAGCTGTTGTGGGTACACCCTATGGGTGGGACCTGTGTGAATGGAGCTGGGAGTCAACACACATTCTCTGTTGTGGGGTCTGGTTTCTGTGTGTGTGACACAATGAATGAGACAGCCTTGACTGAAACTGACATGAATGCAGTGTAGTGTGCTGAAAGGCTGGGTGCTTGCCCCAATCCGCATTCTTTGTTATGGGTGTCTGGGTGGAGTGAATGGCCTAAATTCCTGTGAACCTGATTGGGCGCCTACCTGCATGAATGCCCGTCTGTGTGATTGGCTGATTGAGCCTGGCTCAGCCTGAGTGATTGTGGGACGGATGTGTATATATGGGGACCTCTCACTTTCCCAAAAAAGGATTTCTCCTGCCAAATCCGCGGAACGGCCGCGCTTCGACCTGCGCTGCACTGCCTGAATCTGCATCTTTGCAGCAGATCATATGCAGCACCTTCCCTAGCCTCATTCAGCCGACCTCCATTGCTCGCCATGAAGCAAACACCCTTCAAGATGGCCGTTCGCCGACCTGGCTCACCAGCAGCATTCTGAAAGCATCAGCTGCACCAACCTTTGCAACCGATTGGCTGCTGCCCTTTACTTCCTGGCCAATGAGAGCCGGCAGACGAGAGCCGGCCTCCACACGAAGGCAGACACACAAAGGCTACCCCTGTCTAGAGCCTGTCCGGAGCCGGGGAGCCTGGGGCCCTGACCGCTGCCCTCCGCTCTGCTCAAGGTAAGCCACCCTCCATCCACTCCATTCAACGAAACTTTGACCTTTCCGGTTGCCGCTTCATCACTGCAAACCATCTCTCTCTGCAAACATTTGCCTGCTACCTCCTCAACAGTACCGCGTGACTGCGCTATCTGCACATCGGCATCCCACGTCCTAAAAGTGCAGTCCTCACAGTGACCTGCAGCCCCCACCGCTGTATCCGCACTACATCATGCAATGCTTAAACCAAACGAACTTGCCTTTAGCTTATACATAGACTTTGTAATGTAATACATGCAAGTGCACATAAGCTACTGTGTCATATAACACACACAGCCGGCTGCTGCGAACTGCACTTAGTCTGTTGTCACCTGCTTGACTCATGGTAGTACTAGCCACTTAGTAACTGCATCTATACTGTTGTAACTTGCCTGACTACTGCCTCTTAGCTGCATACCTACCACCCAGATGCCTTGTTGCTCTAAATCGACTCTAGATGACCCAGTGCTTATGCATATTGCAATCGACCTCACTCTCAGATCCTGCATGTCACTGCATTCCTACTATTGATTTTCATCTTGCTCCTGTGCTGTATATTGTACCCCCACTGTCAACAGTGTCGTAGGCCTTTCTTGCGCTCTGTAGTCACTAGTGTTTTAGGCCTTTGTGTCAAAAGTCGAACCTAGATGTCAGCTTGCTTGAATATCCCCATTGCATCTGTACAACTTAAATGTACTAAAATGTACTAAATGTTAGCTAAAATGTACCAATGTTTGCTCATTGTACTTCCCTGTCACCAGTGTCCTAGACATCTCTTGCGCCTTCCAATCACTAGTGTTTTAAGACTCTGCACTAAAATCAAATCCAGATGTCCGTATGTCTGAACACTCCTACTGCTTCTCTATAATTTAATGGTACTAAATGTTTATTCACTGTACCTCCCAGTCACTAACGACTCAAGCATATCACTGAAGTGTCTGCTACCAAACTCAATATTTAAACGCCAGTTCATAGTATGCTCCTGGCATAGTCAAAATGTCCCCCACCTACCTCACTAAAGTCACCCTGACCCTAATACTCTTCACCGCTATATCCGGTATAATGGCCTCTTCTCTCAAAACAAGCCCTCCCAAGGATAGAAATCTGAGACTCAGGTCCAGACTACCTAGTATCTATGAACCTGTAGATAACCACCAGAATAACGCCAACAGACGCACGACTACCCAACCAAAAATCCTGTACTGCTCAGTCAAGCAATCCACCTACACTGGCGATCAAACTTCTACTATAACTTGCACAACCTTAGATACCCTACCACTAAAAACCTGTCAAACTAGCAAACCTAATAGTTCTCTAACCTTACTAGGATCCCTCATTAATGCAAGATCAGTGGTGGCCCATGCCGCAGAAATTGCTGACATCCTAAATAATGACAACTTGGACCTACTGGCCATAACTGAGACTTGGCTTCACGAGGCAGCAGGACCAACACTAATGCTAGCAGTGCCCGACAAATACCAAATCCTCAGAGTTGACAGGCCAAATGCCAGAGGAGGCGGACTAGCCATCATCTTCAAATCTACCCATCCCATCAGACTTGCCACATCAATCTCCTACTCATCCTGTGAAGTACTTACAGTCAAAATGTCCCTCTCTAACAACCATACGCTCTCAATCCACTTGATATATAGACCCCCAGGGCCACTAGGCACCTTTGAAGATGGTTTAACTAGCCTTATAGCCAACAACACTAAAGACCACTCCAAAACCCTTCTATTGGGAGACTTTAACCTTGGCTTTAATGAAACTGACAATAAACACGCAGAGTCAATGGCAGCCCTGCTGAAGGACCACAGTCTTGATCAAAAATTCCTCTCCCCCACCCACATTAAAGGAAGGACCCTTGATTAGGTATCGGAACAGAACTGCAACATCTGTATCACCGATATTGTTCCACAAACCTGGACTGATCACTATCTAATAACCTTCTCTGCCACTCTAGATCTCCTTAGCCTCAAAATCAACAACCTGGCTCCCCCTCTCCCGACCAGAAGTAAGAAGGACATGACTGCTGAAAATATCATCCCGGGATTGGAAAGCAACAACCCGGACACCTTGGTAAATACTTTCAATGATGCTATGACCAAAGCATTAGACGCAGTTGCTCTAGCCAAATTACGTAAAGCTAAGCAGGAAGCCCACTTAAATGCCTGGTTTACGCCCCACCTCAAATCTCTAAGATTACAAAAATGAAAGCTCCAATCCATCTGGCGCCACTCACCCACTGAACGCAACAAAAACAACCTAACCGAATGTGCAAAATCTTACAAAAAAGAAATTATCAAAACCAAGAAGAACACCTTTAAAGACAGGATCGCAAAAGCCAACTCTAACACTAATGAGCTCTTCGCCATCCTCCGCGAACTGGAATCCCCTATTCAATCAATAGACAATGCCCCTAAAAACAAAGTCTGGTGCACAAACATACAAAATGCCCTTGCTAACAAAATGTGCTCACTTCAATGTAAAATTGCTAAAAAAAAAAAAGGCCACACTGCCACCACTGGACCTACAAACACCCCAATCTCAGGAGAATAAGACTACTGCACCGTTCAGATTCAAGACTATCTCCATAGTTGACACAGAAAAAATAATACTCTCCCTCAAACCTTCAAATTGTAAGGGCGACTCCTGCCCAGCACAATTAATAAAGAACGCAGCTAGGGATCTAGCTCCCTTCATCTCCAAGCTCATAAACTCTTCCTTTAAATCCAACACGGTACCTACCAACCTCAAAGAATCATGGGTCCTCCCACTACTGAAAAAACAAACCTTGGACCCCACCATCCCCACCAACTACAGACCAATTACTACCGTGCCTTTTCTACTAAAAATCATAGACCGAGCCCCCTACCTACAAATCCAGGATTACCTGGAAGCCAACCACCTGCTTGGCTCACGGCAATCTGGCTTCCGCCCACTCCATGGCATGGAAACAGCCCTGTTGGACCTCAAGGCCCAAATAGAGGAACTTAAGGATAACGGGAAAACAGCCCTGCTACTCTTATTGGACTTTTCGGCTGCTTTCAACTTGGTGGACCATTCAGTTTTATGCAACCACCTCGAATCTGCCGCCAACTTCACCGGAGATGCCATAGCCTGGGTCCAGTCCTTCTTAGCAAATCGCACCATGCAAGTCTTCTCCACATCCGACTCTGCTGACCCTATCAAAATAACCTGTGGTGTCCCCCAAGGATCCTGTGTCTCCCCCACCATGTACAATATCTTCACCAAGCCTTTGTTTGACAAGTGGCACAGACTGGGTGTCATCTACACGAACTACGCAGATGACACCCAGATCCTCATACCCCTTTCGGGCAACTACGAGACACTCGGCCGTGGTGAACAAGATATGCACCATCATTCAGGCATGGATGGCCTCACATGGCCTCTGCCTGAATGACGATAAAACGGAGTTACTAATCGTAGGCTCTGAAGCCAACATCCAAAAATTATGCCCTAACTACGCATCCTTCAGCATTGATAACCCTATCAAGGTGATGTCTGTGGTTAAAACTCTTGGATTCTACCTGGACTCCTCCCTCACTCTCAAGAAGCAGGTCAACTCCCTCGCCTCCTCTACTACCTACACCTGCAAACTCATCCGCGCATCCAGACCATACCTGTCCAGTGCCAGCTGCATCACCTTAGCTAACGCCCTTATCATGTCTAGGTTAGACTACTGTAACGCCCTGTACTCTGGAACCAACAAATACATCACTGACAAACTTCAAAGACTACAGAATAATGCCTTGAGAGCAGCACTAAACATCCCCCATAGAGAGCACATTCACTAATTGTAGGAAAGAGGTCAACTGGCTAAAAATAACGGATAGAATACTACTTAAAACAGCTTCCCTCACATCTAAATGTCTAAACAACCTAGCCCCCCGTATCTAATGGAAAAAATCAACAGGAAAATGTCTACGCGACCCACGAGATCTGCCAACACCTTCAAACTAGAGATTCCAAGTTTTAAACGATCCACCGCGGGCGGAACTAGTTTTCCTCTCAAAGCGGCTCACTGCTGGAACAAATTACCACTTGACCTCAGAACTGAACAACCATATCCGAAATTCAGGCACAAGATGATAAATTGGCTGCGCGCCAACGACACATAAATTGACTTACACTAGCTTACTGCCACTTCAGCCAACACCTACCTTTGCCCGGCCACCCTAAGACATGCCCTGCTCCTTGGGCATATGTTTGTATATATTCCTGTATATATTTGCTTTTCTGCCGCTAGTGTTTTATTTGCATTTGCTTGTATATATTCCCTCATATATTTGCTCTGCTTGCCATTGTGTTGTATATACTCATGCCAAATACTGTAACAAGCTTAAGTTTTCATGCAATCTGTTGCGCCCGGCTACCCATGGGTTTGGCACGCATTACCAAATAAACAAACAAACATAAACAAACCAATTTGTTCAGAAGCTGAAGTCAAAGCT
Source organism: Ambystoma mexicanum (assembly GCF_040938575.1). Classification (NCBI taxonomy): domain Eukaryota; kingdom Metazoa; phylum Chordata; class Amphibia; order Caudata; family Ambystomatidae; genus Ambystoma; species Ambystoma mexicanum. Next base: position 907,619,181 of record NC_090935.1, on the reverse strand, counting down.
GAAGTAAGAAGAAGCTGTTCCTTGAAGCCCAGCTGGACGATAAGTCTGCTCCTACATTTCTTCCAATGTAATCCGAAAGCTGTTGTGTCTCCCAAGGACTGATCCAGAGAGGACCTGCGAAGGATCCCTCTCCCTGAGCTACGAGGGACCATCATGCAAAGCTGCTGCTCTTCATCGAAGTATCCTGGAAGCCAGTCCTGTGTGGCTTCCGTCTGGAGAAGGGGTCTTCGAAGTCCTGAAGAGGAGTGCCGGACATCCATAGCCAGAGAAGTCCATTGGTGTCGCCCAGGGTCCGGAGGTGTGTTTCGTGACTGCTGTAAGCCGTTGCTGTTTGCCGCCCAGAAGAGGGGGTACCCTGGCATAGTGCTGCTTAACACTTGAAAGGACATCCTTGCCTTCACCACTGACCACTTTTTCCTGCAGGAGAGAGCCCTGAGTTGTTGGGTGCAGTGGAAGGTCCGCCAGATGGGATTCCCACCACCAGAAGCTACCAAAGCCCTCCCGAGGGTCCAGACGTGGTGATGGTCCAAGGTCCACTCAAGTGGTCGAGTCCAGGTTGCCATAAGCCGTCCAGAGGTCCGTGCTGCGGCTGCTGCACCGAAGAACCGAAAGTCAGAAATCTGCAGTATTCTAAAACCTGACATCAAAAGTGACCTATGCACCTCTCACCGCCAGAAGCCATCCAAGAGTACCAGGGGTCTTAAGTTCATCTGCCAAGCCTTTAAGGAGCCCCCAGCAAGTTTCATCTTCACAGGACTTCTACAGTCGGAGAAATCTTTGACCAAAGGAGTGCACCGCTAAGAGTAACACTGCTGCACTTCAGAAAGACTTTGGTTCCTGTTTATTCTTGGACTCAGCATCCCAGTGACTCCTTCCAAAGGGGGTCCATCCTCCGAGGGAATCGTCGAGTAAAGCCGAGAAACTCTGCTACTTCGCCTGCCAAGGCACCAAAGGTACTGTGACGAGGAAGAGCATCTTCTAGACTCAGGAGTTGTCCAAGGGTCCCAGGTTCGTCTTGGACCCTGTTCTTCTGTGGCCTGTGGCCTATGGCCTATAAAAATTCACACTGTACTAAACACTTGGTCTCGGGCCTGCCGTGTAGGACGGCAGGTGTGCTGACCATGGTAAGTGGGAGATACAAACCTGCATCACTGATCCAGAGGGCGAGAACTCAAAGGACTCTGGCAGTCTGCCATGTCTGATGATCAGGAGGTCTGCAGGAGCAGGCTGGTGCATAGCAGTGTCGAGAAGAGGAAGGAACGCAGAAGGTGGCCGGAAACACCATTGCAGAGTCGTGGGGAAAGTAAAGCACGGGCGGCTTCCCAAGAGGTCATATGCAGTTGTCACTTGTCCCCTTTGCAACCATAACGCTGGGATGGCACGGCAGGGGCAGGGAACCTACACACATTCTCCTCCTTATTGCATTGGTGAAACCAAGCCCATTGATCACCAAGGAATGGTCGGGGACCCCAAGTGCCATAAAGAGAACTTGAGAGTCCCTCCCAGCAGTGACATGAATAAACCCACTGAGAGTCAAAGACGGTTCAGGGACCCTAAACGAGATAAGTTATCTTCCTTGTGACAGTGCTGGTCAGGGAAGTGAACCAAGTGGGCCAAAGCAAAGAAGACGAGAAGCAAGGGTCACCGACCCTCCTGGCACTCAGAGGTGGGTGTTGTAGGTGTGAAGCCTAATGAAGAGAAAACCAGGGCAAGGGAGTAATTGCCCCTGTCAGTAAGAGACTGTGCAAAGAGTACCAGGAGAAGGGAGTCATTCTCCTGGTAACCCGAACTGGGAGTAATGTCCAACAAGGCCTGAGGAAGGAAGTCATTCCCTCAGGCTATCTGAGAATGAACACCTGGAGAAGGGTGGCATTTTCCTGGCCCACCAAGAATTTGTTTGAGACTTTGTGGCCTTGGGAAGAGAGTCATACCCCCTGGGCTATTTTAGACTGCATGTCAGAAGAAGGGAGGCATTCTCCTGGCCCACCAAGGCAGCATTATGTGGAGCTTGAATCATAACTCAGGAAAATTGAGTCATTTTCCTCGGACTAGAAGAGTACTACTTTATCTTTTAGTTTCTAGTGTAAGGGACAGAAGTAAGGTTTTCTTGACAGGAAAGTGAGCACTTTTATGTTGACATACATCCTGCCTCTAGATCTTTATTTGAGGCAGGGAAACCCCTCTTAGGAATAGGGAAAGATAGGTTGTCTCTTTCTTTGTTTAATAAAAGTGTTTAGTCCCAGACATGCCATCTTTGTGTCCGCCTCCTCCTTCTGCACCCTTAGAGTGTTTTGAGAGCATTCTCCTTAGGCCAGTGCATACTTGTAGCTCACCGTTAACATGGAGATTTGATGGTGGTCACCAGGTTAGGATCAACAGTCACACATTTACATTTCTTCCAAGAGCGTTCCCTTTTTTCACAAAGTTAAACTGTGATAAAATTCAAGACTGCTCTGTATACAGCTGTTGCTTTTTCCTTTGCTGGAGGAGTCGGTAATGGTTGGACAGGCTTAAGTCCTCCATGGATTGGTGAGCGGATTGATATAATCTAAGACTCCTTCTCAATCATGGAACACCAGAAGGTAATTAGTTACATGTAAGTTTATTCTTTAAGTTCATAAGTAGAGAAAGCACTGGGACATCCATCTAGCCCAGCAGCTTAGGTCCAACTGCCACCAGTAGAACCCTGCGCACCCAACATACATCAACATTCCACCAGAGTCCCAGTGACATCACCACACCAACACTCCACCTAGAATGTAATGACATCACCACTATCACAACACTCATAGCCATAATCAATCACAGCACAGACTATGACATATGTCCCTCTCTTCAACCAATACAACACACCTAGCAATAATCAGTCCCACACAGATTATAACATGTATGTCCCTCTCTTAACCAACCCAATACTAATAGCCATAATCGGGCCCAGAACAGGTCATGACATATGTCTCCCTCCCTTGCACTGACACATCACAACCCCCATGACATCACCCACCATGAGGATGGATGCACCGCCTGGACTCTGGACCTTCCGGGTCCCCGACCTGGACCACTGTATTGGACCCCACTGCACCGCCCGGCCTACAGCTCCTTGTTGCTGGATGGATGTCACCCTGGAAGGCAGCGCTCCTCACCGACTGCCCCTTCCCAGCAGGCCCATCCTCGTCGCCAGTGATATAATCTAAGACTCCTTCTCAATCATGGAACTCCAGAAGGTAATTAGTTACATGTAAGTTTATTCTTTAAGTTCATAAGTAGAGAAAGCACTGGGACATCCATCTAGCCCAGCAGCTTAGGTCCAACTGCCACCAGTAGAACCCTGCGCACCCAACATACATCAACATTCCACCAGAGTCCCAGTGACATCACCACACCAACACTCCACCTAGAATGTAGTGACATCACCACTATCACAACACTCATAGCCATAATCAATCACAGCACAGACTATGACACGGATGTTCTCCATTTCCATTCAGTTGTGCACATCCAACATAATCTGCTTGGTGAATATTTTGATGTTTAGGGCTATCAGATCTGTCAGTGGGTATCTTATATTGCTATCAGGACTTTTTAAGATAAGTAGGTAAGGCTTTCTGATGTCATAAATGCTTAAAGTTTAGAAATATCATGCTGAGCTATCATTCAGATGCTAATTTCAAAAGCTCTGGAGTAAACAAGTCGGGCATGAGCCTTTTCTTTTGCTCGGTTTCCTTTTTTTTATCTTTCTTCCAAATGTCTTTATGAAAGTGCTTGGTAAAACAGTTTATGCAGTCACAGTACATATATCATACCATTATTCATTCAAATCTAACAGGCAGTTGACATCAGGTATAGACTTCAAGTAGGCATAAGAATGTATTCGGAGCATTGGGATCGTCTGGTAGAGACAAGTATTAAGTACGTTTCTTGGGATGGGTCAGCAACCGATGAGCACATATAACATGAGGGGGCATTTGCCTGGGAGCACAACAGGTAGGACTTGCCAAATATCTACTGGGCGGTTTCCTACCGGCTACATAGGGGCCCATTGGTCTTTAGTGTCTCTTGCCCAGGTAACTGCTCACAGCCACTGCCCAACAGTCGGCCCTGTGGGTTTGAGCCAAAGTAGCAAAATGCAGCGCACTGGCAGCAGCAAGCACAGACCAGCAAGCTTACTCATGCACACTACTAAGTCTTCAAACATGTGAAAGTAGCACTGCAGAGGGGTGGCATCAGTTTTACAGTCAAGCACATCGGAAAGGTCAGCACATACATCTCTCCAGTACCCATCCAGCTTTGGACAGCTCCATATCATGTGAAAGCAACAAGCATCATATGCACAGCACCTGGGACAAGAGCCTGTTCCTGTCTGGGAAAAGAGCGTCAATCTGGCTGGGGTATAGTGGTACCTGTGAAGCACTTTAAGCTGTATCAGGAGAAACCCGGAGTTGTAGGAAAGGTTATGAGTTTGCGTACCCATATCCTTCTAGATCTCGTCTGTGATGTCTATATTCATGTCTCGTGCCCCTTTTGGATTCGGGCCTTAGTGGCAGCAGTCTGTGCACAGCCCTGACCCAAACTAGAAACTTGAAACTCAGCCCATAACCCTCTGAACGCCCTGCATAATCCACTGTAGTGGAGCAATCACGAAGATTGGCGTCATGCAAGCCCGGTTATCTCTTGAGCAGTAATGAAGTTCCCAGCTGTATACATGTGCCACAGTGAACCAAACCAATCCTGTACCCACTGCCATACAGTAGCAGCATCTTCCCTGGGAAGGGATGGGATGCAGTTCCATAAAGAGAAGTCACTATGAAAGGGTTGGGATATACTTAGGAATTTGCACACTTCACATCAGGCAAACGCAGTCACACTGGCAGGGTTGAATGGACAGAAGTCTGCAAACAATGATGGCAGCACCAGTGACCCAATGTCTCGCTCCCTAGCAGAATACCTCTCGATTTTAAAATGCGCGTATAATACTCGTCTTGCGAACCAGTAGGCTGCATACTGTGCCTGTGCCACTATCCAATAAAACCATGAAGCCAGGGACGCAAACCCCCCTGTGCATGAGGCATAGACAGCATGTCCCATTTGAGGCGCACCGACCCAGAGTTATTAATGCTGACGTCGAGTTCCTTGAAAAACTTCACTCCAGGCCACAGTGGGATGTTTAGAAAAAAATAAAGGAGCTTTGAAAGGACCACCATCTTAAGCAATGCTATTCTACCCGCCATGGTCAACGGTAGCCGCTCCCAAGCCTGGAGCTTAGTTGCAAGGTGTTGCATGTAAGCAACATATTTGTGGTCCAGCAAGGAAGTGTGGTGCCTGGTTTCTATGATGCCTAAGTATCTGATCTCACATGGTGACCAGGAGAACACTAGACAGTCATGTGGTTCTGTCGTCTTGACGGTCAGCGGGAAGAGTTCAGACTTGGCACAATTGACGCAGAGACCCGATAGTTCCTCAAAAGCAGTAGTGTCCTACATCATCAGAGCCAAGTGAAGCTGGGGTTACCTTACATAGAGTATTGTACCATCAGCGTAAAGGGATATCATTTCAGGTTCACCAGACAGTCTAATCCCCCTATGCCTATGTTTATGTCTAATTAAATCTGCCAGTGCCTCAATGATTATGACAAACAGCAAGGGCGACAAGGGGCAGCCCTGACGCGTACCTCTAGCTTTGGTAAAAGGGCTTTAGAGCATTCCATTTAAACTAACCCTAGCAGATGGGGACACGTACAGTAGTCGCATCCAAGACACGAAAATAGGGCAAAATTGTATTTGTACAGGTTGGCATACATAAATTGCCACAAGACAGAGTTAAAGGCCTTTGTGTGTCGAGTGTGGCTACCACCGCCTGAGTCATCGGATCAGCCTGAGCAGGAATGTTAAAAAAGGTGGCGCAGGTTGAGCGCTGTAGAGCTATCGGAAATAAAGCCTGACTGATCCGGGTGAATGCGACAAGTGATTGGACAAAATCTTGGCAAAAATCTTGAATTTATCAGTGTGAGGAGCCAGTAAGAGCCACAGTGCTCAGCGGGTTTGTTGCGTTTCAGCAGTAGCATGATGACTACTTCTCTCATAGTGGGGGTGGTGGGGAGTACATGCACGTCAAATGCCTCAAACCACATTTTATAATGGCGATTAGCCAAGAAAAATGTAAAATGTGCATAAAATTCAGCTGTGAGGCCATTGGGAACAGGAGCCTTGCCAGAGAGTAGGGCGTCGATAGCACAGGTAAGTAATATTGTTTAGAGAGATGGGAAGATCTAGCAGAGCTCTAGCCTCATCTGACAGTTGTGAAAGTGGAAGGTCCCTGAAAAATCGATCTATGTCGGTAGTGAGCAAGAATCTTTGTTTGAATACAGATCAAAATAGAAGGTTTTCGAATACCCGGTTTACTTCAGTCAATGTATGCACTAATACACCAGAATCATCCTGAATGTCTGGATACAACTGCTACCACCCGCCTGGGGAATAACACGAGCCAATAATCTGCCTGGTCGTTCGCCCTCTCCTAAACGCCTCACCGCCATCAGGGTGCCTATGAATCGTAGCTCTCGCTCAGCATGTTCCTTGAAGTCATCTAAAGCTTCCTTAATCTGTGATAGAGGGGCAGATTGGGGGCAAGTTGACTGCATCTGTTCCAGACGAAGCAAGGTGTCCTCGCTGTTCCTGATGTCTTGTATAGTTTTGAGAATACGTGCTCAGTGAACATTGCAATGCCTCGAATATAAGCTTTTAAGGCTTCCCACGATATACTGCAAGAAGACACATACCCTACATTTGTTTCAAAGAATAGTTTAACATGGACCTCAAGATTAGTCTCAAAAGCAGTGTCAAGCAGCGCCTGAGATTGAAATCTTCAGCTGGCGCAGGGTTTATGGAGGCCATCCAACTGGAGAGATACCAGCACAGGGTAGTGGTCAAAGTATGTTCTGGGCAATATGCCCACTCGGGTGACAGCGCTAAGCAGTATGTCAGGGACCAGCCATAAGTTCATACAGAAGTAGGAGTCGTGGACGAAGGAGTATGCACGGTCGTTCAGATTAAGAGCCCTCCACACATCTACAATACTCAGCTCGGCCATACTACTGTGCACCATCTGAGCGGCTTTTGTGAGTGTCCTGCAGCTCTGACCAGACCTGTCAAAATTGACGTCTAAGAGAGTATTGCAGTCTCCTCCCCACAATATGGGCACAAGGGGGTTTAGAGCTAGTGAATCTGTGATTCCCTCGTAAAACGCTGGGTTGTCCACATTGTGACCATATACATTCAACTGGATCATCTCCCTCCCAGCCAACATCCCATAAACCATGACATAACCCCCCCCCAACCAGGTCCACATAGGCCTTCTTATGCGGAAATGGTACAGAGTTGTGAAGCAAAACCATCACTCCCCTAGACTCTGTGGAGTACGTGGTGTAGAATCTATTTTTGCCCCATTGCTTAGCAAACCCCTCACATCCTGCGGCTACAGCATGGGTTTTCTGTAAGAACAAGAGCTGGATCTTATGTCGCTCAACATGGAGTTTGAGCTTCCGCATTTTAACAGGATTCCCCAACCCTTGCACAGTCCAGCTAAAGCACATAAGTTCACCCATCGCCGTCGTGCCAATCACTAGCCATTCTCCAATGGGTAGGCCCCTGTTACGCTCACCTGATATCCACGGGGGCGTCACACGACACCGGATGAAAGGCTGTGCACTATCCTGGACCCCTTCTGCTTGTTTGTATGTTGGCTGGTGGATAGATCCTTGGTTTCTTGTATTTTTAGCTCTTTGTCTTGCGTCTCTGCGCAGGGGGGCGTGGTAGTTGTGGGCTTTCAGAGGGCCTAGTTACTTCACTGGTCCTGTGCCTCTTGTTTCGGGTCCAGTCCGACTGTGACACCGACTCTGTTTATCTGCTTATAGAGTTCAGGTAAGTCTGTTGCTTCTCCTGTTTTTTCTTCGTTCGCCTATCGTTTCGATGTTGCTTAAAGTCTCTTTCTGTCTTCCAAAGGAGTTAATGATTGCGGAGCTGCTGCGCCGGATGAATAATACTGAGGTAAGTGGTTTAGCGCTGCTCAATGTGACTTAGTTGCTAACCTGCCTTTCTTTCTCACCCTTTTTCAGGATGCAGTGCTCTGACGATCCAGAGTGAAGTAAAACCAACAACCGGTTATTCAGGTGAGTGAATTTTGGTGTTTTTAGCTTGTCACCTTTGCAGGAAGCGTCACGCGATGTCTAACCCGTTGCTCGCCGAGTGCGGGTTATTGATCTGCTGTCCTTTTATTTTGCAGGTTGTGGAGCACTCCGGAGATGGTGAAACTGTCGAGTGCTGATGGAAGTGCGGATGAACGTAGGAACTGCTTCTCACTGGTAAGCTCCCTTTGGTAATGCTGTTTGTGTTCTTGCAGGCTGCAAAGCACTCCGGAGATGGCGAGACCGCCGAGCGCTGATGGAAGTGTGGATGGAAGTATCACAGGTAAGCTTCCCTTAATGCTGTTCTTGTTCTTGCAGCTTCCCGATGGGAGCAAGGTTGATGACTCCAGATGTAAGCCGCCAGAAGAAGCTTGATGAGCTGGAACTGGACACAGTGAGTGTTACGCTGCAGGAGTGCAGAATAACGCGAAGTGTGAATCCCAGTGCGGACATGGCTTATATAGCCAGCCACACCTGAAGGCTGACCACACCCAAAACACTAGACTGCCAAGTTAAGTTCTTGGGCTGAATTTAAATAAGGACCTCCATGTTGGATTAATGTCCCAAGTGGTGCTTGCTTCATTCTGAATAATGAGCCTGGCGCCAAAGGCGCCAGGACTGACTCCATGTCCTCTGCTGATGGGTCTTTAAGTCCCTTGGAGTCTTTTGGGGGGGGGGGGGGGGGTGTAGCCTCACTGCTGTCAGGGGGCTGTTGCCTCTGAGGTGGTCATGGATATAGATCGTGACAGCGCTCCCCCCTAAGGGCCCCCTCAAGGCATTCCTTCCAGCCGGCCCAGGTTTGGTTGGATGATTTTGATGGAAACGTTTAACCAAACGTGGTGCATGAAGGTGCTCACTCGGTTCCCATGTCCTGTCTTGGGGCCATACCCCTTCCAGTCCACTAAGTAATATAACTTGGACCTGGTGATTTTTGAGTCTAGAATGTTCCTAATTTCAAATTCAGGCTCACCATTAACCAGTATCGGATTTGGTGGTGTCTTAACCCGCGTTCCAGGTTGAACTGGCTTTAGAAGTGAGACATGGAACACCGGATGAATCTGCATGTTCGGTGATAAGGCTAGTTTTACTGCCACAGGGTTTATGATAGCCTTGATGGTATAAGGTACGAGATATCTGGGACGGAACTTTCGAGATGCTCTTATTGGTACGTGCCGAGATGCTAACCAGACTTCATCTCCAACTCAGTAGATTGGGGCTTGTTTGTCGATGTTGGTCAGAGAACTTTTTCTGTCTTTCTTTGGCTTGAATCAGGTGTTCTGCCGCCCTTTTGAAAGTCTGGGTTATAGTTGTATGTAGGGCCTTTACCACTGGCATTTCCAAGGTTGTGGGGACGTCCAACGCCGAAGTACGTGGATGTCTTCCATACATGGTATAGAATGGACTTTGCCCAGTGCTGGAGTGTAACAAGTTGTTGTAGGCATATTCGGCTATCCACAACACATCTTTCCAACCTCCTTCCACTTGATGTAACATGCACCGTAGATATTGCTCTAAAGTCTGATTTGTCCGTTGCGTTTGACCATCAGTTTGTGGATGGTGACTGGTGGTAGACGGATATCAATTTGGGCCATTGCACAACTCTTCCTCCAGAAATTAGACAGAAACTGGATGCCTCGGTCTGAAATTGGGACGGAAGGGAATCCGTGTAGTTGCATGATTTGTTGCAAAAATACCTTTGCCAGACTGGATTCATTTGGTAGACCCTTAAGCGGTATAAAATGGGCCATCTTTGAAAAGTGGCCAACTACCACTAAAATAGTGTTGAATCCTTGGCAGGGAGGTAGATCGGTGATGAAATTGAAGGAGAGTATATGCCAGGGCACAGGTGGAATCTCCAAAGGCTGAAGGAGACCCCCAGATCTTTGCTTTAGTGATTTATTCTGTGCACAGATTTCACATGATATGATAAAATGTATAGTGTCCTTTCGCCAGGTTGGCCACCAATAATGTCTTTTTACTTTGGCTAAAGTTTTAGCAATTCCTGGGTGTTCTTCCATCAGGGAATCGTGGTAACCTGAGATGACTCGTTCTTGAAGTACCTTATTTGGTAGATACAAACGTCCCATGAAATACAGGAGCTGATCCTTGATTGTGCGATGTTCGTTTTGAGTGGCCCACTTTTGTAATGCCTCAGTGCTCATTAGGAGCCGAATTTCCTTTTTGAATTTGTCAAAGGATACTGTGGAGGGAGATCTAGTAACTTGTCACCTGGTATGAAGGCTACAGGATCTGGGGTCGAGTATGCGTTTTCATCGACTCCCATACGGGATATGGCGTCTGCCTTTCCGTTGCGAACTCCTGGTCGAAAGGTGATTATGTAATCGTACTCTGCGAAGAATAAAGCCCAACGGAGTTGACGAGATGATTGAGCCTTTGCCGTCTTGAGGTATTGAAGGTTCTGGTGGTCGGTAATTACAGTGATGGTATGTCTGGCACCTAAAAGGTAATGTCGCCAAACCTTAAAGGCTGCCTTGATCGCTAGGAGTTCTTTGTTATTGCGTAATTAAGTTCAGGTATGGAGAATTTACGCAACCAAAAGGCCACGGGATGTAATTGGCCGGTCCTGGGATCCCTCTGGGAGAGACCCGCCTCATTGCCATGCTGGAGGTGTGGGTTTCCACAATATATACGGGAGGTCCGGCCGGGGGTGTCGCAACACTGGGGCTGAGATAAACCTTCTCTTAAATTCCAGAAAGGCTTTTTCTGCCTCTTCCGTCCATTGGAAACGCTTGTTATTTTTTCGTGATAAGGAAGTAATTGGATGTGCAATCTGCGTGAAACCCGGGATGAATCAGTGGTAAAAGTTTGCAAAACCAAGCATACCTTGGACACCTTTAATCGAAGACTGAGACGGCCAATTAAGAATGGCGTCTACCTTTTGCATATCCATTCGGATGCCTATGGGAGTGAGGACGAAACCAAAGAACTCGACTTCGGTGATATGGAAGGAGCATAAGTTTTGCGTATAGCTGGTGTTGTCAGAGTTTTGCAAGGATGGAGCGAACATGAGCCTGTTTAGACGAGGAATACACCAAGATGTTGTCAATGTAAACTAAGGCACATATGTCAATCAACTCCCGCAGTACATCGTTCATGAAGTATTGGAATGTGGCGGGAGCGTTGCAAAGCCCAAAGGGCATCACCTGATACTCATACAATCCATACGTGGTACGAAAGGCGGTTTTCCATTTGTCTCCTTTCTTTACACGCACAAGATGGTATGCCCCACTGAGGTCCAATTTGGTGTATATTTGGGCATCTTTGACTTGGTCCAACAGTTCCGGGATCAGGGGTAAAGGGTAGCGGTTTTTTACTGTTACTTGATTAATTGCGCGGTAATCGATGCACGTTCTCAGGTCCCCCTCCTTCTTGGGTACGAAGAATAGTGGTGAGGCTGCCGGGGATTTGGACTGGCAGATGAATCCGTTGGCCAGATATTGGTCCAGGTATGGCTTCAGATGGAGATTTTCTGGCTCTGTGAGTCCATAAATGCGACTACATGGGATTTGCGCAACGGGTACAAGGTCGATCTGACAGTCATATTGCCTGTGAGGGGGTAGAGTGTTGGCCTGTTCATTTTGGAACACATCTTGGAAGTCTTGGTATTCTCGTTGCAGTGTACTCGTTACGCCTAGAACCGCTGCCTCTTTACCTTGAGCTGGCATGGACGGGTCGGACATTGGCATTTCTACTTGGTAGCAGGCATGGACACAGTCATGGGAGAAGGTCAGTTTCTTTGCACGCCAGTCTATGCTAGGTTGTGAGCCACCAACCACGGCATCCCCAAAATCACCCGGAACTGAGGGGCCTTGATAAGGTCAAAGACTATGGTTTCCCTATGTCCATCTTGGCACAGAAGGGTCAATTCCGCTGTGCACTGAGTGACAGGACCCAAAGCTATCTCTGTGCTGTCGACGGTGGTAACCTTCTCAGTTGTCGTTTTTTGACAAAGGGGAAGCCCCATCCTTGTCCCCAGGCCTTGATCCATATAGTTACTAATGGCTCCGCTGTCAATATAAGCCTCCACGGCATGCATCTGAGACGGTTCTTGGTGACTGATCAATAACACAGGCAGGGCAAGGTGCGAGGTCTGTGGCTCTTCCTTATTGTTTGACAAACGGACCTCTACGTTTGCCGGGCCTGGAAGTTTTCCGACTCATGATCTCCTCCTTCCTTTTCAGTAGCTCCGACCACCCTCCTAGGTGACATGTGACATGACATGATAGGTTATTTATAACGCGCTTAATACCCAGAGGTTTCTAAGCACGGACCCAGGGATCGAACCTGTGGTGCTCTGTGTCATCTTGCTTCCAAGGCGAGCACGCTGTCCCCGAGCTATCCTCCCGGGACAAGGTGGCTTCACTGGGCATTGCCTAAGGAAATGACTGGAATTCCCACAGTATAGACATAGTTGCTGTTGCCTTCTTTTGTCTCTTTCCGCTTTGGTCAGTGGACTGCGCACCTCCCCGATTTGCATGGGTTCTGAAGTGTTTTACGATGCACGTGGATTATTCTCCTTAGGACGTACATACATAGTACGATTATCAGTTCTGGCCCGGTCCGTCTTTCGATCTTGCAGCTTGTGGTCGAGCTGAACAACAAGGTTAATGATTTCAGCACAGTCTCTTGGCGGGCCTACCACCTGGGTTAGGACATCTTTCAATTCTCCCCGTAACCTTCGATGGAATAACGTGGTTCTTTTCTCTTCCGGCGACCCGGTTTCAACAATAAGTCTGTTAAAGGTGGCGATGTATGTCAGCAAATCTTGGCTGCCCTGGCAAAGAGACAGGAGTTTGTTATCCAGAGCTTGGCCTTGAGTGTGCCGAGTGAACAGCTTCTCCATTTCATGTTGAAATCCTCAGAAATCTCGCAAGGGTAGATCATCCGGTTTCACTAGCGGTACGGACCAATCTGCGTCACTACCACTCAGATACGACAGAACAAAGGCAACCCGTGACTGGCCATTCTGAAAGGCTCCGGGTCTGCAATGGAAATAGAGGCGGCATAGGTTCATGAACACTGCAGACCTTTTCGGGTCCCCGGTGAAATGTTCTGGAGGGGCCAAAGGAACCGCCCCAGGAAGGACAACTTGTACTGGATTGATGGATGTGGGTGAAACCGATGGAACAGATCCTGGCAATGGAGCCTGACCAGTTTGCGTTTGGAGTAATTGCCTGGCTAATTCATCGGTATGATCCTTAGCGACTATCAACTCCCTTCTAAGGGCATTGGTTTCTTGCCGGGCAGAGTGTACTTCAGCCCGTAATTCCCCCAGTAACTGGGCTAATTGGTCAGTCTGTGATGTTTCCATGATGCTCAGGTGGATGTTTAAATGAGGCTTTGCGTTCTGTTACGCTCACCTGATAACCATGGGGGCGCCACACGACACCGGATGAGAGGCTGTGCACTATCCTGGACCCCTTCTGATTGTTTGTATTTTGGCCGGTGGACAGATCCTTGGTTTCTTCTATGTTGAGCTCTCCGTCCTGCGTCTCTGCGCAGTGGGGCGTGGTTGTTGTGGGCTTTCAGAGGGCCTAGTTACTTCACTGGTCCTGTGTCCCTTGTGTCGGGTCCAGTCCGACTGTGACAACGACTCTGTTTATCTGCTTATAGAGTTTAGGTAAGTCTTTTAGTTCTGTTCCTTCTCCTGTCTTTTCCTCGTTCCCCTGTCTTTTCGATGTTGCTTAAAGTCTCTTTCTGTCTTCCACAGGAGTTATTTATTGCGGAGCTGCTGCGCCGGATGAATAATACTGAGACAAATGGTTTAGCGCGAAGCGCCGTGCCGCTCAATGTGACTTAGTTGCTAACCTGCCTTTCTTTCTTTCTCGCCCTTTTGCAGGATGCAGTGCGCCGACGATCCGGAGTGAAGTAAAACCAACCACCGGTTATTCAGGTCAGTGAATTTTGGTGTTTTTAGCTTGTCACCTTTACAGGCAGCGTCGCACGATGTAGAACCCGTTGCTCGCCGAGTGCGGGTTATTAAAATGCTGTCCTTTTATTTTGCAGGTTGCGGAGCACTCCGGAGATGGTGAAATTGTTGAGCGCTGATGGAAGTGCGGATGAACGTAGGAACTGCTTCTCACAGGTAAGCTCCCTTTGGTAATGCTGTTTGTGTTCTTGCAGGCTGCAAAGCTCTCCGGAGATGGCGAGACCGCCGAGCGCTGATGGAAGTGCGGATGGAAGGATCACAGGTAAGCTTCCTTTAATGCTGTTCTTGTCCTTGCAGGTTCCCGATGGGAGCAAGGTTGATGACTCCAGATGTAAGCCACCGGAAGAAGCTTGATGAGCTGGAGCTGGACAGGGTGAGCGTTACGCTGCAGGAGTGCAGAATAACGCGAAGCTTGAATCCCAGTTCGGGCGTGGTTTATATAGCCAGCCACACCTGAAGATCGACCACACCCAAAACACTAGACTGCCAAGTTCAGTTCTTGGGGCTGAGTTGAAATATGGACCTCCATGTTGGATTAAGGTCCCAAGTGGTGATTGCTTCATTCTGAATAATGAGCCTGGTGCCAAAGGCGCCAGGACTGTCTCCATGTCCTCTGCTGATGGGTCTTTAAGGCCCTTGGAGTCTTTTGGGGGGGGGGGTTGTAACCTCACTGCTGTCAGGGGGCTGTTGCCTCTGAGGTGGTCATGGATAGAGATCGTGACAGCCCCGTCAAAAAGCCCACTCCCAACTGCTCTGTAGCAACTGCCTATGAAGCCATACTGTCTGTGCATTCAAACCAAGTGCATTTTGAAACCCCATCTTAATCCCTCCACAACCCTCTCTCACCCCCCCCCCAATCAGGAGGATGTATCCCCATAGAACACAACCCCGAAAACTTTGCACCATTGCATGGGGAGGCCGGCGCATGAGTAGCAACCTGGACTCTATTATAACCTTTGAAAAAACAGGTTATTAAACAGTAATATTTCTCATGAGGTACAGTAAGGAACATGAATGGCACAGGGAGGAGCTCTGACTAATCCAACGATCATATGGGCATCTACAAAGGATAACATTTTGCATGCAATCATGGGGGAGAGAACGAAGGTGATAGTAGAGAGAACGGCTATGTCATTGCAGTTTAGTAACTACTGGGCCCTAAAACAGGTTCAGGGTTACAAAGGCTATCTCGACACTGAGTTCCAAGTTAATGCAGTCACGCTTATTTAGAGCTCACTTTGACATTCTACCTTTAGCATCGATCAAATCAAAATGGAATGCAAGTGTGAGCCCAGATTGTCCTTTTTGCCCAGGGGTGAGGGACGATCCTACTCGCTTTCTGTTCCTTTGTCGTATGTATAAGGATATATGAAACATATCATTAAGGAACCTGTTTGTTCAATTACATGTCTTAACAGTCAATGAGGCTCTTGCACTCTGCCTAAGCGCTAAGGTTTCTTTGGCCACGTTCACGATGGGTTGGTTCTTGATTCAGGCTTGGTTTAGGAGAACAAAGATGAGTAAGCTTTCCCCGTACATGTATTATTCTGTGCTAATTGGTGCACCCAAATCATCTTTGAATACCATTGGGCTGACCAATTATGATCTGGCCCGGTGCTATAATTTTTTCCACCTGTTGGATGCTTTATTGCTCAAGGAACATGTAAAATATATCCACTGTACACACTTTTGCACTTTTGTTTGATATGGGTCTAGCTGTTTTTAAGAGGTATTGTTACCTGGTTCTTATCTAATTTCTTTTGTAAATTATGATACATGTAAACATGTATATTTTTGTATTTTGAATGTATTTGTTTACAATGTACATGTTTGGCTTTTATGGTAAATTTCTTTTACCTAAATAAAGTGATTGATGATGATGATGACGACGAATGGCACAGTGACCAGTTACATAAGTGAGATGGTGCCAAATCCACTGCTCAGTGGTGACAACATCTAAGCAGAATGCAATCCTCTGGAGGCCCCAGAGATGGGGGTCAAATCCTAGTATAGCGAGCAGTCAATCAGATTGAGGAGTATCCCTACCCAGCAGAGCGTTCATCTAGACATTTCATAGCCTCCTCTGGGAGTGTGAAAAAGTATGTCTTGCCGCTACTCGTAACTTGGCAGGGTACAGCACTGCGTATTTCAAACCTTGCTTGCAAAGTCTCCTCTTTACTGCCAGAAACATCTTCCTTTCCTGCTGTACTGACATATCATTTCTTGAACACTTTTCTTTTTGTATACATTGTTGTCCCACACCATTTGTATTTAGAAGTAAGGATTGGCAATAGGTTTATTAGTATAGGCCTTTCATTTTGACAAAGACTCTACTAGGACTGAGTTATTATTATTTGATGGCCGTAGCTTGCTCCCATACTTCAACCAACCCATTGAAGTTCAATAAACAACCTTGATCTGTGATCACCTGTGTCTGCCTTCACTGTTTAATACCATATCATGATGAAGCTGCTTAAAACATGCTTTGGGGACATTAAGGATGGGTGAACCCCAGGCAACCTGGGCCAAAAACACTAAGTGTCGACTTCTTCTTTTAAAATGTCCTGCTATTGTTTGACAGCACCTTGCTTCCAGGGAGATAACTGAGACATCTCAGTGGGAAGATCTATGCCACAAGACTGTACAATAGGTTGAGTGGCCTTTAATCCAACAAGCCACCTCACTGGGCTATAGATATACCTGGCCATGCATGTGGAACATTAGAAATGACCAATTCTCTATTGGTGATTTGTGTGGATTCCTCCCCTCCTTATGAATAATGTTGTCATGACAATTGATAATATATTTGAAAGCACATTGCACTTTCCAGGTACTAACCTTGATGCACTTTCTGCTTCACTGATGTAAACTATTGCACTGCGTGCTGTCTCCTCTCCAGCAAATGTTATCAAAAGCATGGAATGATTTTTGTATATCAATAAACATGTGTCCATGTTATTTTGGAACAAACCTATTACCCATTTTGTTTGAGTTGTGGCCTCTGAATTCCTTTTATATAATAAATAGTTTACAGGACTCGGTTCTCCAGGGATAGGGCAGGGTGACCTACTTTCCGCGTGTGATTGTGTTGAACCCCCTGCTTTAAAGTATGTCTCTTACCTCAAGTGAGGTTAAAGATAGGGGTGACCCATTTTGTGATTTTCTAGGATGGGTCAGTGACAGGCCTGTGTGATCCTTTTGGCAACAAATCACCCAACAATTGACAGTATAACAAAGGCATCCATGATATACTGTGAGTCTCTGGACAATAACTCATCCTTTCAGGTGCTTTAATAACACTGATTTTATCTTCGTGAAAGAGAGGTTTATTGGGCATTAAGAGACTAACAGGAGGAACTTTGAAGGGTTAACTGCGCAAATGGGAATAAAGAGCTATAGTCTAATGCTAGTATTCTTCACTTCAAAGTGCATTAGTGCTATTCAGGTGCATCTTTTATCACAATATGTAACTCATTCTGAGCATACGTCTCCTTACCTATTTCCTCTAACATTTTGTTCTACAGGGGCAATATTGATTTTCCTTCCTGGATACGATGAAATTGTTGGACTGAGGGATCGCATCCTATTTGATGACAAACGGTTTGCAGATAATGCACATAGGTAATCATTCTAGCTCTAAGAATGGGTATCTTTTATTGTTTTTCAAACGTGTGCCTATTTTTCCAACATACTTTTGTTTTTTTACTAAGGTACCAAGTTTTTATGCTTCATTCAAATATGCAAACATCTGATCAGAAGAAAGTTCTGAAGAATCCTCCCACTGGTGTTCGCAAAATAGCAAGTATCTGGTTTTGGATTGAATTATATTTGAATTTAAAAAAAAAAAATAAAAAAAAAAATCCATGAACATTGATATAACTCATTAGATTTCAACTTGTGTTTGCAGATTCTTTCTACAAATATCGCAGAAACCAGCATTACGGTCAATGATGTGATCTTTGTAATTGACTCAGGCAAGGTAAAAGAGGTATGTTTTGGTCTATGTGCCTCTTACATTTTGAAAGTAGTGAATAACTATTTTGTGTGCTGACATGAGAAATAATATTGGTAACATCTGCTGATATTCCAATTGGACCCAATCAGGTTTCTTTATCAGTAAGTGCTCTTTAAAACAGTGTTGTACAGGCACATCCTTTGGCGAGCATACACACATCTCAAACAAATGTGAAAAGCCCTGTGATCAACATTTAAAGGGTATAGCCTACAGAGCAACCAGACATTCTGAGGTGGGTGGATTAATGGATGGTGGTTTGAGTCCAATTGTGACCGCGAGTGTCCAGAGTTTTTACAATTTCTTTCTGATGTAAACATTAAAGATCCTAATTGACATTGACAACCTCCCTTCTGGCGGGGTTTCCACATACACTATGCGCACACTTTGATATCAGATTTTTAGATGGGTCCTGATTCCAGATTCCACTCTTTTATGAAGCACAGTTCTAATATGTGGTGGTGTGAACAAATGGGTTTTGCATTAACTGAGCTGTTATTTAAATGCAAGCATCATCAATTGTATCTGGCACCTTCAAGCAATTTAGTTTTGTCCAGTTTGAGTGTTTATAAATACAAAAAATCAAAGCTTTAACCCAATCCATTGGAACTAAACCTATTGACCATGTAAGAATTAAAGACTTGAGAAGGCCTTGCTGGGCTTTAAAGCTGGTACTGCAAGTTGCACATATATTTTGGAAGTAAGCCTTTAACTGGCATATTATCAGCTGCATCAACCATCAACACAAGCAGATCATGAAGTTTATAATTTTTATGCTAGGATTTTTTTGTTTAATTATGTTCATTATATTTCATCATATTCATGAAATAAATTCTTATTAACCTCTTAATGCAGAGGTGGAATATAAAACAAAGTTACATGTCGCATCTAACTCAATCTTGTATAACTATCTGTGGCAAAAGTGGGAAAAAATTGTTAAGGTTACTGTTCATGAAAAGGTGAGGTTTTAAAGTTTGGCATTTGACGAGTTTGTAAAGGATTTCAATAATTAAGTGCTAGTAACAGATTGAAATGTTTGTAATAGAATAAAAGTGAATGTTGAGTGTGTGAACAAATTCAATATTTTAAATTAAATAAAATTTTTGTTCGAGCCGTTTAATCTAGTATTTCAATAAAATAGACTTTCTATTTGAGTTATTTCAATGACATTCAATTTTTTGTTTGAGTCTTTTCTATTTTAGTTTCATGCTGCTTTGCGACAGCGATATGCATGTCTCCACACAGGATTAAAAAGTCAAATGTGCATCAAAGATAATAAGCGAATCAATTGGGAAAAAAAAAGTAGAAAGTAAACAAAGTTTTACCATATCAATAATTTTGTCGATTTTATATGGGTAGTATAGCTTAGTGGCAACGTGCTCGTCTTGGAAGCAAGTTGACGTAGAGCAACACAGGTTCGAATCCCGGGTCCGTACTTAGAAACGTCTTTGGTATTAAACGCGTTATAAATAACCAATTATAATTATATATTATTCACACTTTTCATGACATTTCTCACAGTGAGAAAATGTAACTGAAAATAACTTAAATGCATACGGAGAACACATGTCTGTGGTAGAATTGAAGCCTAATCGTGTTATGCTTTATAAAACTCAAGTTATTTCTGTACTAGTTTGTATTGTATTGCAGCAGAGACCATCTTTTCTTGTCATTGTGGAAAAACGTGATGGGGGAGACACAGGCCATAACACCAGATGCAGTGCCACCCACCTAAAAGCTATTTCACCAAGTTATTTTTGTTGGGTAAAAACACATTGAACAAACAAAATGCCACCCAACCAGCTTTTCTTGATTACCATTTTTTTGGTGAAGTTAGTTCGTTACCACAAGATGTATTAGTCCGTTTGGACGATACGTTGTAATGTTGTAGTTGCTGACAGTCTGCGTGTATTGCTGGTTTTAAGGAGCATAGCAGAAAAAGTTCATCCTTGGAATACTATTCCAAAGCATATGCTTGTAAAGAAATTCTCTCAACCTTTTAAAAACAATCAGAAAAATCAGCATGATTCTTAGCATTGATACAGTTATAGGAAACATCAACATAGTTCTTACCATTGGTATGAGTATAGTTTACTTGAGCTGTGTGCACTAGCCGAAGTGAAGGGACATTAACATGCAGTCCACGTGTCGGCTGCAACTGAAAAGGGCTATCATGTTGTGAGAGCCTTGTATATATGTTGGATTGAAGAGAGTGTCAATTGTAGAAACTGTTTTGGTGAGTAACATAGTTTGCTGGTTTCAGGAAAAAGGCAGGAAATTAGTGCCATATTGAAATACAAGAATGGTTGTCTACTATTGTGGTAGAAATGCTAGTCTGTTGATTTTAAGTTTTGAGTAGAGCTGGGGTTCTGCATCCTTTGACCTACCCAGATCTTTTGTTCAAGAGTGGGGGATCAAGAGAGCTGCACAACAAAACATCTGGATAGCCGCAGGTTGCAGAACAGCAATGTAGTAGCAGCAGTGTAACAAGGAACCTTTGCACAGTGACCCGGGATTACATTGGCTCTAATCTGCTGATCTCTTTGTAGTGCTTTTTCTGCTTTAGAAATGATTTCACCAAGCATGCCTGAGATGGCCTTCGCGTTAGGCATCAAGTGAGCCTTCTGCAGGTTTTAAGACAGACCACAGAGAGCTTTTCATTTCTCCATGACCTGGGATTTGGTAAAGATGAGGGTTAGTCATAAATAGGACTAGTGAGCAGTAGCACACTGTGCGTAGAGAACAGCCTTGGAGCCTTAGGGCGAACAGCACATGCTATATACTTTATAAACAAAACATTCATAGAGAATAGAAAATTAAGCTTTACTAGTCTTGCTTAAAACTGTCCTAGCTATACTTTGTGGCCCTGACTGACCCAACATTTCTTCATTTGCGGTTAGGTAGTACAACAGATCAATACAGAGTGAACACCCAAAAAGGGAATAGTTTAGGCTTTGTGAACCAACGCTCACACTGAGCAACAATAATGCCTTCCTTTCTGGAGGGTCCTCCCTCCAAGCCCTGACTGCACTTCTGTCGCTAATGTGCTGTATTCAGCTGCTGCACACCTCCGCCTCATGCACTGTTTCCCTTATACCTATTGCTTACCTCCTGCTTATTGCCTGCAACCAACTCTCAGCCCGCCACACCTCAACCATCCGATGTCTGACATTTCCACACTAGAAACCTGGAGACAATGGAGACAACGGTCACAGCTTGTCAGTGAATGTGCGTGCGAAGAATGGGGTTCAAGACTCGAGGCAGCTTCGAGATGGTTGTAGAGTTTTGTGAGGGGTCGCAAGTACCTTGGAGCTTTTTTGAGACAGCAGGGTTTAATTTCTTACAGCATGTCTCATTGCGGCACCAACGACACGCTCTTGAGTGCCTAGTTGCATCGTCACACCATCACATGGGCACTTCTCATGGTAAATCCTCAATGCAACTCTGAATTGCTGTTGCCATCCAGCTTATAGCAATTTTGTGATCCAGCACAATGCTGTGAAAACTGCGGTTTTCAACAAAAAAAAAAAAAACACAAACTGCTGTTTTTGCAACCCGCGAAAACGGCTGTTTTTGCAAAAACTGCCATTTAAAAAAAATGATATAAGGGGCCAGGGTCTCAAAACTTTTTTTGACACAAGTAATGAAATGCGCAAGCACATCGTGCCAAAAAAAGAGCAGCCCAATCCAGTTAGGACATTTGAATGGGCACATCTTATATCAGAATGTCTTTTTCACCTCTGTACTTATCAGAGAGTGTTTCGGCACATTTAAATGCGCATCCCCGCTCCAAAAGATTGAGACAGACTGGCTTCATTGCCAATCCTGCTCTCCAGGTGCAATTCTATGCTGAACTTGGGAAATTTCGAGGTGCTGCAGAGAGGGAAGTGACATTTTTACATAGGCGCACTTCAGTCTGCCAATATGGAGAGGGTCAATGCCCAGGTCATCCCCTGCCCGTGCAGTGCGGGCAGAGACTCTGAATCCCATATTATGACCATATTAAATAGGGTTGGTAACCAGCAATATACTGACAATGATATTACCCATTCTCTGGTGGGATATTATAGTGCGTTATTTTCTACCAAGGTTACAGTCCCTCAGTCATTGATCAATAGTTACCTCAACCAGATAGCATTATATTGGTTTGCGCAGGGAGAGAGGGAATGGTTGGGTAGGTGCTCAGGAGGTTCATGATGCCATTAGAGCTCTGCCTCCTGAGAAGACTCCAGGCCCAGATGACCACACAGCCGACTTGTATAAGGCATTCGCCACCACTCTAGTTCCACACTTTCTGCAGATGTTTCAGCGAGCTCTGGAAGATGGGGAACTGCCAGAGTTCATGAGGGAAGTGGTGGTTACTCTCCTCCTGAAGCCAGGGAAGGAGACCAAACACTGCTCCTCGTACAGGTCTATTTCTCTCATAAATATTGATAATAAAATATTGCCAAGGATTCTAGCAGCTAGAATGGCCTCGATAATGGCTAAGAGTGTGAAGGTGGATCAAGCTGGCTTTATTCCTTTAAATATTTTGAAGGAATGGTGTCCATCTTTTCCAGTCTCACCTATCCTTCATGGCGCTATAGAATCAGAGAGCATTTGGAAGTTAGTTTCACGTTTGTATTTTCAAATAATAGATGACAAGGCGGGATGGGCTGAAGAGGCTTCTGATAGATGGGATGACTCCCTGGGTACTGTGAGAAACCAGAGGGCGTCCTCACCCCTTTTCCCCGGTATCCTCTGCTCAGGTGGACAGGGAAAGGCCATTGCTTTTGGATCCCGATCCTGGGGGTGGATATGCGAAGGAGGTTCACCTGGGTGGAAGGAACTTGGGGAGTGGAGGGAGGACGCCTTTGGGTAAGGCATGGTATCCCCCTTCCCTTGTTAAAGTGAATCCAATATCCCCCCTGCCTTCGTAGGCTAATGTCAGTCATTGCCTCTTTCTTCCGAGCAAAATGTCCCACAGTCGTTTCACTTTAAGACTAGGACGAGTTCTCCTTAAGACTAGGACGAGAAGGAAACACCTAGAGGTTATGCACACTTCCCTGCATTCACACCACTTTGGTTCTGAGATTAGGAAGAGGGCTTTTCAAGAGTTCAACTACAATAGCCAGGCATGTCCCACTAATAAGCTTCACCGAGGTCAGGTAATTAATGTGGAGGACTTGCACCTGCAGCCTGTTAACAAGCCCCAGGTGTATAAGAGCAAGATAGAGTGACAGCCTGAGGCAAAGGACATGGCGTATGGAAGCAGAGCGAGCTGGAGAGAAACCGGCTGGAGGAAAGCTGGGTTAAGCAGGAGTGCGAGGGAGATGCCGGGGCTAAAGCTGGCCGTAAGAGGGTTGAGATTTCTGCAGTCACTCCTCCCGAGGCCCACATCAGGAGCTGTGGGGCACCGAAGCCTCCAAGGTGCTGCCGGCTGCTGAGAGAGCGAGAGAGGCCCTAAACAGCGCCCACCATGGAAGAGCGAGACTGCAAATTACTGAAGATGACATGCGCTGCTCGCTGGGGATCCAACAGGAAGGCGGAGGAAGGAGGGAACAGAGTAGCCTGAAGGAGCAAACGCGTACCGGTGAGTGCAGTGAAGGGAGCACTCGTACTGGGGTGCTGCAGGGCTGGGAAACCGACATACCTGAATGCCGAACGAACTGAATCGTATTGCATATGCTACGAAAAATGAGATGACTGTGACTAACGATCAAGCTACCAAGTAGAAGTACTTTTGAAAGGTGCAAAGATCCTTATTGAATACCGAACTAACTGAAAGATATGATGAATATGTTTACAAAGCAAATGAAGTACTTTTAAAAGGTGCAAAGAGCATTATTGAATCTCAAACTAACTAAAGGATATGATGAGTATGTTTTGAATATGGCGACAAAGCAAGTGATGAACCATAATGCGCATTTGTGAATGAAGTGAAAGCGAGGGGGTGAGAAAGAGTAAACCTCACGGAGTGAACTGTATGAGATACCAGTTGTGGCAAAGCCAAAAAGACTGGCAAGAAGAATGTGAAATAAGTATTGATCCAAGATAGAACAGTCCACAGGACTACTGGTTGAGAGAGAAAAACCTGTGTTGACCAGAGCCTGAAGAATACAGAATTACCGCAAAGTATGCAGGGTTATCGGTTGCGAGACCTATAATGGGTGGACTGTGTGTCCCAACGACTGCGCCTAGACCGAGTAACCCCTACTTGAAAAGAGCCAAGGAAAGCAGGGCTATTGGTTGTGTGACCTGTAATGGGTGGACCATGTTGTCCGATAACTGTGCCTAGACCCAGTGGTCCCACCAGGAATGAACAAGGAGTTGAACTGATAGAGGGGTAGGGCTTGCAGCCATGGAGTAAGTCGGCTCCTAGGACTGTTCCTGATAGATCCTGTAAAATCTGGCAAATCAACAAGCTCCAAGCAGAAAATAAGCCCTGCAAATGAGTGTGAACCTCTTAGGAGCATCCGGCTGGAAGTGAGAAAGCGGAGGTTCAGCCATCAGCGAGATATAGAGAGTGTTGCAAAGAAGCAAACAGTAGCCAAGATGGCGCTCGCATAAGAGAAGAAGACGGTGGAAGTGGGCGGAGCGCTAACACAACCGGAGAAGCTGTTGGGACTCAGGCAAAGTCGTGGTGAGCGGATGAGGGATAGTGTGCCTGCAGCGAGCACCGGGATCGGGTGCAGAGGAGACCGGGACGCAGAGGACCTGGTTTGTCCAGCTGCAGAGTGACGCAGAGAGAGGGACGACAGAGGGCCACCCAGGAAACGTTGACACTGCACCTAGAAAGAGGCAAGTGCGGCATGTGTCCCCAGGGAACGTCTGATCCCCTGCTGGGCTGAGAGCGATCAGCAACGCATACGCCGGGTCATCCGGTTAGCGCTGAGTAAACGGAAGACCATTAAATAAGCCCATAGAGACACGCAGTAAAGCTGCGGGAGCGCCACAACATGCTGCTTTGTTCTGCCGAAATAACAGGATATATACAACAAGGGGAACAGCCTGGAGAGGCCGACAAAGGAACCCGGGCTGGGTGGTGAAATTGAGGGACAGGCCCCTGCCACACTTAACCCGCGATTGCTGGAAACAAGCTAAGAAGCTGCCGGATGATAACAGGTACTAGAGGGACAACTGCGAGAACCCGGGCCGGGAGGTGGGAAACCACACACATGCCACCAGCCAAACTAGATCAGCTGCAGCCTGATAAGGAGGCGACAAGCAGCCAGAGAATCATGGGCGTCGGACACCTGAACCTAGGCAGAGAGGGGAATCGGAATAGACAGCCCCTGCCACACCGGGTTTGAAGCAGCCAGGAAGAGCGGCCACAATCACCCCAAAGTGGCAGCAGCGCGAGAGGCACCGGGAGTACCCGGGCAGAGCGGTGAAATGCCAAGAGCGACCCTTGCTGCAAACAATTAGAAGTAGCTACAAAGGTCAAGATAAGCCGTGGTCTGGAAGCAACCAGTAAATGGTAACAATAGCCTGAATAATGGCAGTAATATAATTGGCAAAGATCTGAGAGATAAGCCCTGGAGACAGACACGCAGGGGGCACAGCTCAGGAGCATGTACCACTGGGTACAAGGAAGTCCTGAGAGGCTAGAGGACCACGTTTGTGCCCTACGAGGGAGCTACATACGAAGAGCCTGCCTAAGGGGACAGCTGTGCCAGGACCCCATATAAGATTGAGTTCATAGGTGCGGCGTCCTAAGCAATACATAATTGGGGACACTCACAAGATGCTAATCAGGCAGCCAGCACCTGCGAACACCTCCGGAGGAGGTAAATTGGTTTTGGTCAACTTGCGAGGCATTCAGACAAAGTAAACCAAATGACCTTGGATGCTTTCACCAAGATCAAGCAGCAGGCACCCGTAGGAAGCATGGAACCAGCGCAGGAGAAAGAAAGCGGATACATGGAGTTGCACAACCAGGTGATGCTAGCAATAGCGGACTTAACGGCCTCATTGGGAGCACAAATTCAAACAGTGCAAATAGATGTAGGGTTGTTGCAGCAGGATGTACGAAGCTTGGCAGAGCGCACAGCCATGCTAGAGTTGCAAATGAAAGAGAATTCAGGTGCGCTACGAGACACGCATGCAGACATTCATGTTCTGAAGCAAAAGGTCAGCCTCTTGGAGAACAGAGTGGAAAAGGCTGAAGGACGGGCCCGAAGAAATATTTGCATAGTAGGCCTGCCTGAAGGATAAGAGGGCACAGATCCGTCAACGTACATAGAGAACATGCTACTCCAGGAAATTGGGCCTGGGAACCTCACACAGGGCTTTACAATCGAGAAGGCACTTTAGGCACTAGCTAGGCATATCCCGCCCCCGAGACCGGTCATTGCTAAAGCCCTAAATTATAAGGACAGGGAAAAATGATTGGCCTAATCCAGGCAAGGTGTTGAACTGAATAGAGCCTCGGCAGACGTAGCCGTCTACCCCGATTATACATTTCAGGTACAGAACAGGGCACAATTTTCAGCGAACAAGGCTAGGCTCTGTACAGCCGGACTGAAATACATGCGGATTTACCCAGCACGGCTTAAAATCATGCACAAAAATAAGACCTGGTTCTTTGTACTCCCAGAAGAAGCACAAGCATGGATGGACAGGGAGAAGATAGGTTCCTGCTGAAAGGATGGAGACGACAACCGGGCAAGACGCAAAAAGAGCCTCACCCGACCTTGGGCCAGGAAGTACGTTGGGCTGCAAGTACTGTATAGCTGAGTACTCCGATGGAACCGCAACTAAATGGACATCTGGTGCCTAAAGGGCTTCTGAATAGGGGACAAACCCCCCTATAGATTGGGTCCTAGATGCTTGGAATTGTGTTTTCTTTACATATGGCAGGGTTCATTAACAACAAAGGAGACAAGACCGTTCTTTCGGCGGTGCTCGCCACACCCTTCAAGTTCAATCTTTCGAGGACACTTGTTTTTGTGCCCATCCACTGTGCACCAGCCTCAGGCAGGGCTGTTTGGGGCAAATGCGGGAAGCGGACATGCCTGAGCAAGTGTAACAATGCTGGCAAGTTGTTTCTACTTGGGGAAGTTAATTGGGGGAAGGGTTTGCCTGCATGTAGGTCAAGAGAGAATAGCAGCACAACATTCTGGGTTCGCGCACTGGATGAGAGAAAGGGGGATCCTGGTGCTGAGTTAGTTTTAGTCGATCGATTTGAAGTGGACAGGCGCAAATGGCGGGAACTGTAAACATCCTTAACTGGAACGTAAGGGGTTTGAATGCTTATGTAAAGAGAAATAGAGTATACTTGCATCTCAAGAAATATAAAGTAGATATTGCCATGCTACAAGAAACACACCTCACGACGGAAAAACAGTCATTATAAGTGGGTAAATGGAAGGGGCAAGTATTTGGGTCCCCATATTCCGCCTATGCTTGTGGGGTTCTGATATGGATAGCACCCTCCCCCGTTACTCATATTAAAACAGACAATGAGGGCAGAATGGTGCTAGTGCATGGCCTCCTTGAACATGTAGATACATGTCTGGTCAATACTTATGCCCCCAATCATAGTGCCGGCAAGTTTTTTCAGACTTTATATCCCAGGTTAGGCCCCTATCGGGATAGTAATATGATATGGGGAGGTGACTTTAATTGCACCTTAAATCCACTTCTGGACAGATCAGATGCTAAATATACTAAACAAGCTCCGCCTGCCAGAACGCTACAGATTCTACTTGATTCTTTCACTTTGGAAGATGTCTGGAGAGTTCATCGCCCAGACCCTAGACACTACTCGCACTTTTCCGTGCCACACGCAGTATATACAAGGATAGACTATTTTTCTGTAGGACTTGAATTGGCAATTCATATTACACATGCCCAGTATAAAGGTAGGGTCCTATCGGTCCATGCCCCGCTTAGTTTACAATGGCAATATGTTCATCGTAGGCCTCTGATACCTACGTGGAGGCTTCGGAATGAAGCGTTGAAGGATCCCCCATTTCGCGCCTTTATTAAGGAAAGCATCACTGAATATGTTTTGCACAATTTGGGCAGTGTTACCCAGTGCTCGAACCTTCTGGGAGGGTTTGAAGGTGGTGGTTAGAGTGGTCGCCATAGCAGGGTCCACTAGTGTCCAGGCAACTATCAATAGGGATTTGTCCTCTGCTGAGGATCAATTGAGGAAGTTAAAACAATCTCGAAATCAGCATACAGACATAAATGCAAAAGTGAGGGAATTAAAGCAGAAATGCATGGACTTCTGGGATAGACTAGGTGTTAGGGAGAATTCTCATAAATGGCCGATTTCCCTTACCTAATGAGTCCCTCAGCAGCTTTGCTGGATTTCTAGGATTTTTTTTTTTACCTGGTAAGAATGTGAGCCTTTATCCCACTCTTACATGTGTTTTGCTGTGTGTGTTTTTATCATTTGTGTGATCTTGGGCTCTGGAGCCTCACCTACTCCATGAGCATCATTTTTGTATGTGTTACACAGCACCTTCAGTGCAGTGACACAGGGTTGTCTTTCAGACTTCCCACTGACTCCATTTTTCTGGGACTGACTACTGTCTCCCAGAAACATGGAGTACTGGAAAGGGTTAATTCTTATCCTTTTTTGTCTGTTTCTCTTGGAGCACTGTTTCGCTCCCTTTTCATCAAGACTTGGCTGGTGGCAGTGGTAACTACCCTATTTTTCATACCGCGGTTATCTTAAATAACCATGTTATTGTTTTAGGCTATTATATTAGTCTCAAACATAAACCCACTTGAACAAATATATTTTATAAGTTGACAAATTCTGTAGGAGCTGTCACACTTGCCAAACCTCTGGCAAGAGTGGAGCCAAGAATGTGGCACCCCTGGTGCCTCTCCCAGTGGTGGGAGTTCCTTTTGAGAGGGTGGGCATTGACATTGTCGGCCTCCTTCACCCTCCCACATCTTCAGGGAACAGGTTTATCCTGGTTGTAGTAGACCATGCTACAAGATACCCAGAAGCCATACCTATAAGAACGGCTCAGGCTGTGGCTAAGGCTCTACTTGGTGTTTTTACCAGAGTAGGGTTTCCTAAGGAAGTGTTATCCGACAGGGGATCCAATTTTATGTCCCACTACATGCAAGCCATGGGGAAAAACTGTGGTGTCACTTACAAGTTCTCTACAGCCTACCATCCACAGACAAATGAACTGGTAGAGAGGTTTAATCGTACTATGAAGAGCATGATAGGTGCTTTAGAAGAACCTCTTAAAAGAAAGTGGGTCCTTCTACTGCCATGCCTTCTTTTTGCATATGGAGAAGTCCCTCAGGAGGGAGTTGGTTACAGTCCCTTTGAACTTCTCTATGGCCATCCAGTCAGAGGTCCATTGGCCCTGATCAAGGAGGGGTTGGAGAGTGTTCCTTCCCCCACGCCAGTCAGAGTGACTGACGATGTGAAAGGTCTCCGGAGGAGAATGTCACACATGATGGCAGAGGCAAGTGATAACTTGAAAGCAGGTCAGGCTCTGGTCAAACATTGGCATGACCAGAAGGCCAGCATGGTTGAGTTTACTCGAGACCAGCTTGTATTAGTTATGGTGCCAACAAGGCAGAGGGCCTTGCAGGACAAATGGATAGGACCCTTCAAGGTTGTGGGCAAACTTGGAGAGGTGATCTATTTGGTGGACTTAGGCAGACCTAAGGAGGCTCCCAGTCTCTTTCACACCAATCGTTTAAAGGCTTATGTCTCAAGACCAGAAGTGGGAGCTTTGCTTCTAGCTTCAGCTCAAGAGGAAGAGGAGAGTGAACCTCTACCTGACTGTCACGACCCTCGCCCAAAACCCCCTCTGGCAAACCCATTGGCCAGGTGGAGTCAGGACTCGGGCCTCTAGAGCCTGCCATCCTGTTCAAAAGCCCTCATGGGGCCAGTCCTGGCGCCTATGGCGCCAGGCTTGTACACCATGAACAACAATGTGCTTGGGAACTACTTTATTGTATTGTCAGCCAACATGGAGGCATCCACATAGCTTGGTTCATAATAACCAAGCTATGCGGTCTAGTGTTTTGGGTGTGGCAGGCCTGGAACAACTTTCCCTGGTACTACTTTACCTGGGCTATATAAACCACACCCTGTCTGCAGAACATGATTCGCGTTACTTTGCAGCTTGCAACGTGACGCTCACCGTGTCCAGCTATTCCCTCGAACCTCGGAGAAGCAGAACCTGCAAGGAGACAAAAGGAACATCATTAGCAGCAGAATTTTACCTGCAGTCTTCTTTAAACACTCGCAACTACTGAGAACAGCTTCCTCGAATCTGCACGCCTCCCGGACAGAACGACATGAAAGAGGAAGATAGAGGCAACATTGAAGAAAGCTGTAGAGACATTTACAAATTACGAACTGCTCAAAAGGCTTACCTGGCTGGTCGCCTCTCGGCTGGCACCACTCCAGATATTCCTCTTGCGCTGAAGAACACCACGACCTACAAGGAAAGAAAACACAGGTTAGCAAAGGCAAGACTTTGCAGCGCTGCGCATAGCGCTTACTTACCGCATCATAGCGCTCTTAATGCGCCATCATTTACCAGCGGTGCTCAACCAAGCCAGTTCACCGCGCTGAAGCTCTGCATACCTAAGGGAGAACAAAGAGACATTTTAAACAAAGAAAGGCATGCAGGATAGCAACAAAACTAAAGAACAGCAATAAGACCTACCTGAACAATATCAAACGGGCCTGCGTCAGTGAAGTAACTGGACCGCACTCGCCCATGAAAGACAGCGCGCCTCTGCAAAGAAAGCAGGACGGAGAGCACGCCTAATTCTACCACAAGGTGAGGAGTGGGCGCCAGAGGGACTGAAAGCATACGGGGGTGGAGGGAGGATACTTACCCCAGTCGGTCAGTCTTGAACACAGTCCTCCTGTATTTTCAGGCAGAACCTTCCCCGCAGACCACATCAGGGCAGAGCTGAGAAGCATACCAGCGAGTAACCCAGCTGGGTGGTGTCCCTGTGGATACCAGGTGAGCGTAACACTGACCTCCTCAGAGGCCAACCTTTAGATGAAAAAGTAGGAGTTAATCTCTCTTCTCAGCTGACTTCTGAACAACAGGAGGAGTGCAAAGTTCTGTTGAATCAGTTTGCCTCCCTGTTTTCACCATCACCAGGCTTGACCCCTTGGGGCCAGCATGATATTCTCACTGGTGACTGTTTACCTGTGAAAAGCAGAGGTTACAGAATGTCAGAAAATGTGAGATCCCACATCAAAGGAGAGGTCAACAAGATGCTTGATCTCTGGGTTATAGAGCCATCTACATGTCCATGGTCTAGTCCAGTTGTCCTAGTACCAAAGGCAGGATCCAAGAAGTTGAGATTCTGTGTGGACTATAGAGCTCTAAAGGCAGTCACTAAGACTGATGCCCATCCTTTGCCAAGATCAGATGAACTGGTGGATAGACTTGGTTCAGCCAGGTACCTCAGTACATTTGATCTAACTTCAGGCTATTGGCAAATAGCACTGACAGACCATGCTAAGGAGAAAACTGCATTCTCCACCCCAGCAGGCCTCTACCAGTTGAAGGTTATGCCTTTTGGACTAAAGAATGCACCTACTATATTTCAAAGATGGTTAATCAAGTTCTGAATGGGATGGAGGACTTCTGCATGGCATACTTGGATGACATTGCAGTGTTCAGCACTACATGGAAAGAACATATTGATCACCAGTGATATGTTTTGCAGGCTCTTGAGCAGGCCCATCTGACCATAAAGGCAAGCAAATGTCAAATTGGTCAGAGTAAAGTGGTCTACCTTGGTCATGAGGTAGGAGGGGGTGAAATAAGGCCATTGCCCAGCAAAGTTCAAGCTGTGCAAAACTGGGCCACCCCTACTACTCAAACCCAAGTGAGAGCTTTCCTAGGTCTCACTGGGTACTACAGGAATTTCATAGAGAACTATGGGACCATAGCTTCTCCCTTGAATGTGATCTCCTCTCCTAAATTCTCTAAAAAGGTTAGATGGAATGAGGAGTGCAATCAAGCCTTTGAAAACCTGAAGAACGCCCTTTGTCAAGCTCCAATCCTAAGAGCTCCTGATTATCACTAACCCTTCATTGTGCAGACAGATGCCTCAAATATAGGTATAGGTGCAGTCCTTAGTCAACTGGATGAGAAATGTAGGGAGCACCCCATTTGCTTCATCAGTAGGAAACTGAAGGAACCAGAAACAAGGTCGGCAACCATAGAGAGTGAATGTTTTGCCATTATGTGGTCTCTGAGGAGGTTTAGACCATACTTGTATCTACCTTTGTCATTCAGACAGACCACCTACCCTTGAGATGGTTAATGCAAATGAAAGGGGAGAACCCAAAACTACTCCTAAATGGCTGATTTCCCTTACCTAATGAGTCCCTTAGCAGCTTTGCTGGATTTCTAGGATTTATTTTTTTCACCCGTTAAGAGTGTGAGCCTTTTTCCCACTCTTACATGTGTTTTTTTTTGTTTTTTTTATTTGTGTTCATAAAAAAACTCTTGTGATCTCCAAGTCATCTTTTTCAGCATAGGCTATCTTCAGACGTGCAGGGCCATATCCTTTTCAGTTGTCCTTAAGATATGGCTTAATGCAAATATTATTGGATAGTAGTTGCAGTTCATCAACCTTTTCCACAAGTTTTCAGTCCTCAAATTCAAGGTTACAAATTTCATTAAAAACATAGAGCGTGCTGGCCTAAAATATTGGCATTCCAAAATCAAGTGTTTTAATGTCTCCAAAGGCTCATGACAACCGGGAAATCGACAATTCATATCTTGCCTTACATGTGACATATTAACCCAATTACTGCAATGTTCATTTGTATGGTACTGATTCAGTTTGAATAGCATATAATAAGCTCTTATAGTCGCACTTGGAAAAATACACAGGTACCTGCTGCAAGGAAAACGCTTCTGGCTAAATTTGACATATTCAGTGTAAGTTGCATATTGCTTTATCTGATCAATAGTACATATCCAGTCCTCAAACAGTTTATTATTATTATTTTTTTACAAATGCTGGTCTGAGGTATAAGTCCTCCTGAGAAACTAGTAAACTGTGGAGTACATTCTCCATCCGTTTTTTGGACTGATTGATCGACGGAACTGTATGAGCATTAAGCAATAGTTGCATATCAACATATAAACTATGCTTCGGTGGATTTAGTATTTTCGCACAATTGCATAAAGCGCGCCATAGTACCCTTCATGACAATAAGATTAACCCCAATTCGTGCCTAGTGACACAGTTAGGGATAGCTAATGCTAAATGCATTGCTCCCTTGATCAGTCGGCCCTGTAACATGTCAAGGAACACTGTTGGATCAAACAGGCACATATCTAAAATATAAGCCAAAACATTCTGTACTTCCATTATGAGGAAGTACCTCACCGGTATTAGGGAGAATTGACAATATTTGGCAAAGATGATTTTCATCTGACTTGCTATGGGTCGTGCTTTTTGATTCAATCTTTCTTTCCAAAGGCTGACTGAAGAGTTGCTACTAAATTGATAACCAAGATAACATATCTCCTCTGGCTGGGTCACAATCGCATCACCCAATTTCCATTTACAGGTCTTTAACTTCTTTCCAGCATGAAGAACCATAATGCTTGTTTTTGCAGCATTAGGAGCCAAATTGATCTCATATGCATAATTCTCAAAAACCTGCAACTTTGCTTGCAGGCCCGCTGGAGTAGAATCCATAATAATTAAATCATCGGCGAATGCCAGCCAGTGGATTCTCAAATCACGTATTCTTACAGGATACATACCCTTTGCATTCCAGATCCTCTCCACATCGCAGAGGTATAAATTAAAAAGAGTTGCCGCTAGGTTACATCCTTGTTTCAAACCGAGCATTGTTTTAATAGTTTCGGTCATGGCTCCCTCCTTATTAATTCTCACCCTGTATGCTGTGGAAGAGTATAATTTCATGATCCAGAATATTAAGCCTCCTGATATGCCAAGGTTCACAATTTTTTTCCAGAGAAGCTCTTACCACATTAGCAAAAGCTGCCGTCAAGTCCAAACTTGCAATGTAAACTGGCGCCGCTCCCTTTTTTTTTGTATTTGTCAAGATGTGAGGCATAATAGTTGCATTCAACGTAGTCCCCATATTTTTCCTAAAGCCAATCTGTGCTTTAGATAATATATTCCGTTGCGATATAAAGTTCTCTAGTTCATAAAGTCCACATGACGCAAATATTTTTGCACATGTGTCTATTAATGATATCGGCCGATAGTTCCTGGGATCACTACGGTTACCTTTTTTAAATATAGGGATAATTATTGATGTTCCCATTGCTCCGGTGTAATCATTATCTTTTGTATTGTGTCAAATTTCATTTTAAAAATGCAGACTCATAAGACGGGATCTGCTTTTTATATGCACGGGGGGATCCTGTCAGGACCCAGAGCTTTAGAATGAGAGAGCTTTTTTCTTGCCCAAATAATATCAATTTCGGTACAAGCAAAGAATTTGGACTCTAAATCTGTAAGGACACACTGATCCACTTTTTCAAAGCGCGGCAGAAGTGCACATTTTTCGGAAATATATTTTTCCCATATTTGTGCAGATATAGTGCTTCCACTATTGGTTGACTTAGTATCAGATGTACTCCGTATTACGGTCCGAACTGACTTACTGTTATGTTTGCAGATCCTTCGTATGAGATCACAATTCAGATTGTTCGCTTTGGTAATTCGCAAGAATGCCAATTTATTTTTGTAACTCTGAAGGTTAAGTTTTTTCAAATAAATATACTGCTCCATATCACAGCTATGTTTTTTAATATAGCGAAGATCTTTATTTTTCTTACATTTGAGCAGATGCTTCTCTTGATCATAATATAGAGTTGGAGCCGTAGGTTTATTAATCCATCCCTCACAAATTGTTTTTATTCCATTGGCAACAATCTCATCGATCATATATTCATTTTCATATATACGGGCCATTTTTAACATTTTGCTTAAATCATTTCTTACTAACTCTGTTATTTTTGAGCACAGAAATGTGTTTCATATCAACGAGTTAAGTGGTTGATCGATTTCGATCAGAGGGAGTAATATATTGACTTTGTGGCAGTCAAAAGACATTCCTATTTTAAGCTGTATAGTAGCATGATCGCCTATCGTTATCGGGTAAATCAAAACATGGTCCAGTGCATTCGTCAAAGAGTTGGACACTGCAAAGAAATCAATCCTTGATCTTGAGTCACCACGACTCCATGTAAATTTAGGTGACGCTTCATCGCATTGTACGAAAGTAGGAGCTCATTTCGCCAAACCCTGTTCAACACATTGGGACTCATTACGAGGTTGGCCACGGCTGCCTCCAAAATCGTTCCAACTCCGGTCTGGTGGATGGAGCAATTACCGGTCCATACCGAGGTCGGCGGGACCGGTAATTCCCCATTCACCAGAGCCATTCCCCATTCCCATTTGAGCCCCCATAGGGCTCAATGGGAAGGGGGAAGGCGGCAATAATGGTACCGCAAATTGCGGTACCGTTATTGACCCTGGTATCCCTTTGCGGGTCCCGTCCTTAACGCCTGGTAAAACCAGGTGTTAAGGAAGGACCCGCAAAGGGAACTCGTAGCAGGGTGGTAAGGTATTACCGGCACCGGTGCCCTTACAGGTGCCGGTAATCCCTTACCACCCACCTCGTAATGCGGCCCATTATATTAATATCACCTCCAATTAGAATTTTACACAGACATTGATATTGAAATAGTCTCTAAACATTTGTCTGTCATCGAACATGTCCTCCATGAGTACTTTCAATGGATTCCAGTAAATTGTAATGACAATTATCATTAGATGATCTATGTAGAATTTCAGATTTACACTTAACATGATTACCGATAGCTATCACAAGTCCACCCATTGGCCGTCCTTCTAGACCCCTACTTGCAGGACTACAATAGGTCTCAAAACCTTCAAGGTTTATCAGCTGTACACTCATAGTTTCTTGGAAAAGAATATTACACTTCAAATTGCAAGAGTTGGCCGCCCACCACCTCTGCAACATCAGGTGCCCACATGAGTTCCATGATACCACATTCAATCCCAACTTAATCTCATGCTATGCCGAGGGTTTAACTGATGTCATATTTGAGATTGAGCGCAATAACGGTTCCCCCCAAGCTAATTCTTGGTTACCCGCTGCAAGAGTTAGTAAGTCAGATATATATTTTTGTTGGTCTTTGTTAGGGAGAATTCTCTTATAAGGCTAATGTCCCAAACCTAGTGAGTCCCCCAGCAGCTTTGCTGGATTTTTGGGGTTTGTTTTTTTCTCCTGCTAAGAGTGAGACTCTTTTACTCCCACTCTTAGGCATGATTTGAGGTATGTCTTTGACTTGTTATGTGCTTATGGGCTATGGGGTTTTCTTTTTACTCCATAGGGTATCATCTGTTTTTCTGTATGTGTGGTACACAGCACCCTCAGTGCAGTACCACAGGGATGTCACAGTGACCCCCAAACATAGACTCCATACCCTGGGACTGACTACTGTCTCCCAGGGCATGTAAAGTCACCATAGGCTTTACTAGTCCAAAAGTGTGAACAGAACCAGTACAAAACATCATATTGTGGAAGTACTGGTAAGGGGTAATTCGATTGCCCCTGGGTCTGTTTTCGAGGGGGCACTGTCCCCCCTCGTCGAGTTTCTGGCTGGTGGCAGTGGTTACCACGCGAAATATTCCACCGGAATATTCTCTATGGGATTTTCCCATTGATTTTAAACGCACCACTTTTTGGTGCAATGTTAAAGATACTGCTGGTTTATTTATTTAATATTAAATCACCTGTTGGGTCTTTTTACCAGAACTCGATTTGAAAATGGCGTTTGTGTCCGTCTCTGTAACTCTGACCAAGGTCGAGCCCTTTGTTCCACTTTTTGGCAGGCTTCTCCACAGAAGCCCTCCAAATGGTGGCACTCTGTCTGGGTTCCACAGGAAGGGTGAAGGGGGGAATTGGCACCCTGGACTGCCTTGCCTTAACAACCCAAGTCGCACTCTACTCGACTGGAACTTCAGAAGTCGCCGCAGGACCTAAGAATCCGAAGAGGGAAGAAGCTGAGCCATCTGCAACGACGACACCACCGGTGAAGCCCTGCTGCAACTTCCTCACCACTTTCCCGACGACAAGAGAAGATCTTCTGCTGGACGAGTCTTCTTCCTCTGAGCTGGTGGGATCAACCAGTTCACCCTTTTCGCCTTCCAAAGACGTCTCTTGGTCGAATCGCCCGTGCCAAGCACTCCGGCGGCCAGATAGCCAAGCTCACCACTTTTGACCGCGAATAAAAGGACCGCACCTTTTAATCGGGAACTCTACGGCTGGTCTCATCCCTGTGCAGTGCAACGACTCCCCGTTCCCTCCTTGACGAGATCTTCTCTTCACCTGGTCGGAACCACGAACTTCAACCACTGCCAGGAACAACTCCCCCCGCTGGAGCTTCCTTTCTCTTTAAGGTACTGTGTCCTGCCTGGCCTCCCTTTCTAGAGATTGCTGAAGGTGACCCTTAAATCCTTGGCTTCTAAACTGGGTTGGCTCCAGGCCTTCTAACTATATCTTTTGCATTACCCCAACCTCTTTCGAACACTCTGCAAAGACTTTTAGTGCACTTTAAACCGTGTGATCCTGGGCACATTTCGCTTTGCTCCATTTAAAGGGGGCCTGGCCTATGAACTTTGGCTCTAAACTCTTAAAAGTGTTGGGAACTGTTTTACTTTTATGCTCTGCCTTTTTCTCTCCCTTCAACTACATTATCAGAGTGCCATCTTGGTTAAGCGCTCACATCTGTTCTAACAAATAGTAGTGTTTTAACCCTGACTTGTCTGATAACTATTAAGGGAGGTGTATATACTTTACATGACTGTGTTTTAACTTGCTTTTGATTGAGAGTGCTAGTATATGCCATGAAGTGTGTTTTAAATAAATCATTATATACTTTTTATACAAGGTTCTGGTCAGTGTTCGTTTGCTCTACTGTGTTTTGGCCCTATTGTGTATTCTCTACATACTGCTCAACTCTTCTTGAGAGAGGTCTGACTGCTCAGCCACAGCTACCAGGTAAATCTGGGTGGTGCAGACTGCTACCAATTGGGTTTACTGCTTACTCCTGTAGTCTTAATCTTTTTGCAGTGTTCCCCAAGGGAACTGCACATGATTCTTGCCTGACTTATTTGTTTCAGATTCATTCTTTTTTATCAGTTTATAAAGGAACTCATGTACTTCTGTTTCATATTTAAATGTATGTAAGATAAAAACCCATCTCTTTTAGGTCAGCTCTGAAGCTCCAGATGTGTTTTAAAACATTTGCATTCGATACATAACATAGCATGCAGTAGTTATTTTCTTGAGCTAAGGCAATCCTGTCAAAGTCATTACTCTTTAGAATTCGCAGGGTAGGAATATTAGCAATTAAGTCCATAAAGTATGTCCGATTGATTCTTTGACCACGCAGCACCTCAGGGGCGCCCTCCAGACCAATTATGTCAAACTCCTTTGAGATGTTCAATGGTTCAGCTTGTGTGTTTAATACAGCTACTGCCTGTGACCTTGTGACTTTAGTAGGTGTGGAGGGAGCCCTCTTATCTCCAGGTGAAGTCCCTGCATGGTCTTCAGAACGTTCAGACCTTTCAACTAGAGGCACAGAGGGTGGTAATTCTGCGAATTTTGCCATCCCATTTGTTTTTATTATAAGATCGCAACAGCTATTCATTGGTGGGGTACCATTTACTTCCAAAGTACACGATTTCCCACCCTGAACGTTCACTACTTTTTTGGATTGTGGGACAAACAAGGCGGCATCTCTACTCATATCGTTAGTGGGAATCACAATGTTCACCTGCTCATTTTTCAGAGTTGACCATGATTTGGAATTTATGATCGAGCCTGAGGAAGTGCTTGGCTGTTCTCGCTCATGTAGAGACTGAAATTGGGCTGAGGCCGTTACAGGGTAAAATCGTTGCACATCAATTGAGCTGGGGTCAATTGACTGGCTCCTTGCGTCATCAGAGGACTTATATTTCTCTGGTTCCGGTAAATGACTACATTTTCCAGATCTACTAATTATAACATGGTTGCCAAGGAAGGGAGGGTGTATTATAGGTTTCTCTTCCTGTGGACGAGTGCAAATTTCAGCATCGGAGACACTATTATTTAAATTCACCCTTGTCTGGGAATTTATTTCCATTTCTAATGAGGGAGGAATCACTTTGTCACCCTCTACAGGTATCTTGTTAGCTATTGGATTCCCAATGGTGTTTAGTGAACTCTTAATCTGCCTAACACCCACCTTAGGAAAGTAATTCAACATATTATTTCGAGGTTTGTCATCCTCATTTATATGTGTGAGAGCGCGTCCAATCAATGCCTTTTTAGTTCTCACATTTCCCTTGGTGTCCAAATTACTAGGTGATTTTAACATCGCAGTTTGTTTGATTCTCTTCTTTTTGTTATTGGGGCAAATCAATTCGGAAGCAGAAGCATTGCAGGGTAGAAGTAACACACGTCTTTCTTCCGTTAATTGATCTACATCAATAATATCGTCAGGTGGGGATGTTTGCTGAACAATCTGCCCCATATCCCTATGACTTATAGTTAAGGGCGGCGGCAACTCTTCCCCTTCCTTGGCGAAGAGCTCCCTTCCCCGGGACTCAGCCTCCCTCCTACGTTTCTCAGCTCGTTCAATAGCTTTAAGATGTCGTTTTTTTAACCTACGGGATAAGAAGCCTTTTTCCCCCGTTAGATTTGGATCCTGAATTCTCCTCCTGATTAGATTCTTCTATTATTTTTATCAACACAGAAGGGCTATCGGGAGAAATTTCCTCCCAAGTTTTGCGTATGATCAATAGGAGCAGGCAATCCTGGAATCAGGCTAATTTTTATTTCCCTTATATCATTTTTTATAGCCAGAATATCCTTTTGAAGGCTTTCTAATGGGGAGATAGTGGACGTTAGAATATTATCCACCAGCTCATCTTCTAATCTCAGGGTTTGGGTATGTTTTGTCGATTTTTTTTGTCATCAAGTTTTTTTTCCTTCATTAGCCCATCTACATACTTCATGCAGTCATGATGGCAAAAGGCTACAGTTGGAGTTTCTTTTGCCATTACAAAACCTTCCAATCTATTGAGATTCAAAAGTAAGTCGTTCGACACTGCTTTTAATTCCCTTAGTTCTAAATGCGTACTAATAGATCCAGGATTCTAATTATCACTGGGAAGGAGTAGGGACTAGGTGGCGTGCGTTTTTGGTCGAACACTTCTTTCCTGTGTTCAGGCTGTATGTCCACGAGTTGAGTCATTGTAAGATTACTCTCATTCCCTCCAATAGGCATTTTAGGGGTGTCCCACTTCATATCATGAGTCCTGTTTTCCAGGTATGTTTGGTTGGGGACCATCTCCTTAGAAAAGTTAAAGTCCCCACCTCTTATGGGTGTGAACGATGTTGGTACATAGTGGACATTGCGCTGAATCAGAGATGTTAATACATTAATAGAATTGCTGATACGCTTATTCAGTTCCATGATTGACTCTAGATCTATTTCAGATCTATTTCTGAAACAGGCGCAGAATACATTCCTGCCAATGGCCTTCCTGGCTTTTCGAGGTAATTGGAGGTCGTAGTAATTTCCGGTTCAATTTGTTTTTCAGTAATC
Organism: Ambystoma mexicanum; assembly: GCF_040938575.1. NCBI lineage: Eukaryota > Metazoa > Chordata > Amphibia > Caudata > Ambystomatidae > Ambystoma > Ambystoma mexicanum. The sequence continues at coordinate 907,578,418 of NC_090935.1, read as the reverse complement.
ACAGGGGAAGTTCTTGCAGTAGTACATCAAGATAACAAGATTCATTATGTAAATTAGGGGTGTAATACAATCAGCTAGAGGGCCATTACACGAATCACCATTTGGTTCGAAAGTAATGACTCTCAAATTAGTCTCCGGATATACAGCATTTTCCAGGCAAATTAAAGCATCAATGTTGATTACATTGGGAGTGGCCAAATCATTTAGACGCCCGCTGCGCAATCCTGATGCTATACCTCCATGCGTGGACACACTTTTCTATATCAGGAGCGTTAATACATTTTCTACTAAGCAACCCCTGACAGAAGCTCAAATATAAATTGACACAATACAAACAATACCGTTAGAGGTAAAAGGCCACTCACCGCTCACCCCTCAACCTAATAGCCCAACAGCCCATAAACTTTTGATGTCACTTTACGATGCGCGCGCGATGCGCGTTCACAGCTTATTTCAAGCTAGTTCCGGGAGTCTAGTGGGTGTGGCTGAGCGGAGGAGCGAGTGAGTGGCTTCATGCCGGCCAATACAATCGATGAAACTAAAAAGGAGACGAGAGAACAGAAAAAGAGGTCAGTCTCTCTTGTACCTCAATGTATCCGAGGACAGTTAGAGCAAAGTTAGTAGGCGAGTATAAACATCATCTCGGTTCACTTCATTTACTTGAGTTGGCAGTTCACGAACAGAAGCCACTTTACGCGGCAGTAAAAACGTCTTCTTGCCGACTCAGGCTGCGAAGTAGGCGAGCAAAATGAGAAAGCACTCAATGGGCAGCACTCCAGCCCAACAGCCCATACACTTTCGATGTCACTTTACGATGCACGCGTGATGTGCGTTCACAGCTTATTTGAAGCTAGTTCCGGGAGTCTAGTGGGCGTGGCTGCGCGGGGGAGAGAGTGATTGGCGTTAATGCCGGCCAATACAATCAATGAAATTGAGTTGGCAGTTCACAAACAGAACCCACGTTACGTGCCAGTAAAAACTTCTTGTTGCCGACTTTAGCCGCGAAGTAGGCGAGCAAAATGAGAAAGTATGCAATGGGCAGCACTCCAGCCCATACACTTTCAATGTCACGTTACAATGCGTTGTGTTTTGCTGTGTGTGTTTTTACCATTTGTGTGATCTTGGGCTCTTGAGCCTCACCTACTCCATGAGCATCATTTTTTAATGTGTTAAACAGCACCTTCAGTGCAGTGACACAGGGTTGTCTTTGAGAATTCCCACTGTCTCAATTTTTCTGGGACTGACTACTGTCTCTCAGAAACATGTAAAGTTGCCATTAACTTTATGTAGTCTCTTTAAATCACAGACCCAGTACAACCCATCTTACATGGAGTACTGGAAAGGGTTAATTCTTATCCCTTTTTGTCTGTTTCTCTTGGAGCACTGTTTCACTCCCTTTTCATCAAGACTTCGCTGTTGGCAGTGGTAACTACCCTATTTTTCATACCGCGGTTATCTGAAATAACCATGGTATTGTTTTAGGCTATTATATTAGCCTCAAACATAAACCCGCTTGACCAAATATATTTTATTTTGGCTCCGGCTGTGTTTATTCGCCATTTCTTTTTGTAAAAGTCTTTCTCGTGTTTTACTCTGCGCGCCAAACCTGGTTTGGGTCCTTTATTCGCCGTCTTTTTGCGGGCTTCTGCACAGAAGCCCTCCTTAAGGCGCCTGAAAGTCTGGGTAGGCAGGATGTGAGGGAGGGTTCTTAGGACCCCTGCCATGGGTTCCCTTGGTAACCCAAGTTGCACTCCTGTTTGATTGGCTGGGTGACTGTCCTTGCCAGGACAGCCACCCTGCTGTGTGATTGACAGCCAGGCTGTATGAATGGGGGGAAAACTGCATAAAAGGCAGGTCTCTGGGACTGTAAAGGCAGAGTCACCACTGGAACGAAAGAACCAACGAGGAGCTGACAGAAGAGGACCTCTACAATGACTGAACCTCCCGGTGAAGCCCTGCTGCAGGTCCGAATCTTCAGAATCTGACGACAGAGAAGATGCTCCAGGAAACTTCTTCCCTTGAGCTGGTGGGACCAACCAGTTCGCCCAAACATCAAGCCAGGACCCCTCCTCTAGTTGAATTCACTGTACAGAGCTACAGTGGGCCGGATAGCCAGGAAGGTCGGACCCTGCTTGGGTCTTAAGGAGCGCACCTTTTATTTGTTGCTTTGCTCTGCTGCTGGTTTCTTCCCTGGGTAGTGCAGGACCCTCCAGTCTTCCTACTTCTTGTCAGTCCGACAGTCGCTTCAGGAACTTTGAGCCTGCAGGAACTACCAGGAACGTCCGCCTCAGCTACAGCTTCTTCTCCGTTTTAAGGTACTGTGCAAATCCGGTTGCTCGTTTCGTTCAACGGCAGTGAAAGTGTTTGAAATCTTTCTCCAATCCGAGGGCTTGTCCTTCTCTTCTCTTTGAACTAACTTTTCTGCCAACCAACCTCGTCCGGAACCCGTGGCACGAACTTTACCGCAAACTACCCTGAACCGTGTTATCTTGAGCAAAAGACTTTTGACCTAGTGACTTTGGCCCTAAGCCTTTTTTTCCTGATTCTATCATTGTAGTTCCTCTTGCTCAATTGCCCTACTTACCTGTTGTTGTAGTTCAATTTCTACTTAACTTTGTCTTTCCCTCCCTTTTAAATTGCTGGAGTGCCATTTTGCTCCCACTTCATTTTGTGAGCTTAACTTGTCTGGAACTTATTGGGAGTGGTGTGGTGTATTAGGAGTGTGATTTATTAAACTACTAATAGTGAAATGTTATACAACTGAAGAGTAAAATAAATGTATATTCTTTTACTTGAAAACCTTGAGTCAGTGTTTGTTTGGATCATAGTAATTGCTGTTCTTTGTGTAACTATTTGATACTGTTCGCTTACTCTGTAGGTAAGTCTGGCTGCTCAGCCATCGCTACCAATTTAACTGTGTAGTACAGGCTTGTACCAAAGGTGAATTTGTACTATCACTTGTATTCTTAATTGTGTGTGGTGGTCCCAAAGGGTACTACATATAATTCTGCCTAACACTAGGCAAACACAGTTTAGCTAAATACACAGAAAAACAGCACATAGAGGGGGATAAGCCTGGCCGATTGTTGGCATGGTTATATAGGAATGAGGCACAACAAGGTTCTATACACTGGATTAACACAGGAGATGGGGAGGTCTGCCACACCCAGAGCGGTGTTAATGATGCGTTCAGAGAGTTTTACCAACAATTATACCAAGTGGAACCCCTGATATCAAGCACTCACCTAGTAGAGGGGTTAGATGAGATTGGGCTCCCAGGAGGAAAGGGATAGTCTGGAGATGCCTATCACCATGGACGATATACTGCATACGATTGTGAGCTTGCTGAAAGGGAAGACGCCAGGGTCAGATGGGCTGCCTCGTGAATTCTATAGAGAATACGCACACAAACTGGCCCCCGTTTGCCCAGTACTTTTAATGACTCCTATGAGGCAGGGGTCCTCCTGCCTAGTTTGAGGGAATCCATTATTATATTTCTTCTTAAACCCCATAAAACCACGACGGAATGTAGATCGTACAGGCCCCTCTCAATGCTTAATCGAGATAATAAGATACTAATGTCCATATTAGCAACTGGAAAGAAGAGAGTGATACCCAAATTAGTGCAGTTGGATCAGACAGGCTATGTTCCAGGCCGAAGCATGGCCTGGAACTTGCAGAGACTACATCATGTGATAGATAGGACAGCATCCCGCGAAACCCTGTGTGCGATTGCCACACTGGACGCAGTGAGCGCATTTGATTCTGTGAAATGGGAATAGCTATATGCAACTTTGAGTAGATTTGGTTTTGGGAGGACATATATCAGCTGGGTCCAGTTGGTGTACACTAGACCGATGGCAAGGGTTAAGACGGATAAGTGTATTTCAGTGGCATGGGAATTAGAAAAGGTAACAAGACAGGGATGCCCATTATCACTGCTTCTGTATGTTCTTGCCATGGAACCGATAGCCCAGTATCTTAGGACAGAATATATGGAAGCAGGTATAGAAATGGATGTAGCTAGACATTTGATATACCTATACGTGGATGATACACTGCTATACATTCAGAACCCTGAGGACAATTTAGAGCTGTTACTAGAAGCTATGGCGCTGTTTGTGAAACTGTCAGGGATTACAATTAGCATGGATAAATCAGCATTATTCCCTATAGCAGGACTGCGCAAGATAGAGGGCGGTGCGATGCCTGTGCTTGCCCCACAATGGAAAGTGTGCACGTTCAGGTATAATGGGGTGAATATATACCACGGCACAGCGGAAGAACACATACAAAACGCACTGCATGCCCTAGAGGGCATTAAGGGCTCTATGAAGTTCTGGACTAAACTACCCCTCTCGATGATGGGGAGGGTGGCCTTGCTGAAGATGGTGGTACTGCCCAGGCTGCTACACTTCTTTGAAAATGTCCCGTTTTACATAACTAGATCCTTCTTTAAGTCCCTGGAGAGTTTCTGTTGAAGCTTCCTGTGGCCGAATGGACAGAATAAAATAGTGTTATCAACACTATACAGGCCGACGCAGAGGGGGGCATTAGGGACCCGCATTTTAAATGGTATTATATAGCAGGGCAGCTGCAATTTATAGTAGATTGGATTGCAGATGATCCTACCCCGGGCGCATTGATGTTGCAGTCCACCGGGCAGCATTATTATCTAAAGGAGTTATTGTGGGTCAGGAAGCCTTGCAGCGGTCGAGTGCCACACCTAGTATCCCTGGGGGTGGAAATATGGGACAGGGCCTGGCAGTGATGGGGCTGACAGACCCAATCTCAACACAGATCCCTTTGGTCTCGATAGTGTCATCCTCATCTCGGGCGAGGATGGGGGGATACGCACGTACTGGGAAACATGTGGGGTGGCCACCATAGGGGACTTGATGCTTGACACAGCTTACATACCCTTTTCAGAGTTGACAAAGCAGACGGGCATCTACACGGGCCAATATATGCTACAGAGTACTGTCAAGAGAGAGATCAAATGCAGGTGGCCTGCATACAGCAAACTAGTGGAGAAACATTCAATCGTGGATGTCCTGTATGATACAGCGGAAGGAGGGCATATTATATCAAGAATATATGATCGCCTATTGTCTAATGGGCCTGCCTCCCCTTTGGTGATAAGGGGGCTACCTTTACTGAAGCGCAATGGGTGGGAATGCTGGGATACTACAAGACAGTGTCATGGGAAGTGCAATTGCAGTTTATACAACTACTAGTGATGCATAGGGCGTATATGACGCCTCTGCGGATCTCAAGCTTTCCTGGGACAGCGGCAGAAGGCTGTCCCAGGTGCAAAGTGACAGATGCAGGGATGCTTCATATGTTCTGGGCATGCCCAGTGGTGGGGTTATATTGGCGGGAAGTGGCGAATAGACTGAAAAAAGGAGGGGTGGAACTGGACGCACGTTCTCCGGCTGCTTGTTTGCTGGGCCATTTCTCACGCCCCAAGGGCCGCAAAAATGTTACAAAAATGAAGGACCTGGCTTGTATCCTGGCCAACCGCAGAATTGCTATGGCGTGGAAATCGCCCAAAGGCCCTAGAGTAGAGGAGTGGTGGAGAGACCTGTACAGATCGGGGACGGCTGAAACAGCGGCATGGAAAAGGACGGTGCAGCGAGACCAAAAGGAGGCCACAAGGGAATCATAGAATGGGAAGTTTTGCTACAAACTTTGTTCACCAAGGCAGCTACGGAAGTAGCAGAGGCGGACTGACTCTGACAAGAGCACAAGGTTCTTCTAATTGTTTGTAATGTAGTGTGTGAACAACATAGCGACAAAGACAGGGTGTGGGCACGGGGAGGGGAGTTGGGAAAAGAGGGGGGGAAATTTGGGGTTGAGTTTATGGCATGCTACAATGTGACGACTGTTGATATTGCATATTTTTTGTTATGTAATGCCTGCCGTATGCATCTTTAAAACCAATAAAACAAATAAAAACAAATAAAAAAGAGGAGTTGAACTGGTACTGTTTTGAGAGCCAGAAGATTTGAACTGACTTTTGGGTTTCGGGTCGGCGTCTTGGGGAAGGATCCCAGAGACTTTATGAATTGTGTTGAACCCTTGGGGAAGGGAAACCCTGAGTCTTTTGAGGAACTGTTGAACTGTGTTGAACTCTTGATTTGTGAATTTGTAACGTGCATACCCATGAGGGGACCAAGCACGAATGCATCTGGGCACAGGGATGGTCTTATATAATTCACTGCAGTGTCACAAGGGTTCTGGCTAGCGATAGAAGCGTCTGAACTAAGCAAACAGATATGATTTTTATTGTTTCCTGAAGATTATCAAGGAATCCAGAAGTCGAAGGTTCAACAGAAGAGCATTCCACACTCGGGGACCAAAGATAGAGAACCGTTGCTCGCCCCATGTGGTCGTTCTGACCCTTGGAACTTGCAACAGATGCTGATCTAAGGAGTGCAACAGTCTCTGAGGACGATACAGCTGGATCTTTATTTATTTATTTTGTTTATTTATTTTGGCTCAATGAACCTTTACAAAAAGAAAGACAAATAAGCAAACAAATGACAAAATTGCTTTACAGATGAACGAGAATAAAATAATCTTTGCCAAACCCTGCCACTGTTGGATGTCGTCTAGGTGCACAATATTGGAATAAACAGGTTTAAATTACTATTTCACAGTTAATTAGCACCTGTATAGCAGCCGATGATAATGCAGCATTTGTACCAGAAATAAGTCTATCCCACAAAAAGTCTGATATAATAGGCCTCATTACAACTCAGGTGTTAAGGGTTAACGCCCTCGTTAACCCTTAACGCCTGATTCCAATTTTAACGGCTGCTTTTAGCAGGCGTTAAAATCCATGGCGCTAAACCGCCTTGGTGCTAATTACGGCACCGTAATTTACGGTGCCGTAATTAGCGCCTTCCCCACTCCCATTATGCCCTATGGGGCAAAAATGGGAATGGGGAAGGGTAAATGGGAAATGGGGATTTACCGCCCCACTCACCTTGGAATGGGGCGATAAATCCGCCATCCACCATGGTGTAAACGACATAGTTTACACCATGGTGGTAAAGTTGGTGTACTTACTGCCTGGGTTGTAATGACCCCACATGTCTTCTTCTCTGCGCCCAAAGTTCCTAAATAGTCTTGAGCGATGGTTCCATGAACCTTCGCAGTCCATAAGTGGATGTTTTAGTGTTTGCTTGGCAGGGTTTATGTAAATGGAGCACAGATTTTTTGCTTTGGCTCCTTGGTTTTGCTTTTCAAAGATTGCCCCACAATGGACTAAATTTAATCTCATTCTGAGGAAGTTTGAGTGGAGCTTTCTATTAGGAGATTTCATTAAATAGCCCGACAAACACCCAAGTTTCTTTTCCCCCCTGAAAAACACACATTGGTCTGGATCCGATCTAACATTTTCTATTGTTTTGATCGAGTCTGCAGCTGCCCAACGATCACCTTTTTTAAAAAAGGTATTACGAGTGCTGTTTTCCAAGAAATTGGGAATGCCCGTTTTTTGAGGATTTCCCTAAAGAGACAGATAGTAGTTTTGACCAAAGTTCCGGTTCATTTTTAAGTGTCCGATAGGTCAGGCCATTTAGTCCTGAAGCTTTAGATGTTGAGGAGTTAATTATAAGTTCAAAAATGTCTTCTTCTTTGATGTTCAGTTGCCAGGGCATGTCTGGGATGGTTAAAAAAAGGCAGGTACTCTGACTCTTATAGGTCTCTGTGAGATAATTGACCCAGTCTTCTTCTGGTACCAGGTTACAATGGGAATTTCCTGTGTCCCCCTCAAATTGATTTAGTGCATCCCAAAAATGTTTGCTGCTGTTCTCTCAATATTTTAAGAACATATTCCCCATCTGTTTGCATTCGGATTTCCCTTTGTGAGATTGACCGTGATTTATAATTGTTTTTTTCTCTTTTTATTTCTATTTTCAGTTGTTCTACCGGATACCCTATTTTCTTAATTTCTCGTAATGCTTTTCTATACTCTCTTTTTCTCTTTTGTGTTGTTTCATCAAAGGTGTGGAGATGGTTTTGTTTATCTTTCCCCGCTAAATTTTCAGGTGCTAGTGTTTCCCAGATAAATGTATTAAATCTCTGCGGGTCACATTTTGGTTTCCAGATAGACTCGGGATCTCTTTTAGCCGCTTATTAAGCTTTACACCCCCATTCTTGTATTTCCTGACTCTAATTTTTCCTTTTTTTCCTTCTAGGTTCTGCATTTCTCTTTCTGTTCTTGTTCCTAGAATGTTTTGGAATGTGAGCTCAAGTCTGGTATGATCACTACCCTCATCCCGTTTAAGAACGAGGAGGGAGGGTAAGGCATGCAGATTTTTAGAGATGAAGATGAAATCTAGAGCAGAGGATGATTTCCCTCTATGCCATGTTGTGTATGTTCCTTGATCATTCTCTTGTGAGCAATTAACTATTCTGAGGTCCCAACATTCCATAAATTCCTGCCACATTCTACCTCTGCTTGTCTTCCCAGCGTTGGAATGTTTTACTTCACCTTTTTGTGAATATAGACAGTTTCTATTAAAATCTCCTGCCAGGATGTTGTTTCTGGAGGCTGAATTTACCTTCACTGCTTCCAGTAATAGGCCCAAACTTTCCAAAAATGTGTCCAGTTTTGAGCTGGCTGGGTTCCAGTAAATATTTATAAAGACCCAAGTTGAGGGCTTCCCTTGTAGCTTTGTGTTTGCTGTACATGCATGAAAGCCTAATGTATTTTTCCCGATTTCTACTATCTTTTTGAAAATCTGGTTCTTGAGTGCTATCAGCAAACCTCCTGATGGTCGTCCTAGTGGTTTTTGTAATGCTGGTAGGCAGAAAACTGTATATCCTTCGTTATTCAATGGGTTTACCAACCAGGTTTCTTGTAATAAAATGACATCACCCAAACTAAAAAGACATGCCCTCGTTTCTTTTGCTCTTATAGATCCTGAGCCCCGCGAGTTCCAACTGAACACATTTAGGTCGTCTTTTCTAAAGTCGCTGCATGCCCAGTCCTAACTTCAGCAGTACTTGCGTGAGGATTTTTGGGAGGAGTGTAAGCGTGTTTTCTTTTATATTTGGTTCCATCTCTCTGCTTCCCCCTTTCGTCAGGTTCTGTTCATTCGAAATTTCCCTTTCCTTATTTATTGGTGTTGAGGCACTTTGATGTTTAATGGTAGAATTTTTTTCCGAGTCATTACATGAGACTTCCAACCTGTAGGATTCTAGCTCCTAGGACTCTTGCAGCATGATTTCTTTTGCCTTCTCTGAGGTAAGCACCAGTTCCACCAAGAAGCGATCTTGTGACATTGGGAATTTGACACTTTCTATGTCTTCTGTCGATAGACAATGAAGGTTTTTAACTTTCTTCATCACGCTCAGGATTACTGCCCTGCTCAGTGATTTATGATGCCCTGTATTAGAACGCAGTCTCAACCAAACTTTTTGGATGGTAAAATTTTTCAAGTTGTTTTGGTTCATATGTTCATTGGTTTTTGATGGAGTCTGCGTTGTCAAGCAGATGTCATCTTGTTTTCCTGGGATATTTAGTTTAACTGACTTTCCTTCCCCATTTCGAATATTGTTTTCGCAAATGATGTTTATTTTTGCTTCGTTAGAAGGTGCGGGGGTAGTCGGATTTAATACAGGAGCACTAAGTTCCTTACCGATCTTCTGATTCTTCATTTCAAAGATAGGGGCAATTTTTATATTTTGATCGCTTTGTGCCATTGCGATGTTCACCGGACGTATGCTCTTTTTACCAGATTGAAGATCTTTTTTCAGAAAGATTGGAGCACATTCTATTGCTTTTGGGGCAGCATTTGTTTGAGGGGCTCCAAATGATTCTTTCCTTACTTGAGCTTTTGATGGTTTAGGTTGTTCTTTCAGGATACTCTCCTTAGTTTTTGTCCTTGGATTACTGCTTGCCTCTTCCTTATTATCGGTTTGCAGACCGATGCTTGCCTTTGTAATTGCTACATTTCCTTCGGATTTGTTACGATTTCCTATTTTGTTCTTTTCATAGTTCTTTTTGGTTTGGTTCTGATTTCTCTTCTCTTGGCTAGTCCTGTTTTTCCCTGAGGAAAACTGTGGACTAACAACATTGCTTGTTGTTTTGTCCTGTTCCTTGCTGTTTCCAGAGGTTTTAGGAATTGCCTGTGGGATTGGTTTTTCTGTTTTCTTTCCATTGTTTTTATTGTCTTTCAACTTTTTGTTTTGACTTTTCTTTGTTTTAGGATGTGTTGTCATTGACCTCTCTCTTCGTGCAAGGCGTTTCCTCATTTTTCTCCTGCCTCTTGATGTCTGGTCGCAAGGATGCTGCCAGTCATGAACTGTCTCTGTTTGTTTCCCATTTGCCTTTTCTGGCTGCATTTTTTTCACCACTTCCTCAATCTCCATTTCTCCTTCAACTATATTGGCAAGTCTCCGGAATTCTTCCAGCACAGAGTCTGAAAGCGGTGTATGATCTAGTGAGTAATCTCAAATGTTTTCTATTTTTCCCTCTTCTGGGATTGTTTTCCGGTTTCCTTTCAATAGTGAGAGAACCTCTTCTAGTAATTCGTTGTTTTGTTTTTCCATATGTTTTTTTTCTTTCAAACTTTGCTTTATGGAAGAGATGTCTAGTCCTTGTTTTACCATTTCTAGGTTTAAGTCCCGGAGCGGCAGAGTCATATTGGTATTGGTTGCAGTTACCAAACCAACTAGGGATGAATCGCACAGTGCCATTTCTTTTGTCATCTCCAGGAGAGTCCCATTTTGCGCTTGTACCTCCATTTGTAGCATCTCGAAAACTGAAACCAGTGAACTGAGCACAAAGTTTAGGGCTTTCAATGTGTCTGGGTTTGGGTCTGATTTTGTCTTGTGTTCTTCCTGATGGTCTGTGTCACTTTTTTCTTCTAAAGATTGTCCTATGTTTTCAGGTGACTGTGTATCTTGATGTACCGATATTACCAGATTTTCCCCCTTGCTTGGTGGATCGGTCTCATTCCCCAGTTTTGCTGGTGATGTGGGGATTTCCGTACTAGAAGATGGAGTTTGGGGTTGCCTCGGGTTTTCCCATAAAATTAGTGATTCTCTTTCGACGTCACTGTAACTTTTATGGCGTCTTTTCTCGAAGTGGTTTTCTATTTTTTGTTGGATTCTTTTTGTTGTTGTTGTGTAATCTAATCCCCGTTTCCATTTATTTGTTATTGCGGTACTTAGGTTCTTCTCTTTGTGTCTGCCTACCGAATGGCCAGGAAGCTCTTATGCATGTATTTGAGCCTGGATTTGCTGAGGGGTATTGAGGTGAGTGTTTTCCTGATGTTGTGGGTTGTCCGAAATGTCTATTTCCTGGCTACTGCTAAGGTATGACCCATCCCCTTCTCTCTCCATGTCTTTAGTACTGCGTAGTTTCATTTTGAGTCTTTAGGTCCACACTCTAATTGTAGTTGTGAAGGTTATTTTGAGATGGCCTCTTATTGGGTGCCCCTTTTAGAGTTGTGTAACAAGCTGCCAATGTGTACCCCGTGCTGTTCCAACTTCGTGCAATTTTAGATCTTCCAATCCTTAAACGCACCAAGACTCTGTTCTGGAGGGCTGTTTGTCAGGTAGAGGGCTGGGCTATTTGTATTGTGCTCTGCTTTAATCTATGCAGTGAACGAGATCAAAGGAGTTAACTCCCGCAGTCTCCCGCTCACACTGGGTAATTACGGTACTTGCAGTAGTGTTAGCAAAACAAAACAAATAAACTGCGTGCCACATTTCCTGTGGTGTATTGTTCCCCTTTTTCGATTTAATGGGCCATATGGTTCTCAAAAGAATGCTTCTGGGTTTGGTTCCCTTGTAAACCAACTCCCCAACACAATAGGATTGACAGTTTCTGGCTACTCAATCGCCCTTTTAATGCACCAGCAGTTTTTTATTTTACGAGTGCTTACCGTCTCTTCTTTGTTCATCTCCGTATTTTCCAGTTGCGCGCGCTGCGTCCCTGTGTTACAATGGACCAGCGGCAGGTATCACATCCGCCTCTTTGTCCTTCCCGGTTTTGTTGCTGTAATCCTTGTGTGACCCAAAGATGCTCTTGCCGGTATTTTATCAGGATGGAATTATCCCTTGGTTTCGCGCCCAGCAAAGCAACAAACAGTAAAACAGTCCTCGTAGACTGCTGCTCGCCCTTAACTTGCTCGGGCTTTAAGCCGCAAGGGCACTGACCTTCCCCTTTTGTGCCTCGCTTCCTGTGGGCAGGGCCTCTCAGGTCAGGATGATTAAAGGCACAGTGACTCTCGGTGCCTTCACGAACGCCTTCACAACGCGGCTCTGCACAAACTGCTTCCTCAGTGCTAGTGCGTAGATTGCAGGGTTTAAATAAATAAAAAAAAATTAAAAAGCAGCTGCCAATCCTCCAACGCAGCACAGTAAAACAGTCCTTGTAGACTGCTGCTCACCCTTAACTTGCTCGAGCTTTACCATCTTTATGCTCAGGTAAGCTGGTGCCATCCCATGGAAGCACTACACCAGGCAGAGCACCTTAAATAGAATTCTCTGAGATATTGGAAGCCAATGTATCGGCCTTCTAAAATAAGAAATTTCCGTTCTTCTGCACAACGAGAAAATCAGTCTAATACTAGAATTTTGGGCTACCTGATGTCTCTTCATTTTACATTTTTTAACCTCTGTGAGGAGGGCATTGCAATAGTCCAGCCTGGCATTGGTTAGTATTCCAGCCACGATTGGCCGATCCTTCACTGCAATAAAAGATATTACTGGTTTTAAAAGCCACAATTGAAAATATACAGATTTTACCATCTGAATGACCTGTGAATTGCAGTCCAAGCTGGATTGCCAGATACAGCCAAGGTTTTTTACAGTCTCTGAATATCTGGTGGGGGCACCAAAGAGAGAAGGGCATGGAATAGTATGAACCATGTCCTGTACCAACCTCCTTGCGTCCAACACAATAACCTCTGTTTTTGAGGGATTCAGCTGTCATTTGTTTTCCAACATCCAGTTCTTAATCTTAATGGCACAGGAAAACACAGTGTTCACTGCTTCCGCTGGTTGATTAAGTTGCACATAAATGTGGGTATCATCCGCATATAAGAGGTATGAAGACCCAAATTCCGAGAAAATATTAAACAATATTCGAATATAGATGTTGAACAGCAGAGATGACAACGAGGACCTCAGGGGTACCCCACGATCAGACAAAAAGGACACAAACCATCTCATGGCCTCTTCTGAAACATGTGCCACTGATGACAGCCTTGCAATGAGGATGTTAAAGTCAACCGTGTCGAAGGCCGCCAACAGGTCCAGCATGATAAGCATGCTAACAGTACCTTCGTCGGCGGCCCCCAACAAATTGTCCCAGACCGACACCAAGGCGGTCTCAGTGCTGTGGCCTGGTCTGAAACCCAACTGAACAGTCAAACTTAATTTATCTATGAAGTTCTGAATTTGCTTTGTCACCACCTTCTCCAGAATTTTGGCAGACCATAATAGGCCACCCATAATAGGCCAGCTATTGGGCGATAATTAGAAAGGACCTTATGGTCCAATGCCGATGTTTTAGCAATGGTGAGAGTTTTTTTTTAGCTCTGGGGGAACACAGCCCTGTGATAGCGAGGCATTTATCAAAAATGCCAAGGGTTCGCTGAGAGCCAGGACATGCTGTTTTGCCAGGTATGCTGGAATTGGTTCGTAGCTGAAATTCATTGGTTTCAGCTTTTCCAGGTATTTGAAAATCCCATTGTAGACGAGGTCCCAGACATGGCCTGCACCCAAGCCCCCCATTTCAAGGTTCCAGGGACATACTCCCCGAGATATGTGACGTCTGAGAAACAAATGAACCAACAGAGAGCAATTCTAGGCCTCTGCCCAGTGCCCATCAGAAATGCAATACCCGTCGTAGTGCCTATAACCAGACAGCCATGGGTGGCTCGGTACCCACTGAGACAACCGTACCAGCAGCTGACACAAAATGAAGACTACTTACAAACTGTCCCCGAAGAGACCCAAAGATGGAGGGTAAATGGTGACGACATAAGAACCTGAACAGTCGTACAGATGAACATAAACGACAAACGAAAGTTGACCTACAAGGGCGAAATGCTAGGAATAATGTTGTAATGAACGTGTAAGAGAAAAGATGCTAATATAAAGAAACGTAACCAATAAGTGAGATGAACACACGTAATTGACTAAAATGCATGTAAATAGGCTTAGAACGCAAGAAGCTAAGAGAATGGTACTGATTGCAGTGCTTAGTAGAAGAATAGAGCGGCATGCGCCAACTATATATCTAAATATGAATATTGTGGACACGCCCCACGAGACCTGTGCGCGAGTTATCACTGTTAAAATTTACAAAGAAAAATGTAGATTTTATTCTCCCCAAAGTAGTGGTGTAAGCAGCAGTCCAATCCTGGTCTACCTGGCCACACAGGTAGATAATATAGAAACAGTTTGTGGAATGTGGATGGAATTGCGCTAAACACCATTAGACTATATGACAACAATTAGAGTACAGTATTTTAATGGAATGGAGAACAGCCGACACGTGTTTCGACACTTGCGTCGTCTTCAAGGCTGAGTGGCACAACCACATACAATAATCATGTTCAAATAGACACAAAACATAGTACACCAACATATGTGCATGATTAGAAATAAACAAATTGCAACATGAAATTGAAAAATTCAAAAATTATTCAACATAAAAACATGAAAAAATAAGTAAATAAAGAACATACCAAGTCCGGTAAGAGGAGTGGGATAGCAGTTGTAGGGCAAAATTGGCACAGCAAATAAGAGAACAGGAATGTAGAAAAAGTATATAAGCACAATGGAAATCAATACTGTTTCATCTTCAAGTGGAAGTGATGTCCCATTGCACCCTCGCAAGACCACCATGCAGATCACGCACCCAACACCATGTCACGTGTGTAGGGTGTTAATGCAACATAATATTATCAAGGCAAGAGACTGATCAAAATCTAAAGTCAATCAATTGTAGTGATTAATGCAGAGTCGCACCGAACATGAATTCCAAATAATACCAGAAACCACATTCCGGAAAAGTGTACACAATGAAGAAAATGCTTACCAAAAAGAGATTGAAATAACCAGTAAATACAGGATGCTTGTTGGAAAATTTGCAATAGTAAATTAAAAAATCTTCAACCTAAACAAACCTGAAAGCAACTAAGCGACATAAAAAATCAATTAGTTCAATAGCAAGGGACTTACCACACTGGGCTTTAAAGGGTGAACACCCGTTGAGAAATATATATCCTTATCCAATATCAAAAGCCAAGTGGCTAGCATGCATATATCGCCTGCAATCAATAGCAAAAAAGTATCAGAGAAAGAAAGACGAAATGATGACAGAAGGCATTCACGAGCAGAAGAGAAGAAAATATAGTCACTCACTAGGCTAATCGAGTCAGGTAAGAATATAGTGAAACAAATCCAGTGGCTACCGTTCTCAGTGAATCTAAATAGAGAAAACTGCCGGACACGTCACGGGAGTGACGGTGGCTGCGGCGTGACAACATTACGTTGCGTAAGTGACGTACATTGTCAACAATGTGACATAGGCGCGATTGATTGTCCACACGACATCCTGATATGGAATTAAGGTAATCAATGCAAAATTGCGTTCGCCACACTAGTGTGTCTCAATGACTGATAATAGTAAATGAATCCCAAATTAAACAACTGATTAGACAATTAAGCAAGATTGAAGACTCAGAACATGTGTAGTTAATTGTGACACAAGCGAACACTACGGCACTATAGCAAAGTTCGCATGTTCAAAGACCGATGTCTAGGCCAGAGAAGGAGAATTGTACTATAAACATATTAACTGGCTCAATAGTTCTCACGAAATGGCGGGAGAACAATAAAAAATGTGATTCTCTCAATTAACCTGTAACCCGAGAATGTAAAATCAAGACTCCCGTGTGGAGGAAACAATATAAGGTAATCATATCATTACTGATAACCCTAAACACATGTAAATGCCGGCAAGCGAAAAGCATGGTGGAGTTGCAAAAATGCAAGTAAGGGGAACATTAGCATAATTAATGACAGTATCTGAAGATTAATTAGTAGAAGTATTGGCCCACTTATACAATAAAATGTAACAATTGATCAGGCCAGATTCATAGAAAGACGTGCATCTCGTGGTCAGAATTTAATCCACGAGTGGTACATCGTAGTAGACAGATGAGTTTGGCTTCCATCTGTCGAAATTTCAACAGAAGATTCCCGCCCCTTTTCCCCTTATGCGCTCATCAATCCAATAAAGCGCAAATCCGATGTCAGATCCAGTTCTACCTCAATAAAACACACTTGTATAGTGTATACTTGTATAGTGTGACTCCATTTTGTAAAAGCAGAATTAAGCCCAGGCTCAAAGGGCTAGCAAGACCAAGATTCATATTCCAGCCAAAGCCAAAGGGAAGAGCGGAATCTAAACTTAGTGAGAAGTAGCCTATGCTTGGGAATTCGAGGTCAACCTAAGGAAGGGAGAAGAGCGGCAGCTCCGGAGAATCGTGACTTCAGAGCAGAGCAGTCAGCCAGTGAAGGTCAAGATAAAGAGGCCCCAGGCAGGTGGCGAGGCTACGGGAGAATCAAATACACGAATACAAAGAAACTGAAGCAGATTCACGGTGAACAGACAGGTGACCAGCCAAGGGCAAAGCGGTACCAACCTCTGGTAAAACCCAGAACCCAAGGATGCCATAACTTTCCCAGATAAGAAGCTACAGTTTCGAGGCCATCCTCAGCCAACTAATTGATATATAGCCTAAACGTGCTGATTGTGGAAGGGAGGCAGGGCGAATCTTGGGACACAAGGCACCTGGGTGTCTATTCTGCATGCTGCTAATTAAAGTAGAGATTTATGCCTAGGGGTGTAACCCACCCAATCACAATCGACCGAATAATCTAGGGTCCTATAGCTGTAGAACCAATTGGACGTCGTGCTTGTAGTGAGGTCTATCACAAGTGATGCAGAGGGATGGGCGTAGACGCCCACCCAATAAGAGTTATCCAATCCCTACGCTTTGTTACCATATACAGATATAGCACCTATACTCAAGTTACCTTTTCCAACCAATAGAATTGCATGATAAACTTATGAGTGTTACATGTCAATGATGACGATTTTTGGGTAAAGCTATTGCTGTCTGAATGAATAATTTGGAAGTTGAAGCGAGACAGGCGATCGTAACACTGCTGATTTCCATTTGTTTCCCCGTTTTTTGTACTTGTCATTAAACGGACTTCCCTTTGCCAAACTATTGAGTTGTCTTTATTTATTGGTGTCTGAGTAAGAGAATCCTGCACCCTATCCTCCTCAAGGTGCAGCTATCTTGACTTAAAGGTACCTGAGGGTGAATTCTGACCTATGGGCCCATCAGAGGACGCTCCGCCCTCCAGTACACCATCTGTCCCAACAACAGAAAAAGAAAAACTGCAGCAGGGACTAGATGAAGATGTAGAATAAGAGGTACTTGTGTCAGCCTCAATAGGGGCTGGGCAAGCAAGCATATTATTTCTAATGATGTTGACTTTCTCTTGGATGAAGCAATTAAATTAATTGGCCACAGTAACTGACACTGGAAGTTGAGAATTGACATTCTCTGAAATGGAAATCTTTCTTAGTACACGGAACAGTGCCTTTGGTCTGTTCTCAGCTTGATCAATTTGATTTTGTATTACAAGGGATTTTGCAAGCAGAAATTCTTTTTTGTATGTAGCCAAGGCTGATTTGGCTGCCACATGAGAGGTTTCATCTCTTATTTTAAGCCAAATGTTCTCATTTTTCCTATATTGTTGTTTTAAGTTTTTAAGATTCTCATTATACTATTGATTATTTGTCTTTCTATTTTCTTTGAGGGCTTTGAAAGGGGCAATGCGATTGCAGTTTTTTTGCAAGCCAGCCTTCAAATTCGAATAATAATCCAAACAGTCCATATTGGATTGTATAGACGGAAGGCTCTGTACAAGGTCATTGTCAGATATACGATCCAAGTCCCTTTTCCGACGGCACAGTTGTACATTGGCGACACTATTCAGTGAATGATCAGACCAATGTCATGATGCCTACCCCCGGGCATCCGGATCAAGCCCATCAGCCCCGGGAGCAGGCATCCAGACATTTACAAAAACCCCAGCAGCCCCAGCTAGGGGCTGTCTGGGTTCGGTCCTGGCGCCGTAGGCACAAGGCTCATAATAAAAATCAGTCCTGGCGCCATAGGCGCCAGGCTCATAGACATTACTTACCTCATGCAAACCATGCTGCAAATAAATCCAAGCCAACGTGAGGCCTGGATGGGACTATTTTACTACAGGGACTATTTTTTACTCGGGTGTGGTCCTGGGGAACTTCTTTCCTGGGACTACTTTGGAGGCTATTTAAACCACGCCCGAACAGCAGCACATGCTTTGTGTTATTCTGCATCCAGCAGCGTGACTCTCACCGTGCCTGCAGCCAGCATCCAGTCTTCTGCCACGCCCGCGTGCCTGCAGCCAGCATCCAGTCTTCTGCCACGCCCGCCTCGAATCCGGAGCTCCTAGAATAAAGAGGAAGAAAAGGACAAGGTTAGAAAACGAACTTATTTCAAATCCCTCACCTGATTCCGGATCCATTTCATCTCCCGACCTGGAAAGTACATCAGTCCTGCACGCGTCGCTTCGTCAGCTCCAGCACGGCGCCATACTCGCAAGTTCTCACAGCATCTTTCGATCCGGCACTGTCTCCATCATTTCTTCGCCGTACTCCGCACCTAGGGGCACAAGAATAACAAGGTGAGCCAAGGGAATCAACAAATACCTCTTACCACCATAGGCTTACCTGATTCACCACCGGCGGTATTTTTCTCCATATCTTCATATGCCGCATCTGTAAAGAGGGAGAAAAACAACACGTTAACGCATGCAAAAGTTACCGGACAGCGTTGGGTAACACAGACTCTTACCTGAACGCCAGCAGCAGCTACGAGACCTTCTTCTCACAAACTCAGTTGCAACTTAAGGAAGGAAGGGGACAAGAGTGAACATCGGGCACATTGAACTCTTTGAACTTGATACTTACCAATCCCGCCTGGGACTTCAGAGTCAATGCTTACCGGAACTCTCCCAATGCCTTCAAACCAGTGAAGTAACTGGTATCTATGTGCCCCTGCAAGACACGCAGGATGGAGAGCTAATCTTTTACAAACATAAGGTGAGGTTACTAAGGGGATATCGGAGGTGATTAGTGGGGGAGAGCGAGAACAGTTGGGAGGCCATCACTAAAACCCACAGGTGGCTAATCCCTGTCTCCACTTGCAGGAAAATACTTCTTCGGGTCCAGCAGACAAGACTAGGCGGGCCAGTCCAGACAGTCATCTCTGCACTACGCATCACGTTGACGGAGACCGCAGCTGTCCGGGTCCGATCGACACCCCTGTAGGGTCCAGGTGAGCGTAAAAACCAACTAACAGAGGTTAGTTGCACAGTCAACCAAGGTTGAACCTTGATAAACCACTGGGTCCAGACAGTGCCCCACTTTGTGGGTGGCTAGATTAGACATAAGTCAAAGATCATGTGTTAGTAAAATGTCAAACAACTATCTACAGTCCCCGTCGTCCGTGATATTGCACCAGATATTGAAGTCGCCCAAAATGATTAC
This sequence comes from Ambystoma mexicanum, assembly GCF_040938575.1. Lineage (NCBI taxonomy): Eukaryota > Metazoa > Chordata > Amphibia > Caudata > Ambystomatidae > Ambystoma > Ambystoma mexicanum. The sequence goes on along the minus strand of NC_090935.1, from coordinate 907,558,767 downwards.
ATTGTCATGTTGAAATTCCTGAGAGCCCAGATAAACGTCTAAGGCATCCAGCAATAATGTGCCTGCTCCAGGAGGTCTATCGCAGAGGAGAAAATGATGATCCTCACTAGGTGATGGGCGGTAGGTACAGGCCAAAATGTGGGATGAACCATCCCAGTCAAGAAGTTGAAAATTACTGACTTCAAGAGAGGACCTCATCACAGAGTCCACTCCACCCCCGCAAACCCCCACTCTTTGAGTCGTTCTGTTATGCCACTTTATGTAGTAGTCATCTGGTACTAACAGATGGAAGTAAGCTGTGCAATTGTCTTGAGAACCCCGAAGTATTTGTGGAACTGTTCTGAACTTGGGAAACGGGAAGGTGTGAGAAAGCCAAAGAGCTGGAAGAAGGTTGGAACTTTACTTTTGAACGCTTGTTATGTTGCTACTGACATCCCTACACATTATATAGATTTAGTTGTAAGAGCAAGTATAGGTTTGGACACAGACATTTTATTTGAACTTACTGACACTGACTATCCTTAGTTTTCTTTCGGTAGGGAAATCATACCTTAGTATAGGGCTAGTTAGGTCTTTACTCCATCCTGACATTTAAAGTAACTAAAGCTTTTTCTTAGAAAACTGAATCTGTTGTCTGTGTCTTACTTCATGATGCCTTCACAGTACTTCTATCCCAGAGGAAGGGTGGCGCTATTGCTGTGCTTAAACAAAAAAGGTGGCACTTAACAGTAGATTTAAGTTAATACATTTTAAATGTTTGCATCAGTTCTACTCTCCTTTTATTGCCCTGTTGGGGTACACAAAGGAAGCCTCTGGTCATGTTAGGCGTCTACTGGGTCTTCTCCTGGTCCTGGTGAAACAAAGGGTGGTGATGGTCTGGGGTATGGACGTCCCCCCAGGCATGATCTGTGGGAATCTGATATCCTGTAGTGTCACGATGTTGAAGCAGAATACTTTACTAATGTACACCCCTTTGCGAGACCTAAAAATATCTGAGAACCGTATAAATCCTATTTCTTTTCCAAAACCCAAATGGATTCAACTGACCTCGAATTCCTCTGGTTCTGAGTAACTTGTGTTGTCTCTTGATAATTATGTGCTGACGCCACAGTCTTTTTGTTAAGTCCTGTTGTCTTGTTGGCTTCTATTTAATTTGAAAGAAAACAATAGTTTTTTTTAAATGCACCTCCCGAATTTACGAAGAGGCTGCACTTTTTAAAAACAGAGCATTCTTTATTGAGTTGTAATACCATAAACACCTACAACAAAAACAACCAACCAACCAAAATCCACCCTCCCCAAAAGATCACCGTACATCCAAGGAAAGACATATAACATTTCTGTGGTGGCTATCATAGGATTGCTTGATCCCACCCCACCAACACCCTACAGAATTGTCCCAAACCAATCATAGCGGTAGAGCGAAAAAAAAGATTTAAAAAAAAAAAGGTACTGCGTTTTCCCCACTCCCGCCCAGACCTCCCTCCCAATACCCACCATGTGCCCTTCCCCCAACAGTTGCAGCGGCCTCATCCGGCCAGACACATCTTCACCAGCCTTTCAGCTACTCCCCATCGGCAGTGTCAGATTTAAGGCAAAGGGCCCAGTGGGCAGAAATGACAGAGGGCCCCAGGTGGGCGGGTCATAGAGGCAAACACTAAAGTGGACAGAGTTCCACAATACAAGTTGTTCAGCACATACAGTAGTTAATACTAGATTTAGTTTATGTTTTCCTATAAGGTAAATTTGACAAATATTACATAAGAAAATATTTAAAAGGGAAATAAATGAACCAGAAAACAACACCCTGCCTTCTGGACTGCAATCTAGAAGCATCCTTAAAGGGGAGCACTTGGAGAGCAGCCTTAGGGGCTGGTTGATGCTCAGTGAGTAGTTGTACATTGATTGTAATCTGGTTTTGGCCTGTTTCATATGCTCCTTTGGAAGGGTTTGTGTGTTTTTTTCAATCATTTATTTGACTAGTTTGTGCTATACTGGTGGGTTTATCTTGTGTTTCTGTGGGCTTCTCACCCTGTTTTTCTGAGCTGGCCTTCATCCAGTTTGTGCAGTCCCTGGGGTGTATGTTTGTTTCTGGATTTCTTCCTATCCCCACTGTCACCCTTACAATTGGTTGGAACAGTCAGGTGTGTCTCTGCCTCTGTTCCTGGCAGCCATTTCCACTTGCCTTCTGAACTGCAATCTAGAAGCATCCTCTAAGGAGACCACTTGGAAAGCAGCCTTAGGGGCTGGTTGATGCTCAGTGAGTAATTGTACATTGATTGTAATTCGTTTTTGGCCTGTTTCATGTGCTCCTGTGGGGGTTTTGTGTGTGATTGTTCAATCTTTTTTTGACTAGTTTGTGCTATTCTGGTGGGTTATCTGCATCTAGTGTGTGCAGTCCCTGGAGTTTAGTCCTTTGTTTGTTTCTGGCTTTCTTACTGTCCCCAACGTCCCCCTTGCAATTGGTTGGAGCAGTCGGGTGTGTCTATGCCTCGGTTCCTGGCGTCCATTCCCACTTGCCTTCTGGACTACAATCTAGAAGCATCCTTTAAGGAAACGACTTGGAAAGCAGCCTTGGGGGATGGTTGATGCACAGTCAATTGTTGTACATTAATTGTAATGCATTTTTTGGCCTGTTTCATGTGCTCCTATGGAGGGGTTTGTGTGTTTTTTCAGTCCTCGCATGGATCTCCTCTTTCATCTCTAATCCTTCACAAATCCTGCAACTCCACCCGTTCACCTCCACCTCACGACCACTAAGAAAAGGGGTCCCGCAAGGAGCATCCTGATCTCCCCTAATCTTCAGCCTCTAACTAAAACCCCTGCCCGCAATCAACCGTTCCCACAAACTTACTTGCTACAAATATGCAGATGACACCCAGATCATCTTTAAAATTCCAAAATTTCCAGGCTCCGACAGTCGGGACCTGTCTTCATGCCTCTCGGATATGGACCACTGGATGACAACCAACCACCTCATCCTCAACCCTGAGAAAACTGAAATCCTAGTACTGCAGGAAAACTGCGCTTCTTCCACAACCCATTCCATGGCCGCAATCCCTAGGACCCACACCGGCAACTTCAAACTTCGTGAAAAACCTAGGATGCACATTGGACACAGACTATCCCTCTCCCAACAACACCACCTCTGTATCTAAAACCTGTTTCTACCATCCATGGATTCTCAGGCGTATTTCCCTTACCTCACCTATCCTCACTGCTTCTCGGACATCAACTGCATCATCCTCACCCGCTTAGACTACGCAAATTGCCTTTAACTAGGCGCACCAGCGTTTCAACTAAGGAAACTGCAAAGAATCCAAAATGCTACATCATGCCTGCTCATTAACCCGCTTCACAGAGAACACATCAGCCCTACACTAAAAGTCCTCCATTGGCTCCCCATTGGTCGACGCATTACCTTTAAAGCTATGTGCATCACCCACCGGGCCATCTTTAACACCGGCCTGGAATTCCTTCAAGATAAAATCCAGCGCTACCACCCCTCAAGGAGTCTCAGATCTCGCACAGCATATCTCCTAGTAGTCCCACTTCACAACTCCTCCAGGTCCGGTGGATCCTCGTACTCCGTCCAAGCGCCGATCATCTGGAACTCCCTACACATTCGCAACACTGAAAATCACCTGAAATTCAGAAAGCCCCTCAAAACCTGGCTTTTCCCAACATCCTCTTGAACCCCTTCCCCCTCTCTAAACTATATCGCTGAACCCACACACAACAACATTCCTATCCACCAATTACAGCACGGATGCCGGTGGGCGTTTTCAGCGGCTCATCTCACCGTGACAAACTCTCACCCCCATGCACAACAACACTCTTACTCATCAGTACTGCATGGATACTAGCAGTCTTCGCTGAGGCACACTGCAATAAACCTTACTCTTCTGAAGAATAACAACACTTTTACCCTCTAAATATCTCACAAATACTGGCAGCTTTCGCAGAGGCACTCCACAACAAACTTTCAACCTCGTAGTTGTCCTCCCTCTCCCCTATCGTCGTCCTCATCCCCCAGGCCATCCCCCCTCCGGGATTCGCCTTCGCTGCTCAGACTTTTGCTCCAGAGAGACCACGCCATCCACATTGGACAAAGAAAAAGAACACTGCAGCTCAACTACATTAAAGCATATGGTACGTATACCTTACACCATTTCTGTGGACACAGGCCACAGGCACGGCCATCCATCCATGCACCATAGAATGCAGCTATGGCTATACCATTCCGGTCTAGCTGCGCACATAGCTGTCCACACTGAAACCCCTGACATACCTCAACACCTCTGCCACTAGCATCCAGCAACTACCAACAAAAATCAAATTCAATATAGCTGGACACACATCGAATCTTCAACAATAACACTCTATACTAAACCACCAACAGCGCCTACTCACATGCCTGATCTTTGGGCTGCTTACTGGAGCCTAGTCAGACACCTAAGTCTGCAGCCGGCGAAAATGCACACAAGCATCTCTTAATCTAAACTCTTAGAACCTCATAGACTTTGACTGCGGTCACCAAGGGCGTTGAGGCCATACAGATAGGGAAAGAGTGCTATATAAATAACTAATACAATACAATACAATGTTAGGGACAAATGCTTAATTTTTTTTAAAGTTGTGTTTTTTTTTTTTTTTTTTACAGTTTTCTGTGTTCGGGGGTTTGACTCTAGTTACAGACAGGTGGGCCTCCTAGCCAGGAATTGCTGCCAATGGTGGTAATATTGAATGATCTAGCCTGAAGCTAATGTTGGAAATGATGGGGTTCAAGGCAAAAGGCAATAACATGGGCAAAGGGAAGGGACATTACAGGAGGTGATATCACAGGATAATTCCTACAGCATACAGAACCACTTTGTGTATGTCCCCGATATTCTTGCCCCTCACACTTGAAATTTCATTGAACATTACAGGCCTATAGGAGTTCACCTTTTAATTACAAAACATACCAGGGGTTACCTTTTTGTGGATGCTGCTTGTGGCACTTGAAAGACCCCTTAACTCCAACCCACTACCTCCATAACTGCTCCAGCTCGACGGGACCCTGCTGCAGGACATGGAATGGAAATGGAGAGGGATTAAGGGCAGGATACTGAGGGAGAAAAGTAGAGAAGGAGCACGCGATATGAACACTGATGGGACAGGAGAGTGGAGCGGGGCAGAAGCATGAGGGAGAGATTAAGAGTGAGGGAAGGCAGGAGATGAGGTGATTGAAGGGAGCCAGACGAGGGTAAATGGGTGAATGGGGCAGGAGAATAGGGCAATACTTAATGAGGCAAAAGAGTGAGGGGAAATGCAGGGCAAAGTGGATGAAAGGGAGGGGGAATTGCAAGCAGGGGGTTCAGAAGTGTTTTAAGCGAATGGGGAATAATGGAGGTCTAGAGAGTCGGGAAATGAAGAGTGGGGAGGGCCGGAGAAAGGAGGCAAGTCAGAGGAATGTGCAGGTAAAGCAATGTAAAGGCAGATGGTGTGTGAAGTGGGTAAACAAGGGTGGGAACCATTGAGTGAAGGAAGACAGGCAAGTATGTGAATAGCAGCAAAATGAGGAAGAGAGCGGCATCTTTATATCAAAGAACCTTTGGTAGAAATTGAGAAAGAAAAAGGCAGTTGGATTAAGGGAATAAGGCAAGAACAGGGGACAACATAGTGTCCAAGAAGAGCAGGAAAGAGTAGGATAGTTGATAGGAAATTGCTGGTAAAGAAAAAAGAAGGGGGCAAAAAGAATGTTGTATCAAAGGAAAAGGAAGCAGGAGGCAAAGGAGTAAAAGGGGAGCATATTTGTGATGCAAGATCAGCAAGTGCTTGCCCTAGCGGCCCACTTATATGCAGTTGCAGCTGAAATAGATACATGAACAGGGAAACAATTAAAATGCAGCCACTTAGATCAGGTTGTTGTTGAAATGGGCCAAAAAGAGTCACATGGATTGTCCACCAGGGGACGCAGAGATGTGCTAGCTTCTCTGTGCTGCTCCGTCACCCTCGGGAATATAAGGTTTCTGAGCCCCCCTACTCTAAGCGCCCACATGGACTAACTGAAGACCCCATCTAGTGCCACAACACCTGGAGCACACTTGGGTGAAGTCTCGCTCTGGTAGCCCCTGGAACGCAGAAGTTTTACCCCACAGCCTGCAACCCGGAGACGTCCGCTTCTTTGAGCCGACCCTCGGTTCTAGTGGGAGACAGCGCAGGACAGCGGCGGGCTGAGAAAGGCAGTGAGTGACCAGCTCTCGCCCCCTCCGGATGAGGCCCACTGGGGTTCCCCCATTCTCGGCCCTTGGGAGCCCTGTAGCCTGCAGACATCCGCCTGAGATCCTGAGGCATTGGATCGGGTGGAGGGCAAAAATAATGTTGTATCAAAGGAGCGGCCTGCGAGACGCACTCTACGCAACGCCAGAGGGCAGCAGAGGGGAATCCGGGAACCTCCCCACCGCCCCTTGGCCTGAAATAAGGTGAAGAACGCAGTTGGACAATCCCCTGCCCAGGGCAAAGGGAGGACAGCGAGGAGTGGACCGGCAACGAGGGTGGCCCGTAGAGACTTCCCGGGAGAACACGCCCTGCCACAGACTAGCCCACTCACCCTGACAAGCCAGCAGAACGGGGCCTGGATGGGGCCCAGAGATCTCCACTGAGTTGGGCCCACACACTGCGGCCCCCTATTGGCAGAGGAGAGGACGTGATCCCACGATGGGGAGAAGGAGGGAGCAGTACGGTGGACCATAGAAAGAAGTGGGACTGAGGGAAAAGAAAGGAAACGCAAGCAGTACCTGACAGAGACTGAGAGGAATCGAGGAATGGGCTGCCCATCCCTGTCCCTACACTTGCCCCGGACCCTTGGAAAAGACCATGTCACCCCTGCCTGAGGCCTCCAACATTGGCGATCCGCTAGTGACCACGTGAGCACACCCCAAGGCCACAACAGGTGGGTGAAGCAGTCCAAAGGTACAGCTGCACCTGCCAGAGGCACAGCTCCCCGTCACACAAACCTACACCACCTTGTCAGGCTGCCTCAAACTTCTTGCAGCCCAGGAGGGCCCACATAGAGCCCGCCCCGCCGGGGATTGACTCCCACTACACATCTGGCCCACCTGGATGAGCTTGAGGGAGGCCTACAGGAATTTCTCTTATCAGGAAGGCCCGGCGCAACTAGTATACACGACTACCCGGGAGATGGCAGACCAAGCAGACAACACTATGTCTACGAAAAAAGACATTGCAGCATTTATGCAAGAAATTAGAGAAATGTGGGCCGACATAGGGCATAGACTGAACAAGATGTACCAACGAGTGGACAAGATAGCCTAGAGAGTGGACAAGATGGAGGATAGATCCCAAGGTGTCGAGTCCAACCAATCCTCAGTGGATATTGTGGAAGCACAGATTGACATCAGACGTTGAGCCCTTGAGAGGAGGTATGAGGAGAAAGCCCTCAAAATTGATGATTTTGAGAACAGGGAGCGGAGGAACAACCACAGGTTTTTAGGTCTTCAAGAGATTGAAGGAGAGGCAGAGAGAGACATCTGCCGAGCCGTCAAATAGATAGTCTGCTTACTGTTCGGTGATGGAGCAACAAATGAACCCACCATAGACCGAGTGCACAGGGCCGGTGGTAGAGCTGGAGGACCGTGCTCCGTCCTTGTTTGATTCCATTACTACACAGAAAAAGTGAAGATTTTAGAGGAAGCCAGGAAGTCCTCCTCCATCACATAAAACAACGCAGTGATCTCAATCTTCCAGGACCTCTTCTTATTCGCCCTGGCCAGAAGGTGGATGCGTGCCCCGCTGACACAATGGCTGAGAGAAAAGGGGATACCGTATCGTTGGGGCTACCTTTTCTCATTGACTTTTGAATACATGTGCCACCAAGCCAAGTAGATTTCCGAAGAAGATATTAAAGGAGCGATCCCGCAACATATGGAAAGGCTGAGTAGACAAAGACAACCCTTTGGGGAGGCCGCTGAATGGGGAGCCAAGAGAGAGTCCTTGATGGACAGGAGAAGGGTCCACGGCTCGAGGAAATTTAAGAAACTGAACACCTGGCCGCCCCACAGTGGCATTTGGTTTTGGCACAGGGAAGAGGGAACTTAAGAGTATACCGGTTGTGACAAACCTCAGGGGGAGCTACAGAAAGGGCGGAGGGGTGGATATCTCAGTTCTATGTGGTGACCCGGGGGGACGCCGTGGGCCTGGGTAGGTTATAGACTGAGGGGAAGGACCCTTCTGCCATACGGGAGATGATTTGTGTGAAGGGACAGAGGAGGTTGATAACTTTCCAAAGTGACCGGGTAGGGGGCTCATATATGGAGCATTGTTGAGGACTGGCGTGGGGTGACCGGACGACGTAGTGGTTCAGTCAGGTACCAGAAATGGGTAAGGAACCTGACTGGATGCCGGGGGAGGGAAGCAGGGGGGGAACCAAGGGGGGTATTGCTTGTGTGTGGTAAGAGCGTCTTTCTGTAAAACGCTATCTGTTTGCATGCTCTTTTTTGCTAGACTGTATTGTAAAGTGCTTTATTATACCATTTGTACTCCAAGCAGTAAGGACTGCATACTGTGCTTTGCTGTTATTACGATTTGCCATTTACCTCGGCTGGAGCCGTGCTTCCTCTGGGTTGTCACGCCCATTCTGCACCTATGTCTGTGGCCATATCCATCTAATTTAGTGTGCCGATCCCACCCAACAAGTGTAGTTAGTCCGGATAGTTCTGCTGAACTACGTTTCCCAGCACTACCCGGTCCTTAAGAACACGTCCGCGCCAGCATGTTTGCAAGGCCCGTTAATGCCGGTTTATGTCCGGAGTGCGGCGTGTGCATCCAGACATTTCACGACTTTTCTATCAGGTACTACATTATTTTCTTAGGACCATGGCAAACAGCCAGTCTACTCACAACACCATTTCCAGGCTGTGGCTGCGAGCTTCTTCTTTGGCACGCCTGGTGCCTGTTCCATCTAAATATAAAAAGAAACAGTGTGAATTCATGTAGCCCATTGAACAACGCCGCCCATGTTGGGTCATGTTGGGTCCTGTATACCAGCTCATGATTCAATGGCCATTGTTAAGATGGATTTCTGAACTCGGACCTGGTGGGCAGAGGTTCAGAAGGCCAGCCTAGTTTCTTGGAACAGGGTAACCTTCTGGACAATCCAGACCAATCAAAGTAGCATTGGCTGCGGTCAAGATTAGGTCTCAGGAGGGGTGAGAGTGATCGAAAGCCCACAATGAGCACACACAGTAAACAACACCACAAATTACTCTGTCAGGTGTGTATATATAAAAAATACATATAAATGTATTAAAGGCCTTTTAAGGCAAATACAAAGTAAATATTAAGCAGTATTAACAAAACCAACACAACACTAACTATTAAACATAATACAGTAACCAATGGCCTAATGGGATATTACACAGTACAGATCTACGACCAGCAAAGAAAGGGGTCACACAGTGCGAATATCTTGTAGGCAGTCCTTCACAATTCAAACCCTAGCTAAGAGGTAGTCCAGTCCCTAAAATGAGTGGGGCCTTGAGCTCTAAAGTACATTCAGGGGTGATGCACGCAGTCGTGCAGTTAAGTTCAAATGGGGGCTCTTCAAGAGGCTGTAGCAACTCAGGAAGGTGGGTGCAGCAGTGAAGAATACGTTCCCACTATTTGAAGAGGGTCTCCCCAAGAGGGCAGAACAGGATCCAAGAATTGGGAATAGCTCGGTAGCGCAGGCTACCTCGATAAAGAAGATTGACCCTTAGGGGACACTTGTGCGTAAAAGTCTCTGGATGCGCCAGGGACCACCAGTAAGGGATGCAAGTACTTACCGACCCTCGGCGCACTCTGGACCAAACTTGTTCAGTCCAGATCGTGTGCAGGTTCAAAGCCTGCAGTTACGCGGCTCTGAGGCTTTCAGGTGCTGCGTTCCTAAATCGATTCCGTAGTGGGACAGTGGCGATTTCTCTGCTCCTGGTAAAGGGATCAGGCCAGTTCCAATGCAGCGAGTCTGAGGCACAGGGAGGCACAGCAGCAAGGCACCCACGAAGTTCGTCACCACAGCTGGGCGACACAGTGACCACATATGCTCGGGTTCAGGTGTGCTTACCTAATTCCAGACCTAAGAATGTTAGGTACACAAAACTCACCGGGAGAGTGCCTTGTATCCAGAGCTTACAGTCTCCAAAGGCTCAAGTCGAAACTTGAGACGGCGGCGGTTCCAGGGCAAAGGTCTCGTACGAGCTGGTCAGTTCACTGGGCAGTCCAGGAACACTTCTGAAAAGGCTTGCTTACAGGTTAAGCAGGAGATGCCGAGAATAGTTTGTCCCACTATTCCAATGGGTCAAAGCTCCCTTGCAGGCCTTCCAGGTTCGATCAGAAACAGAGGGTTCGACCAGACAACAGCAGGGTCAGGGTGCCAAACTTTCAGCGGGTCACTAGTGGTTCCACGGGTCTGCTTCTTCGTTTCAGGATACTTGGTTTATTTACTAAGTTCGGTATGAACTCTGAAGATCGGCCTGGAATGGGTGTAAGATGCCTTCTCTTATCCAAAGTCTCCTTCACGCCAAAACGAAGAAAAACCAATAAGAGATCTGCTCACATACAGCCATCCCAGACATGGACCAATCATGGACCACAGTGGTCCCAGTCATCCCAGCACACCAGACATTCTGGCGCCCAGGATGTGTATTGGAACTAGATGGCTCCACCCACATCCTGTGCGCACACACACAAGGCATGCAGAAACCTGCAAAAGCTTCGGTTTGCAAGGGGGTCTGCATGACCAAATAAGGAATTTCCTGTGCCTGCTCGACCTGGGGAAGGCAAAGGACAGAACAAAGGACCTCGTGGCATGGCCATTTTAGACACTGGCCACTGTCCTGAGCCAAACGCTGTAAACGCGGTATGGACCATAGAAAAGAGTTCAAAATATGTAAACAGTAACAGCTGCCACCGCTCTGTCCAGGGCACACTTGTACATTCACCAAAAATCCTTTGAGGGTGTCTAGGGCTTTAAAAATGAAAAAGGGACTCCAGCGCACTGTACTGTAAGGTACTTTGTGCACTGATAAAATGTTACTAAAGAATAGCAACAAAGTGAAAGACTAAGGGAAACAAAGTCTCTCAGTACTGACAGTTTTAAGGGCATGGCAGTTCCCCCATAACAAAATGAGTAAAAGCCTAGTGGAGTACAGCAGAAGTCTGGGCTCCACTGGCAAATGTCAGGCTAGGATGGTCAGACAAAAGCAAAATGTTGGGAGGTTCACAACTGGAGGGCAAATTATCCATGAAGGGAAATCTTTCCTAACAGCCATGCATGTCACTCCTCCAGCACTTTCTTCTGTTTTATCAGAAGATACACCCCATTGTGCTCTTGTTGATGTCCAGCCTCCTAGAATTCAGTACCCTAATACGGCTCAGGGAATAACCTTATACTCCACGCCCAGCAATGACAGATGGCTAAAGAACCCTCATTTAGCCGTGTGCGGAACAACCCCACAGTCCTTTCGCTTGCCTATTCCGACTCTGGCAGGCACGCCCCGCAGACAGTCCTGCTATGCCTTACTCTTCTTAACACACGCTCCTTGATTCGCCATGGGGCTAAAGTCCAGCACCTGCTCCTGGATAACACACCAGATGCTCTGATTGTTACTGAATCCTGGCTCAACGAAGCAACACCCACTACTGCCGTCCCACCTGACTACCTGATCGCTCGTGCTGATCGCTTAGTTAAAAGGGGCAGGGGTGTAGCTGTTTTCTTAAAAAAAAAACAAAATGTTCATGTTATTACACATGACTCCCTAGATGACTGTGAACCCCTGTTAACCAAAATAAAAATTAACAAAAATACCTCCCTTGCCATTCTTGCGATCTACTGACTTCCCAGAGAGATGCCTTTGTTTGAGGAGCAGTTTATGAATCTGCCCAATAACATTACCAAACCTAGTCCTCTGAGATTGTTCTTGGGGATTTCAACCTCTGAGCCAATGATCCCCATGACACACTTGCAGTATCTCTTCTCGAGGCCCTGGGCACCATTGGTTTTTGCACAAATGACCAGTGTCTCCACTCACATAGGTGGATTGGGTCCTCACTCACAAATTATCTGCCTGTAACATCACGGTAATACCATGTCCCTGGTCGGATCACCCTCTTGTAGATACCACCATCTCTCTCCTATCTGTCCCTCTAAAATGCAATGTTGGACAAAGACTTCTTAAATCCACCAGGAACACCAAAAACATTACAGCTCAGAAACTATCCGACTGCCTTGTTGCCAGGCTTTCCCCCCCTGACTCCTTCTCTATTTCCGACAACCTTGCCAGCCATCTGACCATCACTATTAACAAGGCCATTACCAACCTAGCCCCCGAATTTAGTTAAACCAGAAGCGAACAGAAACCCATGGTTTAGCGAAGACATCCTGCACTGGTGACACATTAAAAGATCTGCAGAAGGGGAATGGCAGAAACACCCCTCTCCCCATACTCTCCAATCATATAAAAATGCAGCCAAACTATTTAAAGCAGCAATAGAAGAGGCAAAACGTGCTAGTTTCAAGAGTAGAATTGCCACAGCCAAATCAAGCTCTAAGGAGCTTTTTTCAATCGTTAAAGAATTTGAGGGGAAAAACACTTGTAAACCAGCACCCGCTAAAGACGCTGCCTGGTGAGAATTGATTCATGAGGAATGTTCCTCTAAAATCTCTGGCCATCAGCAAGCTATTCTGGCCAAACCGCTCTCTTCCCACAGACAAGCATGTCATGATGCCTACCCCCGGGGAACCAGACCAGGTCCAGCAACCCTGGAAGCAGGCATCAAGTTATTTTGAGCAAGCCCAAAAACCCCTGCTAGGGGCTGTTTGGGTGCGGTCCTGGCGCCTATGGCGCCAGGCTCATATGGAGTGTCAGTCCTGGCGCCATAGGCACCAGGCTCATAGAGTAGAACTTACCTGATGCAGACCATGCTGCAGAGCTCCAAGCCAAATGAGGCTTGGAAGGGACTATTTTACCTAGGGACTATTTTTTTACTCGGGTGGGGCTGGGGAGGAATATTTACCTGGGACTACTTTGGGGCTATTTAAACCACGCCCGAAGAGCAGCACACGGTTCGCGTTATTCTGCATCCAGCAGCGTAACGTTCACCGTGTCTGCAAGCCTGCATCCAGTCTTCTGCCACGCTCGCCTCGAGTCTGCAGCTCCTAGAAAAAGGGAGGAACAGAAGGAGAAGAGGTTAGAATAAGAGCAAAACCTTCGATCCTTACCTGAATTCCGGATCCACCGCGCCTTCGAGCTGGAAGAAAGAAGTATTTTACGTGTGCCGCCTCGCCTGCTGCAGCGACGCGCTGAACTCACCGGCCTTCGCAGCATCCTCACGATCCACCGCATCCTTCTGCACGTTCCCGCCGCACTCTGGCACCTAAAGGGAACACAAGAACAGCAAAGGTGAACCAAGGGAATAAACAGAGGCAATAGTAACTACCCCCATAGACTTACCTGATTAAGGCTGGGGGTACTATTCCTCTTCACGGGTCGGCGCAGTCTCCATTGCATCCTCGCCGTACCCCGGCCCCTAAGAGGAACAAAAGGACAACAAGGTGAGACAAAGGGACAAACAAGGGGAACTCTTCTCACCACAATAGACTTACCTAATTTTTACCGCCGGAGGCATTATTCCCTGAACTTCATATTTTCTCTCCACACCTGAATAAGGGAGCAAGCAACAGGTTACATTCTGGCCTTATTTTATTGAACTGTGTAGGATAAACCAAATCCTTACCTGAACTTCGTCAGCTACCACGAGGAACTTATCGCTGGGGTCAAGCTGCAAACCGCAAGGAATCGGACAAGAGTGAAAGTCAGACATGTGAACTCTTACGAACTACATACTTTTCGGAGTCAATATTGTTCTGGAACTCACCAATTCCTTCGAGCCAGTGAAGCAACTGGTTATCAACGCGCCCCTGAGCTCAATGCAGGATGGAGAGCTCATCTTTTCAAACCATCAGGTGAGACTATAAGAGGGGATATCAAAGGTGATCTGTGGGGAGAACAGCGGGGGGTGGGGGGATTTACGCTCAACTCCACGGGTGGTTAATCCCCTTTCTCCATTCGCAGAAGAATATTCCTACGGGCCAAGCAAACGAAGCTAGGTGGGCCAGTCCAGTCCGTCATCTCGGCCCTACGCGTCACATTGGTGGAGACCGCAGCTGTCCAGTTCAGATCGACGCCTCTGTGGGTGCCAGGTGAGCGTAACAAGCATGTGTCGCCCCCCTCCCCTAATTCCCCTGCCACTAAAAACCTAAAATATTTTACTCAATTCGAATTCAGACAATGCTCTGAAGCCCAAATCTCTAAGATCGTGGCCGATCTTAAACCCACTGCCTGCCAAGGAGATTGCTGTCCCTCAAACATCTTTAAGGACTGCATGTCGGTTCTGGCTCGCTCCGTGGGTCACCAAACTGGTCAACTTATGAGTCAGGGAAGGTGGTGTTCCTGCTTCACTCAAACAAGCCTGGATCACTCTCCTTCTGAAAAAAAGTTAACTTGACCCCTATATTCCCGAACACTACCTGCCCATAACTAATGTTCCCTTTCTGCTCCAAATTTTAGATCGGGTGACTTACTTGCAATTTCAAGAGTTTCTGCAAAGTAACAACATCCTCAATACTCGGCAGTCTGGCTTCCGCGCCAAGCATGGCACAGAAGCTGCCATGCTGGATCTCAAAGCTAATTTGGCCAGCATTATTCATCAAGGTCATCCCGCCTTCTTGTACTCTTGGATCTCTCAGCGGCATTCAACCTGGTCAATCACGCCTTACTTGTGACCAGGTTGTAGGATCAGGCGCACTGCACAGATTCTACTACCCAATAGATCTCCTCCTTTCTTGGACCCACATCTGCCAGAGTGGCTGTTGTTGGCATCTGTTCCACACCTTCGGCAATCGCCTGCAGGGTCCCACAGGAGCCCTGCATCGCCCCCTCCCTTTTTAACATCTGTTATGCCCCTGCTTGCCCTCTTGGATGACCTGGGTGTCCGGTATACCAACTATGCTGATGACACCCAGGTTATCCTGGAACTGTCAGGCATCTAAATCCAGGATGCCCTTGCAATCAATTCAATCTATGACGCCATCCAAATCTGGATGCCGGCTAATTCGCTTGCCCTCAACACGGGCAAAAGAGTTCTTGATCATGGCCTCCTCCCAGTGACTCAAAAATCGACACACTATTATAGATCTCTTACCATCTCGTGTAGTAGAATTTGTGTCGCCAGCAGTGTAAAGAGTCTGGGGGTCACTCTTGACGCCGAAATCTCCTTGAAACCCTGTGTGACCCATGTCCGCGCATCCTGTGGGTACATCACCAAACTTCTTAACCATATTCGCCCCTACATCTCCTTCAGAATTCCCGCTTAGACTATTGCAACAGTCTATTACTGGGCACATCACAGGCCAATGTCAAAGGATTGCAGACGGTCATTCATGGTCTGTCCCGGAGATATCATGTCTCTGAGGCAAGGAGAAGGCTCCACTGACTTCCTGTTCATCATCGCGTGACACACAAACGTCTTACCTTGACCCACAAATGCCAGAACCGTGAAGCACCCCAATACCTCATTGACCGCCTCAATCTCCTGCTCCAGTTGTGTACTTTGGTCTCAAAATCAGGCACTGCTGGTGCAGCCTAGGTTCAAGCTGTCCAAATTCGGCAGAACCACCTTCGATGTTCTGGCTCCCGATGCCTGGAATAAGCTTCCACCTGCCCTAAAGTCAACAAACTCTCCCAAAGACTACATAAAATTGACCAAGATATATCTGTTCAATTTCAAACCAGGCTAAGTTTACCTTCTCTCCCAGTTTCTCCTCCCAACCCCACCTCTGACGTGTTGTCTGTCTTGTCTCTGTTCTTTGTGCGCCCTGAGGCTAACGGGCGAGCGACGTGCTATAATAATTACAATAAATAAATAAGTCAGTTGGGGGATAGAGGGGGTGGGTGGGCCTGGGCTCTAACTGGTCACGTTGGCTGGTGGGAAGGTGGGGTGGATCCCGGGGAATGGGAGGTAGGTTTCAGTTATGTGGTCCAGGCGCGTTGAGGTTTATAGTTTTGGTGGTTAACTGCAAAGTTCATATTCAGGCCCGCAAGCAGTAGCTGACATGCCAATGGTCGAGGATGGAAGTTTTAACGTGCATACAAAAGGATCTTGTTTCCTAAGCCCTAATGGCTTATACATTGCCAGCCCTGGTGGTGGGCTCTCTAAACGCTAGAGGAGTCAACTCTCTGACGAAAAGATTTCTCTTGGTCCAAGAATTCTCACCAGCTAAGCTTGACCTGCACTTTCTCCATGGAAACGCATTGGGTGAGGGTGAAGGAACCAGCACTCCGTGGGGGTGGATAGGGGAAGTCCACCGGGCATCGTTCACATCAAAAAAGAGAGTAGTGGCCATTATTGTGTCTAACAGTTTGGGTTCTGAGGTGGAAGCTACCCTGAGTGATACGGAAGGCCGCTAACTATTTGTTAAAGGAGGTATTAGGGTGAACCCATTGACACTGAGAATGATCTACGGCCCGAACGAAGCCAGGTAACCTTTTGGAAAAATGTTAGGGACAAGCTGTAACTCTTCGTAGAGGGCTCCCTTATGGTAGGGGGAGACTTTAACATGGTATTGGACCCCTCTAGAGACAGGAAAAGAATGGGCAAACAGAGAACGTCTCAGCTAGAAGAGGCTACCGCTCTGAACTTCCATAAAATTAACTCCGATTTGGGGTTGGTGCCCTCTCTGACCCCCCTCACCCCCTCCCCCGCTTCAGGGGACCCCCCTTCACATTCTTCTCACAAGCCCACAAATCCTTTTCAAGGATCGACTACATCTTGGTGGACAGCTCCATGATTATGCAAATTAACAAGGGGGGCCCTGGGAGTCTCTCTGCCAGACATTAGTCCTGGTTACGAGAGCCTTACCCAGAATTTTTAGCTCACTATCTTTAACAGAGGAGAAATATCCAAAACATATCAGTCTTTGTCCTGCCCTGGGGAAGTCCAGCACCGAAATGCTAGGCAATTCTCCTCTGAACAAGAGTACCAACAGCAACCCCAGACACATGTTTCAGTCTGGTTGGGCCCCATCAGTAGAATGGAGCTGTGCCTCTCTAAGAATAGTGAGCAGGTTAATGGGGAACTATCATCACCCTTTCAGCTAACCAGAGGCACGAGACAGGGGTGCCCCTCATCCGCTTTACTAGATCTTTACTAGATGCACTCATGATGGAGCCCCTGGTGATGGCAATAAGAAAATATCAGAGAATACAGGGTATTTGAAGAGAAGTTGAGTTTAAGCTTTCCCTATTCGCCAACGACATACTGGGGTACGTGGTGAACGCTCGCTCCCCGCACTATTCGCACTCATCTAACAAATCTGCATCGGTAATTCAGATCCATGCAACAGACCTTAAGTCTAGACCAAAGGAACCATATGCTGCGGGTAATAATAGAGCAATCAGGGATTTCATACCTGGCGGTCCGGCTCGCCAGAAACTTGTCGACATTCGCGTCAGTCAACTTTGAGCTTCTTCTGGTGGACATAAAAACTGACCTGAACCGTTGGAGCACCCAAATACTTTCTTGGTATGGGCGAATGACAGAGGTAACAATGAACATTCTCCCATGCCTTATGTACCTATTCACAGCCCTACCCATGAAGATCCTGGAAGCTTATTTGAGGGACCTCCAACAGAGATGGGCAGAGGTTTGTCTGGCAGAATAAGACCCAGAGGATTAAAAGATCCACCCTCTCCCTCCCAAGGGAAGAGGGGGGCTTCGGCTTCCCAGACTTCGCTCTTTATTACAAAGCTGCCCAGCTACAAGTGATCCTAGAACATATGAGATGCAACCTGGGGACATATTGGACATACTTAGAAGACATGTTTACCCGCCCGGCCAAAGTGAGGGACTTACTCTTGGCACTTTATAGGGAGATACCGAATAGGCTGAGGGACCATCCTTGGCTATGGTCCCTGTGGAGGGAGGGGAGAAGTACTGAGATTTTGTCTTCCTGGCCCTCTCTGATGACCTTGGTGTGGGGCCCAGTTATCGGGTTGGGAAGCAAGGGATTTCACAACACGCAAGCATGGTCTGAGAGGGGTCTGGAGAGGGTGGGGCAGCTGTTTAAGGATGAGGCTTCCCTAGACTATGGAGCGGTAGCAGAGTGCTTGATAGGGATAACATCTCCATATTCGAATACCTAAGACTGAAAGGGATCCTCACCAACCATAGTTGGGGTGACAAACTGAAACGCCCACTCACAACATTTGAAAAAGCTCTGGACACCTCAGAGACGAGGAGGGGAAAAGTGTCTAGACTCTTTGAGGAGCTGATCACAGTCGACAAGGAGGATAGGCAAACCTTTAAAAAATACTGGAACGAGTTAGAGGGAGAGGTAATTTCGGAAGAGGTCTGGGGAAGATGTATAAAAATATGTTTCACAGGAATATCTTCACGGCAGCCATGGAACACAACTTTAGGGTCCTGCATGGGTCGCATACAGACCTACTGAGAATATCCCAAATGTTTGCCGGGTCTTCCCCACTATGTCATAAAATATGTGGCTTAATAGGTTCCAGATGTCACGGTTCTGGTCTTGCGCAGAGGTAGCACGTACACCTACCTCCCCGTTGGGTCTTGGGGCCTGGAGTGTTTACAACACAGGCTTCCTTGACCCTCTGGGGAAAGAGGGTTAGGGTCCGCTGGTTTGGATAGGAAGGGGGAATTAGGGAAACCGGGTAGAAGGGTAGGAAAAGGGAATAGGAATGGGAGGGGTAGGGAAGGTTTGAGAGGATTCAACGTGATGCCCCTCCCGGGGTTCCTTGAAGCTACTGAAGACTCTGCCCATTCACTCCTTCTTATGCATACATATACTTGGTTGTTGAACCTGGGCAAGCTTTACCTCAACTTGACCTCCAGCAGTAGTGTGCAATTCTTACTCATTGACTGTACTATTGTCCTTACTTCTACTCAGCGATTGACCTTAGTGAGTATTACTGACATACCCATTAGCCACCCTACATCAAGCATTACCCTGTTGGAACACAACCATATGCAATACAAACACAAGACATTTCAAGGGATTAAATGAAATGAAAGCACTTAGCTTCTGTCGTGCAGCAGGTGACTCTGTCTTAATCAACCAATATTCTAGCCGTGTTGTGCGAACGACGGAACTCCGCTTCAAGAAATCAAAATATGAATGAGCGTGCATCAAAGAATCATGTTTCAATTGCCTTAGGTTTCACAACCTCATCCCCGGCTGTTTTAATCATGCGACATAGAGGGTTAATGCTGCCAGAGCCCAGCCTTGCGTTAGTTGCACTAGGGACTTCAGAAGTTAAAGGGTACCAATGGTTAACAGTGCCGGTGCTCCGAATTGGTTAGTTTCACTACGGGCTTTGGAGCTACGAGGCTTCAAGAGTTAACAGTGCCGGAGCTCCGACTTAGTTAGTATCACTAAAGACTTCGGAAGCTATGCGGCTTCAGTAATTAACCGTGCCGGTGCTCCGACTCGAATGTTGCCATGGAATCCTGCATGCAATCTCCCCAAACGCGCTCTGAACACAACAGGTGTTCGAGCTGCCAACATGTAACCCAACGCTAGAACTGCACTTATCTGAAGTCGTGAGCGGGGCCTGCAGTGTTTGCAGGCGGGGTGTGGCCCCGCTGATGGCTGCCTGCAGGAGCCCGCCGAGACACGTCTTCTCTTTTCTGGGTTCCGTAGCGCAAATGAAGTTCCCCGTGCTTGCGGTGCTTCCCAGAAGCTCTTGGGCACGCGTGGCTACTGGGAAGTGAAGTCCCTTCGCTTCTTTTAGTGTTTCTAAGGGCTGACAGGCTAGTTTGCCTCTGCCAAGCCCTTTGCCTACATGGGGCACAAAGCAATGTCCTGAAATAAAGAGGTTTTAACCTTTGTCTGTTATTATGCATTCGTCTCATAGTGCCTGTGGCCATCTGGCGCTGCATGCTTCCCCCTACTACCTGTGAGTTCCTGACAGCTCTCCCCCTCCCAACAGGTCCTGGTTTAGAGGCATTATTCAAATTAAATGTACTTATCAGACGAAAAGCATGAACATCTGCGGCTGGCTCCCATGAGCGTTCTTCGGGACCATATCCCAACCAGTCCACCAGATAATACAATACACCCTGTTGAATACGTGAATCAAGTATACCTTTTACTTCAAATTCTGCAATACCATTTACCATTATGGGCGGGGGCTTTCTTAGGCGGATAGATGCTGGGGCAGGTTTTAACATCGACACTTGAAAACCGGGATGCATCTGCATTCGGGATGGCAAAGTTAGATAAATTGCCACTGGGTTTATGACCTTTTCTATGGAAAAAGGCCCTACAAACCTTGGTTGGAATTTCCTGGGGCCCTGCAAACGAAGGTTCCGTGTGGCTAACCATACCTTGTCACCAATCTTGTATTGCGGACTTGCCCGCTGTTAGGCAGAAACCTGTGCAGTTCCCCTAGGGACCACTGCAAAAAGTTTAAGACTACAGGTGTTAGCAGTAAACCCAATTGGTAGCAGTCTGCACCACCCAGATTTACCTGGTAGCTGTGGCTGAGCAGTCAGACTTCTCTCAAGAAGAGTTAGGCAGTATATAGAGTATACATATTAGGTACAAAAATACAGTAGCACAAGAACACTGACCAGAGCTTTGGTATGAAAGTATATAATTATTTATTTTAAAACAGACTTGTAAAAATACACTGGCACTAATATGTCAAGCAAGTTCAAACACAGTCACTAGAAATATATACACCTCCCTGATTAATTATTCTACAAGTCTTAGGAAAAGAACACCATTTATTATCAACACAGAGGTGAGCGCTTAACCAATATGGCACTCCAATAATTATTTAAAAAGGGTGGAAAAAGGCAGAAATATGAAAAAACACAATACCAACACTTTTAAAGAACCACAGCAAGTCAAGAAAGGCATGGTCTACTCTAGAGCAAAAAGTTCATAGGCCAGGCCCACTCTTAGAGAGAGCAAGGCGGAATGTGCCCAAGATCACACAGTTGAAGTACACTTTAAAAGTCTTTGCAGATAGTTCAAAAAGGAGTTAGATCAGTTCAGAAAAGTTAGTTAACAGGTCCGAGGTCCCCTGAGGATAGAGAGTCAAGGATTTACGGGACACCTTGGACAGTCTGTTGCAAGGGAGACCAGATGGGACACAGTGGAGGAAAGCTGGAGGTCGTTGCACTGCCAAGGAAGAAACCAGCCGCGGAGTTTCCCGGTTAAAAGGTACTACCCTTTTATTCGCGGTAGTGGTGAAGCGTGGCTATCCGGCCGCCGGGGTGCTTGGCACGGGCGATTCGACCACGAGACGATCCAGGAAGGCGAAAAGAGGACGAACTGGTTAACCCCTCCAGTTCAAAGGAAGAAGACTCTCCTGGAGGAAGATCTTCTCTGTCGTTGGGAAGTGGTGAGTCGGTTCAGCAGGGCTCCACCGGTGGTGTCGTCGTTGCAGGTCGGCTCAGCTTCTCCCTCTTCGGATTCTTTAGGTCCTGTGGCGACTTCTGAAGTTCCAGTCCCCAAAGCCCTGCTTTTATGTAGAAAACCCCCATTCATCAGTCCTAGCTGTCACTCAAACATGCTAAGTGGTGAGCCGGGCGGCTCACCACTGGGCCAATCACACAAGAGCGCGACTTGAGTTGCCAAGGCAACTCAGTCCAGGGTGCCTATTCCCCCCTCCCACACATCCTGTGGACCCGGACAAAGTGGCACCACTTTTGGAGGCTTCTGTGCAGAAGCCCGCCAAAAGTGGAACAAAGGGCTCGACTTGGGTTGGAGTTACAGAGGCAAACCCAAACGCCATTTTAAAACCGAGTCTTGGCAAAAAGACCCAACCGGGGAATAAATATTAAATAAATAACCCAGCGGTATCTTTAACATTGCACCAAAAAATGTGGTGCGTTTAAAATGAATGGGAAAATTCCATAGGAAATATTCCGGTAGAATATTTTGCGTGGTAACCACTGCCAACAGCCAGAAACTCGACAAGGGGGGACTGGACAGTGCCCCCTTGAAAAACAGACCCAGGGGCAATCTAATTACCCCTACCAGTACTTCCACAATATGATGGTGTGTACTGGTTCTATTCACAATTTGAGACTAGTAAAGTCAATGGTGACTTTACATTCCCTGGGAGACAGTAGTCAGTCCCAAGGTATGGAGTCTATGTTTGGGGGTCACTATGACACCCCTGTGTTACTGCACTGAGGGTGCTGTGTAACACGCTTACCAAAAACACATGAAGCCCTATGGGTAAAAGACCCCATAGCCCATAAAACACATTACAAAGTCAAAGGACACTCTCAAATCATGCCTGAGAGTGGGAGAAAAAAGAGTCTCACTCTTAGCAAGAGAAAAAAATAAACCCCAAAAATCCAGCAAAGCTGCTGGGGGACTCACTAGGTTTGGGAAATTAGCCTATACAGAGAATTCTCCCTAACACCCTCCTCTTTCTGTCTGCATATGTCTTGTAAACCTGCTTAGCTTTCTTTAGATTTGTAAGAATGTTGTGCCACACTTCTTCTAAATGTTTTCTGTGTGTCTCAGCAGTGGGTACAGTGTCTGCAGCGTGGGGCACTGGCTGGAACCGTGGATGATACCCATATGTGCCATAAAATGTCACTTTAGTGGAGGAATGCACAGCATTGTTATATGCTAACTCAGCTAACCAGAGAGTATCTGCCCAAGAGGAGTCATTGTCACAGGTCATACATTGTAGATACTGTTCTAATGTCTGGTTCACTCGCTCGGTTTGCCCATCGGTTTTGGGGTGGTAACTGCTGGACAACCACATATTGATACCCATTGAATCACAGAAAGCCTGCCAGAAGCGAGATGTAAATTGTGAACCTCGGTCAGAAACGATGTGTTGAGGGATGCCATGGAGATGCACTATGTTTGGAAGAAAACGTTCTACAAGTTATTTTACCGGGGGAAGCCCCCCTACAAGGTATAAAATGTGCCAGTTTACTCAAGGAATCCACCACCACCACTATGGTGGTGAAGTGATGACTTGCTGGCAGATCGACTATCAAGTCCAAGGAAATGGTATGCCAGGGCACTGGGGGCGTGGGCAAGGGTTGTAGCATGCCAGCCGGTTTTTGGTGATCAGATTTGTTTCTTAGACATCATTCAAATGTTTGTACATAACGTTGAATGTCCTGTCTCATTCGAGGCCACCAAAAATGACGCATTATCACTTCTTGGGTTTTGGCAAATCCCGGAATGCCCCACGAAGGGAGAATTGTGACACCACTTAGTAGCTTGTTGACGGATCGCGGTAGTTGGTAGGTACAAGGCTGACCCAAAAAAGGGCAGTCCGGCTTTTACCATTTGCTTCTTCCTTGGATCATTCCATTGTGCTAAGTCTTGGGCTGTCATTGCCTTTCGGATGTTATAGAACATGTCATCCAGTGTAATGCTGCCTATAATGCGTGCAGGTAGTACTATTGACTTTGGTTTCTCTACCTTGTTTAGCCTGGGGTCAGGTTCTGGATTTTTTTATTTGAATATATTTTATTGGTTTTTTAAAAAAACAACAATTATCATTGTTATTGCACCAATTGAAAATCCAACGTATCCCCCCCCCATTCTCTCCCCCAACTTTCCAAGAACCCACTAGTTCTTTATAAGTCCATCACTTCCGGATGGCCCACCTGGGTCGCCGGTGCCGTCTGATGCGGAATCTAGTTCAGTTGGATGAAGTAGTGATACTGTGAGCGCCACCCATTGTTGTAGGTCCTTGCTGATTTCCAGTCTGTGTTCTCTTTGTGCGTTTTCCCATGCCCCCGTTTCTGCAGCCGTCCATTTGCGGAGGTCCTCCCACCATGAGGTTACGCTGGGGGCCCTGGGAGAGTTCCACCCCATGGCGATGCGTCTCTTGGCTAGAATATATATCAGGTCTTTGAGCCTGTTTAAGGTTTTTTTTTTTATTATTTTTACTTTTTCTGTATCTGCCCAGGATGCACAATCTTGGTGACTGTATGTCCAAAATAATGTCCGCTTTGGCTACCCTCGCTGCAATCTGGCACCTGAAGGATTGTAAGGCCCGACATTCCCAAAACATGGGGGTCATCCCTGCCCGAGGTTAGTTGCATTTTGGGCACTCGACTGTCCCCACTCCCTTGAATTTGGTGATGGCCGCAGGTGTGAGGTACGCTCTATTGGTGATGTAGAACTGTATGATTTGCATTCGGACGTCTCTGGACACTTTCTTTATGATAGTGGGTTATAGATTCCCATTCCTTGTCTTCGAATTGGAGGCCAAGCTCTCGTTCCCATTTCGCTTTGCATTTAAGATCTTGCCTGGTTACGCTGTCTAGCAATGACTCATAGAGTCGCGAGGTTTCATGTCCGCCCTCAGCGGTGTTTAACATGTTTTCTATGCTGTCGAGTCCAGTTTCGAGGTTCTCCTCCTCGGGCCATCTATCTGCGAGCTTCCTTGTTACCACTCCGTGAAGTAGGAATTGCCCCACTGGTAATCCCGTGGTCTCTTGTAGCTCTGTGAACGTCAGGATATCCCGGTCGTCCACAAGGTCTCTGAGGGTGGCGACTCCATAAGATTCCCACGTGTTCCTTATTTCTTTCGAGCCCCCTGGCCTGTTTGCCATAATTGCAGCGATCGGTATTTGAGGTGAGTATGGGTCAGGTGTCCCCATGACTTTGCAGGCTCTTTTCCAGATCTGGATTCCTAGCCTCTTTTAGGTAAGGTGTGTGTTGATTCACTCCGTCTGAGGTCCAGAATAGTCTCTGAGTAGCATGTGGGGGATGGCTGGTTGTAGTAGGTGGGTGTCGGTTGTGGCTTCGTCCGCCATCCATTAGATTACCTGCTTCAGTTGGCCTGCTAGATAATATAGTTCAAAGTTAGGGATTTTCAGGCCTCCCTTTTCGTACGGTCTCTGCATCACCTCCAGTGCCACTCTGTGTCTCCCTCCCTGCCACAGGAAACACCTGCATAGACTGTTTAAGTCTTTGATGAACTGCTGGGGAATGTATTAGGGAACGTTGGTGAAGAAGTGTAGGAGGCGGGGCAGCGCCACCATCTTGAGTAGCCCAGCTCTCCCTACGACCGAGAGCAGGGTCTGCCCCAGAAGTCCATAGACTTCTCTAGGTTGTCCTTTGCTCTTGCTGTGTTGAGGGAGTGCTTGGTTTTGGGGTCTCGATGGATAGTTATCCCAAGGTACTTGAAGGAGGTGGTCTTCCATTTGATGGCCATGGCTGGGAGCCTTTATTCGCTGACTTCACTTAAAGATGCGAGGTGGAAGAGACAAGACTTGTCGTGGTTAATTTGTATCCCCGTATACCTACTAAACCCATCCAAGGTCTCTAGTATGTATGGCAATATGTGTTCGGGGTTGTTCAGGTAGAGTAGTGTGTCGTCTGTGTACATAGAGACCAAATGGGCACTCCATCTATCACGATGCCCCCATCCCCGTATTCCTGCCTTAGATATGCTGCTACGGGCTCTATTGCAAAAATGTATAGCATAGGGGAGAGTGGGCACCCTTGTCGCATGCCCCTGTAAAGGCGTCACTTACCTGAATAAGTATTGTTAGCACCCTGGCCGTGGGGTCGGTGTATGAGTTTAGTCCACTTAAGGAAGGCTCGTCCTATACCCATCTTGACCATGGTAGCGTGTAGCCACTTCCATCTGACTGAATCAAATGCCTTAGTGGCATCTAAGGATGCAACTGCGCATTTTACAGGCCTGCTGTTAGTGCTATGTATGACGTGGTGTAATTTGGGCAGGTTTTCTGTAATGGTTTGGCCGGGTACATACCCAGTTTGGTCTTGATGGATTAGCAGTGGGATCACACCATGCAGCTGCCTTGCTAATAGCGCTGTTAGGATCTTGTTATCAGTGTTGAGCATAGACAGGGGCCTGTAAGAGGCGCAATCATCACTGTCCTTTCCTGGTTTTAGTAAGGGGATAATTCGGGCTTCCCTCATGGTGTCTGGGAGGGTGCCTATTTTGTGTGAATACTTGTGCCAGGAGCGGGGCCAGCGTTTCCTTCGACGTTTTATAGAACTCCGCTGGGAGCCGTCCGTCCGGGGGCCTTTCCAGAGGGTATGGATCTAATGGTGGCCACAACCTCTTCTGGGGTGATGGGCTCGTCCAAGGCCTCTGCCAGTTGCGTGTCAAGTTTGGGTAGTTCGATGATGTCTAAGACATCGTCTATTTCAATGTCTCTGGGTGATGGGGGTTCAGTGTATAGAGCTTGGTAAAAGCCGGTGAACGCTGAGTTTACTCCTGCCTGCGCGTGTGTCTGTGTGCCGTCTGGGTTACGGACTTGGCAAATGGGTGTCCTGGGGGTCCTCTCTTGTAGAGCCAAGCTAGGAGCCTCCCGGGCTTGTCCTCTAGGGCGTGGCTTCGTTCAATGTGTTTTGAGTAGCTAAGCTTCCCAAGTTGTTCCCAGAGCCCCATACAAGTTTGTTTAAGGTCTACCATTCTTTGGATATGAACAGGGTCTACAGGGGCCCTGGCTTCAAGTGCTTGTAGCTCATCTTCATTGCGTGTAAGTGTGGTAAGGACTTCTGGGCTCCACCCATGGCAACGATCATCTCACCCCTCATGACCACTTTATACGCCTCCCATACCGTGCTAATGTGTTGTACGCTATTCATGTTAATTTGCCAGTAGTCTGGGGTGCTTTTTCTGATCTGTTCGGAGAAAGTCGCGTCTACCAGGGCTTCCGATCTGAGCCTCCGGGTGGGGGCAGGGGGTCTGGGTTCGAAAACTGTCCATGTCGTCATCAATTAGGAGTGGTCCGACAACACTCCGGCAAGGTATTGTGTGTCGCTGAACATGGCTTGTTGTTCCTCGGTTACATGGAAGTGATCTATTCGGGTGTGGACAGCGTGTGGGGCTGAGTAGAAGGAATACTCGCGCCTCCCTGGATGATGTTCTCTCCATAGATCCCTGAGCGCGTATTGTTGTGTTAGTGCGTTCAGTATTTTGGCTGGTGGGGCCGGGCGGACATGTTTGTTGACCGATCTATCTAAGAGGGGATTAAGGGTGCAGTTGTGGTCTCCTCCCCATATTACGGTACAGTCTGCGAAAGGGCTCAGTCGCTTATATAGGGAACGGAAGAAGACAGTGGCGTCGTGGTTGAGTGCATAGGTGCTTATCAAACAGAATTCCTTCCCCTCGATGTTGCCGTGGACCACGGCCATTCTGCCTTCGTCGTCGGTCTTTGATTGTAGCACTTTCATGGGGATGGTGGGGGCTATCCAGATCAGGACTCCTCTTGCATAGGTGGAATATGAGGATCCTATCAGTGTCCCTCTCCAAATGTTGGCAAGCGCAGCAAGCTTTTGTGCGTTCAGGTGAGTTTCCTGCAGGAGGGCTACCCTACCTTGCTACACTTAAAGAATGCATGGATTCTGCACTGCTTAACGTAACTGTTCATTCCTTTGACATTCCATGTCAGTATTTTGATTTTGTCAGCCATGGGTATTTTGTGATCAAACTCATGTGGGTGGCGCTCGTGGTGCGTTTTGCAATGTTTCCAGCGGCTTCCGGCTCTGTGGGTGGTCTTGGATCTTTTGCATAAAGTCCCCAAACTTGAATATCAACTCCCTGGTTCCCTCCCTGCCCATAATGTAAACTTCCCCCGTAACATAACATGCCCAGCGGGGTTCCCCCCGTTCTGACGATCCCGTTTCCACTCCATTTGACCTTTAGTGGTCTCTTGGTGCCCTACGGGCGGTTTTGATATACCCTAATTCCTTCTGGGGGCAGAAGACGTTCCTTTGGCTGCCGTCGTGTATGTAGTAGTGTCTGTTCGGTGTGGCTCTTATTAGGATCTGTATTGCTGTTCCGAATGTGAGTTAAGTTTCCATCTATGTTCCTTCCCAGGTATGCTTATGCGTTGTGATGTTCACTCGGATCTCAGGTTGTCACGATCTGCGGTCTCTCATTTCGAGGTCTGGGAGTTGCCTACTGTCCATCCATTCTGTGGCGTCAGCAGGGGTGTCGAACAGTTGCATCCTGTTGTCGTGTAGCACTTTCAGCCTCGCAGGATATAGGAGCATATAGCGCAAGCACGCCTTTTTCAGTCTTTGGTGGTTGAATTGGGCTCTCCTCCCCTGGACCTGAAAAGTGTAATCGGGGTATATGGCTATCGTCTATGCATCTCTTCGTATACTGCCACCCGCCCTAGTGAAGGCCAGGATGATCTCCCTAGCCCTGTAGTTGAGTATCTTCGCAATTACTGGCCTGGGTGGTGTCCCCGGGGGTGGTCTTTTGGTAAGTGAGCGGTGCGCTCTTTCGATGGTGAAACCTTGAGTCAGTTTCCCAGCCCCGATCTCCTGGACCAAGAGGTTTTCGATATAGTTAGTGGGGTCGTTTCCTTCAATGCCCTCCGGCAGGCCAATAATTCTGATATTATTCCGTCGAGCTCTCCCTTCGGCCTCATCCGCTCTGTCTTCTAGGTTCTTTACTTTTTGTGCCAGTGCGTCAATGTCCGTTTTGGCCTCGGTGTTTTCGCGGACCTGGGTCTCAAGTGCCTCTGTTCTGCCCGCTATGGCTCTGACATCTTGCCTTAGTAAGTTCAAATCGATTACCACAGCGTCAATTTTGCTTTCCATAGTCATTTGGAGGGACTTGAGGGCTTATAGCAGTTGCGAATTAGCTGGTTCTACTGGCGCCTCGGGGTTCTGGCCAGGTCGTCGTGAGGCCAGTAGGGCTGATGTTTGGTCTTGCTGCCCCCCGGATGTATAAGTGTCCATTATGGTCTGCCTCTGCTTACCTCTTGCGGCTTTCGCAGACATTACCCCACGGTCTGGGGGTGTGCTGGTTCTATGAGTGGTTAACGCAGCGGAGAGGCGGGGCGGGCCAGGCAGGGCTGCGCTGCGGTTACACTCGCTGATGGTGTCTCACCCCTCAAATGGGTGGTTTAGGTTGTCGTGCAGCTCGTGGGCATTCCTCGAGGCGCAGTGGAGTAGGCCTCAATGCTTGTCCCGCTGCCGATGTGGGCCCCGTCCCTTGGTGCTTGAGGTGGAGAGGGGTCTCGGGGGGGATGTCCAGTAATGGCTGGTCGGTGCGGGCTGTGCGCTTCTGCTACTGGGAGGCCGGTCCCCCCTGCTGATCTGATGGGGGGGTCTCGGTAGCAGGTGGCTTCGGCGGGGACACTTAGGCCCGTGGCAGTGGGGCACATACAGTGGCCTGGGTCCAAGGCGCCTAGGCCCCGCCACAACCCAGGCTGGGCTATGCTCTCCAGGGTGTGGGGGCAATCTCGGGGGTCTAGCGGGCGAGCCCCGCATTACATAGTCCCATCCGCCCTCCGACTCCTCACCTTATGCTGCTTCAGGCGCCGTCTGTGTGTTCGCCACTCGGTGTCCCCGGGGCCCGGGAGCCACAGGCCCAGGCCGGCGACACCCGGTGAGGGTTCCGGGATGTGGGGATGGAGGGGGAATCCCTCTCCCGAGTGCGTCATATCAGCTGACTGCTGGTTTATGGTAGGAGCCAAGGGGCCACTAATGAGTTGGGCCCCGCTGCTGAACTCTGGGTTTATGCAGCTGTGCGGGCAGCCCTTGGCGTTCCCCTCCCAGTGCGCTTGTAGGTGAAGCCCAGGCGGCATAGGCAGGGTCTGGGCAGTATAGCCGAGTGCGTGCTAATCGATGCTGACCTTGGTGGACCTTGCGCGTGACTGCACTCCAGGCCCCAGGGTGCCGGCATTGCAGGTCTTACAGTGTTACAGTTCTGGTCTTGCGCTGTTGCCCGCCTAGTGCTCAATTTAGGCGCAGTCTTCCTCTGGGCCCAAGGGCAGGTTTGCTTGTTACAGGTGCAGCGGTCCGCCTGGGTGGGGGACGCGCTATGGTGGCTGAGGGCGCTCCTCACTTTCCGCTCCCGGCGGTCCAGGAGTGGTCCGTTGCAGCCGGTGAGTCGCTGGGTTACGTGGCATAGTCCCCCACAGGCGGGCCAGCCAAGGGTCACCCCCAGGCAGGGCAGCGTTGGATGTGCTGGTGGAGGAGGGAGTAAGGGTCCACTGTGCGATCCGCTCGTGGGTAGTGTTTTATACGATCCCTCGCAGTTCGGAGAGCGTTTCATGGCGACGGCGCCATTTTGCAGGTTGCAGGGGGTCCGCTTGAGGCAGGCGCAGTGGCATTGTACCGGTTCCGATTTTCTTCGGGAAGTGAACGGGATGAAGGGGAAAGGGTTCAGCCATCTACTAGTGCTTCCAGGTATAGAGAACTGAGTTGTTATCCGCCACCACATGATCGAATGCAGGATCTCCGACAGGAGCTCAACGGAGCTGCTTCTTTATGCCATGCATGCTGGCCAGGGGTCAGGTTCTGGATAACGAGACAAAGTGTCGGCCTTCCTGTTTTCTGTACCAGGACGATATGTTACCACAAAGTCATACTCGGCAAAATGCATAGCCCATCGCAGCTGCCGAGGGCTCAAGGCTTTGGCAGATTTGAGAAATTGCAGGTTCCTGTGATCCGTAAGTATTGTTATGGTATGCCGGGTTTCCATCAAATAGTGGCGCCACTCGTCAAACACTACCTTGATGGCCAGGAGTTCCCTATCGGCAATCACATAATTTCGTTCTGCAGGTAACAGGGAACGTGAATAGAAAGCCACAGGGTTTAATTGTCTGGAACCATCTCTCTGGAATAGAACAACGTAGGGACGCGTAGGATCAGGATGAAGTAGTACAGGGGCTTTAGTGATTGCGATTTTCAAGGCTTGGAAGCTTGCCTCTGCTGCTGCATCCCAAGGCTACACCCTTTTTGAGCAAACGCTTGATTGGCTGCACCTTGGTTGCGAATCCCTCAATGAATCGGCGATAGAAATTGGCGAAGCCCAATACCGTTTGCACTTCTTTTTCCGACGCAGGGGATGGCCACTCTGTGATGGCTTGAGCTTTCTTTGGATCCATAGTTACACCTTCTGGTGACAGAATGAAGCCTAAGAATTCTATTGTGGTTTGATGAAATGCAGATTTCTCTAGCTTTGCGTAAAGTTGATGTTCTCGTAAACGCTGTAGCACCGCTTTTACGTGTGCATGGTGTTCCTCAATGCTACGAGAATATCATCAATATAGACCATAGTAAAAACGTCTAGATACCCACGGAAGACTTCATCCAGAAAGTGCTGAAAGGCGGCGGGCGCGTTGTAGAGTCCGAATGGCATGACCTGGTATTCGTAGAGACTGAACCTAGTTCGGAAGGCAGTCTTCCACTCGTCCCCTTCACGAACCCGCACCAGATGGTAGGCTCCTCTCAGGTCCAGCTTGGTGTATATCCGGGCGTCTCGTACTTGGTCTTACAAGGTGGGTATCAATGGCAAGGGATAGCGATTCTTCACGGTTATATGATTGATGGCCCTATAGTCAATGCATGTTCTTAGGTCCCCGGTCTTCTTAGGGACGAAGAATAAGGGCGATGACACAGGAGACTTGGAATGGCGTATGAAACCGTTGGCTAAGTTCGTCTCTATCTAGTTCCTCAGATGTTCATTTTCTGATTCTGTTAGCGCGTAAATTCTGCTACAGGGCAAGGCCGCTCCAGGTTCCAAATCATTCCTACAGTCGAATGCCCGATGGGGTGGCAGGGTCTCTGCAGCGACTTTACTGAAAACGTCCCTAAACTCTCGATAGATAGTTGGAAAGGCAGTCTCAGTACTTCCGATCACATGACCTTCATGTGAGATTGTTAGGCAGAAACCTGTGCCGTTCCCTTAGGGAACACTGCAAAAGATTTAGGACTACAGGTGTTAGCAGTAAACCCACTTGGTAGCAGTCTGTACCACCCAGATTTACCTGGTAGCTGTGGATGAGCAGTCAGACTTCTCTCAAGAAGTTAGGCAGTATGCAAAGTATACACAATAGGCACTCAGACACACCAATACAAGCAAACACTGACCAGAGCTTTGGTATCAAAGTATATACTTATTTATTTAAAAACACACTGTTTGAAACACTCCAGCACTCTTGTTATAAAATATTCTAAACACAGTTACTACTGTAATATATACACCCCTTTTTCCTTATCAGATAAGTCTTAGTAAAACACCACTTATTTTCATACAGAGGTGAGAGCTTGACTAGATAGCACTCCAATAAGTTTGTGAAAAAGGGAGGGAAAAAGACAGAATATGAAAAGGTACACCACTCTAAGATTCAGAAACACTGTTAGCAAGGCAGAAGAGCAAAAAGTCACTGGTGAGCCAAAGGCTGGGCCCACTCTTAGAGAGAGCAGAGCACAAATGCGCCCAAGATCACACAGTTACACTAGGCTTAGAAAGTCTTGCAGAGAGTTCAAAAAGAGTTTAGAGAGGCTTAGGAAAGTTTAGCCAGGGTGTCCCAGGCTAACCCAGGTTCGAAAGCCGGGGGCTAAATCTACCCCGTACAGTCGGTAGCAAGGGAAGCCGGGCGGGACACGGTACCTTAAGTGGGAAGGATCCTCCAGCGGTGGCAGTTGTTCCTGACAGTGGGTGCAAGTCGCGTCGTCGTCCAGGGGAAGAGAAGATCTCGACTTGGAGGAAAGATGAAGGTCGTTGCACTGCCAGGGAAGAAACCAGCCGCGCAGTTTTCCGGTTAAAGGTGGCACCTTTTATTTGCGGTCGTGGTAAAACGTGGTATCCCGGTTGCCGGGGTGCTTGGCACAGGCAAGGCGGCCACGAGGTACGTCGGGAAAGCGAAAAGACGGTGAAACTGGTTATCCCCACCAGTCAAAGGAAGAAGACTCTCCGGCGGGATATCTCCTCTGTCGTTGGGAAAAGTGGTGAGACGGTCCAGCAGGGCTCCACCGGTGGTGTCGTCGTGGCAGGTCGGCTCAGCTTCTCCCTCGTCGGATTCTTAGGTCCTGTGGCGACTTCTGAAGTTCCAGTCCCCAAAGCCCTGCTTTTATGCAGAAAACCCCCATTCACTCAGCCTAGCTGTCACTCAAACATGCTAAGTGGTGAGCCGGCCGGCTCACCACTTGGGCCAATCAGGACGGAGTGCGACTTGAGTTGCCTAGGCAACTCAGTCCAGGGTGCCTTAATCCCCCTCCACCCCTCCTAAGTACCCCAGACAGAGTGGCACCACTTTGGAGGGCTTCTGTGGAGAAGCCCGCCAAAAAGTGGAACAAAGGGCTCGACTTGGGTTGGAGTCACAGAAGAGAACACAAACGCCATTTTAGAACCGAGTTTTGGTAAAAAATACCAA
Source organism: Ambystoma mexicanum (assembly GCF_040938575.1). NCBI lineage: Eukaryota > Metazoa > Chordata > Amphibia > Caudata > Ambystomatidae > Ambystoma > Ambystoma mexicanum. The sequence goes on along the minus strand of NC_090935.1, from coordinate 907,525,545 downwards.
CCGGAGAATTAATATTAATTAAATAAACCGGCGGTATGTTTGAGGCTATCGTAATTAAATAAATAAAGATAGTAGCCTCGAACAATGGGAAATCCCATAGGAAAATATTCGCGGTTGAATATAAAAAGTAGTATCCACTGCCACCAGCCAAAACTCGATCAGGGGGGACGGAGACTTGCCCCCTCGACTAACAGACCCCAGGGCAATCGAATTGCCCCAGCCAGTACGTCCACAATATGATGGTTTGTACTGGTTCTGTTCAGAATTTAAGACTAGTAAAGTCAATGGTGACTTTACAGACCCTGGGAGACAGTAGTCAGTCCCAGGGTATGGAGTCTATACTGGGGAGTCACTATGACACCCCTGTGTTACTGCACTGAGGGTGCTATGTAACACACATCACAAAAACACATGAAGCCCTATGGAGTAAAAGACCCCATAGCCCATTAAACACATCTAGAGTCAAAGAAACACACTGAAATCATGTCCAAGAGTGAGGGTAAAAGAGTCTCACTCTTGGCAGGAGAAAAAAATAAACCCCAAAAATCCAGCAAAGCTGCTGGGGGACTCACTAGGTTAGGAAAATCAGCCTAAACAGAGAATTCTCCCTAACAGTGATGAAATAGCAGGTCAGGATAAATTAGCACACCCTTGGGCCTTTTTCACGGTCCCCCGCAAGAAAGTACGAGTCAAATACCAAGGCTCGTAGTCCACAGAGTTCACAATCATACACAGTAAAAACGTTAGTGAGAGCACGCAGGAATGAAGAGAGACAGCAGCAATTTAATGTTTGGGCTATTCGGTGGTCAAAAGGTCTAAGACCCGCCGTCCTCACCCCCGCAGCCGCCTCTCTAAGGCTCTGTGTCGCTTCCTCTCAGAAAAGTGTGCCAAAATGTACCGCACTTCGCGTGCTTCTCTGAACAAACACACGCTTCTGCTTACCTGAGAGCAGAGCAGAGTGTGGAACGAGCAGGACACAGGACACACAGACAGGCCGCAGACACCCACAAGCACTGTAGGAACACCGCTGCTTGTAATCCTTAGACTGGCGCCGGCACTAGTCACCAAGCTCTGCAGAAACAGACAGAGGAGCAGACCAGGAAGCGCAGCCTTGGTCCCGTCGTATCGTGTTGTGTCCAAACACCAGCATGACAAAGTTAGAGGAAAGGTCCTAGCACAGTGTCAAGCCGCATTGAGGGAACGAAAACATCCGCTTCCGTCAGGTCTTTGCCGTGAGAGACCGCATCTAGCACGAGTCACCTCCGAATAATTGGACGGTTGAGCAGTTGGCTTCCCCTCCCCACGTTTTCAGCACCGGACAATGCAGCATTTTCGAGCTTCGCACACACTCTGGCTTCTCGGCCACCAGGATACAGTTCAAAGCGGACATCGGGGCCTTCCGCCAAAGCCTCTTTTCCAATAACAGTCTCTTTCTGCAGAGGGCCTGTTGCAACAAGTTCCATTCCTATTTGGATTTTCACATGTACAAGTTCTCAGTTCTAATGTTCATCAGGGTCTCCCTCGTTCGGGCTCAGATCCTGTTGATACCAAAATCAAAGACTTTCTAATGTGCGATGGGTTTTACTTAAACCGTTGCAGGACCACTTCGATTCATAAACCGTTGCAGGACCACTTCGATTCACTTCACACATTGTTCTTTCAATCTTCTACTTTCATTTCTCTTAGCGGGATACCTTACAGAGATCTTCGATTGAGCACATTCATGGTGCCAGACCACTCGGACAGCGGTATTGCATCTTTCCTTCTCAAGTTCAAACATTCTTCAGCAGTTAAAATGTACTTGCATCTTTCATCACACACGTTTTAAGTTCCAGCGCTCGTTCGACAATGATGCCGCTTGCGACCTTGACTTCCACACTGACCGGTCTTGCATCGGTCTCCCCAACTCAACGGCTGTGTTGATCTCTCTGATGCTTTTTGTTCTTGGAGCCAAGGACGATACCACGGCAGCTGCTGCTGCTCCACCCCGCCTTAGTTAGTTACGCGGGAGGGCCCTCGGTATCTCTCAACACACAATGTAGGATTCTTCAGTCTGGTTTCCTAGCCTTATGCTTTCTGCCTTGAAAGTTTCGTGAAAGTACCAGTGCCGGCTCAAAACAGATGTTCCTTCCTGTGCTTTGCCTCGCTCAGAGTGTGCTCTCGTTCTTTGTCTATTATCCATGTGGGGAGTTTTAATGGAAGTCAGGTGTGAGTAATCGCCAGTAATTTCCAGACCTCGCCTGACCATTGTAGGACATGTCAGGTATACTGCTCGGGTGGGAGTCTGTTTTCTCCCAGGGCGGGCTGTCCATGTGGAAGTGTTGGAGAAGGTAAAGGGTGGGGGGGGGGGTAAGGTTCCAATATATACTACCTCGTAGGATGGGATAAAGGTGTTGAAGGTGGAGGGATACCTAGCCATCCGGTGTCCCACTCCCCGAAGACCTCTCGCCCAGGTGATCCTCCCGCACTGGTCCAGTGTGACCTGAGAGAGACATTTGCAGGGACTAGCGGTTGAGACACCTTCTGGTTTCTCACACTGCTGATACCATAACTGAAGACTTTAATTGTACGCTTTGCAGCAGGTTACAGACTGGCATTGATGGTATCCAGCAGTGTTCTAACCTCTTTTACTGCGGTTTCATCTGTTAGCACCTTGCTGACAGAGCAATTACTAACTTGTCAATGGCAGTTTAGCATTTCAGCTCCTTTCTAGCTGCCAGCCCCATAAGATTAAAGATCATTCATTTGTATGCATTCTTATTTAAGCAACCCGGGGGGGGGGGGGGGCATTGAGTTTGTCCACTGCTCCTAACTGTAGGCAATGGGGGCCCAATCATATTGAAATGGGCCCCCCATGAACCCTAACATACGTTTACTGCTAAAACTGCCCTTTGTTATTTCACTGTGCCTGATCGCCAGAATGGAGGGATGAGTGCGGGTGTTGTGGCTGGTGTGAAAAGATTGGGAAGGTGTCACCAGGACACGGGCAGGGCCGAGTCCCCTTTGTCCATCAATCAAGTGCTAAATCCGCCTCTGCCCATCGGTATCAGAATTCAGAAGGTCTCTGCAAATATAAAAGCGCAGAGGGGCCCAAAAGTCCAGTGGCCTGCTCCGACTAGGCAACATGGAGGCAGACACAGTTTCACGTTTTTCGCATGAGATAAAACACGCCAACCATTCGTGCACATTGGGTGCCTGTGACTTCCCCAGGGTCTTTGCCACTAATGACAGTGCCACCGTGGAAGCCATTCCCAGAAGTTTCCTGTCTGCCTGAGTATCAAAACAAGCCAGAAGCCAGGACAGTAGGGGGGGCAGTCGGGAAGCATTGCACCCATAATCCCATGTATCTGTTCCCAGAAGGGCCATATGTGTACACATTCCCAGACCATATGCATAAAGTCTTACAGGGTCAACCATACATCTAGTGCATCTCGTGGACTTATCTGGGTTATACATTTTCAGTTGGCTGGGGTATAGTATACCTGGTGTAGAAACTTAAAATGTTTTAACCGGTACCTGTTATTTAGTGAAACTTTTCGGGATGGCATACAAATACAAATCTGCCTCCATTGCGAATCAGATAGGACCTTCCCCAGAGCTAACACCATCTTTGCTCTGAACAGTGTGTTACCCACTGAGCCCATCGCCTTAATGAGTTTGTATAATGAAGACACTGTCTTGGTAAGTCCAGGTGGGTTGACTACAAATTGAACTAGGTTAGAGTTTGCAGGGACTTCCGAAAATTGCGGCCATAGGCTACGAAGGGTTTCCCTCGGTCAGAAGTAGGGCAGCATTGTCACTGAATTCCAGGCACACCTACCTTTCAGTACATCCCATGGAATGAATTTGCCATCCTGTACTAGATCTCCTAGAGTCTGGATTCCCAGCCTTTCAAAGTGAGTGTTGAAAACGTTCTTGTGTATAAGCTCAATCCCATGCACCGGATAAATAGCAAATTCAGGAGAAGAAAACCCTTCGCCCCCCTGTCCCGACATTGCCTGATCCCAGGTCCTGCATGAGAAATCCACCGGCTGGACCTCGCCCCAGCCACCGTTCTTTATCTCCCCCATAGAATCCCTTTCAGTTCATCACCCTCACCAGTATGACATGCGGGAGCTCGGGTGACGGGTGCCACCATCAAACTGAGTACTGCAGTTGTGCTGCTAGGCAATAAGCAAACCGATCAGGGCACTCCAGACCCCCTACTTCGTACAGCTTTTTACCTATAACCAGAACCTAGAGGGGGATGACCACTGGGACATTGTTAAAAACGTATAATAGCGCAGGAACTATTACCATTTTAACGAGAGAAATCCTCGCACCCTGCGACAGTGGAAAGAGAATCCATGCCTCCACCCTATGCTCCAGATGTTCCAGTGTTGCCCGGAAGTTATCTACACAAAGGGTTGTTGGGGAAGTCTGCATCTTCACACCCAGATACCGTATGCCCTTAGGGCACCACCTAAAGCCCTCCCTGATATCAGTAGCTTGTACCGTGGGCGTTAAGGGCAGCACCTCCGACTTCAACCAATGTATTTTTACCCCGGAGTACTCACTGTAATGTGAAATCTCCTGTACCAGAGGCTTCAGATTATTTTTATGGTTTTTCATATACAAAAGCATGTCATCAGCATACCACGATATCTACTCCCTAAGGAACACCATGTGCGTCATTTTAAACTTTTGCCACTCGAGCCTAAGGACACAAAAGTATTGGGGGTTCATCGCAATCAGTGGATCTCAATGTGGTTTTTGGAGCGTTCTTTGATAAATAAAAGCACTTGCGAAATTGCAGATTAATGATGTTTTCTGTAAAGTTATTGGTAGCAAATTCAGTTTGGGATGCGCTGTGAGAGTTTGTTGATCTTCCGTGTTCTGCGTCAATTGACGTCATTACGTGGGTGGTGACTGGGCGCGTTTGGGTATGCTGCCACTAACATCATGAAAATAGGTGGAGCATATCGTTTGGAATAGTGATGTCAGCTTCAGGGGTGGGGATATGATTTAGTGCAGCAGGGGCACTTGAACTTAGGGCGATCGATCCATGGATCAGATTAACACAAGATGCCCGCCCCCGACCCCTTGTTTTTGCATGTGTAAAAGTGAGGAAAACCAAGATAAGATGCATAGGAACGTTTCTTACGATACATCACCGTATGCTGAAAAACACATGCACGAACGATCGGGACAGTAATATTTTTGAGCGCTCTATCCCTTTAAATGGGAAATATCTGTAACTTCCTTTTTCTTTTGACTATTTCTGCAAAGGTTTATCTGTTAACCAAATGCAAATAAATAAATAAAACATAAATAAAATAAACATTGGTCGACTGGATTTGCCAAAGCCCTTTACACTGGACTTCCAAGTTACCTGCTTAGCGGCTTACAGATCACCCAGAATGCATCTGTCAGGCTTATTTGCAAATTACCTAAAACCTCTGCTGTTTTCACCGCTAGATGATACCTGCAATGGTTGCTCCTTTCTCAAACGATTATTTAAAAAAATCTGTGCCTGGTTTTCAAATGTATCTATGGACTGGCACCCAACTATCTTACTCCAAATATCAAACCTTCTCTTACAGCACGCACCCTTCTTCCACTCACTTAAATTTGCTACATTTCCATTTTTGCGCTGCCTAACCAGAGGTGACATTTCTGCCCTCACTTCTGGTCTTTGAAACAACTTTCCGATGCACCTTTGTTTTTTAAATTCCCTTGAGATTATTTTTCGTTAAGATCTTACAACTCACCTTTTTTTTTTTTTTTTTATTTATTTATTTGCATTTGGTTCATAATACACAACAATTCATGCAGAACCTTTACAAAGTTTAAAAATATTACAAATGATCGTTTTACAATTACAAAAATAGCTCTAATTCATTCTCGATGTATTTACAAAAACTTGCCAATTCATATATTAAGGGTTTGTGACATCCCTGCATCATTCTGGTCCACAAAACTTCAAGACAGTCCTCAAATTCATTTTCCGCAAATTTCCTCAATTTGAGTGTCCTTATATTCTTAAAATGCGGACAGTACAGTATAAGATGTTTCAATGTTTCGTACGATTCATTACATTCAACAAATCGACATCCCACGTGATCATTTAATTTATTCATTTCCCAGTTTTTAGTCCGTTCCCGTGTATGGAATAGATTCAATCTAAAGCGAATATATACCTTTCGGATTTTTTCGCAAGGGAATAACGAAACATGGTCATAACGTGGAATGCGCTGTTTTACATGCATACTGTATTCCTTATACAACACATAGTTTTTAATTAAATCAATAGTAATACACCAATCCATTTCAAAAAGTTTTTTCTTAACATAACCGGGACGATATTGCATGTCCTCCACGGTTGTGTTTATATTACCTAAAATTTGTTGCATTTTCAATTGATAATTAAAAAGGGATTTTGGATTTTGCATGCCCAACATTTTATTTAAATCGATATACAGTGAGTTAATGGGAGGATAATGAATTTTAACGTAATTGGACAATTGTCTCCATTTCCAGCGAGTTGCTAATGAAACCAGACCCAGTTCGTGTCGAATAATAGCATTAGGAGTTGACATCGGGAGAAACATTGCAGATTTTAAAAGAGAACCCTGTATACTGTCAAGCACGCTAGTCATGTCACACAGACAGATATCTAATGTGTACAATATGACACTTTCGACTTTTAATGTCATAAAGTCTATTAGCGGGATTAAAGAGAATTTGCAGTATTGGCTATAGATCCTTTTCATTTGAGACAACAGTGGTCGAGTTTTGTTCCTAATAATATTTGACCATTCGTTAATAGAGTTAAATGCTAATATGTGATACCCTAGATAGATAGCATTGTTCACTTGGCAAATTTGTGTATTCAATATTTGCCATCTAAAATTCGCGTTTTTTGATTTCACGCCAAAGGTCATAATGGCGGTTTTTACTGGGTTAGGTGTCAAATTATGTGCTTTTGCAAAATTCTCAAATAATGAGAGTTTGGTTTGGAGCCCTACTGGAGTAGGGTCAAACAAAATAATATCATCAGCAAATGCAATCCATTTCAAATGAATACTCCCCACTTTAACAGAAAACAAATCGCCCTTTTCCCAATTTTCACCGAGATCGGATAGGTATAGATTAAATAAGGTAGCCGCGAGATTACAGCCCTGTTTTACACCTATTGTTGTACATATCGGGGCTGTGGTCCCACCTTCTGGGGAAATTCTTATTCTATACGAAGTGTTAGTGTGCAACTTAATAATCCAATACATCAACACAGCTGGGATCCCTAACTTTAACATTTTCTTCCACAATAAGTTACGGACCACCGTGTCAAAAGCAGAACTCATGTCAATCATTGCTATATATACAGGATTAGAGTTCCTTTCTTTTACTCCAGCAATAACATGCGACATGATAAAAGCATTTAGGGTTGTACTCATAGACTTCCTGAATCCAGTTTGATATTTCGAATACATATCATTCGCCGTGATTACTTTCTCCAATTCATTTAAGAGAAGGATAGAAAAGATCTTAGCCTCAGAATCAATTAATGATATCGGACGATAATTTTCTGGGAGAGATGGATCACCCTTTTTAAAAATTGGTACTATATTGGCAGTAAGCCAAGAGGGTGGAACTTCCCCAGATTTAATAATAGCGTCAAACTTAAGTTTTATGATGTCAGCCCACAACACGGGATCTGCCTTATAAAGACAGGGGGGAAGGCCATCAGGACCTGCAGCTTTTGAATAGGTCAATCTGGAGATCGCCCATATAATATCGTTACAGTCCCAGTTCAGCCTTGGGATATTGGAATATTCGAGAGAGACATCAGGGACAAAGCGAAATTTGCAAGGTAGTTGGTATTTTGCCTTTATGAAAGTTTGCCAAGTGTGCTCAGGAATACAATTTAACGAAAACGTTGCCACGCGTCTATTATCAGCTTTCAGTGTACGCCAAATTACTCGTGTGTCATGAGCTAAGATGGCACGAATTAATGTACAATTTGCATTGTTATAATTCGAAATACGAGCAGATCTCAAGTTATGTTTGTAGGCTAATAGTATACCATTCCTCCTTGTCTTACTAACTTCGCTGCCCAAGTTGCCTCTCTTTAAATGTCTCAATGCCCTGTTCTTCTCCCTTTTTAATAGTTTACATGTATGATCATATGGATGTGGATGTTGCACATTACTTTGTGTATTGCGGAATCGTTCAAGAGCTGTTGCAACTATGTCTGAATACTGCATACACAATGTGTGATCGTAATTTCCCCCTGCACTTCTAATCCTCTCAATTTCTGAGGAGATTTGTGTAACAACAAAGTTGCATATTCCTTGGTTCCATCTGATGGATTGGAAAGGACGATCTATTTCAACCACTGCCAGAGTAATGTTAGGTGTGAGCGAGTTAAATTTTAGTTGAAAGAAGGTAGAAAGTTGTGCATGATCACCTATCTCAATCCGTCCTATTTCTAGGGGTGCCATGTGCATAAACAGATTGTGAGATACAAATATATAATCTATCATTGATTGCATAGATCCTCTTGACCATGTATTACCAAGATTCATGTCGTTACTGACCATCAAGTCCATGTCCCACTCCGTGAGGAGTTCTCTAAGTTTGCCTCCTCTGCTACGTGAAAGAGTGGATGATTTAAATTTATTGATTATAGTCAAATCTCTACAATCGGAATTAAAATCACCGCCTATAATGATTTCACAAGTGCGGTATCTGATAGATATATCCAATAAACATGCATCTAATTCATCTAACATTTCATCGATTGAGATGGCAGCTGGATTCCAATATAAGGAAATTATCATAAGAGATGAGTACCTAAATGAGGGTATTACAAGATGAATCGCCAATATACTGACAGATTCCCAAGCTAATTCTGATTGAGCCTGCAAGGAAATCTTGACTCCAACCAACAAACCCCCAGATGGACGACCTAACAAAGATCTCCTTGCAGGTGATGTAAAAGTTAAATATTCAGGAATCACAAATGGGTCAGTTTTCATCGTTTCTTGTATCATTATTATAGTAGGTTGTTCTGAGTAGGTTAGGGCAGAGTGCCATTTCATCAGGTTTGCAAACCCACAAGAATTCCATGATAAGATTTGCATGCGTGTATCAGTGCATAGCTATTTCACCGGGATCAGAGGATTCGTACATAAGATTGCTGAAAGCATAGGTTCCAACCATGGTAGACCTTTTGTATTAGCTGCAAGTTTCAAAATTTCCATCAATCCTCCCTCCAACCCTGCTTCAAATTGCACGCAAGGGCCACCTGCAGTTTGAATTTTTTCAATACCCTTGCCTGGAGTTTCTAGAAATATTAAGGCCTCCGATTCACAATCAAAAGTGAATAGCATCAAACCCTCCTTTTCTATTTCCTCACGATTAAACCATATAAATTTCATTATAACTTCAGAGGCGAGATAACAGATAGCCCTATGATTATTTGTACTTGCCAGAGAAACCCTTGTAATATCCTCAGATTTGATTATTCTCAATTGAGGAATTTTTGAAAATACGGAGAATGTATAGGATCGATTAATGCGATTACCCGCCAATATCTTTGCATCTCCCTCAAATCCGATGATGCACTGAGTTGCCAATTCACTTCGATGAGGCCTAATAGCAGGTGTACTTTTTTCTGTGTTCGTTAAAGATACAACCTGTGTAGTTGTCGTAGAAACCGCACAGGGATTCGGCTCAAGTGGAAATGTACTCCTACTAGCAGGTAAAACGTAATCCCTATTTGAGTTAATGGTGTTAATTTGATTCTCAAGTAGGGACTTACTCATTGCAGGACCATTGATGGAGATGTGGGTCGGGGCAAAGAGGGTACTCACGTTGTTTCGATCAATTGTTGATAAATTCCCCAAATGCGTCGTAGAAGGTACTTCAGATATCTCCACTTTTTTCCCCCGGCCATTTACCATCACTACATTTTCCTTTTTATCAGGTAAGCAATTATCCGACATTATTGCATCTGCGCAACTTACGTTCGTTTTGTTACTATTACCAATTCCTACTCCTGGTTCCATTACATTGCTCATTCTATGTGCATTATTTACATGTGTTTGGATATTCGAGGCACTGATACATATCTCACTATATGATTTCCTCAGAGGTATTTTTAGGGGGACACTAATTCCTCCATCCTGATGCTTAATCTGATTTTTTGACGTGCAGCATCTACCTACTGAGGGGAAATATTCATTTAAGGTGATTTTAGGTGAGTTTTGAATGATGCAGTCCGAGTTAGGCTTTACATTTCGCTTGCCCTGTATTAAATGGGCCTTTGGAATAGTCGTAACTGCATCTTGATGTATTACAGCTTTAGAAGTTAAGGTTTCCTGAGTGTTCAATTTTGCCAATTGTGTAGTATAGGTTTTGCTCTTTCCCATATTCATATGTACATCCAACTTCAATAGTTCAGGGGGGCCAAGGCATTCATCATCTTTTTTTTTTACACTTGGTTCAGTAGCAGGTATAAGGGCATCCTGACTCACTTTGATCAACTGATCCAAGTGTGTAGTAGAAATTTTGTTCTTTCTCATATTCTTTTGCACATCTACCTTCAATAATGCAGATGTGCCAAGGCTCCCACCCTTTTTTTCTACACTTGGTTCAGTTGCAGGTGTAAGGGCATCCTGACTCTCTTTGGACAACTGATCCAAGTCAATGATCTCCTCATCTGCAATTTCTAGGATAGAAGTAGATTTTATGCACTTCTCCTCCCTCCTTTTTTTCGCAAGTATTTTCAGAGCACGCATATGCATCCTTCTAGCCCGACGGGACATAAAAGTTGAAGTTTCCTCAGTGTGCAAGTTTTCGATTTCGGTCTCTTTTTGCTTCTCAATTTCATCTACCAAAACTGAAGGACTATCAGGCTGATCCAATGTCAACACTTGGGAAGTAGGACTACACGGCATATCGCAAGGCTGTGGTTTACTAAGTAGTTGTGAAGCTATTGTGTTATTTAATGCAATTATTGAAGCCTTAATCTCACTCAATTCGTTCTCACAAGAGCACTTCAAAATCTCTGATGTCACCCCATATATTTGGCCGGAGTTGTTACATTCAGGGTGATCAGAGGGCGAACATTGCGTGCTTCTCTCATGACAATCATTTGTAACCACTCTGGGTCTTTGTCCACCTATTTCATATTGCAAATATCTCATAGTATCGATTGCAGTTATAAAGCCCTCAATTTTATCCATCTTGGAACAAAGAAAGTGCATAGTTGCCTTTAATTCCTTTAGTTCCAAGTGGGTAAGTTCATGGCCCTTATCCAGAAGATCTAATATTTTTGTGATCACAGGGAGGGGACTAGGGGATTGAAATTCAGCACTTCCCTTGTCGGGTGTGCTGCCCTCAGGGTCGTCATTTATAGACCTACTATGGGATTTGATTTGTGCAGGGGAATACGATAAGTCATGTGAAATCACTTCAGTGCCTCCATCACCCATTATTTCATTGCGAGTTTGCACAGTGCGATTTCTAGAGGTGGAGTTAAAAATCCCCTTATTGGAAGGCCTATAAACAAGTGGGGTCATCATATCAATAGATTGATTGACTTGTTCATCTAGTTCACCCATTTTCCTCATAATATTTCTAAACTGGTCTTCATTCATAGTGCAAGGTAATGATGGGGTTATGCAGCACGCCAAGCCCTCCCTATCAACATTATTAACTTCCTCTTTTATAAAATTGCAGATAACAGTTGGGTTAGCATGAATCTGAGCGAAGTAGGTACTTTGTGCTGGAGTATCAGTGCTATTTAAGTAATCATCTTTAGCTTCCTCCGCCAAGGTATTGGTAACCAATAGTTCATTATCAGGAATACTGCTTTTATGGCCTAGGAAGTCATTGTTGGTTTCATTACAAGCGTTTAGTATTGCCTCTGTACACCGCCCACTACGCAATCCATAAGCCATGGTTAATTTTAATTTAAAAACAGAAATCACAACCTATTAAATTCAAGTTAGTAAGGTCCTATAAAAGGTAGGGACTAATCCAACTTTACACCTCTAATTAAAGAGAAATATGAATTATAACATTAGATGATGACAAGGTTCTAGCACTTAATATAAAAATGCCATCAATGTAACCACACTTTCGCTCCTCAGCGCATATAGAACTTATAAAATCATTGAATTCTGAGAAGATATAAATGGGTTCACTACTTTTCACATAGAATTAAGCATTAACACTTTTATAAGTAGAACCTCCGTGTTTAACAGTAATGAATCTAGTCCCAGCGATCTACCTTCTGTGAACGCCGCCAAACAGCCGCACAACAGCTAATGGCCTTTTCACCGTCGGGCCTAACGCCGCTCAGGCGGCTCGAGCGCAGTTTTCAGATCACGGCGAGTCACGTGATCGCACACGTGGTCCGGATGACACCGCCCCCTCCAGGAAGCAGTCCGGGCCAGGCAAGAGCAACGCTCGCAGTGCCTGGATCCTGGCAGATGCAGTACAGGTTCAAAAGCAGTACTTCGCTGCTCACACGCTCCTTGGTCAATAGAAATGCGCCGCTCAGGCGGCTCGAGCGCAGTTTTCAGATCACGGCGAGTCACGTGATCGCACACGTGGTCCGGATGACTCCGCCCCCTCCAGGAAGCAGTCCGGGCCAGGCAAGAGCAACGCTCGCAGTGCCTGGATCCTGGCAGATGCAGTACAGGTTCAAAAGCAGTACTTCGCTGCTCACACGCTCCTTGGTCAATAGACCATTCCTTAATTTGTAATTGCCAATACCTTCTCAGATAGCTTATGTTTCCCTATTCCACCTGCTACCAGCTGCAGTCAGAACTGCCCAGTATCCTTTGTGTAACATGCAACAAATCCTCATAATCCTATTAATACTACAGCCTCTACATCTGTGGTATCATTCTCATCTTCCACCACAGTTTCTTACAGCAGTGCTTTTTCTGTCTCGACTCTGCTGGCGCATAATCTTTGTCTAGATCATCAACCAACTCATCATTATCATTACTGTCTGACCCAGTGGGTGGTAGTGCAAGATGGATACCTTTTTGGTTTTCATCTCCTTCTTCTGTTCAACTACCCTGTTATTCTTCCTTGATCTTTGGTGGATAAGATCTGCACACCTCGCTCTTCTGGACCTGGGATGCTGGGTGAAACTGTTGCAGGTGTCCCTGAGTGACTTGTGATGGGGGTGTTGAACACGAGTTGGATGATACCTTCAATTGACCATGTGCAATTCTGGTCTCCCAGGGCACACAGCAAGTGTGAAAAGACACATAAGCAGCAAGTTTTCCCCTGTCTCCAGCTTTTTTGAGTGCTGACATATTGTTCCCCTATTGCCGCACTGAATGGCTGCTGCTCCCTACCAGGAACAATTAGGTCATGATGACTCTCCCACAAGCACCTGTCTCAGCAACTCACTTCAAGAGACAGACACTGATGTGTCGCCCTGAATGTTTGCTGCAAAATCAGGTTTGCGTGTGCCTCCCCCACAAGATGCCCTCAGGGATTTCTGGCTTCTCCCACTCCTCCCTCATGTACCCAATTGACATAGGTCTTGGCCTACTGCCATCAATAGGCAGACAGACATCTGTGTCCCGAAAATCTCTAGAGATGACACTTGTCTTGTTCACCCACTACAAATCAGTGAAAGTGTCAGATAGTGCTGCAAACACAACCCTAAATCTTGCTTTCTGACTGGGTCACAGTGACATATTATCACTCCCTATCATTCTTCCTACAACTACTCTAATATTTACAAATGTCCCTACATTTCTTAAACCTGTCTCCAGCAATGTTCTCCTGACTCTTTGAAAGCTTCCTGAGACTGAATGGGAGCACCAGACAGATATCCCCTTTTTCGGCCATGTGTACAAACCTTTTCAAAAGTTCGTCTGAGGTTCGTCCTTGATAAATTACCCAAAATCCGAGTGATTTGGGTTTGTTGGGGGAAGGTTTGTCCTTGACTTGTGTTCAGCACTGGATGCTAGGTACGAGCCACTCTCCTGTGCGTGCATTTCAACAAAGCAAGTGGACTTCTCTTAACCTTCTTGCGCAAACACACACAATAAAATTAACAACTTTTCTGAAAACGGGAGTACAGACTCCTGCCCCTAGTGTCTGATGTTTTAATCCTGGGTAGTGATTAAAGCCTCTGATCATACATACAAAATAAATAAGTTCTTATTTAGGGTGCAAAGTATTGTACCTTGTTCTGGGGAGATGCTGGGTAAGTTAAGACTCTGACAGGAAAACAGACAACAGGGTAGTAAGTCATCATTGACGACAAATGATGTATGATATAGTTGGAGATCAAAATGGGTTAATCTCTATAAATTAAGTGTTGGATGCTTTGTTGCACTGTGGATTTAAACTTGACAATTGCAATTACAGATTTTTACATTTTGTTATTGTTGCGGTTGGAGGTTCTAATGGAAATATTGCACAACCTTTGGAATTGAAGTAATTAACCCTGTGGAAATATTTTTTCATTTTATAGAAATCTTTTGATGCATTGAATGATGTGACCATGCTGAAAATGGTGTGGATTTCCAAAGCAAGCGCCATTCAAAGAAAAGGAAGGTAATGCAAGTTATCTGTGAGATTAGCATCTCATTTTAATAAGCAGCCAAAGTTCACATATTGAATGTTTTTTAACAAGTCAAAACCTCTTTTGAGACACAGACATGATTGTGGAACAGAGAACCTAATGGGTACAGACTTTAGTATGCGCAGAGACATACATAACATGTCACTGTTACCAACATACAGTGTACAATTTTAACTCCACACAGCTTCTTTTTGTTCAGTGCAGTGGAGGATTATAAACCTGTGACACTCGTCATTCCACTATTTATTGCATATCTGTGATGTTTGAGCTAATTTAAGGTTTATATTAGTATTCTGATTCGGTATTTAATCCTGTTAATATCTTGTATTTGGTCTTTTAATTGTTAGGTACGATTGATTAAGGCTAAGTGAATTTGTATATACTGTTCCATTTCTCAGACTTTAAAATATTACATATTATTTTTAAACATGGAACAAGCATTGCTGTATGCATCCAAAACAGGATTCCCTCAAAGAGTAAATGCACCAAATACCTTCAGTGGTATTATACTTGCTCTGTCATTTTCCCTGTCCATCCCAGTCCACTTCCGTAGCTTTTGTAGCACCCTATCTGTCTGGAGCTTTTTTGATTTGTCTCCTGTGGTGGGTCAGAAGAAGGACAGAGACTAATGTATTTTATTGATTAAATGAAATGGTGCAAACTCCTAGCTATCTCTAAACTATAGGTTTCCCCTGCCTAACACAAAAATAACTAGGTACTCGTAAGTCGTTGGTGAGTCCCGAGGCAAGATCTGTCCTATGTCCCAAAACTAAGCAATTCTGTCCCTATCACTATCAAAAGAAACTAAGGCACAGGAGAATTACTCATTTCTCCTGTGGTCTGCTTTTCAGCACAGTCACTTTAGTAACTTGTTCGTAGTTAGCTCTTAGCAACTACTTTGACCAGTTCAGAAATAGGTTTCTTCTGCTTCTCTATCGTGTCCTTGACATTTTTCTTTCCCCTTCCGAGGTTCCTCTTCTCTCCAGCATGGGATCTGGCATGGATTCACATGCTCATGAATATTCCCTGTCGTCAGGCTGGGAATCTGCAGTAAAAGAAAAAAAGTTTCACTTTCACTTTAAAACCATATTTCTCCTCTAACCCAATCACTGTCCTCTGAGTCATACTGCCCCCATCCAATCACAGTCCTCTCCCTCAGGCCCCACCTCTGGCAGCCATCTTCAGATTTTTACTGTGCGCTTCAGTGTTGGGAGTCCACGAGTTGCTCTCCAAGCAATTTTGTACTTTTATTTTTTCACGAAAAAACTTCTATTTTTGTTCCATCAGAGCCCGTTTCGCTCTTATCTTCAGCAGCTGGCAGTGGGGATCCGTTGTTCGTGAAGTTGCGCGCCCCTCAAGGGCAATTGTTCATTGAAGTTTCTGGAAGGCTGTCTTGGGCCTACTTCACGCACTCCGACCATGACGGAGGAGAAAAAGGAAGGAAGGACACTTTTCAGGCCTTGCACCCAATGCGGGTTAAGGAACGTCTTTGTGGAGGACAAACATCTAAAGTGTCTATACTGCCTGCACCCGGACCAAAATGAGGATGGGTGCGAGATATATGCCTGGGCTTCTTGAAAAAATACAGGTATAGCAGGCTGGCGGCATGGCTCAAGTCGAGCAAGGTTTCTGACCTGTGCTCCGAGCAGGGTCATGGCTCACACAGAACCGGTCTTCTATCCGTGGGGGTCCAAGACAATACCAAGAACCGCAAGACCGATTCTGCCAGGTTTGCCGCTGATGCGGGTCCTAAGTTGGATAGACCGCACTCACCGTCGCCGTCCACCTCCTTAGCCAGCCAGCCATAGAGTTCCTCCTCAAATAGGAAGTCCTCTACCCCAGCCAAGTTATGAGAGAAATCGGAGAAAAAAAGGCCTTACAGGCTCATCAGACGCAGCCAAAGATGCCGCCGACCGCTTCGTCAATATCCTCATGGGCAACCTCTACAGCAGGTGGTACCGACCCGGCGAGGGTGGTCCCTACACTGCAGAGAGTATCCCTGCATCCCAGACGTGACGTGGCCACAGAGGCAGCGGCGAAGGATGGGGGAACCCCTAGGGTGGAGGAAAGGCACCGGGTCTGGTCCCGGTACACAGCCCTCAGGATGGAAAAAGGGGGGAGGGTGAGGAGGCCCCAAAGCGGGCTTCCAAGGTTTACATTAAGAATATGAACAACTCCTCCATGGACGACAATAACCAAGTGTCTGTCCACACAGTCCACGAGAAGGACGACGGCACAGTGCCTAGCACTCCATCATTCCCTTTTCAGCCGAGGGACATAACCATGGACATCCTGTCAACTCTCCACACCCTAGTGACGGAGATCCAGCAGAGGTTGTCAGAAGCTGAGGTTACCTCCCCCTGAATCTCCTCGCCTGAATACTTTGAGAGGCTCTCCGAGCCAGACGTCTTACGCCTTCTCCTTCTATCCTTCTTGGTTTCTTCTTCCTTGTTCTCTGTCTTTAAAACTTTCTTCCCGGGGGCGTGGCTTGGAGCGCCACTGATGCGGTCGCTCCCTTGAAGCCTCCCGTGGAGAAGCCGCCGCGATTATCATGCGGTTCCAGCGAAGCTCCGTGATCGCCAGTACCATCTTTGGTGACCGGAACCTCTGAAGCACGCCGAGGTCGAGGTTGACCTGCTAACGCACGTGCGTTATGCCTAAATTTGCCTCTCAAACCCAGCACCCAGCGTCCTCCTAGGAAAACAAGATGACGGACGCCCGCTAACCCTAACGAGCGGAACGGGCCGAGATGAGAGAAGCTGGCAGAAGACGAAGAGGAGGGGCACACTGACAGCCGACAGCGCAAACAGCCGCGATCCCACCTACGGAACCCGCCCGGGGCCCAGAAGGAGGCAGAGCCGGCCACGACCCTGGTGAGAACCGCGGCTACAGCTATACCTGCGCAGCCACCAGGGGCCCTCTCACCCCCGGAACCCTATCGTCTGAGCCGAGCGGCGACGAGACCTTCCCCAGCATTATCCGTCGGCCACAGGCCCAGACCGAACTTAGCAACAACAGGGAGAATGCCCTCGGCCCCTTAAGCAGCGCAGGGGCACAGCCCAGAACCTCTGGAACACAGCCTTCTCTCCCCACGCAAAGAGCGCAGACCCTTCCCGGTGAAGGACTTCCAGCTAAGCCCCATTTAGATACAAACCCTCACCCCCCACGTTCTTCCTGGGGCGCCCCGGCCCACATCTTCACCCAAGCACGCTCATCCAGCGCTCATCAAAGCAACGGACCTCTGGTGCCCCCCCATGCAAATCGCCTCACGATAGCCACCACTGGACACACTTAATCAACCAGCCCGTCAACACTCAAGAAGTCGCAAGTCCTGGCCCTTGGGGGGTCGCCACCAGGAGAGTTCACCTACGAGCCCTCCTTTACACTCTTGGGGCTCCCTGGTGGCCGCCGGAACCTCCCCAACGCGACCCCTCCGTACAACCACCATGTCCAGGCAAACGAAAGCTGGCAAAGCCGCGGACATCCCCACTATGTTTGCAGGGGCGGACAAAGGCAAGAAACAGGACCCTCTCAAATTGACCCCACAGAAACAGCCGGAGGAAAAAGACGCTCTTGCCACTAGAGGGGATCTGGTAGCCTTTATGGCGGACATTAAGGCTGCATTTCGATCTTGCCTAGCGGAACTCACCTCCAAAGTAGAGCAGACAGACCAGAGGGTAACAGAGGTTGAACAACGGCTGGGGGAGGTCGAAGATCGGTCACAAGCCCACACCGCCTCCCTTGGAGAAATCCAGCAATCCATCAACGCCCTGCAAGATAAATATGAGATTCTGGAGTTTAAACAGGAGGACCTCGAAAATAGGGCGGTCGAAATAATCTCCGGATCCGAGGGATCCCATCCTCTGTCCCCGACAACAAGTTAACGGAATACATAGAGGATTTCTTTCAAGCTCTGCTACCAGATCTAGACAAATCCCAACTACTGCTAGATCGGACCCACCGACTGTGCCCGCGCCGGGTAGTGGACTCAGACCCTCCCCCAGATTTGATCACCAGGCTTCATTTCTTTACAACTAAGGAGGCCATCTCAGCGATTAGCCGTACGGAAGACTCCCTTTTGTTCCAGGGCTCCCCTCTTCAGATTTACTAGGACCTTTCGCTGCTCACTCTACAAAAACGGAGGGCGCTCCGCCCCTTAACACTCATCCTCCAAGACCAACAGGTGCGGTACAGGTGGTTGTTCCCAACGGCGCTACAATTCTCATACAGAGGCACTGTCCGACGAATCACTCATTTGGAGGACGCAAACTCAATCATGCAGCCAACCTCACCCAGAGAGACCTCTTCACTGAATCCGGAAAAGGTGGGGGACTCTGAACCACCCCCCTCCCCAAAGCCCAGGCGGTCCTCTTGGTTGAAGATTCAGCGGAACCACAGGATGAGGTAACTAGGGGCGATGCGCACCTCAGAAATCTGGGCCACACTGACCTCGGCCATCGGCCGGTTCGCCCTCACTCACTACAGAACCGCCAGCTCATCCCTGAATAAATAGAGCTCTCCGGTGGTGGCGGGACACACCCACGGTCCATAGTTCCAACATCATATCCTTCGAAACCCACGATACTTTACACCTTGACTCCTCCGTCGGTCCCAGTTGGCCAAGGATGCGTCCGCACACACAATGTCGGCCCACCCGCTAATTAAGGTTACGCCCCCCCACCCCCTGTTGGGGGCGCATGTTAAAAATTCAAGTGCAGGATGACACACGTCTAAAGCTCAACAGTAATGGCAGTTGACCCACCTCCGCCCGACTCCCCCCCCTCTCCGTCAGCTCAACTCACGGAACATGACCGGTTGGCAGACCACCAAATCCTGAGACTCCTCTCCTTAAACGTCAATGGGCTGAACTCACCTGCCAAACGGAAAACAATTCTGCTCAAACTTCAGGATGAAGAGGCGGCAATAGCCATGCTTCCGGAGACGCACTTACTACAGTCGGACACTGGCCGGCTCCGCTCCCGATCATTCCCCTTCCAATTTTTCGCCTCAGGGGGAACTAAAAAGGGGGGGCACTGCGTTCCTCTTCCGGAAGGACTTGAACCCACAGATTTTGGAAACAAAAGCCTGTTCAGAAGGCCGTTTCATAGCGGTCAAATGCCTTCTGCTAGGAGAACTATACACCTTCATCTCGGTTTACGCCCCCAACACTGGGCAGTCACATTTTTACGACTCACTAAGTACCTCCCTCTCATCATTTATAGAAGGCCAGACAATAATCGGAGGAGACTTCAACGGCGTTCCTGACCCCATAAAGGACAAATCGCACCCCCGACCTCGAGCGACTTCACCCAGGCACTGAGCCTCCTCAAGATGTTCTGTTAACTGGAGGTAGTAGACACTTGGCGGGTCCTTCACCCCACCAAAAAAGACTTCTCCTTTCATTCAGGCGTCCATCGAACCTTCTCGAGGATTGACCTCCTCTTAACCTCCCCCCAGACTCTAGCTTTCGTCAAGGAGGTGGCAATCGGCACGAGAGCCCTATCAGATCATGCCCCAGTGATCCTGGAAATCCGGGCGCAGAACCCAAAATCTGACAGCCCACGCAGATGGACTTTATACAACCCCATCCTCAATGAGATGGCTACAAGGGACAAGATTGCGAAAGCTATCAAGAGCTTCTTTGAAGCAAACCCAGCATCCGATACCTCGGTGGGGAACACCTGGGATGCAATGAAAGCAGTCATCAGAGGTACCTTGATCGCCCAGGGAGCAGCCTACCATAGAAATAGGCGACAAACTCAGACAGCCTTGGAAGACGAACTGAAGGCCGCAGAAGAGACCCACAAGAAGAAAGGTTGGTCCCGTAAGACACAGAAAGCCTTGCGCATAGCCAGAAAGAAATTAGAGGCCCATTATGCCGAACAGACCGCCCTACTCATGGCCGGAGCTAAACAATCGTATTACACGAAGAACAATAAGGCAAATAAAATCTTGTGGCCAAACTGGCCAAACTAAGATGGACCAACTTTATTACGGGCCTACGTGACCCCAAAGGAGTTACCCAATTCTCGGAACCCAAAAAGCAGCAGCTAGCGATGGACTACTTCGCCACGATCATGACGGCCAATCCACAAAACCAACCGCAACAAATGGAATACCTACGTAAAGCGGCGCTACCGCGGCTTTCTGACACCGAAAGTGAGGAGCTGGAGGCGCCCATCACAGAGGAGGAGATTGAGGAGGCCATCAAGTCACTTAAACCACGAGCCCCGGGCCCAGATGGATTCTCAGCAAGGTTCTATAAACTATTTAGGCCCCAACTGGTTCTCCACCTGGTCACACTTTTTAACTCCTTCAGGGAGACAGGATCTGTGACACCCTCGATGCAGGAGTCGACCACCATCCTCCTCCCTAAACCTGGGAAAGACCCACGAGACTTAGCCTCGTACAGGCCGATTGCTCTATTGAACATTGATGCGAACCTATACTCTAAAATTTTGGCGAACCACCTGGGACCCATCCTACCAGGGATCATTCAGCCAGACCAGGCAGGTTTCATCATACATCGGGCGGCAGGAGACAACATCCGGAGGACTCTCAACCTATTGGACCTTACTGCCCGGAACTCCCAGAAGTTGTCCTAATGGTCCTAGATGCGACCAAGGCCTTCGACAGGGTGGATTGGTCGTTTATGAAAAACACCTTGGGGGCGTTCGGCTTTGGGGCAACATTCCAATCAATGGTACTAGCTAACTACACTGGCCCGAAAACGCTCCCAAGAATCAATGGACACCATTCGGCCCCAATCCCCCTGACCTGCGGGACTAGACAGGGCTGTCCGCTGTCCCCACTGCTGTTTGCCCTGACCATGGAGCCCTTTGCCCAAAGAATCAGACTCAACAATCAGATCAAAGGCCCGAGGATCGGCCCCTCGCAACATAAAATCGCTCTGTATGCCGACGATGTCTTACTCATGCTTTCAGAAGCCAGCTCATCCCTCCAACACGCGCTAGAAGAGATAGATAGCTATGGCGAGGTTTCCGGCTTTTCGGTAAACTTCGCTAAGTCTACGGCCTTAAGCATCGGCCTCACCCTGGGAGAACGGGAACCACTGGCTAAAATGTGCCCAACCACTTGGGAAGAAAGGGCGATCCCTTATCTGGGGGTCTATATCCCAGCGGACCGGAAAGACACATACAAGGCAAACTTTCCACGGCTGTTCGGGGAACTGGAAGGTGACCTGAAACGATGGATGACGCAGGAGATCTCGCTGCTAGGGCGCATAACAGCGTGCAAGATGAACCTCCTCCCGAGATTCCTTTACGCCTGTGCCTCCCTTCCAGTGGCGATCCCCGCTCCAGCCCTTCGCAACCTACAGAGGAAGATGTTGAAATTTATCTGGAAAGGTAAGAAGGCGAGAATCCCCCTAAAAGCGCTATTGGGCGGTTCCAAATTGGGAGGTCTGGGAGTCCCGGACCTACAGGCTTACAGGGTGGCAGCCCAATTGGCGCAAATCCACACATGGCAGATAATCACAAACCGCCCCAGATGGGTGGAGATGGAACAGTCACGGACACCACTACCACTTCTTGCCACACATCCCACCCCCTCTCCGAACACATTGGGGAGACCTTCTCCTGGCAACTAATCACACCCTAAAGTCCTGGGATTGGGTGCTAAAATGGAAGGGGGTCCCGAGAGGCCTGAGCCCTCAATCCCCGGTCTTCTTTAACCTGGCCTTCTAGCCTGGCACGAGCCCCCGCAACTTCCAAAATGGGATAAACGGCGGCCTTGAAACCATAGACCAGCTATACGGGGAGGGGGCACCCCTGACATTCGAGTAATGTAAAGAAAAATTCCAACTCCAGGAAAGAGACAGTTACACTTATATTCAACTGCGTCACTGGTGCACACACCCCCAAACTCTGCAGGCAGCAACGCCCCCCCCCACCGCCCTGGAACTGACACTCAGGGACCTCCCGGCCCGCGGGAAGATATCTACCCTATACAGGCGATTCTTAGGGGACTTCCTGAGCACCAGAACGCGCTGCATGGCCCAATGGGAAGCGGACCTTGGTCACCCGATAGAAGACCGGACATGGGTGAACATCTGGACCCCACCTCGTCCACCTGCATCACAAACAGGGAAAGGGCCTATAAAATCACGCTACGGTGGTATTACCCGCCCCTCAGACTTCATCATATGAATCCCCAAGTGGACTATCTCTGCTGGAGAGGGTGCGGCCTCCCAGGATCTTTTTTCCACATGTGGTGGAAATGTCCACGGATTCAGCAATTCTGGAAGACATGCCTAGAGACCATTGCACAAATCACTGGGTCAGCGATCCCGCTGCAGCCGGAGCCCGTCCTGCTGGGAGCTCCGATCCCAACGATCTACCCACGGGCGGGCAATAGAGCAAAATTGCTGACCCAGTGCCTACTAGCCGGGAAAACAACCCTGGCCCGCGCCTGGAAGGCCCCAGAAGGCCCCCTGATGGCCCAGTGGTGGACGAAACTTTGGGACATACTGGTGGCGGAAAAGGTAACGGCGGCAAAGGCGGGTGCCCTACACAGATTTCAGAACATCTGGGCCCCAGTTCTGGAATATGACCGGCGATTCCCAGCCCTGACCTATAAACCCATTAACGCTCGCTGGACCCTGAAAGACTAAGAAAACCCTGAAAGGGACACATAGTGGCCGGGGAACGGGCCAGACGGCCCGGACGGGGGTGCCCGGACCTGGGGCGAGGGGGATGGAGGGGAGGGGAGGGGCACGGGAAAGGGTGTGGGGGTTAACATGCTTAAAATGCTTTAACAATGTTGCAAGTGGTTGTGTAATTGTCATCCTGCCTTGTTCAAAAATAAACAAAGTTAAAAAAAAAAAACTTTCTTCCCCTTCTTGCGTTCGAAGAGATAGGGACGGTCTCCACTCGAGGCCACCCTGACTGTGAGTTGAACAAGCAGCCACATAACCCCAGGGGAGCCAGTCCCTTACAACAGGGAAAAGCCTGTTGAGGCAGAAAAAACCCTGGTAGATTGCAGATCCGATAGCAGATATATTACAGAAGTGGGTGAGGCTGATTGTCCGACGGCGTTGTGGACCTGGTAAAATGTCCAATGGAAGAGTGAACACACCTGCAGCAAACTGATGGCAGAAGCGAGGTCTCTTGCAGGTAAGTGGAACAATATTAGCCAGTAATCTTAGGTAGAGTGAAAGGAGTCTGTATTCCAGGGAGGCTCCTACAGAGAGGCAAAGTAGGAAACGGCCAGGCAGGAACCCCGAAGAAAGGCTGACTCCGTTGGGAGAGTGGAGGTGAATGGAAGCAGAAGTGAAATGAGGGGGTGGTAGAGAGCGGGAAAAGAAAGGGTAAAAAGAGCAGAGACAGAAGAAAGGAAATACATGGGACAAGAGGAGACTGAGAGAAAGAAAGCAAAAAAGGTTCTGTATATCTACGAAGTAGAAGTGGACAAGAAATTTAAAAAAAGGCAGAATGTCGGAAAGAAAAAGAAAAAGGCACTTATCCAAAACCGTCCGAAGAGATAAGAAGAAGTAAAGGGCAGAACCGAAAGTAAGCTCGAACGAAAGAATACCGGCACCGAGAAGCACCAATAGAAGGCGGAGCGGGAGTAGTAGAGCGGAAACACACCGGAGAAGACTGCAGCTGGAAGAGGGATAGCAGAAGGTCCAGGTAAGCAAATACAGGAGAAAGCACACGAGAGCGGCACTGCGACACGGTAGAAAGTTTGAGTAAACAAACAGAGCGAGTTGCAACGCGGAGCGCTGGGGGCATGGCCTCCATAAAAGGACCTAAATCCAGAAAGACTAGTGCGGTAAGGCAACTTCTGGAAGGACCTAAGAGAGCCTCTGTCTTTTCCATAGCCTCCATGGCCGTATCGTGACAGAGATTGCCTCCAGCACCGGCACCTGTTGTTCCGCAGGCCCCTGACCAGCCTCCATGCAAGAAGAGGAACACAGACACTGGTACAGAGACGGCCACAGAAACCGATGAGGATGTGGGCTTCGTCCTGGCAGACGGAGAATCGCTGCACTTGGACGGCCCTCATAGAGCCTCTCCAACAGACGAGGTGGGATCATTCAATTTGTTGATCTCCAAGGCCTCTGAGCTGTTCCAGCTAGTGCCTGAGAAAACCAAAAGGAGGGCTTCCTATTTCAGCAAAAGGAGTCTAAGATGAAGACTATCATGGCTGTACCCTTTTTGGACGGCATTTGGGAGGAGGGCCAGGCCCTCCTGAAGAACCCATGCACGGCTCCAACCAAATGAGACCGGTTGGAGAAGAAATACAGGGTTCCAGACTCCGCACGCAAGTGTTTGAGGTCACAACCGTCGCCGGGCTTGGTCATGTCGGCCACCGCAAGGAAACATTTAGCCAACCCGGCAGCTGCATCTTCAGTCCCTCTGGACAACGAGGGGAAGAAGATGGATGCCATGGGAAAGAGAGTTATCTACACGGCTGCATCCACGATCAAAGTAGCTAATGCCCTGACTATCTTGTCCCAATACGACCAGGAACTTTGGTACAAACTGGGCCCTATCCTGGAATTCCTTCCCGAAGACAAGAAAACAGAGGCTCTCGCCCTCTTTGAGGAAGAGCGGTGGCGTCGGACCATACCATTATGGTGGAACTAGACATCGCTGACTCAGGCTTCCGGCAGATGGGCAACAGTGTTTACCTTTATCGGCAGGGATGGTTGAAGGCCACTAACTTTCGCCAGGACATTCATGCAAAAGTGCTGAACATGCCGTTCGACTGCGAAAATCTGTTAGGGAAGGCAGTTGACGAATCCCTTCAAGCCATAAAGACGGACAGAGAGGCAGCACGTTCCCTTGGCACTCTGCAGCAGCATCGCTCGTCGTCTTTCTGCCCCCTCCAGGGGCAAATCAAGCAGATCATCCAAGGGATACTCGACATTGTAAAGACAACCTCCCCGTTCCTCCACGTAGGAAGCCTACAGAGGTCGCTCCCAGGCGTATGGTAGCAGAGGTCACTGTCACCGTTGCCCACAGGGCAAGGTGCCGGTGCCCAAGCACATCTGAACCGGCCAAGACATTGGGCCGGCACTTGTGCACCCCGGTGGGAGGCCGGCTGACGGCTCCGTCAGCGAGTGGAAAAAGATCACCACCGAGAGATGGGTGCTGGACGCTCTCGCTCAGGGACACAGCCTGGAGTTCCAGCGCAGGTGCCCTCGTATTCCGCCACTTCCCAGTCAGGAGCAGCACATGAGCACATCCCTCAGCTCCTAGAAGAAGTGCGAGCCATGTTACGGAAAGGGGCGAAAGAACTTGTCCCCCATACGGCTCTGGGTCTACGGTGTCTATTCCAGATACCTTCTAGTTCGAAAGAAGACAGGGGTGTTGGAGACCCATCCTGGATCTAAGCCATCTGAACAAGTACCTGAAGTCCTAAAATTTTAGGATGGTCACATTGCAGCACATGCTCGGCCAGCTGGAGGAAGGGGATTTCTTGACTTTGTTGGACGTAGAGGATGGATACTTCCACGTCCCCATCCACAGGAAACATTGAAAGTTCCTGCTGTTCGTGGCACAAGGCCAAAACTACCAGCTCAAGGCCCTACCATTTAGCTTAAAGTCAGCCCCAAGAGTGTTCACAAAATGCCTGGCCCTGGTGGTGGCCCACCTGCTTCTGCAGGGCATACACTTATATCCGTACCTCAACGATTCGCTGATACGCGCCCGCTCATGGGAACTGGCTGACAAGCACACTAAGGAGACCGTCCGGCTGCTGACGGAGCTGGGGTTCTCAGTAAACTATCTGAAGTCCTGCTTAACGCCATCGCAGAACGCGCTGTTCCTCGGTGTCAGACAAATAAAATATTGGCGGATTCTAATCCCTTTATACAACAGATTAAGTTATATCGTCAATATATCGATGACATTCTCTTAATATGGGAAGGCAGTCCCCAGTCTTTATTGCAATTTGTGGAATGGCTCAACAAAGTAGACCCAGATATTCACTTTACGTTTGAATACTCTACTACAAGGATTGCCTTCCTAGATTTGTCTATTTTTGAACAGGGAGGTGTTCTTCGAACTGAATTATTCAGAAAGATAACGGAAAGGAATACCACACTCCGTTTTGAGAGCCAACATCCCTCTAGTCTACTCCGGAACTTACCATTTGGCATGTTCCTACGGCTACGCCGGAACTGTTCTGATATTGATAACTTCACCAAACACGCTACCATTTTAGAAAACAGATTATCAGAACATGGCTACCCAAAAAAGCTTATCAAACATTCCAGAAAGAGAGCCGATATGCAAATCTAGATCTGTTACTGCTACCCAAAAATAATACTACCAAAAAAGAACAATTGGTTTGTGTCTCGACTTACTGCCAATATAGTAATGCCATTAAAGGCATTATTTTGATAAATTGGCGGGTTCATAAGGTATCGGGCACGATCATGCCTAAACCCTTATTTGCATTTAAGAAAGGCAAAAATTTAAAACAAAAAATGACCTGTGCCAGTAGAACTTCAGTTAAGACAACTGCGATCCGAGACACTAATTTCAACCCAGTGATAGGGCACTACCCATGCACTTCATACACTGCCTGTAAATTCTCTAAAAAAACGACTTCTTTCTTAATGGAAAATAAAGCCTGGGACCTACGCACTTTCACAACCTGCAAAAGTAAAAACGTCATTTATGCAATCCTATGCCCTTGCAAAATGATGTACATTGGAAAGACCACGAGGGAAGTAAGCACCCGAATTAACGAGCATCGCTCGAAAATTAATACTCGGAATCTGAATGCCCCCATGGTGATCCATTTTGTAGAAATGGGCCACACTGCAGAACAAATTGAGTGGTTCTGCATAGAAAAAGTCACAGCTCCTAATATGGTCCAAATGACAAAAAAAATGGATTTACAAAGAACAATTATGGATTTTCAATTTGAAAACATTAATTAATGGTCTCAATACATTAGAACCAGGGTATTCATACTCCTAAGGTGCCTTTATAATTGGTTGGTATAAGTGTTAACATATTTTGCCTTATCTCCAATTGAGTCACCGCTGTTGACCAATCCGAGCTAACTGTAGAAAGATTCTGTCTCTTTACAACAGAGATGGTGCTTCCTGATTATTCCGATTAGTATTATGTACCGGATTGCCTTGGCGCGCATGGGCTTTAATGTGTAGTCAGTTTATTATGTCGAGCAGTGGCATGCCATCTAGAGAATGCTGTCATGAAATCTATAGTCCTTTTGCTAGCTTGATGGACAAGCAATAGTCACGTGATCAGTTTCCCGGTCATGTGTCTTCTCATCGCGGTCACCTGACTACATTGGCCCGTTATTTAACATGGCGCAGATACGGTTTCCATGTCGCCCGAGCATTCCTGATGTCTGGCGGACTCTGATTTTCCCGCGAACGGCTATACCCGAGCAGGACGGCTCCTTCTAGAATGGTGAATAGATTTCTTATAACACGCTGATTCTAAGCTTAGAACGCAGCACTTTCTCATTTATAAGCCGCTTTGAGTACTTTCTTATTTGTGAGCTGCCCTTAGTACAACTTGTTGTTTCTCTATTTGTGTATAGTCGGGCTCCTGTGCCTTTATGAATTTTTGAATTTCTTGGCCACCAATAGTCTTATCGTGGTGGGTGCCTTTCCGGCGATCAATTGTCTCAACTTAGGTCCCGCTCGTCCGGGTTGTCTTTCTAATTATCACTGCAACTCGTGTGACTCAGGATTGGCTTGCAAGGCCATCTTTGTGATTTATTCCCCCCCTCTCTTTTATTTACATAGAGATCGTGAGAGCTGTGGTGGTTTTTTCGACTCCCAAAAGACCATCGTGTTAATGAACAGAACCATTGGAGGACTGACATCTTCCTTCAAAATTCTCTCTATTCTGCAGCGAATCAGTCACTGTAGGGTAAGACTGATTGGGTTCTTTAGGCAGTTTAGGATAAATCAGTTCCTACATGTCATAGAGATCAAAATACTCTATCTAATAAAAAAAGAAAAAATTAGGGGGGTTTCTAATGATGCATTCACTTGTTACAGATTGGACAATCGCCATAATTTGGCTGACAGCCATGCAGCCCAGATTTTTCGGGACACCGCATATTGGTGCAGCAGTTTTTCCTGTTACTTATATCAGGAACTTCCAGCTGTTTTTCTTCGCTTTGAAGGTTAGTGATCTAAATTAGGCCCACGGTTTGCTCACTTTACATACTTCTCTAACCCGGACCAATTTCTCCTGGTTCAAAGACATAGGTTGTATCTTCCACCTTGTTTACGGGACCTTAATGCACTGGCACTTTAAGCTAAATAGGCCTTCACGTCGACTATGATTGGTGGGTTCTCTCTTGCACTATGGGGCACCAACTATAATGATAGCACTTTTTTAAGCATGCAAAGACCCCCCCTTGTAGTTACGGCACAAGGTTGGGGGCAGGCTGTTTTTCTTGTTTTAAATTATTTTTTAGTAAATATCAATTGGTTGACAATTGGGGGTTCTCCCCACTTGGTGACTCTATGATGGGGTCTCATGCATGTATGTCTCCCTGTCTTTTCAGAGTGTAATTGCTTATCTCCTGATGAAGACGTAACTCAATTAAAGTTAAATACGTCGAAACCGGTTGAGAAACCAGAGATGAGGTTGATTTTGAACACCGACATGACCCATCCCATCCCAACCCATGACCACCTGGGCAATTTGTTGTGGTCTCTTCTATATTGATTATATATTTCTTTTCTTTTTAATGAAGACAATAAGTAATCGATTGTTATGACTTTTTTAGGATAAAGTTTTAGCTTATATTTGTCATTGTTGTGTATGTATGAATGGCTAATGGACGCATGTGTATGAATGATATGAATTGTATGCAAAATTATGTGTTCTTAAATTCTTTCCTCCGATGTAAAATTGTTATGAGAGCTATGATTAAATCATGATTAAAATTCTGATATTTAAATAATGAATCAGGTCTAATTAAATTCCTTGATTCCCTTGTTTTCAAAATTGTATCCTCTGGATCCTTTTTTTCCGCGATTAGTAGACTCAACACAGTGACCTACCTGGCGTCCCCCTCGGAGGAGAGGCTAGCAGCCATTCAATGGAAGGTGCAGCGACTGCCGTCGGCGAAGACGGCCACGGTTCTGACCATCAAGTCGTTGCTAGGCATAATGTTGTCCTGCATCTACCTTGTCTGTCTCTGCAGGTTACAGATGCGAACCCTACAGGATTTCTTGGATGCACATTGGATACAAGTGTCTGGAAGTTTTGCGGACAAGATCCCCCCTCAACAAGGAGTTCTGGCGGGCGATAGAGTGGTGCGGGGTGCGCTCCCACGTCGCACAGGGCACAGGATTTCAAACCCTGCCATACCAGGAGATGGTCACAACGGAAACCTCACTGGAAGGTTCGGGAGCTCACATTGGACGTCTACACGCCAGAGGTCTGTGGTTTCTGGAGGAGAAGGATCTGCAAATCAACATCCTGGAGTTACAGGCAGTGTTCTGGGCCCTCAAGTCTTTCCTACAGCCTCTGAGAGGCAAGGTGGTGAGGATCTTCACGGAAAACAGCACCACCATATTCTACATCAGGAAGGAAGAGGGCACTTGATCCCCAGTGCTCTCCAAGGAAGCTCAAGAGTTGTGGCATTGGGCCATCAGACAGGGGATGTTCCTTGTCCTTTTCCACCTGGCAGGTGTCAAGAACACCATCGCTGACTCCCTCAGCAGGGAGCTGCGCTCTTTCCACAAGTGGGAACTTGATCAGGGTCAGGTGCACCATCTGTTTGTCAAATGGGGCAGACCTCCGAATGATCTTTTTGCCACGGCGATGAACTAAAAATGCCAGAAGTTTACTAGCAGATTTCACCAACCGAGGAGCATTGGGGATGCGTTCTCCTTCCTGTGGGTAGGTCTGTTTCTGTACGCCTTTCCTCAGTTTCCTCTCCTGCTACATGTGATCAACACACTCAGTATCACTGCAAGATCTGCTCTCCAGAGAGAGAGGGGCGCAATCCTTCATCATGACTCGGGATCTCTGAACCTGAAGGCATGGCTCCTTTAGCCTTAGATTTTGGAGGTTATGAGCTGCCAGGGGACTGTAGGGAGGTCCTCGTCTAAGCAAGGGTGTCGTCGACTCTAAAATGCTACGGCCATAAGTGGAAGCGTTTTGCTATGTGGTGCAGGTCACAGAAGATTACCCCTTTGAGGGTCACGGCCCCACACATTTTTCCATACTTTCTTTCCTTGGCAAAAGCTGGGCTGGCTCATGCATGCGTCAAGGTACACCTGGCTGCCATCTCACGCTACACCAGATCCCGGGGAAGATCCTTGCTATTGTCCCACAGACTCATCAAGGAGTTTCTCAAGGGTTTTTTTCGATCTTTCCCGCCAGTGAAGGCGCCTGCCCCGGTATACGTGGGCGTGTTTTTGCTTAACTGGCCCTGGTATGGGAACTCAAAGTGCTCCTGGTAAGACTCAAGGGTGGGCCTTTCGAACCTATGCATCAAGCCCCACTCAAGTTTCTCTCGTGGAAGACAGAATTCCTTGTGGAATCACCTCGGCCAGATGGGTGGGTGAGATCCAGGCTCTATCCTGCAAGCAGCTATATCTGACTTTCCATGAATCAAGGGTGTTGCTGCGTACGCACCCCACATTCATGACAAAGGTCCCGTCGGAATTCAACCTCAACAAGGCTTTGGTGTTGCCTGTTTTCTTCCCGAACCCTTCTTTGCCTGTGGAGAGGACCTTGCATTCGCTGGGCGTTACTCATGCATTACTCATGCCTTGAAGTTCACAAAGAGTTTTAGGAAGACTTCTCAATTGTTTGTGAACTTTGGACCTGTGAATCATGGGAAGGCCTTGTAACAACAGCGTCCCTTTCTGGTGTGCCACTGCTTGACGTCTGCAGGGCTGCAACGTGGAGGTCCCCACATACCTTAGCAAAGTTCTTTTCCGTCGACAGGGATTGCAGGGAGGAGTCCAGAGTCGGCCAGGCAGTGATACGCACCTATTCGATTGAGGTGAGTGTGTTCCAGGAGCAAGTGCTAATTGCTTCTGGTGAGCCTTGCCACCTCCTGTGGCTGTATAATGTTAAACTGCTATGTATTTGTATTCATGAGCATGTGAATCAATGCCAGACCCCATGCTGGAGAAGGTTTGAGTTACTTACCTGTTACTATTGTTCTCCAGCATGGGTCTGGCATGGATTCACGTGCAAACCCTCCCTCTGGCACTTCTGCGACTCTTCTTCATACTGCCACTTTACGTGCTTACCAAATCTGAAGATGGCTACCAGAGACGAGGCTTAGGGAGAGGACTGTCATTCGATGTGGGAAGTATGATCCAGAGGACAGTGATTGGTGTAGAGGAGAAATACAGTTTCAAAGTAAAAATGAAACATTTTTTTCTTAACT
The DNA here is from genome assembly GCF_040938575.1 of Ambystoma mexicanum. Taxonomy (NCBI): domain Eukaryota; kingdom Metazoa; phylum Chordata; class Amphibia; order Caudata; family Ambystomatidae; genus Ambystoma; species Ambystoma mexicanum. The sequence continues at coordinate 907,493,555 of NC_090935.1, read as the reverse complement.
TAGCCTCCACCTCTCATTCCTTCCATGCCTCAGCCCAGGGACATGTCTTTGGACATTCTGACCACGCTACACACGCTTGTATCAGAAATTCAATAGAGACCGCTGCCCACACCGGGCCCTGCTCCATCTTGGAGTCCCCCCAAGACCGCTTCCCGGTAGCCCTTCCCGGGCATGTGCAGATCAAAGAAAGGACCCTGCTGGTTCACGGCGTCAACCGACACCAGTGCCTCCACCTTGGGACTTGACCCCGACTAGGGATTCTGCCATGCACACTGGCACAGATACAGCAGCTACGGCGACGGACAACGACAAAGCCAATTACTTCGTACCAGCTGACTGGGAGGCAGTGGGCACGGATGAACCGCACAGGGCCTCACCGCCAGATGAGGTTGACTCCTTGAACGCAATGATGTCCAGGGCCTCTGAACTTTTCCAGCTGGTGCTGGAGGAGACTAAAAAGGAATACCATAATGGCCTTGCTGGACGATATCTGCAATGAGGGCCTTGCCCTAATGAAGAATCTGAGCACTGCACCACCCAAGTGGGACAGGCTTCAGAAGAAATACAGAAGGTCCCAGCCTTCACCTGACTCTGTGGTCTCAATCGCGGCCAGGAAATGTTCTGCGAACCCGTCGTCCTCGTCCGTGATGCCTTCGGACCATGAGGGGAGGAGTCTGGACGCTATGGGGAAAAAAATAATCTGTACTACTGCCAGCACCATTAAGGCTACTAATGCCCTGGCCATTTTGTCCCGCTATGATCGGGAACTACGGTATGAACTGGGTCCTGTTTTGGACTTCCTACCTAAAGACAAGAAGGTAGAAGCTCTGGTGCTGTTCCAGGAGGGGGAAGTGGCTTCGGACGATGCCATCACAGTGGCGGTGGACATCGTGGACACTGGGTTCCAACAAATGGGCAACTGAGTGTCTTTGTCGGCAGGGATGGCTGAAAGCCACCAACTTCAGACTGGACATTCAGTCCAAAGTGTTGGACATGCCATTTGATGGAGGGAACCTATTTGGCAAGACCATCGAGGAGTCTCTGCAAATGATCCAGATGGACACGGAGACGGCACGTTCACTGGTTACCCTGCAGCAATGTCGGTTTTCGTCCTTTTGTTCTTCGAGAGGAAAGCTGGCATGTTCTCCAAGGGATATACCACCCCTTATCGACAGCCTTCCCACTCCCCGACTCAAGAGGCACACGGAGGTCGCTCACAGGCATTCAGCAGCATAGGAGAGCGCCAGCGCCGACCGCAGGGCAGAGCTCTGACCGCGAAACAGGCCTGAACTGGCCGTGGACTTGAGCCCTCACTTGTGCACCCTAGTGGGAGCCCGGCTGGTGAGGTTCGTCAGCGCGTGGAAGACAATCACCAGCGACAGATGGGTGCTGGATGCTCTCGAACAGGCACTCACCTTGGAGTTCCAACGCAGGTGTCCTCGTATTCCACCAGTGGTTCGACAAGAACAGCACGTGATGCAGCTGGTGCCAGATGTCCACACAATGTTGAAGAAGGGGGCAATAGAGACTGTCCTCCAGCGCCTCTGGGTCTCCGAAGTCAACTACAGATACTTTCTGTTCTGAAACAAATCAGGAGGGTGGAGGCCTATCCTGGACCTGAGATGCCTCAACAAGTACTTGAAGTCCTAGAAATTCAGGATGGTCACATTGCAGCATGTTCTTGGCCAACTGGAGGAAGGTGACTTCCTGGCGTCTCTGGATCTGGAGGATGCCTACTTCCACGTCCCCATCCACCGGAAGCACTGCAAGTTCCTGCTGTTCGTGGTCCAGGGTTGACACTATCGGTTCTCCAGCATGGGGTCTGGCATGGATTCACATGCTCATGAATATTCCCATCGTCAGGCTGGGAATCCTCGGTAAAGAAAAAACCAGTATCAGTTTCGTTTCTGATCTGTCTTTCGTAGTAGTAACCAATCACTGATCTATGCGTCATACTGACCACAGCCAATGACTGCCCTCTACCTAAGCCCCGCCTCTGGCAGCCATCTTCAGATTTTTACCGCACGTTCAAGTGTTGGGATCCTTGTGCTATTGCTCTCGAGCGTTAGTGCTATTTTTTCACGTTTTTTCTCAAAAACTTCGATTTTTCGGTCATAAAGAGCCTCAAGCTCCACCGATTCTTCATCCGATCAACGGGGACCCGTGTCGGATTCGTCTACGCCCCTCAAGGGTGAAGATTTCGTCGAGCTACGCTTTTGCAGGACTCCAGAAGTTTCTCAGGCCCATCTCGGACATGGCCCAGGAGAAGGGAAGCTCGACGCCCGGAAAGTGGCAATATGTCGGAGCGGACCATGAAGGACCGCCATCAACGTCTCGCCAACTGGTTGGAAGGGAAGAGTCCGTCAGGCGAGAAGAAGAAGAAGAAGAAATCCGAGCGGTCTTCTAAGACCTTTGAGGACGCCCCGGTGACGGGGGTCCAACACAAGGCCAAGCACCGCGAGTCCGCTGGCACCGGGAGCGCCGAACGGTCGGGCTCTACGGGCGCCAGGCAGGGCGCATCCTCCCCGGCACCATCAACCACAAGCCAAAGCTCTGGTTCGGGTAAGAGGAAGGCCGAGCACCCGGCGAAGCTCCTGGAGAGGCCCCGGTCGAGCTCGAAGGCCCCATCGGAGGGAGAGCGAGGAGTGTCCCCCCCCCCAAGGAGAAGGCGGTGAGCGCACCTAAGGTGGTGAAAGCCTTAATCCATCCGGCCAAGGCCTCTATCGAGACAGTCGCGGCGGCCCTGGCTCAGCCTGTGGAGGCTACACCAGTGGTGGCGACCTCGGGGCTCAGAGTCTCCCTGCCACCGCAGAGGGAGTCCTCTTTTATGCCCATCGACAGGACCCCCGTGAAACCTCCGACGGAGAAGACAAAGGGGGGGCAGGAGGTCGTCGTAGATTCGGCCTCAGCCTCTGAGGAAGAGCTGATCGAGGTCTTAAGCCACGGCGTTGGCGTGGAAGAAGACCAGCCCGTCGGGAGGGATCCCGACGTAGGAGACGACGATATCGTCGAGGGTGCCGACGGGGCCCCTGAACGCCCGTCGGACTCCCCTCAACCAGCGCCGCAAGACAACTCGGCCGCCATTTTGTTGGCTATACAGTCCTTATGCTCGGAGATAAGGACGAGTCTGCCGTTACCACCAGCGGAGGAACTGCTCCCGGCGGGGGACCCGGAGCCAGGCCCTTCTGGGAGCCCTCCCCCTAAGAGAAGGATTCACCCTCCACCTCCTTTTCAGCCATCGCACCCTGTTCAGCCCTCCTCCCCGTCCACGACTCGTGGGGATGATACGGGGACTGACACGGCCGCGACGGGTACGGACGACAAGGTTTACGACGAGGATCTGCCGTCGTCACCTCCCACCCGGGCTTCCCCGCCCGACGAGATTGGATTGTTTCACTCCATGATCGCCAGGGCATCCGAGCTCTTCCAGCTCTGCCCGGCGGAGAAGAAGAAGGAAGGTTTCCTTTATCAACGGCGCGAGGCCAAGAGGAAGACGGTCCTCTCCGTGCCTCTACTAGACGATATTTGGGATGAGGGCCTCGCCGCCCTCAAGAACCCATCCACGACGCCGGCTAGAAGGGATCGGTACGAGAAGAAGTACCGGGTCCGGGACGCGGCCCCCTTGTGCCTCTGGGCACAGCCGAACCCGGACTCCGTTGTCTCCGCGGCGGCCAGGAAGAAAGCGGGGGGGGTGCGGCTTTCAAGAAATTGGATACGATGGGACGCAGGGTCATCTCGTCTGCAGCGACGACGATTAAGGCGGCCAACGCCTTGGCTATCGTAGCCCGCTATGACAGGGAGCTGTGGTACAAACTGGCCCCCCTGCTGGACTTCCTACCGGACGACAAGAGGGCGGATGCCCTAGAGATCTTGCAGGAAGGTGAGGTGGCGTCGGACCACGCCATTACGATTGCGACGGACATCGCCGATACTGGACTTCGCCAGTTGGGCAACGGCGTGTGCCTTAGGCGGCGTGGATGGCTCAAGGCTACTGACTTCTGTCAAGACGTGCAGACCAGAGTCTTGGACATGCCGTTCGATGGAAACAACCTGTTTGGGAAAACAGTGGACGATTCCCTTCAAGCCATCAAAGCAGACACGGAGACGGCTCGGGCTCTTTCGGAGCGGCGGAGGCAAGGGTGCCTCCAAAGGTTCCGGCGGCGGATTTTCCACCTACCGTCAAGCGGCCCGTTCGTCGTCGCAGGAAGCTTACAGGGGACGAGGCAAGTCAGGCGGACCCCGCCGTCGTCGCCAAGGAGGTCAAGGCGGCAAAGCCTCGTCGAAGCAGGACTGAACCGGCCGTGGGGTCGGGCCCCCACCGAAGCACCCCGGTGGGAGGCCGGCTGGCGAGCTTCGTCAGCGTGTGGGAGTCCATCTCCACCGACAGTTGGGTGCTAGACGCCCTAGCCCAGGGTCAGGCGCTCGAGTTTCAAAGAAGGTGCCCGCGCGTCCCCCCTGTGGCCAGGAAAGAACATCACGTCCCTCAACTTCTCTTGGAGGTAAAGGCGATGCTCAGGAAGGGCGCCATCGAGCTTGTCCCAAAGAGGCTTCGGGGCTCCGGAGTTTACTCAAGATACTTCCTCGTGAAGAAGAAGACGGGAGGATGGCGTACCATCCTGGACCTACGACGACTGAACAAATTCATCAAGGCACAGAAGTTCCGGATGGTCACCCTCCAACACGTCCTGGGTCAGCTGGAGGAGGGCGATTTCCTGTCGTCGTTGGATTTGGAGGATGCCTACTTACATATTCCCATCCTAAAGGGACACCGAAAGTTTCTCAGGTTCGTGGTCCAAGGGCGTCACTATCAGTTCAGAGCCCTTCCCTTCGGACTAAGGTCGGCACCCAGGGTGTTCACCAAGTGCCTCGCACCGGTGGCGGCGCAGCTGCGCCGAGAGGGGATCCACGTCTACCCCTACCTGGACGACTGGCTCATCCGAGCCAAGACGAGGGAGCTCGCCGTGGAGCACACGGCAAGGACCGTCCAACTTCTCACGGACCAGGGATTCTCCGTAAACTACGCCAAGTCCCACCTGGTGCCCGCACAAGACGCACTGTTTCTGGGAGCGAAGCTCGACACAGTGTCGCTTCTGGCCTCCCCGTCGGAGGAAAGGACGAGGGCCATTCTGGGCAAGGTACAACGGATGCTGGTTGCGGACGCGGCCAGAGTGAGGTCCATCAAGTCCCTCCTCGGAATGATGTCTTCTTGCATTTACCTCATCCCCCTGTGCAGGCTCCGGATGCACCCGTTGCAGGAGTTCCTGGACGCGCGCTGGATCCAGACGACGGGCAGCTTTGAGGAGAGGATCACACTCGACGAGAGTTTCCGACGAGCGATCCGGTGGTGGGGCACCCGCGCACATCTGATGGCGGGCATGGACTTCCAGACCCCCGGCCACCAGGAGACAGTGACCACGGATGCCTCCCTGGAAGGGTGGGGAGCGCACACCGAGAATCTGCACGCGAGAGCCTTTGGCTCCTGACGGAGAAGGCCCTCCATATCAACGTCCTGGAGCTCCGTGCAGTGTTTTGGGCCCTCAGGTCCTTCCTTCCGTCCCTCAAGGGCAAGGTGGTGAGGATCTTCACCGACAACACCGCCACCATGTTCTACATCAGGAAACAGGGCGGAAACAGGTCCCCATCCCTGTCCAGGGAGGCGCAGGATCTGTGGCATTGGGCCGTCGCCCAAAGGATGTTTCTGGTGCCGTTTCATCTGGCAGGGATAAAAAACACCATCGCCGACTCACTCAGCAGGGAGCTGCGCTCGTGCCACGAGTGGGAACTACGACAGGATCTAGTGGACCACCTCTTCCGACGGTGGGGCACACCCCAGATCGATCTGTTCGCGACGGCGACGAACTCCAAGTGCCGGAGGTTCGCCAGCAGGTTTCCCCAGCTCTCCAGGGAAGGAGGCGCCATCCTCCATCACGACCCGAAGTCGCTGAACTTGCAGGCCTGGCTCCTGCAGCGTTAGAGTTTGGAGGATACGACATACCGGCCGACTGCAGAGAGGTTCTTGCAAAGGCCAGGGCGTCCTCAACTCTTAAATGCTACGGACACAAATGGAAGAGGTTCTCTGTCTTGGACCACGCACAGAAGATTAACCCTCTGCGGATTATGGCTCCCCAAGTACTGCCGTACCTACTGACGCTGGCCAAAGCTGGACTGGCGCACGCGTCCATCAAGACTCATCTTGCTGCGATCTCCCGATACACCAGAACCACGGGGCGGACGTCCTTGTGGTCTCATCGTCTGGTGAAAGAGTTCATGAAGGGACTGTTCAGATCGTTCCCGCCGGTGAAGGCTCCGGCCCCGGCGTGGGAGCTCAACGTGGTGCTGACCAAGCTCATGGGACCTCCGTTCGAGCCTCTGCACTCGGCCCCGTTGAAGTTCTTGTCGTGGAAAACAGCGTTTCTTGTGGCCATCACCTCCGCACGACGGGTGGGAGAGATTCAGGCCCTTTCCTGCAAGGCCCCGTACTTGACTTTTCACGACACGAGGGTAGTGCTCAGGACGCACCCCTCCTTCATGCCCAAGGTGCCGTCGGACTTCCACCTCAACAAACCCTTGGTGTTGCCTGTTTTCTTCCCGTCGCCTTCGTCGCAGGCTGAGAGGACTCTGCACTCGCTGGATGTGGCTAGAGCGCTGAAGTTCTACGTGGACCGCACAAAGGGTTTTCGGAAGACGTCACAACTATTTGTGAACTTTGGACCTGTCAATCATGGAAAGGCTCTCTCGAAGGCTTCCATTTCCAGATGGCTCTCCGGCTGTATCATGTACTGTCATTGGTTGGCAAACCGACCCCTGCCTGGCCGTCCGAGAGCCCATTCCACCAGAGCGATTGCAGCTACCACGGCGTTCCTATCTGGTGTGCCCTTGCTGGACATCTGCAGGGCTGCTACGTGGAGGTCGACGCACACCTTCACGAAATTCTACTGCGTCGATCGGGATTCCAGGGAGGAGTCCAGGGTCGGCCAAGCAGTGCTGCGCAACCTGTTCGCCTAAGGTGAGCCTGGTGAGGAGGTAAGATTTGCTTAATGTTGAGTTTGATGTAATGCTTAATGTTGAGCCTTTGCCACCTCCCGTGGTTGTGCATGTGTGTACTGCTATGTATTCTTTATTCATGAGCATGTGAATCCATGCCAGACCCCATGCTGGAGAAGGAACAAGTTACTTACCTGTAACTGTTGTTCTCCAGCATGGGTCTGGCATGGATTCACATGCGAACCCTCCCGCCTACCCCTCTGCGGCTCTTCACTTGGTCATACTGCCACTTCACGTGCTACCAAATCTGAAGATGGCTGCCAGAGGCGGGGCTTAGGTAGAGGGCAGTCATTGGCTGTGGTCAGTATGACGCAGAGATCAGTGATTGGTTACTACTACGAAAGACAGATCAGAAACGAAACTGATACTGGTTTTTTCTTTACCGAGGATTCCCAGCCTGACGACGGGGAATATTCATGAGCATGTGAATCCATGCCAGACCCATGCTGGAGAACAACAGTTACAGGTAAGTAACTTGTTCCTTCAAGGCGCTCTCCTTCGGCCTGAAATTGGCCCCACCGGTCTTTACAAAGTGCTTGGCTCCGGTAGCGGCCCATCTTTGTTTCGAGGGCATCCAAGTCTGCCCTTACATGGATGATTGGCTCGTGCAATCCCACGCTCTGGCGAGCCAGCACACGGCGAGGACCGTGCGTCTGCTGACAGATCTGGGATTCTCCATAAATGATCCAAAGCCCTGCTTGGAGCCATCGCAGAGCGCTCTGTATCTGGTAGCCCGAGTCAACACAGTAACTTGTCTGGCATCTCCCTCTGAAAAGGTGCAGTGCCTGTCGGCACGGTCCGCTACTGTGCGAGCTGTCAAGTCACTGCTGGGCATGATGTCCCCCTGTATCAACCCCGTCCTCAATTGCAGACTACAGATGATGCCTCTTCAAAAATTTCTGGATGCAAGGGGGCTGCAACTCTTGAGATCCTAGACGGACAAGATCGCCCTCAAAAAAGAGTTCCGATGAGCAATACAGTGGTGCGGCGTACACTCTCATTTCATGCAAGTGGCTCCATTCCAAGTCCCTCCTTACCAGGAGACAGTCATCACCACGGATGCTTCTCTGGAAGGTTGGGGAGCTCAAACCAGACAGTTGCACGCCAGAGGCCTCTGGCTGCCAGAAGAAAATACCCTTCACATCAACGTCCTGGAGTTTTGTGCTGTCTTTTGGGCCCTTAATTCTTTTTTCCGTCCCTGAGGGGCATGTTGGTGAGGATCTTCATGGACCACACCACCACCATGTTCTTCATCCGGAAGCAGGGCGTAACGTGCTCTCAGGCTCTCTCCAGGGAGGCCCACGGTCTGTGGCACTGGGCTATTCGTCAGGACATGTTTCTCATCCATTTTCATCTGGCGGGCACCAAGAACACCATTGCAGACTCGCTCAGCAGGGAGCTACATTCTTGCGACAAGTGTGAGCTTCGCCAGGTCCTAGTGGATCTTCTATTCCATGAATGGGGTCAACCCCAGATTGACCTTTTAGTAATGTTGGCGATGAATTCCAAGTGTCAGAGGTTCGCCAGCAGGTTCCCGCAGCCGCAGCATGGGGGATGCATTCTCGTTCCCGTGGGAGGGACTTTTCCTATACACTTTTCCTCCGTTCCACTCCTGCTACGAGTGATGAACACACTCAGTGTCACTGCAGGATGATACTCATCGTTTCGGTGTGGCCGCTCCAAATCTGGTATCCAGACTTGCTACGTATGTCCACAAGTCCAGCGGCGGTCCCAGCAAGCACCGGCAATGTCACCATCCCTCCCCAGAGGTAAAAGCTGGAACGCGGCACCACTAGAGCTGCAGGACAGCCGGGGGTGCTGCCCCCAGCCTGGGGCGCCTGTCTCCAATGTGGGTCAACCGTCCACAAGTCCAGCGGTGGTCCCAGGGAGCCCCGGCAAGGTCTCCATCCCTCCCCAAAGGGAATAGCTGAAACATAGCCCAGCCAGAGCTCTAGGACAGCTGGGGGTGATGTTTCCGGCCTAGGGTTCCTGTCTCCCATGTGGGTCGACCGTCCCCAAGTCCAGCAGAGGTCCCTGAAAGCCCCAACAGGGTCTCCATCCCTCACTGGAGGGAAAAGCTGTAACACAGCCAGACCGGGGCTCCAGGATGGTTGGGGGTGATGTCCCCGTCATTGGGCACCTATCTCCCATCTGGTTCAACTGTTTCCAAGTCCAGCGGCAGTCTCAGGGAATCCCGGCAGGGTCATCATACCTTCCTGGAGGGAAAAGCTGTAACACTGCATGGCCAGAGCTCCAGGATGGTCAGGGGTGATGTGCCCAGTTTAGGGCGCCTGTCTGGTGTGTGTTGACGGTCCACAAGTCCTGTGGCAGTCCTAGGGAGACCCGGCAGGGTTCCCATACCTCCCCAGGGGGGAAAAGCTGTAACACAACCCAGCCAGAGCTCCAGGAAGGCCGGGTGTGCTGCCCCCGGCATTGGGCGCCTCTTTCCAGTGTTGGTCAACAGTCCACAAGTCCTGCAACGGTCCCAGGGAGCCCCAGCAAGGTCCACATCCCTACCCTGAGGGAAAAGCTGTAACGCAGCATGGCCAGAGCTCCAGGACATCCAAGGGTACTGCTCCCGGTTTTGGGGATGTGTCTCCCATGTGGGTTACACATCCCGAGGCCCAGTTGTGGTCCCAGGGAGCCCCGGGAGGGTCCATATCCCTCCCCAGAGGCAAAAGCTGTAACACTGCATGGCCAGAGCACCAGGACAGCCGAGGGTATTGCTTTAACACGGCATAGACAGAACTCCAGGCTGGTCGGGGGTGCCGCTGCCGGGCTTGGCCACCTGTCTCCCATGTGGGTCAACCATTCCAAAGTCCATTGGTGGTTCCAGGGAGCCCTGGCAGGGTCCCCATCCCTCCCCGGATGGAAAAGCTGTAATGCGGCACAGCCAGAGCTCTAGGACTGCCAAGGGTGCAGCCCCCAGCCTTGGGCGTCTGCCTCGCACTTGGGTCAACTGCCCCACAGCCTAGCGGCAGCCACAGGGAGCCCCCGCAGGGTCCCTATCCCTCCCTGGGGGGAAAAGGTCTAGCATGGCCTGGCCAGAGATCCAGGACGGCTGGGGGTACTGCAAAGAGCAAAGGCCGAAACAGCCCCCCAATCCCAAAATCTCTTCCCTGATGGCTTAGTGCTCCTTACTGCTTCCCAGAGTTGTTTTTTTTTTTAATTTTTATTTATGACTCGTAAGTCTTTACAAAATTAGTATAACAATTAATACAACAAAAGAAAACACAATTCGTAAATGTACAATCCATATTTCTCTTTATTAAAAATGTCCAGTGTTATGTTTGCCATGACCTGTCTTTTTAATTTTGACTCCAATGCTGTTTAAATGGTCACAAAAGTTCTTAAGTAATAATTTGACAGATTTTTAGGACATGTACCACCGCAGATGTTAAGTTAATGTCGCACTACGACCTGAAATTATTCTGTCCCAAAAGAATTCTGTGATAAGATTTTCTTCATATCTCACAAAACTCCTAAGATGTGGTAGGTGCAAATTCCAGGTCCCTTCATGTTCCATTAATAAATGTTTGAGTTATTGTTTTGCTGGTATAACACACACTTTACACAACTGTTTGCTCTTTCTCCCTGCTTCCGTCTTACAAGTACTTCTCCACAATGAACCAGATTTAACCTCATCCTTAAGAAATTGTTATGTAATATACTGTCTGGGAATTATAAGGTAGCTTGAAAGGCAACCTAGCTTTTTCTCACCCCTTAAAAACAGGTTAACAGGAGGACCCATTCTCACTTTCTCAGTTGTTCTTATCCAATCCATAGTTTCTAATTTCTTCTTAACTTTCAAGATGAGATGAGTCTGTCTAAATCAAGGTCGACCATGGACAGGCACTCTCTTACCTTGCTTTTGAATGACAGTAAGATTGCTGATTTAGAGTTTGACATATGATGCTTAATGTCACTATAAAGAGTGACTTCTTTACCAACCATGATCTCCCGGTATAGAGAGATTAACTTCTAGTTCGCCATGCCTCCCAGAGATTTTAAACCGAGTTCAAATCTAAGACTCCAACTGGGTGTGCAGGCAGGAAGACCTAGAGCTCTTTTCCATAGCCGACCTTCAAATGTGTCCCAGTTAATAGACCAGGGCCGTGGTCTAGCCTCCAGACCTTAAATCACTGAAACTACTTTTGCCAGATAGTATCTGACTAATAGGGAGATTGAGAATTTGCTGAATTTCTGGTTTAGCTTCAACATTTGCGCTGCACTCTGCACTATTTCGCTACTACTTCTGCCTCCACTTTATAGAGAGCTGGAGAGGCATGGATGTTATACCCCAGATATTTAACCACCTCCACTTTTTGGATCTTTAACCCATTAAGTTCCCAATTTGAAAATGTGATCTTTTTGTGTGGATGCTTAAAGACCATTATGTTTGGTTTGGCAGGGTTTATAGAGAGATTTGTCTCTGCATATTCACTCAGTTTGGTCAACAGACGCTGTAGCCCAATTGGCATCCTGTCTAGCAGCACTATGTCATCTGCATAGGCCAGCCAAAAGATCTTTCTCCCATTCAGCACTGGGCTGACCAATGCAGATGATTCCAGAGAGAACCTCAGGTCCGCGAGGAAGAGATTGAAGAAAAGGGGTGCACCAAGACATCCTTGTCTCACCCCCCTTTTTACCTCGATGATTTCCGACAGGGTGTCCCCACTCATCCAACCAAATGCTTAGGTTAGTCTCTCTGTGCAACTCTACCAGCATCGCTAGAAGTGTTTCAGGCAAGCCCCAATGTCTCAGTTTGTTCCACAGTAAGGCCCTGTCTACTTGGTTGAAAGCTTTGGAAAGATCGACCCACGCACCATACAGGGGCAATGAACTATTCCCTTCTGCCTGTTCACTCATTAAATTTAGTGTCAGGCCATTTACAGCTGTTGACATGCCTTTCCTAAAGCCTGTTTGGTGGCGGGAGAGGATACCTCGATCTTCTACCCACTGTGTCACTTCCCTAAGTACGAGCTTCATGAAGATCTTGCTTTCTAAGTCGAGCAGAGGTATAGGTCGATAATTAGCTGCCGCTCGACGATCCCTGTTACTGGAGACTGAACAAACTGATAAGAAGCTCTAGCGCCAGCAACAAACAGCGCACAGTCAAAGATATTCACCGCCCTTTACTCTGCGGCCGGGCTACAATTCACAATAATACCAAGCTCCCAGAACTGCGGATCACATCAGGAGCAGCTTTCCAATGCAGTTTTCCAAATTGAGGAAATGGTACCAGACCCTCAGTGTTGCCCACCCCAGTGAAGCAGAAAAGATCTTCCCCTCCATGGGGGTATTCCTGAGGGGGCTGTCCCTACAGGCATAGGGCCAGCCCCCTGATACTCCCAAGTGTGCCTCTGGCGAATGTGCCCTATGTTTTGCATTCCTTGGGGCAAATGGGTGCAAGACAGCACTAATATGCCCCCAAAGAAGACAAAACAAGATTATGCCATCTTGTTGCCATTTTGTGGGGCAAGGGTGGGGGCATATTGACCTGGAGGGGCCACCTGCAGTGCCCACCCCCCAGATCATATTGTGGTTGGCTTAGTGGTCCTTGCTGCTTCCCAGGGGTGGCAGATTGGGCCAGAACTCCAAATGTGCCCCGCCAGGGAACCAGCAAGGGTCTGCCCATTCTCGGAAGGGGGAATCCTAAAGGAGCTGGCCCACAGGCATGGGGCTAACCCCCTGATACCGCCAAGTGTTCCACTATATGTGGAGTGTAATGAATGTTTTGGCTTCCTTGGTGGCAAATCGGTGCAAAACTGCACTAATTTGTCCCCAAAGAAGGCAAACATTATGCCATTTGGTTGGCATTTTCTGGGGGTGGGTGGCTGATTGGCCTGGCCCGACCCCACCCCAAGATCATAACCCTGATGGCCTAGTGGTTCTTGCTGCTTCCCTGAGGTGGCAAAATGGGGTCAGGCCCCTAATGCCCCAAGTGTGCCTTTATGAATTTCTTTTTTTTTTGTGTGCGTAGGGCAGAGCGCAATCGCACTTGTGAGAATCAAGCTCCCTTTAGGGCCCCCCGGCTGCGCTCCGTAATATTTTATTTACCCAACGCTAGACTTCCAGCTATTCCTCTGCCACGCTCACGCGCCACGAAGTACTACAGGCTGCGCAAGCCGATTACACTCGGGCCAGTGTGTTGAATGTTTAGCCACACAGAGCGAATATTCTTTGTCATGGCATGAGAGAACACGGCTGCCATCCTCCATAAGCAACTGAGCTGCAGCAGTGCACCCGCTCTCACAGAGAGAGCTACTGAAGTCCGGGAAATGGATTTAGAGCACGAAGAGCTCTTGCTCAAGCCTGGTAGCGGCAGGCTAAGGACAACAAGCAGTCCAACTCGGTCATGGAAGGGTGCTTCTAGCACTGGTCCCCGACCCAGAGGCCCTCACATTTCATCTGCATACGAGGAGCTGCCATTCCCAAGCTATAATTGGGAGCTAAATTGACCCATTTTACAACCAATCTACTTACAAGTTCACCTGTCTGCATACACCTCTCAAACTCTAACCAAACACAACCACAAGCCTACAACACAACAATCCGCACAAACTTCACTACACTGCGGCAACAAAAAAACACACATAGACTCGCACAACAGAACACAATGACTACCATCCGTAAAACACCCCAAGCCCAGCCAACGGACCCACCGGGCTGAGGCCGCCAACAGCACTTCACGGCATTCTTGCACTTTTCCAGTTTATTCCCACTAATCCACCCCCCTTCCCTTTTTCAGGGCCGCCACAGCGCCAGGGGACCACTCCGCTGGTGATAGTGCCCTTTACAAATATCCTTTAACATTAACATCGCCTCTGCCTCTCCCTTCCCCTGGGATAGAGGACTTGCCATTCAGCCTGCCTTGTTCAGGCAACCAGGCACTATTGAAATAGTTTGGTGGCTCAAGATGGGGTCAGATGTCTGGAGTGAAGGGAGCCAGGACCAGGTTATCAGAGAGAGATCTCACTCTCAGTTTCAAGAGAGTGTTGGGACATTCCCGGGTAGATGCAGTGGCACTAGGAGTGCTCCCGCTTCAGGGGAGACTAGAAGCGCTTGAGTGCTTGTTCGGAGATGGCCTTAAGGGCAAGAATCCAGAAGTGGATGGCTGTACGTCCTCTAACCAGCCTCATAGAGAGGAGGTCAAAAAGAGGAGAGAACAAACTGCAAGAGTAAGGCCTCTTTAACTCCCCCGGGTCCACCAGTGAAGGAGAGAAAAATAAAACCTCCTGAGGCTGTCGATGCATTCAAGAAGCTTAAAGGCGCTTTCATGAAACAATCGAACATGCTGAGCCTCTTACCCCCTTGCCCAGGGGTGCAAAATATCAGGGACGACAATGACTCTTTGCCAGAGTCTGACTTGTCGGACTCCAGATCCTCTCTGCGATCGAACGGTGGGAAGTGAAAAGCTAAAGAGAAGCACTTGGAGGTGCCCAAAGAGGAGCTGATCGATGTGTGATTCGGAATCTATTGTGCATCCCAGATTCAATGACTGGCTGCCATCACAGAGAATCGCCTCTTATATGTCCCAAAGACTGCGGAAGCCAATTGAAAAGGAAGTGAGAATATGTATGCGATCAGAGTGCCCCAGGCTTGACTTGCCGGGGAAAGTGGCAGAGGCCACAGAGCTTGATCCCAAAATGATTACGTTTGTATCCAAGCCTCCAAAGACCTCAGGAAAGGTATGCACCGTTCCTGAAAAGGGTGTCAATAAAACGTTTTGGATTTAGCAGAGCCGATTGCAAAGATCATGAACCTGGCAGAGAGGGCCAGAGACACTAGCGAGCCGGTGGACCATGAGACACTAGAAAGTTGGGCGCACAGGGCCGTGTGTCTTCTAGGGAACGCAAACTGTGCCTTGTAATCCAAAGGAAGGAGGGGCCTTCTGTTAAAAATTGATTCAAAGCTAAGCGACTTAGCATCCTACGTGGCAGACGAGGCCGCACAAGGTCTCTTGTTCAGCAAAGCATTCACAAAGGAAATGGAGAGGTTTGTAGGCACCTACACCGCCCTGGAAACAGCACAAACCTCCATCAAGAAAATGTTCCCCACAAGAGTTTTTGCAGGGACCGGCCGTAGTAGAGGTTGTGCGTCCGATTGCTTCCACTCCCCGAAGAGGCCTCATAACTCCAGATCGCAATACTGGTAATCGCTTAGCAAGACGCCTTCTTCCCTGCACGCGGACATAGTGACAGAGGACGCAGCGGTAGAGGATACTAGTGCCATCAAGGAGCCCAAACAGGTGAGTAGTGGGCTAAACTATCCCCCAGTGGGTGGGTGGACTGTGTTATGTGTAAGAGATTGGCAGAGGCTTTCCAGCGATGCCTGGCTGCTACAAGCAGTGGCGGGGCACAGAAAGGAAAAAGTGAGGCCCGTCATCAACCTTGGGAGCTCAACGGGTGGCTGGTTTACAGGCACTTCAAGATGGGAGGAGTTCATCTACTCAGGGGATTGGCTAGTGTGATAAGACCTGAAAGACGCTTACCTGGCAGTCACAATAGCCGAAGGGCACGGCAGGTTCCTATGGAGCGGTCAAATGTGGCAGTTCAGGTGTCTCCTATTCGGTCTCGCCTCAGCACCCTGGGCGTTCACAAAGATTATGAGACCAGTGGCAGCAGCCATGGGGGGGGGGTATTCAGAGGATTATTTATCTGGACGCTATCCTCGTGCTAGTGAGCATCAAGCAAGTGTTCTTCGTGCAGACACAGTGGGCATTTCAGATTCCTACGTCTGGGTTTTCTGATAAACCAGATGTCTGAACACATCCCTGGGCAACGCATGGAGTTTCTGGGGTTCATCGTGGACTCCACGAAAGCGACACTGGAGCTACCAGCTCTCAAAACGAGAGCGATAAAGAAGGAATTGAGAGCAGCACTAGGGAAGACCATGATATTGTTACAAGTTCTAGCGAGGATTGTCAGTCTTTTAGCAGCCTCCATTCAAGCAATTTTCACAGGCCCTTTGTATTGCAAGACACTGCAGAGGCTGAAGATGGTCTGGGCTGCCATCAGCTGATACCCCTAGACCTGGAAGGGAGAGCAGAGTTAGAATGGTGGCTCCAGAACATGGAAGCATGAAACTGACAAGCGATCTTCGGGGACACCCCGAATCTAATAATAGTTATTAGCTGGCCGCAAGATGAGGCCAGCCAGAGACAGATGGCAAGTGGTCGCAGAAGGAGCTATCCCTGCACGTCAATGCTTAGA
Source organism: Ambystoma mexicanum (assembly GCF_040938575.1). Classification (NCBI taxonomy): domain Eukaryota; kingdom Metazoa; phylum Chordata; class Amphibia; order Caudata; family Ambystomatidae; genus Ambystoma; species Ambystoma mexicanum. The sequence continues at coordinate 907,477,296 of NC_090935.1, read as the reverse complement.
GTTGCTGGCAATTTCCTTTGCAGTGAAAGCGTTTGTGAGGGACAGAGCAGAGTGTTGTGTTCTTCTCCGAATGGAGAACATCTCTGCTATGCGCTTCATCAATCACCTGTGAGGTACAAGGTTGAGGATGCTGGTGGAATTGATCTCAGTGACTGCGGAATACCTTCCAGGAGTGCTGAATGTAGTGGCTGATTGGAACTCCTGCTACTGGTATGATTTAGGTAACTGGATGCTACACAAGAGCATCTTTGCGAAGATAGCAGCCCAGTGGGATCCCATGGACACTGATCTGTTCACGTCCCCATTGAAAAAACAGTTTGCAAAATCCTTCAGCTGGAGGCTGGACCCAGAAGCGCGAGAGCAGACACTTTTCTGCAGTCGTGGTCTGGCGCGTTTCAATGGCCAGGAGCTTAGCGCTGATTCACCGGAAGATTGTGTAAGTCATCATAGTGGCCCCGAACTGGAAGTGACAAGCATGATTTCCATCTCTGATGGAACATTCATCGGATTTCCTGTGAGTGATTCTTCACAGGCAGGATCTCCTCACGGATACATCTGGGAACTTGCATCCACTGACGAGGTAAGGACAGCTACCCCTGCTTGCATGAATGGTCTTGGGGGGGGCAGATGGAGTCTGCCATACATTTCTGGACCAGGTGCTGACTTTATCAAACACTCTTGGGCCCCTTCTCCCCTCAGGAGTTACGATGCAGCTTGGGGAAGGTGGTGCCTATGGTCCAGACAATGCAGTATTCATCCTATTTCGGCTCCTCTAGTTAAGGTACTGAATTTCTTGGCATCCCTCGCAAAGGGGGGAAAAGCATTCTGGACTGTGGGAGTTTACAAGTCCGCTATTTCGGCAGGTCACAAACCTGTAGAGCCCCAGTAGGGGAGCACCTGGCTGTAGTGAGACTGCTGCGCAGCGTGAACATTTGCACGCATCCTTTGCCTAGATACGCAAAGGTGTGGGACGTTACTGCAGTCTTACGGCTCCTTGTAGGTTGGCCGTGAAACCGATCTATCTGATGGCAGGTATCAGTTAACTGGCTATGTTACTATGTCTAGTTTCCTGCAGGAGAGTAGCAGATGGCAGTTATCAGTTAACTGGCTATGTTACTATATCTAGTTTCCTACAGGCGAATCGCAGATGTGAAAACACTCATTCTTTCCAGAGGGGTGTGTTTCTCTATCGCTAAAAGAACAAAGTGCCACTCAGAGATCATTTTGTACCCCTACTTCCAGGAGCAGCTGAAGTTATGTGTTGCTAACTGTATCGAAGAGTATGAGGCAAGGACGAGCGAAGTGAGGCCGCAAGGTGTATTGCAATTGCTCATTATGCGGGGGAAACCATATAAGGCAGTAGCTACAGCGACTATAGTCAGATGTGTATGGGAAGTCATGACCGTAGCAGGCCTAGATGTCTCCATTGTTGGAACCCATTCAGTGATGGGTGCGACTTCTAAAGCGTTTGCAGCCGGTGCTAGCCTTCAGGACATATTGAGGGCAGCTGATTGGTTTAGCAATGCTACATTTTTTCCCAATACGTTTTTATTAACATTTTCAACAAATGATAACAATAAACAACCCATACCCTGCCGCTCCGTTCCCACCCCCGGGTTCGGTCCTGAGCCATTATGTCCAAGTTGCACGTTGCCGGTTTTCCCCTGTCTTTTCATTCCTTTAGGTTCTTGTTAGGGACCATATGTCCTTGGAGTCCTCTCTTTGTGGGCCTTTTGTGTCTATATCCGCCCCCTTCTACAATATCCCCAATAGGCTCATCCTTCTCGGGCACCATGCTTTTCTTGCCCCTTGCTGGAGGTTTTCCAGCACTAGAGACCAATCTGCGAGGAAGCCCTGATGGTCCCCCTAAAGGAAATAGGTCACCCATTCCAAGGCTGCAAAGTTCCACACTTTCCCACTCCTTCATGTTCTTGGGTAGGCTCTTTTGATTTCCATTTCTGTGCCAGGGTGAGCGCCCCTGCCATCAACAGTATAACAACCACCTTCCGCTTCTGCTTTAGTTGGTAGGTCGTTTACATGGGCCCCCATACCCAATAACACTAATCCTTTATTTCCCCTCTCTGGTGGCCCCGTAACTGCCGAATGCGATTCTAAAATGATTTCCCAGAAATTCTGGATTGTGGGCATTACCACCATATGTGGCTCCATGTCCCCTCCATGCTGCACTCCCTCCAGCACAATTTTGATACTGAACTGTAGCTCTTGTGTAGCCTAACCGTGGTTAGATGCCATTGCCCCAACAGTTTCACCCACATTTCTTGGATCTGGATGGACCTGGTTAGTTTAGGAATCTGCCTCCACAGTTGTTCCCAGTCTGCTTCCTCCATTACCCGGCCTGTCGACTCCTCCCATTTAGTCATGTATAATCTCGCCTCTGCCTCCTCGCCCTGCTTTGCTTTTGAGTATATTGCCCCCACTATATCATCGTTGCCTATTTCTGTTACCGAGTATTTTTCGAAGTGAGTTAAATTCTGGGTTGCCCCTTCTCTCACCGGGCCCTGCATTACCCAGTGTCTTATCTGGGTGTATCTATACCTTTCCTCCTCCCCCAGCCGGAAATCCTCATTACATTGGTTAAAGGATTTGATTTCTGAACCGTCAAACATGTCTCTGATTTTGTGGCATTCCCCCTTCAGCAATGCCTGAAACCCCTTTCTTCCCACCCCGGGAGAGAATTGTGGGTTATGGAATATTGGGGTACATGGGGATGGAAATGTCGTAAATCGAGCTCTTTTCACCATTTCATCCGCGGTGTCCCCCACCCCAGCCACTATTCCACTCATATACACGTTAGCCAGTCTGTCCCCCTTCGGTTTCCACAGTACCTCCACTAGACACCCTCCCACCACCGCCTCATCCATTGCCCTCCATATTTTCCCCTTATCGTCCCTCAGCCAGTCCCTAATGATCCTTGTCTGTGCCGTAAGGTAATAAATGCGGAAATCCGGTTGTCCCATTACCCCCTTATTCCTGGGCATCATCATCACCCGACTCGCCACTCTCGACTTCTTTTGATTCCATATGAACCTCCCCGTACATTTCCGCAGCGCCTGAAAGAAATATTGAGGAATCTGTAGTGGGAGGGTTGTAAAGTGATAAAGTAGTTGCGGGAGGACCACAATTTTTAATGTGTTAATTCTTCCCATCCATGTGACATTTGGTGGGCCCCAGTCTACCAATTTGTTTTTCATGCTTTCTAGGAGGGCTGGGTAATTGGCCTCGTAAGTCGTTCCAATTGGATTTTGTGAGCCGAACCCCTAGGTATTTTATGCTCTTCTCCACCCATTTATAGGGAATCTCTTTACTAATCTTAGCTTCAGGGTGTTAATTTTTAGACCTGCTACTCTTTGGAACTCCTTGTCTTGTAATGACAGTAGCATGTCGTCCGCAAAGGCTGCGATTTTGTGATCTATGCGTCCGAAGGATATCCCTTTTTATCTATTTGCCCTGACTGCTTCCAACAAAGGTTTCAGGTGAATCGTGTATAGTAAGGGCGACAGGGGGCATCCCTGCTTCGTACCTCTCTGCACTTTGATTGTGGGTGACAACTGACCCTTAATTGCCAAGCGTATTGTAGGGTTCCTGTAGTTGGCCTTAACTTTTTATATGAACCTCTCCCCAAATCCCATCCTCAACATTGTTAGGAATAGGAACTGCCATTCCACCCTGTCAAAGCCCTTTTCGGCATCCAGAGCGATGAGGATAGAGGAGGGCACACCCTTTTTAATAACTTTGTCTATGAGGTGGGCTATCCTCCTAGTGTTGTCACTCGTTTGTCTTCACTTAATAAAGCCGGAATGATCCTGAGAGATTATTTGGGCAAGTATGTGCTCGAGACGGTTCGCCAAGACCTTAGTGTTGATCTCCATGTTTATCAGAGGAATTGCTCTATATGATCCGCCGGAGTAGGGATCTTTACCTTGCTTGGGCAGTGAAACCACGTTGGACTCCTCCATAGATGGGGTGATTTTCTCAGACCTTCCAAAATTCATTGAAAAGGGGAACCGTGTGTGGTAGTAACGTTTCTCTAAATAAAGACCTTGCAGAATTCAGTGGTGGATCTGTCCAGTCCCGAGGACTTGTTGGAAGGTAACAAGGAGATGGCTCTCCTCCCCTCTTCAATAGTTATCTCCTGATCGAGTACTAGTCTCTCCTGTTCGGAGATTTGGGTTAGCTTCTTACTGGCCAGATACCTTTTCTGCTCCCCCTCAGACGGCCCTTCCGAGCTATACAGCTGTTAATAGAATTTACTAAACTCCCTGGAAATAGCTTCTGTGTCTGTACAAATCTACCCCCTCCCCTCTCTGTTTTAATTCTCAAGATAGTTCTGACTTTTTTCCTCCCTCCTCAACATCCTCGCCAACAGCCTATCTGCCTTATTCACTTTTACATAGTATTTATGTTTACGGAGTAAGAGGGAGCATTCCGTGGCCTGTGCCTGTATCATGTCTAGTTGTCCCCTCACTGCCCTATATTCCCTCCTAGTTTCTCCACTTGCCATGGTTCCCATGCGGGTCATCACCTGCTTCAGTTTCCCCCTCTAGTTCTTGTTCAACTAGCTTTAGTTTTCTGTCTCTGTGCTTTAATTACGATGATTCTACCCATTATAGCGGCTTTAAAGTCATCCCACCTTATCTGTTGTGAGATTTCCCCTTCTCTATTGACCCTAAAGTATTCCCCAATCCACTCCCTTATTTCTCCTCACAGTAAGTTGTCCTTCAGTAAGTGAGCCAGGTAGCGCCATTTTCACAGTCCTAGTGGTCCCCCTTTCCTTTTAAGCTGCATTGTGTTGGGCGCATGGTCTGAGAGATTCATAGTCCACACCTCCATCTCAATGACTCTTCTGAGTATGGATTGTGATACCCAGGCATAATCCATTCTAGATGACGATCAGTAGATGTGGGAAAAAAATGTATAGCCCTCCTTGTCACCCCACTCTCGCGCCAGATGTCTACTACCCCTAGCCCGTCCAGTTTTGCTGCCAATTCCTTTGACGGCTTGCCATGTGCTCCAGTTGTCCTACTGCTTCTATCTTTCCCCGGCTCCCATGCCAAGTTAAAATCTGCAGTAAGTATTATGGGGGCCTTCGCAAACCTCTCCTAGTTTGTCCAGGGAGACCTGGAGAAAAAGGTGTTGGCCCTGGTTGGGGGCGTAAACCATGGCTATCGTGTATCCCTCTCCCCTACCCTTAAAGTTTAATGCTAGATACCTTTCCTGGGAGTCCCTCTCTATCCTCTCTATTGAGAGGTCTGTGCTGTTCCGAAGGGCAATCAATACCCCTCCTTTCTTGGTTTTGTCATTGGCCTGGCATATCTGCTAGAACCCTTGTATTCGGACCCTGTCAGTGTCTTAAAGTTGAACGTGTGTCTCTTGTAGAGGAACTATATCGGGTCCCTCCCGCCGCAGGAATCTCTCCAGTTTTCTCCTCTTCACCAGGGCATTTATGCCATGTATGTTTATCGAGATAATCTTCAGGCCTCCACTTTTACCTAATCTCCCGTATGTGGACCGTGCTGCTCTTAAATCTCAGCTCTTCATGTCCGAACCGTCTCCCCTGCCCTCTCTACATTTCCCTACCCCTCCATTCCCTTGTCCCCACCTGGTCACCAGGGGTGCTCAACCAGACTCTAGCCCCGCTTGAATCACTCCATCGAGGATTGCGCCCTTTCCTTTCCCCAGCATGTACCACTTTGGGTACTCCCATACCCTTTCCAAGTTGACCTGGCCCTCCCTGACCTGCTTCCTTTGGCCTTCATTGTGGTCTATTCCCAACCCCTCAGTTTGTCCTGTCTCTTTGGTGTGGGGTCTTTTGGGTTGCCTTCTCCCGCTTCCAAACCCAGCAGTCTCGCTCCCTCCTCGTAGGGTCCAATCCTTCTCTGCTTACCCTGCCAGTCAAAGACCACCCAAACGGGAATGTCCATCTGTATCTGGTGCCTTTGACCCTCAGAGCCTCAAGGATTGGGGCCATCTGCCTCCTCTTTATCAGCGTAATTTGGGCGAGGTCTTGGACTAGGAACATTTCCGAACCATTGTATGTAATTTGAGTCGCTTTCTTCACCACTTGAAGGATCCTTTCCTTTGTCGAGTAGTTGTGTAGTGCCGCTAAGACATCCCTTGGCCTGGTTCCTGGTTCTGTTCTCTGCGGCCTGACTCTGTACTCTGCCTAGTCTGATGTCTCCCTGGTACTCTGGGTCTAGGAGGTCTGAAAAGATGCTAGTGATTACTCCCCGTAGGTCCTTGTCAGGCACCTCCTCGGGCAGGGCTTTTATTCGGATATTCGATCTTCTAGATCTGTTTTCCAGGTCCTCTGCCTGAAGTTCCAGATCGTGGGAGGCTGTTGCTAATTGCTCCATAGGTATGTCCACCTTCCTTGAATCATCAGCCAGGTCCTGGATCGCCCTCTCATTGGTGTCCACTCTTTCTTCTATCTTGTTCACATCCCTCTTTGTATTGTAGAGCCTACACAAGGTCCTCCCTCATCTTGTCCATCTGCCTCTGGACAGTGCCTACTATTTTATCTCCAAAGTCGATGAAAGCTTGAGGATGAGGGTGGCGACTGCCTGGTCCTAGGTATCCTGCGGGCAGGGGTCGTCTCTGTCAACCTGCTCTTGGGCCGCTCCCCCCTTTGGGGGGAGTTGGCATCCCAGCCCCACAGCTTCTGTAAGTTGCTGTACTGGGGTTTCTGGCCCCTTATATGGGCAAGGAGGGGTATTTTCCTCTTGTTTTTGACATAGCAGTGTGTCCCCTGCTCATTGAGCAGTGTTGCCCTTAAACTTGTCTCGTGGTTTTGTCTCCCCTCCCCCAACGGGGGACTTTTTGGCTTTATCCGGGATGGGTATGCCCCCCACTGTGCTTACTTGAGGGGGTGTGGGAGAATATTAAACTCTTGCAGCCCTTTCGCCAGGCCTCGTCATCTGTTCCTGCACCCCTGCGCCTTCCAAATGTCCACTCCTTGGGCCCCTCCGTCTCTCACTGCATGAGATCTTCTGCTCAAAAACCCTTGAGAAAAGGCTTGATCTTTTTGTCGGGTTGATATTGTGGGCCCAGCCCCTCTGATATTTCGTATCCCTCTGGGCCCAGAAGGTTTCGTCTCTTCTGAGGCTCTCTCCTCTTTGTGTCCCCCCGCACTCCAAGGTGCCCTTTCCTTGCTTTGCCGGGCTCGGGCTCCTCACCTGCTTGTTCCGCCTGGCGCGGTAGCCTTCTTGGATCCACACTTACGGAGTTCGCTCCGGTAGCCTCTCGCCTGCGGTCAACGCCCGAGGGGGTACATCCGGATGCCACGCTCCCCTTCAGTCCTCCGGCCTTCTCTCCACCCCAGCCGCCTCACCTCTGAAATCTCCGCCCGAGGGAGATCCACCCTGCTCTGTGGCCCACGACGGTACGATTTCCTACGCTCCGCTCTTGCAGCCTTCTTCCCGCTCTCGGGGTGGGGGCGCAGCACCAGTCTTTCGCCTTCTCTCTCCAGTCTTCAATGAAAGTCGTGCTTGCTGGTGGCCTGAGGTGCCTTTCTCAGTGCCGGGCCGCCTCCGCTCTTTCCTCATAGCGCGTATTCCAAGCCGGTGCTCCCCGGTCCTAGCTTCTGATCTCCGGGGGTTTACGCTGCGGTCTCCAAGCCCCCCCTGTGGCTCGTACACTGTATTTCACACCTCGGGAGGGCTAAACTGCTTGATTTCAGCTCCGTTGAGGTCCCGAAGTACTGGGGAGCATCAGTCACGGTGCTCCCTGTTCGGCAGCCAGCAATGCTACTTGTAAGACATTTTATTTTAAGCTGATAGCGAGCATAGCAGCGCCCATTGTTCATAGCTTTAAACAGGCCTAATGCTTGCCTGCAGTCTTGACATAGAATAAAGATTTCCCCTGCTAGAGAACAGGGAGTCTTGATTCTATTAAGGACACAGTACTAGAAAGGCTAGAATGTGGTATTGACAGTCAATTGTTCTCTTGGACTTTGCGCCTTGGTGCCCTCCCTAATGCGTGTTTTTTGTTTTGGTAGATGACCAGAAAGCAGGCTGAGTGCCTAGAGACAGAGGTGTCGAGAGGTCGAGGTTTGGTTTGACTGCTCGTGCCAAGGCCTTTTTTTCAGATTGGTTTCGGGGCGGACACGACAAGTGAGCGGCAGGATTGTGTTTCTGTTTGCTTTTTCGGATGTCAGTTTTAAGGCATCTAAAGAAAGAGGAAAGGACCGGGACAGGAAGTGAATAGTGTGGTCCAGAGAGAGAAAATCAACTTGAGGACTACCCTGGTATTGCTGTGAAGTGTGGTTTAGTTTGATTTTGTTGTGTTTTCTTAAGAAAAGGAAAAATTAAGATTTAAATTTGCTCTGAGGAGTAGAATAAAGAAAGTAGAAGCATAATGCGCGCCCCTGTGTCTTTAATGGAATCAAGACTCCCTGCACTCTTATACTTAATTCTCGAATATGAATCCCTAAAATTAGGAAGGATTTGAACATACAAGTTATGTTTACAGTAAAAACATTTTCCATAACCTAAGGGCAGATGCTAGAAAGCACTCAAGACACCAGCAAACAGAATTGGTTTTAGCTTCTAAAAACCATCCAAGTGTCGCCAAGTGTGCTGTTTGGCGTTTGGACTGGACTCTGCGGGGACTCTGTTGGGAGCGCTCATCGTCGACCCTCGCCTGCGAAAGGCTGTATGCGCAAGAGGAAGCGCTGTGCCTCTTATGCGGCGAAACGCTGCCTGTGTGGACATTTCACCTGGACTTCAATATCCACAATCCCTGGCGTGTTATAGACACGCCCCTTTGCTCAATCTTGCCCAGAATTCTCCTTAAAGTCTACATGCACGCGCATCCTGCGCGCGCATCCAAGTGTCGCCAAGTGTGCTGTTTGGCGTTTGGACTGGACTCTGCGGGGACTCTGTTGGGAGCGCTCATCGTCGACCCTCGCCTGCGAAAGGCTGTATGCGCAAGAGGAAGCGCTGTGCCTCTTATGCGGCGAAACGCTGCCTGTGTGGACATTTCACCTGGACTTCAATATCCACAGTAATTATTCACTCACATAAGAGCGAAAAGTGTAGATATACGTGCCTGCGGGCTGGGCTGGGCTGGGCTGGGGTACTGGATGTGTTTGTGGGCTGGGCTGGGGGTAGTGGCTCCTCCCTGATTGCAACATCTTTCTCATGAACTCTTTGAAAAGCCACGCCTGCCCCCTGACACGTGTATATTTCTTTTTTCTGTAGATCCCTGGCGTGTTATAGACACGCCCCTTTGCTCAATCTTGCTCAGAATTCTCCTTAAAGTCTACATGCACGCGCATCCTGCGCGCGCATCCAAGTGTCGCCAAGTGTGCTGTTTGGCTGTTTGGCTGTTTGGCTGTTTGGCTGTTTGGCTGTTTGGCTGTTTGGCTGTTTGGCTGTTTGGCTGTTTGGCTGTTTGGCTGTTTGGCTGTTTGGCTGTTTGGCTGTTTGGCTGTTTGGCTGTTAGGCAGTGAGGCTGGGGCTTGGGGTAAGTCCTTATTTGTAAGTTGGTACATATACTGTCGAACTTGCCTGTTCAGGCTAAATGGTGGTAGGTTTGCGTAGTGGCCGGCCCTTGGATTCAGGTTCTAGTAAAATCACGAAAAAAAATCTTAAAAGTAAAAAGATGTCTTTGAGAAATGAAAATGATAAGGGTAACGGCTTAGTGCCAGGTGTTAGACACGAATCACCTGTGCATTGGGGGCCGGTTACCGATCAGGATTTAATTAAACCCGAAGTAGCATTCTCATATGCACGTGCTCAGGCGCTGCAACCAGCGCATAGTGGGTCTCTCCCCTTAGCATGCAATGTACCCCCCACGAAGCTGCCGCCTAATCCATCTCGTAAAAGCTTCCTGAGCATGCGTATGGACACCATACCAACGGAGCCTTCTCATCCCACTGATGATATCTTTGCTTCGCCCTCTGATAACTCGATCTTAGCTCCAGTAGTACTTGCCACACTTGAAAAACGGGTAAGGCTATCAGAGGGACCCTCAACACCAGTTACCCTTCCGGGGTTCAAAAGGGCTGATGTACATATTCATCGCAAAGATGCCACTCACATGGTGGATTTGAACACCTCCCCAGCATCTCCTATTAAGGTATCCCCCTCCACCGCTTTCCCGGTGTCCAGCTCGTGGCCATCATCCCCCAACCGGCCCTCTTCCCCTACCTTGCTTGTACCTGGTTCCAACAAAGGGATGTCTGAGCTTCTCCATTCCCCTAATAAAAAGTCTCCGATTAACCCATTGGGGTTTGATATCCTAGAACCAACTAGTGATATGCAATCCCTTGAAGCATCTTACCCGGTATTAACAAGAATACTAAACCTGCTTGACCGTGGACATGAATACACGCACTACGAATTAAGAGATTGCAAAAATGCATTGACAGAAATCCTATTAAAAATTAACAAATTAGAAGGTTTCATTTTTGCAGATAGTCTTAGACATGATCTAGGTGAGCGCAAATACACGCAAAAAGAGGTCCCAGCAAATAGTCCGGCATCTACTCAAACAGATACTTTAGACTTGCCATGGTGTGATCCTAATATCACGATGCCTCCCCAGGTCACATATGCCTTTCCTCAATCCTTTGCACAAACACTAAATGCCCCTAAATCTGAAAACACATGCCACATCCTTACGCATGCCCAGCTATGTAAGGCAGTGGCATCCCACGCTGAAAAAATAGAGCAGCTCCAGTTTTTTCTTCAACCTAGTTACGGGGAGGAAGGAAAGAAGCCCTCTCAAACTTGCATTGATGGGGGTCAGGTTTCTTATCCAGATACCCCATCAGCTTTAACTAAACTATTTGAGATATCCAACTCATCTGATCCAATACCTGTTGCCATTGCAGTCACACCTCTACATATGAAATATGCCGTTGCTCAAAATTCTCTCCCTTCTGCGGAGCGGTCCTTTATATCAAGGAAGGAGAAAAGGCTATTCTTTCGTGCCTTGAAAAGAAAAGCTGATCGAAAAAAGGACCTTAATACCTCCCAAGAGTTATTGCACTCTAACCCAAAACCAAGTGAGGCAAAAAAAACAAAATCTGTGAATAACATTGCAGACAATCCAAAGACTAAGTCTGCTATGATGAAAATCCCTGGGAATGGAACGGACCTTGGAGAAAAAAGTTCTAATAAAAATTCCACAAAATCTCTTCTCCACATGCCGCAGTCTAGAATTGAAGAGACTGAGCACTTTGCATCTCAAACACAACTACCTAACTTCTTTAAACCGATTGAGAATAAAACATCGCAAATAGGAAAGGTAGTAGGGGCTCTCGATGATGCCGTTGAGATGGTGAGGGCCCCGGTGACTGCCGCTGAGCTGCCTGAATGCAGTGATGAATTCTTGAAGCCTTCCCATTCTGACCTTACTCGTGGGGATGCTAGGAAAATCTCCCCCCTGCCGGACACAAAGGGTGCATGGGTTAAGCAAAACCTCCACGGGGCTGTCCTAGAGGGGTATACGGAGGGATCCAAGGTACCAGGGGAACCAACCAAGCAATCCGCAACCATCATAGGTTGGGAAATTATATCATTTAGCAATGGCACAAAGCGACTTAATCGCTCAGCCTTAATGCAAGCCTTCAACCGTATACCTGGGCTTCGCACACTGCACACTAACGACATTGAATGGATGACACTGCCACCATTTCAAAATCATCGCATGGTATGCAAGGTGCAATCAGCCATCATTACTAATCTCCTTGTGCAGTTCACCGAAGAGCTTCGTTTCATTGGATTAATGCTTTATCCATTCGATTCAATTGATGATGCCATTTCTTTCAATGAAACGCCTCTGGCGCCCCCGCCTCCATAACTGCCAAATATGGCCGTTGGGGCTCCATCGACTGGTGTAAATACAGAAGTGATTGCCCAATTGGTAAGCTTATCCAACTCCAGTAAGGACTGGTCATGGTTATCCGCTCTCCAAAACACCCGAAACTCAGCCATGAATAATACTCCTCATTAAGTAGTCTGTAGTTCTAGCTATCCTATCCTGGAATTCATGCGGCTTTAGCAATCTTAAATCCTGGTTCTGCAAACCATGTTTAGGAACCGAATGTGACATCATGCTATGTCAAGAAACCATGTGTGTCCATGAACTTTTGTTGCCCGGATTTACCGTTCTTCAAACTAGGGCGAAGCGTAGTACAAATGGTCGGCCTTATGGGGGGCTGGCGATTTGTTTGAATATACATTTAAACATAGTGGTATTGGATGTCTTTCATGCAAATGTAATGCTGGCTGCTCTACTTTTGCTCTGGGGCCCGCCGGTAACACTTCTTTTAGTAGTATCTTTATATCACAACCCAGTAACACTTAATCAATCGGATGCCTTTCAAGAGTTGGACACACTTTTTGATGAGGTTCTGACTCAACATCCTACATGTGAAATTGTTCTAGGAGGGGATTTTAATGCCTATTGTATTGAAGTTAATTTAGCCCATGCAAATCCTGGATTATTTCTTCAAGCGCGCCATAGCGGTGGATTGTGGCTGGAATATCTGAAATCTTGGGAACTTGATATTCTCCCCTTTTCCTTCAGTAATTGCTGTTATACTTGGCGAAGAGGAGATAGAGCTACCTGTATTGATTACTTTGCCACATCACGAGGCCTTCAGGCGCGCTCTGACACTATTTCAATATATGATCCTAGTTGTAGTGACCATCATATGATACAGCTAAACTTGGACCTATGTGTCTCCCCCCTTTCCATCGATCTGCAACAAGGTCACTTGATAGGTGATCGCCCAGGACTGTCGCTTCGATGGGACAATAAACTTTGTAATAAGGTAAATGACATGCTCGCTTTACGCTTGCAATTACACTACAGCTCCATCTTTGATCAGAATACTTCGAACCAACAAGCTTACATTATATCCAATATAATAACTGAGATAATGCAATCCCTGAGTGCTAGCGCACCGCATTCTTCTCGGTATGAGATGCAGCAAAACTCCAAGTTTATCCTTGAAGCAAAAAGAGTTAAGAGGGTAGCTTTGCGGTTACTCCTTAAAACCTCAACTACATGGGGGCAATACTTGATTGAGAAAAAAAGTGTGCTGAATATTTATCGCAACAAATGTAGAGATCATAGACACTTTACACACATCAAGGATAACTTAAAAATGCTTAACACACTTTGTCACAGAGATAGACGTTCTACCTGGGGTCTGCTCAGGGCAGGATCCACTGTACTTCCCGCTGACCAGTCCTATTCGATATCGGCACAGGTCTGGCGGGGGTACTTTGAACAAAAGTTTGCCCTCCCTCATACATTTGAAAAAATTGAATTTAAATGGACCCGTTTGGCCCCTGCTTCCTTTGCACCTTGGGATATATCGAGTATAGTGAACACGATATCTTCCCTGAAATACTCGAAGGCAGCAGGCCCAGACGGGATCCCCTCGTGTGTTCTCAAACGGCATCCTGCAATGTGGGCTTGCATCTTTAAAGAACTGTTTGACGGCATGTTGACAACTTCCTTTACCCCTCCGTCATGGCTAAACTCCATTATTGTGCCAATTTACAAAAAAGGTGCAAGATCCCAGCCTTGCAATTTTCGTCCAATAGCACTGATTGATACCGCTGCGAAAGTGTTTGCCATCTTGCTGTTGGGTGAATTGCAAGCGAGTATTGAGGAGCGTAAAATTTTGTCAAAATATCAGATTGGATTCCGTGCAAGCATGGGCACGCCCCTAAATGCCACAATCATGGCGCATCTTCTAGCCAAACACAAAATCAAGGACTCAGGACCGTTATATATGGCATCTATAGATCTCACCTCCGCCTTTGATTGTGTTATCCGTGCATTGTTGTGGAAAAAAATGGTTGCGATGAACATACCATTGTACATTATACAACTTTTATCAAAACTCCACACGAACACCTCCTATTTGGTTAGAGTGAGCAACGATGGTGCAACTACACATCCAATAAAGATCCACACTGGGGTCAAGCAGGGATGTAACCTGGCTGCCACGCTGTTCAATCTCTACCTATGCGGAATTAATGATATATGGAATAAACAAATTTCGTATCCTCCAAGGCTGGGACATCTTAAAATCCAATGGCTGGCCTTTGCGGACGACATTGTACTGTTTGATCGTACGCCTAAAGGCATGCAAATTAAATTAGACCTATTCTCATCATACTGTCGTACGCACAATCTAAAATGTAATGTGGAGAAATCCAACATAGTAGTATTTAGGAACTTTAAGAGGAGGAATATCACCCGTGATTGGAGAATTGACAACTTCCCATTAACTATAGTTCCTCAGATGCGCTACCTTGGATACATTATAACTGATTCGCAGTCTATGGCAATGTGGAGGGATGTATTAAAGAAGAAAGCTGCTCCCCTCTCCACACAGATGCGGATCGTTTATCTAAAGTTCTGTAAATTTTCTTTGCTTCCTTTACTTCAATTTTACATCTTAAAAGTAGAGTCCATCATTCTTTTTGCCTTGGATATGTGTATAGTAAACATTGATAGCTATCTCGACCAACTTCAAGGTTGTATGTGGAAGGGGGCGCTGAGGTTGGCCAAATCTATACCCAACATTGTGATAAGGCAGGAACTTGGTATCACTGCCCTCTCTGCACGTAGAAATTGGCGCATGTTGGCTAACTTCGCTAGGATGTTATACCCTCCCGTAAATTGTCTATATGAAGATTTGGGTAAAATAATGATCGCAACTGAAAGTTCTTCCCTCACGGTTTACTATGCGAAAATGCTTGCTCTTCTTGATGAAATTGAACTTACTCCAGCTGATTTGGGATATAGACCAGATTATGTAAAACATCGGATTATTGAGAATGACTGGTGTAGAACGGTAACTGGTATGGCGGCACTTAAGGGCTACAAGGAGGCAGCTCGTTTTTGCTCATCTAGACGGCCGCATAAACCTTACATAATTCAATTTCCCTGTAGCAAAGCCAGGGAAATCTATTTTCGCTTTAAATTGAATCAATTCCATAGTTTGGAGCGAATATATGCCTGGAGCCCACACTGGAAACAACTAGCGGGTTTAGGGTGTAGATTGTGTAAGAATGGTGCGATCCTGGAAACCCTGAAGCACATGGTTATATTCTGTCCACACTTTAGTCAGCACGCATATTAACAATTACACCATACTGTGTATCAACTGATGCATCAAGGGAATGGCTATGGCTTGCCTGTATGTGGGGGACTCGAACAAGTTTCATTTTAGCCCTATGTCGACTTTTAAAGTCTATAGACAATGAATTGGAGAAGTTATTTCAAATGAAGAATGGCCAAGCGCACTGCTGATGCTATTAGCACTGTAACTGCATATCATCTCTTTACTTTGGGAAATTTTGAAATCAATGCAGCTTCCGTGTAACCTTACACCTTATCCCAGCTCTCTAAGCCTATGCATGAATTTTTGTCGTATTACATCTTGTCATGAATGTTTGTTGTATGAAGATCTAGCAATAATATGGAAATATAGGGATCTTTAATGATGCATAATTAATGAATTGCTTATATATGTTGAAAATGTAATAGTAGAAATGAACTTTAATAGACGGAACCATTGGGCTGTAGTACATGGAAAACCAGTAAATAGAAAAAAAGTGTTTTAAATGTTCTATAAGAAGAAAATATATTCTAAATATATTTTTAAAAAGTTGTAAAAGTTTGTTGATCGAACTAATAAAACAACGGTTTGAATAAAAAAAAAAACAAAAAAAAAAAAAACATATAGTTCACACTTATATAGAAACGAGGAAGAGGCGACTGAGAGGAATGAACACTAAAAACATCTTTTACCACTCTAGTACTGGTAAGAGGAAGATGCATGTAGAGTACTGTGAGGGTCAGGCAAGCCCCATTGAGAATGCACACATGCAACCTGTCAAGTGGTTTGTAAGTGACTTCAATCCAGCAATCCAACTAAGTCCATGCCTAGTCTGAGATGCCCAATGGAAGCCCTTATTTATATATTTTTATGTCAAGTTCTTAAATCTGGATGATGAACCCTTATATAATGCCCCTCTCTTTGAATCCCCTGACCTCACTGAGCCAAGAAGTAGGTTTGTTTTGCAAATTAAAAGGTTTATTCGAAAAATTAAACAATATATATATATATATATATATATCACACTTTTATGAATAAATTAATATTTGATAGCACACTTATGAATATAATAGTGATCAACAATGGGTAATATTACAATAGCACACTCCCTTCAACCAGTGAGGAGTTGGTATAGAAAGGATAAGGTAGCAGAGAATACTTTTATGGTTCAAGGAAATGCAATAGTGGTAAAGAATACACCACAGAAATAAACTTGATATGAATTCAATCAGAAGATAATATAATCACTTTTTCCCTTGTGACAACTCACTCCCCCCCTTATGCAATATAAAGAGATGGAAGGGAGAGCACACAGTTTTCAGGAATACAATCAAAAGCAGTTCAGTTCCAGTTCCCCCCAGCAAGCTTAGAGAAACAGGGATGATTTTAAAACACAGGCCAAATACTTTTAAATGTGACTGCAATGAAGTGAAAAATGATTTTAATTGCCTATAGGAGATTGAGGGTAGGTGACAGGTACTTTGAATTAGTTCAGGTCAACACTAGCAATGATTCATGAATGATTATCAGAGTGATTATCAGAGTGAAAACGAATTTCAGCAGTGGAAAGCAAGAAGCATTATTTTTACAAGTGGTGAAATTGAGCCAAATTGCAATTCGCTGCACTTTTTCAGAGTGCGTAAACCGCGATTATGGGGATTTCGGTGAACAGAAAAGTGTTTCAAGATGGCTGCCCTATATGTGGACCATCTTGAATGATTCTGGTCCTCCAGCCCGCAAAGAAACTGGAGTATTCTGGGGAAAATGTCCATTTTACGTACTGAATGCAGCTACTGCTGTCTTTCTAATGGAAAGTCTCCGTCATTTGCTCAAAGAGCTCCAAGTGTTCCCAAACAGAATACTTGGTGTTCTTATGATAAGGAGTGATGACGCTCCTTATTGCTTTGATCTGTTTTAAGGGGTCCTTAAGTAAGGCCCTTTTTGCCTTATTGGCCTTCTTGGTTCAGGTAACCCTGGTCCATTCATCCTCTGACTCAGAAGCACTGCTCCCAGAGGTGCCCGTCTGATCTTCCAGGTTTTCCTGGATTCTGCGAGCCTGGGAATGGCTGGCAGAATATGGGGACCTAGTCTCTTGTGTCCTGGGACGCGCAGAGGAGTCTTCAGATTCCTCCTTGCTGCCCGGATTAGATGGTTACCCCCCCACTGACCTAACTGGGCAGAGGTTTTCAGAATGCCCTTAGAGGGCCTATTCTCCCGGGGTTCCCCATTAAATTGCACTGTACTTGGGTGCCCATACCCGGATGCCCGCCCATCCATTCCTGGGAGGTACTGGCCTATGAGCCCCATACTTCTGACTGGATAGTAATCTGCCATCCCCGTGGCCCTGGGCTCATGTGCACCAGGGGACATGGGGGTGGCAGAGTCCAGGGACTGGGAGAGATGGAGGCCTCTGATACTAGGGCTCCTGAAGTTATGCACAGGTGTTTCCCTTTCCCAGCAAACATCATCTCTATCAGCCCCTGCTCCCTGTTTCCCTGCCAGAGCCTGTGCTTTCAGTTCCTCAATCAAGGCCTTACTACACTCTATCAGTCTCTCCTGCATGGCTACCTGTTGTTGGAGCCTATCATTGTGCTGGCAGAGGGCTTCATTCTCTCTCTGTGCTTCCTGGTTAGTCTTGGAGTACTGGGCCAGTCTTTGCTGCAGGAGGGTTACCCCCTGAGTACCGTCCCTACTGGTCTGCTACTTTCTTGCCAGAGCATCTTCCACCCTCCTGGTGTGCTCTAACAAGTTCTGATGCTCTTTTTGGAGGTCACCCAGTCCCTGGAGGACCAGGTGATTTTCTTCCATTTTCTTTTTTAAGTGGCAGACTTCCTGGCCTAAGGTATTCCTTTGCTGAGTAAGAGCCTGCATCTGTGCCGCCAGTTCGATCCTCTGCCTTTGAAAGGCACCAGCTCTCTGGCGCTCCTCATCAAACTCTGCCTGGGTATCCAGGTCTTTCAAAATCAGTTTGTTGCTCTCTTCCTTCACTCCATCTAGGTGGCTTTGCAGGGTGGCTACCTGCTCTGTGCATGCCCTGTTGAAGTCCAGTTGTTGCTC
This sequence comes from Ambystoma mexicanum, assembly GCF_040938575.1. Lineage (NCBI taxonomy): Eukaryota > Metazoa > Chordata > Amphibia > Caudata > Ambystomatidae > Ambystoma > Ambystoma mexicanum. The sequence goes on along the minus strand of NC_090935.1, from coordinate 907,459,127 downwards.
CAGCTTTTTCTGGCTCTGCAGTAGGGAATCCAAACCTTCTTGGTACTCCTTCTGCAAGGCCAGAAATCTGGTATCCTGGTCTGCCTTTTCCTGTTGCAGGATACCCATGTCCTCTTTTATTTTAATGATATACTGTCTACTATCATTTTCTGACTTCTGGCTCCTGTGCAGCCTCTGCTCAGAAGAGTCCAGGTCAGATTGGGCCTTCTCTAATGCCATCAATTGCCTATTTGCCAGATCTTGGCCTTCAGCACATTTATCCTGTATGGCTCCCATATATAAATATAAATATGCCGCTATCCTGACAATCTTGTTGTGCTCATCCTTGGCTTTAGGGACCATGTATAGTTCACTCAGGGCCACATGTAAGGGACCCTGATCTTTCCAGATATCTAACCCAGTTGCAGTGACCTGTTGTGTGATTGCCTGCAACCACATATTCTGGTCCTGCTGAGTCCATTCGCCTCTCACAAATAGCTTATGTAAGAGGTATCTCTGGCTATTTTGATATCTACCAATGTCATTCTGGAAATGGATTTCCTTCCTGACTTACAGAAGTTTGTATTTTATCTTGCAAAACAGACCGTTTCCTGAGAGTGTCCTTCTTTGAGGGGTGCTTTTACAGCGTAACAAAGCGTGGTGATCCAACAGGATTTATGTATCCTGTCAGTTAGCACACTGTATTAAGCTGCACAAGTGGTAGTTCTAATCCAGATATCCCGGGCGAGCCCCCACTCTGTAAGTGACTTCAATCCAGCAATCCAACTAAGTCGATGCCTAGTCTGAGATGCCCAATGAAAGCCCTTATTTATATATTTTTGTCAATTTCTTAAAATCTGGATGATGAACCCTTATATAACGCCCCTCTCTTTGAATCCCCTGACCTCAAGGAGCCAAGAAGTAGGTTTGTTTTGCAAATTAAAAGGTTTATTGGAAAAATTAAACAATATATATATATATATATATCACACTTTTATGAATAAATTAATATTTGATAGTACACTTATGAATATAATAGTGATCAACAATGGGTAATATTACAATAGCACACTCCCTTCAATCAGTGAGGAGTTGGTATAGAAAGGATAAGGTAGCAGAGAATACTTGTATGGTTCAAGGAAATGCAATAGTGGTAAAGAATGCACCACAGAAATAAACTTGATATGATTTCAATCAGAAGATAATATAACCACTTTTTCCCTTGTGACAACTCACTCCCCCCCCTTATGCAATATAAAGAGATGGAAGGGAGAGCACACAGTTTTCAGGAATAAAATCAAAAGCAGTTCAGTTCCAGTTCCCCCCAGCAAGCTTAGAGAAACAGGGATGATTTTAAAACGCAGGCCAAATACTTTAAAATGTGACTGCAATTAAATGAAAAATATGCTAAAATGATTTTAATTCCCTATAGGAGATTCAGGGTAGGTGACAGCTACTTTGAATTAGTTCAGGTCAACACTAGCAATGATTCATGAATGATTATCAGAGTGAAAACGAATTTCAGCAGGGGAAAGCAAGAAGCATCTATTTTTACAAGTGGTGAAATTGAGCCAAATTGCAATTCACAGCACTTTTTCCGAGTGCAATCTCGCTTCTACGACATACGGTTCAAAAGATACGGACGTTTTTGTGGAGGTAGATTTTCAGAAATGAAGTCAAGATTTCAGGATGACAGATGACACTTTTATAGCTTTGAAATCACAGGATGGACACAAAATTCTAAATGCAGTTCTAAATAAGTTGAAATGGATGGGATAGGATCACTTTAGACTAAGAGATTGGTTCTGTACAGTTCTTAGACTGGATACTCACCCCTAGTTTTGGAAGGGAATGGACCTTGTCACAAATCTGGTCAGGTTTGGGCTGCGGTTCTCTCGCCACCGGACGGTCTCTGGCACTGGTTCTGCTCACAGCGTGGCCTCTGGTCTGCTATCGGCACTACACAATGGTCTAGTCTGGGTCTGACGGGTTCTGGATACTACTCTGTTTTCTGGGTCTGGATATGGTTCTAGCCAGAATCAAACAGCTCGCCCGGCTGTTGAATAGGTTAGTTAGGTTGCTAGATTCTGAGGCCTGCTGAGAAGAGTTCAGCTTTTTGGTTAGGCCCCTGCTGAAGGTTCTAGAGCTGGGTTCTAGAGTCTGGTCTCTGGATCTATCTGGAGTCTGGATTCTAAGTTCTGGTCTCTGGATATTGTCTGGGTTTGAAGTCGTCCGGCAAAGTGCTGCGCAAGAAATTGATTGAAGAGTGGAAAATGAAGTCCCTATCTGGGTCTCAGCAGTCTCTTTTTATGTCTTTTGAAAGTGGGTGGGAAGGCTGACTTTCTATGCCCAACCCTCTGAGGATTTGATAGGTTATAGGATTTACTGTGACCTGGCTGGAGAACGGAGTATTGAGTCAGAATGAGTCAGAGTGATGCTATGTTTATGGCTTGGCTGAAAGAACACTCCCCCTTGCATTTACTTAGAAAACAATTTTTCATAACCAAACATGCTTCCCGGATACACAAGTTGTTGAAATTACATGTACACATCACAAATTAATTAAGACAGGTCTCTGTTCAACCCTGCTCTTTCTAAGAGCTTGGGTTCAGAAATGACAACTTATTCACGATTTTCGTGGGTTTTGGAATATTGGTTTCGCACCACCAAACCTTACACAGAGGTACACACCCTCTCTGCGCATATTATTGTATGTTTTCATTTTTCTAGTGTAAACCCAGTGTCTACAATATTAATAACTATGGGGTTTGGTCTCAGAGCATCCTACAGCATCCAGCTTCATCACAAACTGTGAGTGCATTTTTCATATTAAGAATCTCCAAATTGTACCTTTTTGTCCACTTGGTATAATTAGTTATCAGTATTCTCATAAAACATATATTTGCTGGACTCTCTGAATCCACAGTTGTTCGTCTCTGCCCCTAGAAACTTGGTGAGTCAGAATGGTCACATGTCTTGCCTTCCCACAGAGCAGTGTTGTTCAGGCACACCCAACTCAGCATATTCTATTCAATTCAAAGAGTCTATTGTTCCTTTCTCCAGGCTGTAGGGAAAATCCCCTCCCTCTTAATCAACAGGACCATGTTGCTGAGAAGACTAGGTGTGAAGGCTTCCCGCGGACAACCAGCCTTTGAAGTCTCAGCTAACTCAGGTTACTGTTTAGCTCCTGAAATACAGGTCTCCTTCAGAATTTAGATCACCAGCGCCGGTCATTGGCAAGCACCGGTATTGCACCCATTTTTGACAGCTGTCTTGAATTAATATCTTTACAAAGGAGATTTAGCTTGGTAGCAAGGGATTCTCGCTCATATTGTATGGATGTGGATTCGTGCAGTGGAGTAATGTAGAACACCCAACAAGAAGTTGTATCCTTTTGGTGGTTTTGTGAGCCATGATTTTAGCAATTTTGACGATCAAGAAAATGAATTCCCAAACAGCTCTGGGTTGCTTTTGGCAATTAGTATTGCTATTTCCAAGTGGTTTCAGGCTACTGTGTGGGTATCCCCACGGTGGTTCTAGGCAGTGATCTCCTGTGTTCACTGACATGGCAAAAGTGGGTGGCAGCCTATTTTTGAGGTTTTTACTGCACATTTTTGGATGATCTCTGGCGAGTAGCATGCTTTCCGGCGGCCATTATGATGTTTCTGCTGCCAGCGATGTTGTAGGGCTTGGATGAGTGGGTTCAAACATCTCACAGGTTCCAGGTGTATAAATGGAGAACCAGAGAACAGCACATGAGAAACGGGAAGGCTTGTGTGGGAGAGACCAGCAGGGGACCCTTACTGAGAGGAGGCAGATATGGTGGGACTGGATAAGGAGCCAGGACACCGGCCGAGATGCCACAGGACCTGGAGAGCCCAACGCGAGAGACACAGTGAGGCTGTCAACGGTGTGGGAGCCTCTTTACGCAAACTGGAGCTGCTGGAGCTGCGGACGAGCAGAACAGAATTGGGAACGCTGTACGGGCGTCCCTGCAGAGACAACAGAGTTGCAGAAGAGTGCAGAGATGCAGCTGGTGTGTGGGCGGGGGTCACAGAAACTGGTATGTTGATCGGAGAAGCAGGAGTAAACACTGGGAGCTGCCAGGGAGGGCACCAAGGACCGGTGAGTGTTGGGGATTGCCACACAAGACCGGGGTGCTCCTGGGGTGCTGCGGGTAAGTTATTAAGTATTGAATGAAACAAAAACTTGAAACTAATTTTTTGAATTATGTAACTCGAATACCGAACTGAATGAAAACATGCAACCAAGCGTCATTATGAATATTAAATACCGAACTGAATTAAAACTCGAAACAAAGTCGAGTTTTGCATATTGAATATCAAACTTAAGGAAAACCTTAACTTCAGTATATTAAGAACCAAATTAAACGCAACTTGTTTTTTCCAAACTTTTTTTTTATTAAACAGTTGGATCAAGGAAAGAAAACGTAAGACATATAATGCATTTCCATCATTAAATAAGACTCATAGCCTTCACTTTAAGTTGTACTGTGTGCACCTGCATAGATCAACAATATATCGAAAAGACCCAGAATAGTCCCCTGCTACCCCGTGTGTCCCTCCATCTCTCCGGGAGATCGATGTTACTCAGTTTCAGTTTAGTGCAAATAAAGTTTCGCTGGGCTGGGTTTAAACGTCAACGCTGGATATTCCCGGTCATGTTCCAAATGGCCTGGAATTGGTGGAGCTTTCCTTCCCTTGCTGCTGCTACCTTTTCCGCAACCAAAATGTCCCATACCTTAATCCACCATAAGGAAAGTTCAGGTCCTTCTACTGCTTTCCAGCGACGGGCGATTGAACGCCCGATCCCCAGATTTAGGGTGCATTTCCTCACTTCGGGCCCCCGGGAGAAGAGTTTCGGGACACAGCAGCAGTTTAGTACAAATTATGGCTTCGATAGTTGACACAATGTTTTCCCAGAAGGCATGAATCAGTGGACAGTCCCATCACGTGGTAATATGAGCCAAGAGCCCCACATTTACGCCAACAGGAGGGAGATACTGCAGCCTGGAAGTGGTGTATCTGTGGTGGGTTGGGGGTAGTACCAAACGAAATACAAGTTTTAGGGCACATTCATTGTTAGTCACATACCTGGAGGAAGAGTGTGCCCTGGCCCAAATATCTAACCATACTTGATTCTCCACCCGGTGGCCCAGATCAGCCTCCCAACGGCTCATATAGGCAGGACGAGAAGACAGCAGATCTTCCCACAGGAGTTTGTATATCCTGGAGACCCCATCCGTCTCCGTCTTATCCGTGGCTGTTAACTCAATCAGATTTAGAGGCTGCAGGGCCTTTTGCCTAGTTTCAGGATGTGTAATCCAATGGTGTAATTGCACATATGAGAACCTGTCTGCTTCTGAGAGTTGGAATGTTCTTTTGCAATTCCCAAACGAGCGAGGCTGGCCCCCCTCGAATAGCTGGACTAGTGTTTGGCGACTGCCCCGCTTCCAGCCCCCAAAGGCTTCTGACTGCATACCAGGGGAGAAGGCAGGATTGCCAAAAATTGGGGATAATGGGCCCAAGCCTCTGGGGATCTTTGTCCGTTTTAAAGCCTCATCCCATGACTTCAGGGTGACCTTCATTGATGAAAGCAGGTTCTGCCATTGCTTGCATGCAGTATAAGGGATAAAGGGTAGAAAATGGAGAGGGAGCGAGAGTATGGATTGTTCAATCTCAGCCCATTTTGGTGGGGAGTAATGGACATCTAAGTTGTCAGGTGTAATAGTTGTGCCGCCTTTGCATATTTATGCACGCCCAACCCCCCTAAGCGGGAACTGGCCATCATGACTCTTTTAGGGATTCTCAACTTTTTACCCCACCAGATAAAACCCAGGACTTTACTTTGAAGGCGGTCCAATACGTTTTTCGGGATTTCCACTGGGAGGGATGAATAAAGATAGAGTAGGCGAGGAAGTAAATTCAATTTAACTGCCGTCATTTGGCCCATCAATGAAATCTCTTGCCTTGCTCTCTAGGTCCTTTTCTAATAGTTTAACGAGGAGGGGGAAGTTGACCTTGAAAAGGTCCTTTGAGGAAGCCGTAAGCTGCACCCCCAGATATTCCACGGAAGAGGTATCCCAACGGAGTGGACAGAGGGCTTGGGAAGAGGAGACTTTCTGTGGGGAGAGCCCCAACCCCAATGCTACCGACTTCCCACAATTTATCTCAAATCCTGCTACTTGCCCAAAAGCATGGAGTTCTTGAAGGGCTGCTTGCATAAAAGGCCGAATATTAGTAATTCAGAGTAATACATCATCGGCGTGCAGGGAAACCTTGTGGGAGGACTCGTGCACCCTAACCCCTTGTATTGCTATGCTGCTACGTATGTGTTGTGCCAGTGGTTCCATAATTAAGGCAAACAGTAGGGGAGAAAGGGGACAGCCTTGTTGTGTCCCGCACGTGAGGTGTATCGGAGATGACCGTTCACGGTTAACCTGGAGCAGAGTATTCTGAGAGGAATAGTTAGCCATGATCATTTTCCTAAACTAGGGCCCAAAATGAATAGTCTCTAGGGTTAAGTGCATAAAAGACCAGTCGACCTTGTCGAATACCTTAGTGTCATTTAGGCTAAAAGAGCTAGATTCCCTCGGGACATAGTCATTGTTTCGATCAAATTAAGCGCTCGCCTTATATTATCCCCTGTTTTTCTTCCCAGAACAAATCCTGTTTGATCCGCATTAATCAATGTTGGGAGGAGAGGTTAATGTTAAAGGTATTTGTACTGCGCACCGTCACCAACGGAATTGGTCCCCAAGCACTCTGCCAAGCGATTTGCCAGGACTTTCGAATATATGTTTGCATCAATGTTCAACAAAGAGATTGGCCTATAGAAGGCACAATCCCTCGAATCCATTCCTGGTTTTGGTAGTAAAATCATAGTAGAAGTTTGCATGGAAGGAGTCACACTACCCCCTTCTCTAAAGGAGTTGAAGAGCGCTGTCAGATGTGGGAGCAGCTGGCTACAGATATGTTTATAACATTCTGGGAAGAATCTGTCGGCACCCGGGGCTCTGGGTTTTAGGGCCTTAATTACTGCCTCTAACTCCTCTTGTTGGATAGGGGTCTCGAACGGCAAGTGTGGCAGAGATGCTTCCTCAATATACCGTTTTTGGGCCGAGGTTGATCTGCTTGGGGCTGACATTGTTTCTAGTAAGTGGGCTTCCGCTGGTTGTAGTTTGGTCTGTTCCCCCATATTGAGTCACCCCTTGATGATCTTTCAGGCCTACAATAGTATTCTGCTTTCTAGATTGGGCCAGCTTTCTCGCTAAGAGTCGATTGGCTTTATTGCCTTTAGCATAGTATCCCTGTTTCATAGTTATCAGAGATCGGGACGTCTCTTCCACATATACGGCTTCTAATTTATTCCAGGCAATGCGCATGGCTCAGCAGCGTTTAGGGGACCACCCTTTCTTGTATTCCCCCTCGGTCTTAATAATTTCTTGTTCCAGTTGGGCTCTGGTTTGCTTTTTCCATTTGTGATAGGCCGCTGTGTGGGCAATTAGGACACCTCTGATGACTGCTTTCATGGCGTCCCATGTCGTGGCTGGGGACATTAATTCTGTGGGGTTTTCCCAGAAATAGTTTTGTATTGCTTTTGTTACCTCATCTCTCAGGGCCATATCATTTAAAATTGGATCATATAGGAACCATTGCGGTCTGGAAGGTGGAGCTGGATCCAAAGCTCTCATTTGCAACAGAACCGGGGCATGATCTGAGATAACCCTGGGAGCGATAGCTACCTTATCAATAAAAGACATAAGCTGGGGTGATACCAGGATCAGGTCTATATGGGGGGAGGAGCGATGAACCTGTGAGAAAAAAAGTGAAGTCCCTCTCTTCTGGGTATAATATTCTCCAGGCGTCCACCACATCGAGGGACTTGAAGAAGTGCAGAATACTTAGGGCAATTTTGAAACCTTTAGGGGAGGGGTTATATGTTTTGTATGTCAGGAACACTGTTAAAGTCACCACCCATCACAATCTGGCCCTCTAGAAAAGGAAGGAGTGATGATTCTAGTTCCCCCAGGAAGTGTTCTTGCCTTTCTATAGGGGCATAGATTGAGATCAATGAATATAGTTGTCCGAGGAGCTTACCTTTCACACCAATGTAATAGCCTCCAGGGTCTCGAATAGTGTTCACCTCTTCAAACTGGATGTCTTCCGACATCAGAATTGCTGTCCTCCCACCCCTGTTTTAGTCTCCCCTGAGGCCAAGAATTGCATGGGGAAGTCTCTGCACCGAAGGCGAGTGTAATCTGTCGAAAGGAGATGAGTTTCCTGGAGAAACACTACTGTTCAAAACTCTTACATTTGTTTTGTATTGGTTTAATTACAACTTGTATACAACAAACCAATACATCATAAAATATGCACAAAACCACATTTTATATTAACTCCCCTCCCCCCCACCCCCTCGTTGCCTGCTCACCACTTCCCTCTACTACAGCCGCCTTTACGGGCTCTTCCATAACATCATCCTGTGAGGTGTCTCCATCCGCCGAATTTTCCCTTGTACTTTCGAACAAAGACGCTACTAGATGTCTCCAGCTTACTAATGTTTGTGCCTCGTCCTTCCCACCTCTATTTGTGGCATCCTGCCATACAACTGTTTCAGCATTAGCCCATTTCCGGAGATCCTGCCACCATGCCTCCGCACTCGGTCTTTGCTTTGCTTTCAGGCTCATAGCAATCTTCCGCTTGACCAATATATAAACCAGGTCTCTAAGCTTACTTACATGTTTAAGGTTATGTGGTCTAGGGAACCCTCCAAGCATCCCCACGCACAGGGAGTCCACATCAAGCGACATTCCTTTATCAGCTAAGAGGTGCGCCACCTCTTTCCAAAATCTACTGACTTCAGGACATATCCAAAACATGTGCGCCATCCCAGCATTCACCTCCCCACATTTCGGGCATGACTGCGGCCCTGCATCCTTGAACCCAGCTATCCTCTCAGGGTTCATATACACCCTGTGGGTAATAAACCACTGAATTTGTTGTAGCCTAACATTTCGAGAGCTTTTCTTATGATACTCTTGTACTCTGTGCCACAACTCATCTCCCATCAGCCCCCCCCCCCTTCTTTTTCCCAGTCATGCCTCACTTTAATCACCTCCTTCCCCGCGGGTCATCAGTAGCTCATATATCCTAGAAACTTCATGCCCACCCTCCGATATGTCACAAAATGTTTCCACCATGGTATCAGGCTGCTGAGCCGTAACTGTCCCCGTCCATTTATCCTTAATTATCTTAATTAATCTGGCGCACGTAATGTATTGCCCCCGATGTCCTGTGTCTCTCACCAACTCATCAAATTGTGTTATTGTACCTTCTTGCCATATATCTCCTAATGTTGCTATGCCAACGGATTCCCAATGCCCTCTGAGCATCCCCCGCATTTGGTAATCAATCCCGTCTAATGCCACTAGTGGCATTTGTGGGGAGCACGGTTCCGGGTTATTCAGTAGCTGGCAGGTTCTCTGCCATACTTTCTTACCCACATCTAACAATGTCGACCTCCCCTTCCACTTTCCAGTTGGTAACCGCATCCATTCTTTGAAGAAGTGTGGGGCACAATCCGCTCCAAGCAATCTAGACTCTGATGTGGAATCATCTGCTAACCACTGAGCCACGTATTGGAGTTGGCTGGCCAAGGAATATACCTCAAAATTAGGAAGTCTGATTCCTCACAGCTCGTAAGGGTTTTGTAGTTTCCAAAGCGCAATCCGATTTCTGTTATTGCACCATATAAACCCCCTGCACATGCTCTGTATACTGACAAAAAGGCGTCTCGGTATCAGGTATGGGATATTGGCAAAATAATGCAGCAACCTCGGCAGTACAACCATTTTTAGTAATGCTACCCTCCCCATCATGGTAATGGGAGCTTGGCCCAAAATATCATGCTGTTTTTAATATTAGCCACTGCCTGTACCGTATTCAGTAAGTATTCAATCTCAACTGAATGGTAAATATCAATGCCCAGATATATGACTGACTTGGGCGCCCACCCAACCTGTAGCACAGGAAGTTTGTCCACTTGTACTCCCACGTATCTACCCAGAGGGAATATACTGGACTTCCCAGGGTTGACACTAATGCCAGACAACTTTGAGTACTGCGCCATTACTTCCCGTATGTACTGCAGGTTCGCCTCAGGGTATTGTAGATATAATAACATATCATCCGCATTCATTGAAATCAGGTGCCGCCCCCCTTTAGTGCTATTCCCAACTTCACTGTACTGTTGTCTAAGATACGCCAGTAGGGGCTCAAGTGCTAGGATAAACAACATCGGGGACCAAGGGCATCCCTGTCTGGTGCTCCTGCCTAACTGCCAACGTTCGGAAATAGTCGCCCCTGTTTTGACCCGGGCCACTGGGTCACTGTACAATTGCTGAGCCCATTTAAGATATCCAGGCCCCACTCCAAATTTCTCTAACACCGCCAACAACCAAGGCCACTTGACAGAGTCAAAAGCCTTTACTGCGTCCAATGAGATAATCACTATTTCATGTGTACTCCCCTCAGTCTGGTCTATAATATGGTGTAGCCGCCTAAGATTATCTGATATGCACCTCCCTGGGACATAACCTGACTGATCCGGGTGGATAAGTCTATGCAAAAGTGTCTTTAATCTATTTGCCATCACCGCTGTCAGTATTTTGCTATCTTGGTTGAGCATTGAGAGCGGTCTGTAGGAACCACACTCTGCCTCCGGCTTTTTAGGCTTGAGCAATGGAATAATGATTGCCTCCCGAATGGACGTGGGCAGTCTGCCGGTCTCAAAGGCCTCCGTCAACACGGCTAACAGGGGAGGGAGTAACTCCTTCATGAATACCTTATAAAACTCACTTGGTAGACCATCTGTTCCTGGGGCCTTACTAGTAGGTAGTGACTTAATAACATATTCCAGTTCTTCTAGCATCACGGGCACTTCTAGGCTCTCTATCCGACTCCTCTAACTGGGGCAGGGTAATTTCTTTCAATGGTTCCATGATATCTGTCTCCCCCTCATCCTCAACTGCTGCATACAGTTCCTTGTAATATTCATAAAAGCTTTCATTCACCTCTACCTGGGTATCTCGTATCCGTCCATCTGCCCCTCTAATTGTCCTGGTAACTTGCCGTGGGGTCTCACTCTACATACTACTTATAATTCAGGTTACACAATCTATCCCAGTGCGCTCTACATGTTTGTTGCAGTTGATTTATGGCCCCCGCCTCTTCCGGAGATCTCCCACCCCCTTGTAGCTTAATTGTTCCCTCTCCACCGTACTCGGATCTCTCATGATGTTGCCCTAAATGCCATTCGACTGCGATATGGCCGAACCTCTCATCAGCACCTTGAATGCCTCCCACAACTTCCCTGCAGAACTCACACTCCCAGTATTGAGTTGAAAGTACTCCACCATGTCCTTTCTTAAGCCTTCTCTAAAGGCGGTGTCACGCAATGCCTCTGCCCTAAGTCGCCACGTCAGGATTTCTGCTTTAGGGGTTGAAACCTGCCACGTCACTATCAATGGTGCATGATCAGAGAGGACTATAGCTTTGTATTCTGTTGTTATCATGGCACCCAGTAACTCGGTGCAAACAAACACATAATCCAGTCTAGTACATAAATTCTGCACAGCAGAATGATGCGATTACCCCCTATCCAGCGGGGGTTGCATTCTCCATATATCCTCCATCTGAAAGTCTCGCAAGAGGGATTGCAAAGCTTTTGCGGCTGGGGCGGGTTTCCCCCCGTTTATCATCGGATCTATCCATTTCCAGATTTAACGTGCAGTTGAAATCGCCACCCCAGATAACAGCACTGTCCCTATACGGGCTAATCTTGGTATACAGCTTCTTACAATATGCCCCGGAGTCATGGTTGGGGTCATAAATATTTACACTGTTCACTTCTGTATTCTCTACCAATCCCTTTATCAACACCATTTTCCCATCTCCCTCAATGGTGGACTGCAGTAGTCTGAACGGGACATGTGGCGCAATCCATGTAAGGACCCCCCTCGCGTAGGCTGAATATGGCGCCCCTAAGGTCGTGCATTTCCATTTCCGCCTTACCACCTCCAGCCGTTCCTTAGTTAGGTGAGTTTCCTGCAACAATGCCACATCAACTTTCAATCGCCTCAGATACATCATTACCTTGTTACGTTTAATATAGGAATTCAGACCCCTAACATTCCATGGCACTATACTTAGGTCACCCATTTCATCCATATCCTACCCCCCCCCCGTCCACTCCCCCCTCAGGCTCCCTACATGGCCCGTAGATGCTGGCTTGTATTCTGGTTTCCAAAAACAATTTGTGATCGCAGGCTCCCCCCATTTTCTTAACCCCAACTCCCAGTCCCACCCACTCCCCTGCCAACAAAACTGCCCTCTTCCCACCCTCCCCCAACTCCCCAAACAAATGCCTAGCTCCATCCCTGGATCTCAGGCTCCCCCGCAACTAGCCCTTTTCTACGATTCACACCGATACTCAGAACTCAGCAGGGTGATACTATTCTACCAATATCCTAACTACTAGCCTAAACTACTGGGGGTGACAACATGCTTCTACTGATGTTCCTGCATATAGTTTATACACCGCTATTCTCCTGCTATGGAGCATCAGTCTTATTACGATCCGCTTGTCATCTCACAGGTGGCTCAATAATGTGGACCCTCAACAATCAACCATTTCACGTATAGCAGGCCTATCCATGTCCACAGTGCAATACAACACAGCGACCTATAATGTTCACTGATCTGTTTTACTCTGTGTCTGGTCATCCGCATCCGCCGGGCAGTTCTGTGCGTCCATCCTCGCTGTCGCTTCTTCAGCGGTGTCGAAGAAATGCACCTTGCCTTTATGAATTACTTTCAGTTTTGCTGGGTATAGTAACATGTATTTGTACCCAGCATCGCGCAGCCTTCTTTTCACGGACACATAATCCAACCGTTGTTTCTGTACCAAAAAGGTGTAGTCCGGATAGGCCGTGATGGTCGCGGAACCCCTATTGATCGTCCCACCTTTCCGAAAATGGTCTAATATCCTCTCACAATCTTTATAGTTCAGGATCTTGGCAATCAGCAGTCTGGGGGGAGCCCCTGGTCTTGGGCATCTGGTCAGGGCCCTGTGCGCTCTTTCCACCGCGAATCCCTGGGAGAGCATGCCACCTCCAATTTACTGCAGCAGCATGGTTTCTACATAGTCCATCGGGTCCGAGCCCTCCATTCCTTCAGGCAGGCCAATGATGCGGACATTGTTTCTGCGTGCCCTCCCTTCTGCCTCCTCCGCCCTATTCTCTAGGTTATGCACCTGCTGTCGAAGTGTTGCCACCTCTCTAGCGTTGTCAGCGGTAGTATTTGTGTTAGTTGCTACATCCTTCTCCAGCGCCCCAGTACGTTCCGACAACTTTCTGACGTCTTGCCGCAGGAGATTCACATCCACGCAGACCGCATCAATCTTTTGTTCCAACGAGGACCTTAGTTCGGCCATGGAAGCGTCCATCTGGCTCGCCAGGAAGTTTACAGCTCAGCTATGGCATCCAGGATCCGGTGGTCAGCTCGCATCAGGGTCCCTTCTGCTTGTGCATCTTGTTTCTTCGCTTTAGCTCCATCCGGCGTGGGTGAGGCCTTGGTGAATTCCTCCATCGTGGACTGTTTGCCTTTAACTTTACTTGTCTTGGACGCCATATCAGTCTTCGTCTTTTACAGGCCTTACCAGAGGATGTTCTCGCAGTGCGCCTGGTCGTTGAAACTAGTCTACAGGTATACCAGTCTTATCCTCACCAACATACTGCTTTCTGTTCTGGCTGTGTTTGTGGTCCTTGGATCCTCCACCGTGCTCCTGCGAGTAGGCCGCAGGCTCTTCCGTGTAGGTTCTTCTGCCGTGACTTGTGTGATCTTGGGCTCATCCTTCCTTGTGGGCAACCCAGTTCGTAGGAGTAGTCTTATTTCGGCTCCTGAACAACCAGTTCTATGTATTTGTGTCCGTGGAGTATTAAGGTGAGTCAGGGGGCGCCACAGTATGAGTTTGTTGGTGGTGAAGTTCCAGTACACATCCACACTCAGGTGGGGTTGTAGCCCTCAATTGCCTCTTCTATGAGCCAACCTATTCTGTTGAGAGGTTCCACAGTGCACGATGCGCGTCTAACCTCCGGATCAGGGGCAGCTGCCAACTCTGTTCCTAGCTGTCCCCACCACAGTATGGGCTGTATGCGCAGGGCTCTTCAATGTCTTCCCGTATCCAGGTAGGTGCAGCTTTTGTATAGCCTTTAGCATGCTGGGCACCTCCATGCGAACAATCTGCTCTCAAATGTGACCACCTTCAGCAAGCTCACCATCGCTCTCACTTGGATCGCTTGCACTCGTCACTGGTTAAGTCCATTAATTACTATTGTGTTCCCTTCACGCCTTCTGTATCATGCCAGCTCTTTGCTTTTTGTGTGCATTACACTTCCCCCTGCACGAGTGCCAACGTTCACCGCCGTTCGTCGGGGCTGCACTAATGATGCACCTCCGCTCAGGGCCAGGGTCCTTTGCTACATTTGTAGCACTGCTGATCATATCCTTTCATCAGTATCAGGGCGGAGTTCTTCCCAGCCTGCCCACCTGCGCTGTAACACATAGCCAAGGTCACACTGTAGCAGCGGGAGGGTCCAGCCTCATCACCGCTCTCTCTGTATCTTCGCCGAAGGCAGTTCACAGGACCGTCCAGGTGTTAGGGAGAATTCTCATTTATGGCTAATTTCCCTCACCTAGTGAGTCCCTCAGCAGCTTTGCTGGATTTCTGGGGTTTATTTCTTTCCACCTGGTAAGAGTGTGAGCCTTTTTCCCACTCTTACATGTGTTTTGCCATGTGTATTTCCACTATTTGTGTGATCTTGGGCTCTGGAGCTACACCACTCCATGAGCCTCACTTTTTGTGTGTGTTACACAGCACCTTCAGTGCAGTGACACAGGGTTGTCGACTTCCCACTAACTCCATTTTTCTGGGGCTGACTACTGTCGCCCAGAAACAGGTAAAGTTGCCATTAACTTTATATAGTCACTTTAAACTACAGACCCAGTACAACCCATCTTACATGGAGTACTAGAAAGGGTTAATTCCTATCCCTTTTTGTCTGTGCTTCTCTGAGCTTTATTTCGCTCTCTTAACATTAAGACTTGGCTGGTGGCAGTGGTATCTACCCTAATTTTTCTACCACGATTATACTATATAAATGTGGTACTGTTTTAGGCTATTATATTAGCCTTGAACTTAAACACGCTTGACCAAATACTTTTTATTTCGGCTCCGGTTGGGTTTTATCACCATTTCGTTTTATTAAAGTCCTTCTTGTGTTTTACTTTGCATGGCAAACCAGGTTTGCCTCCTTTGTTCGCTGACCTTTGGCGGGCTTCTGTCCAGAAGCCCTCCTTTGGCGTCTGGGTGTGTAGGTGGGCTGAATGTGAGGGAGGGGTTTAGTCACCCCCTGCACAGGGTCTCCTTGGAGACCTGAGTCACACTTTGTCGTGATTAGCTGAGGTGGTTGTCCGGGCCGGACAACCCCCTGCTGAGTGACAGCCAGGCTGTGTGAATGGGGGAGTTTGGCATAAAAGGTAGTTCTCTTGAACTGGAAGTCAGTCACCACTGGAACTGCAAAGAACCGAAGAGAAGCGGAGAAGAAGACGGCTGCTGCAACTCCCGAGTCCCGGTGAAGCCCTGCTGCAGTCCTGAGCTATCTACCCTTCAACGGCAAGAGATGATCCAATCCGGAGTCTTCTTCCCTTGAGCCTGGTGGGATTAACCAGCTCACCTTCCACAGGCAGAAGATCCTCTTCTTGGTCGAAATCGCTGCACACAGCTGTAGTGGTCCGGATAGCCACCTGAAGAGCCTCTCCTGTTTTAAAGGAGCGCACTTTTTATTCACTGTTGCTTTTGCTGCTGCTGGCTTCATCCCTGGGTAGTGCAGATCGCTCCAGACGTCGTCCTTCTTGTCCCCGTGACTGAAACTTCAGGAACCGTGAGTCTGCAGGAACTACCAGGAACAACTGCTGTGGCACCAGCTCTTCTTCATACGAATAAGGTACTGTGTCCAACTTTGAGGAACCAGGGTGAATCCCTTTTCTCCTCACCAAAGGCTTGTCCTTATCTTCCTTCCCTCTTATAACTTTTGCTTCCCTTTTGACAATATCTAAGTACTCCTGGCAATCTCGAATTCTAACCTTGTGATCCTCGACCCCAGTGTCAATGGGACACTGGCGCAGGCCTATTGACTTTTATCTGTGTTTTAGAATGTGTCTTTTGATTCTATCTGCCTTGCAAAAAGTATTGCCTATGATTTTTGTCCCCAACTCTCGTGTTAATTCATGTGCTAAGTGTGTTTGACTACTGCTCGCGGGTACGCTTCTCTTTCGTAAGACCGAACTGCCATTACTGTGAAAAAGTGATTGCGTAACAACCCCCGGTAACGTCTTTGTTTCACAACACTGGTCTGTCAAATCCAAAGGTACTTACCTTGAATTGTTTTGCACAAGGGGAATTGGTTGTGTGTAGTGTATTTGAAGTGTGGTTTGAATTTAATAGAAGTGAAGTGTTTTGTGAACAGATGGTTTAAAATAAATGCACTTTTACTTTTTAACCAAAAACCTTGAGTCAGTGTTTGCTTGAGCCACAGTAATTGTAGTCCTTTGTGTAATCTCTACTACTGCTCATTTGCTCTTGAGATAAGTCTGGCTGCTCCACTACTGCTACCACTCTAACTGTGTAGTACAGGCTTGTACCAAAGGTAAAATTGTACTACCACCTGTAGTCTTAATCTTGTGTAGTGGTCCCTAAGGGCACTGCCCAGGATTCTGCCTAACAGCAGGCTCTTAAAATGCAGCCTGCGCGTATAGTGTATTTTACTTGCTGCACACCTCATGCGCTTCGGTTCGGGTGTCGGATACTGTCGAATCTGTACGATGCACTCGGCCGACGCCGTACAGCTCCCTGGGCACCTCCAACGTGGATTAACTTGCAGCTCACTATTCGGCACCTCGATCCCCCCTGTCCGACATTCTTCCTTTGTTATTAGGCAGCGGCCATCTTTTTCTCTGCGGCGGTCTGATCTTTGAAGTCTTCTTCAGCACGTAATATCAATGCCGTTCCGTGCTACCTTGCCACTATGTATCCTCATATGCCTTAGAGCTTCATGTAAACGATCCTTCAATTATGGCGCAATTGTAGCGTTTTACACACGGTTTTCAGCAGGATTGTATCTGGATCTGCAGGAGCCCCAGGGAAGACACGTCTGCCTACATGGCTTCTTAGCCACGCCCCCAACCTTTTACATTTAGCGTGAGAAAGCGCAACTTCACACGTGGTGCTGCCGGGTTGCACCCTTCAGTGGCGGGGGCGGGGGACTAGATGAACCTCAGACGCTATCTAGGGCATGTAGATGAGATTTCTGCCATCCTGTTCCAACCGAGGCTTTAACTAAGTGAACGAATAGTAACAAAAAATAGAGTCCCAACAATGAACTCCTAAACTATGAGTTGCCAAAAACGTTTGGCAAAACTCCACAAGGAACTTCAGGTATCATCCCCCTTGAGGTTAGGCCAAGGCCGAATGAAGCCTGTCTTAAACCCACATTGTTCAGCACTTGCTATGCGGCAGCTGCCTAAGCTGCAAGCGTCAATGAGATGTACAAAATCCCTATACCGGCCATATTTTTTCGAATCAGGAGAGTGGGAGCGGTTTCTCCAGATTGCGGCACTTCTGGACTCTTGACCAGACGGAGCGTCAGGCTTTTGGTTGGAGGCCCCCAACTCCTTTGGGCAATTCCGCTGGGGAGCCCCCTTACATGTCGGGGGAGGTTGGGTTTAAGATCCCCTCTGCATCTTCCAAGCAGCATATCGTCTGGGACACCCCTTTGAGTGTAAACTGTACTGAGGTAGGGAATAGCCAGCGGTACTTGATCTTTTGGTCCCGCAAGAACAGGGTTAGTGGGCGGAGCGCTCTAGGTTTCTGCATCACGGTGGTCGCAAGGTCCTGGAAAATCTCTAGGGGGAGCCCTGAAAACTTAGTTTGTCCCGGTTGCGACCTACCTCCAGGTCTCCTGCTTCGTTGTGTAAAAGTGGGCTCTATTGATCACATCCGGCGGGAATTCCGACATAAGCCCCTTGCGAGTACGCAGTCTGTGGGTGCGGTCCAGCAATATCAGTGGTTTGTCGATATGTGGCAGGAGAGATTGAAAGAAGTTCCCCACATACTAGGTCTTGATCAGCGACGGATGGGGGCACTCCCCTGATCCGGAGGCTGTTTCTCCGAGCCTGGTTCTCCGCATCCTCCTGTTTATACTCCAGGATCTCATTCTTGTCCTCCAGGGCTCGGATTTTCTGTTGAATCTCCTGCAGGGCGGTTGCGTGGTCTAGGGCTTGTTTCTCCATTTCCCCCAGTCGTTGTTCCGCTTCCAACACCCTCTGGTCGGTGCACTCCAACTTAGTGGAGATTTCAGCCATTCAACTTCAGAATTCAGTTTTGATGTCCAGTTTAAAGGATTGAATGTCCTCCTTAGTGGCTAGTTGCCCAGCTGGACCTCCCAGAACCTGAGGTGGAGATGTAGCCAATTCCGCTTTCCTTCCTTTCTCTGGCGGTAAAGGCATGGTGGAAATGTCCACCATGCCTTTTGGGCTTTGGAATGTTTAGCCATGTTGGAAGCCAGTGGTGGGGGTGGGCCCCCCACTCTTCAGGTCACCCATGCCCTTGCTCTACTGCAGTTGTTTGGCTGGCTTATCCGCTCTTAGGTGAACCCGGGGGATGGAGGACTATCTCGTCACCCCCAGATCCCATGGGTTATTGGCTACTTAGCCCCCTAGGGAGCACCGCACACTACCTCAAGGAGTAGTAGGGGCCGGGAAGGGGCCCCTATGTGGCTGCCAGGGCGAGATCCGTTGCAGACAGGCCCAATATCTATCAATGTATGTCCGGGGGAGATGGGCACCGTCCCCCTCCTCAGCTGAGCAACAGAGTCCAGAAGGGGTCCCTAAGAAGGCCTTGAGGGGTCGCTCACCACAGTAGGGATCGGTGCATAATAGAGTTTGAGGGGGATGGGCATTAACTCCCATATCCACGGGCCAGGAGCCAGAGAGCGTGGCTGTCATAGGTTGGCAGCAAGACTGCCTCAGAGAGAGCTGTGTCCCAAGAAAATGATGCCCCAGGTGGATTATGAGAGGGGGGGAGATTGCTGAGGCTCCCCCAAGCTTCCAGAGGCCAGTGAAGCTCCCCAACCTCAATCGCTGTCAGCTTCCCCCCGGGAGAGCACTCGACCCAGGGGAGAGAAATGGCAAACCTCGACCGATGCTGCTCCCTCACTGCAGCCCGGACTGGTGGTGAAACTGATTGGCGGGTAATCCCTCAAACGTTATACAGGAGATTGCTCATGCCATTTCAAGCCTCCACGGACCAAGGAAGCTCCCTCAACCCTGGAGCCGACGGTCCGTCCTTCCTCAGGAGCGGGCACCCGTCAAAGTGAGATTGCCGCTCCCCCGATCGGTGCTGCAGCCTCCTCGAAGACCGGTCCAGAACTGTGCAGACGAGCGGGAGACATTGCAGCCCCACTTCTGTGTGTCTCCCCCTCCGGGCTCCATGAGGGATACTGCTGCGCCATCTTGGTGTATCACTGGCCCGCTGCAGAGCCCCAGGCCTCTGTGAAAGGCCTGGGGCTCTGCAGCGGGGCTGCTCCTCTCCCCAGCCACCACCAGGTTACACCTTACTCCTTTCGGTACCCATTGTCGGGGGTCTGCACTATCGTAGCCAGCTGGAAGTGCCTCCTTTACTCCAACAACGACTGGCTTCTCACGGAGACCATTAGCAGAAGGTCTGCATAGACGGCGCTGCTGGCCACCCCCCCAAATTGAACACAACTTTAAGGGCAAAGCAAATGGCAGATAAGAGCTAAAGGGAAAGTGCCCATGTGAAAGCAACATCTTGAAAAGAGCGCAAGTGTGTAAGCATGCCATATGGTGGGGCATGAATTAGACCACTTGAAAGTGAACTTTATGCACAAATGCAGTGCGGCAAGGCCCAAGACTGGCAAGAGATGTGACATGTGGTGGCAAAGCCAAGGGGCTGACTAGAAGAAGCCATAGGAGTGTAAGCCTGCACATGAATCCAAGATGCCAACAAAGAGGAGCTAAGTGAATGTGACTCTGAACACAGGGGCAAGTACAGAATATCCTGTGTGGGCGGAGGAGCCTAGAGATCCTGGTTGTGCGACCTATGATGGGTGGACCGTGTGATCTGACAACTGCGCCTTGACCAGTGAGCCTTAAGTTGTGAAAACTAAAGACATTGTGAAACAAGCCAAAAGTGGAGAAGACTAAAACAAATACCAGTTGCTACGTTGAAATCTTGGGGAAGGGAACCCTGAGATGTGATGAATTGCAAATGCTATCTTGAGGACGGAGCCTCAAGACCCCTTTTCTTTGGAACTGTGTTGTACAGATGGGGAGCAGGTGCAAGTGGCTCTAGGTCACCTGGCCTAAGCCCAGGCTATCTGGCGCCTTCCAGGTTGCTGCTCTTTCCCCCCCCCCACTTAGCAAGCCCCGCCCACCTGGTGCCTTCCTGATTGCCACTCTTTTTCCCTACTGAAGGAGCCCTCCAGCCTCTTTTCCTTTGCAGATGCAGCTGCAAGTGGATCTAGGTCACCTGGCCTAAGCCAGGCCCACCTTCTTACCCCTGCCTCTTCCGTCCTGCTCTTAACTCTAAGATCAAGGGCGTCTCTCGCCTGGGCGTCCAAAGCAAAGGGCTGACGGAGGAAAAGGGCAATTTCTGTTTGGACCTGTTCGACCAGGAGGAACAAGGGCCCGACCCCCTGCTCAGACAGCAGGAAAGCATGCACCAACATGTGTTTACTTCCTCTGTCCCCACAGGCCATCCCCAGATCCTCTGGTCCCCACATGGTATTCCCTTGTGCCCCCCACCCTTCTCGCACACAGGTGTTGCCTGTTGTGCTTGATTCGTCTACGCTGCTTCCTCCCCCTCCAGCCTACTTCTGCAGCAGTCTGTCCTGATACATTCTGGTTTCACCATCACCGTCTTGTGGCCAGTGCTGGACTTGACTTTTATGATTTCATTGATTCACCGTATGTCGCCCTTTCTCAACTCTCATGCTTGACTTCCTTTGCATCTTGTACTCATGGTGGCCCTGAATCATGCTGTTCCCATCTTCATCTTGTATCCTGGCTTGCAACATTATGTGTTACTACTGACTTCTGCAATTGTATTTGCCCTCCCCTCTTGCTGCTTCACTCTTTTTGACACCCTACTCTCTGTTCTCTGCTCTCCCTTTCTCCCTTTTCCTATCTCCTCCCTCCTCCCCTTGGATGTCCCCCACACCCCCCCCCCCCCAGCACTATCTGAAATGTCGTCAGGCCTAGTGCGGTAGTCACCTGTCTGTTTCCATTTCCTTCCCACTCTCTCCCTCCCTTCCTTATCTATGTCTTAACTCTTGCACTATCTGAAATGTCGTCAGACCCAGTACGATAGTTAATTTCACATCCTTACTGTTCATGGCCTGTAAGAATGTCATTATATTTTCCCTTGTTCCCTCCCTTGCCTTGAAGCGCTTTGAAACACATTGTGTATAGGCGCTATATAAATAAACTATCATATCATTGAACTTGAGGAAGGGAACCACGACAATTGTGTGCAACTATATTGCCTTGAACTTGGGAAAGGTAATCCTGAGACTTTTATGGAACTTTCTTGAACTTGGGAAAGGGGAGCTGCAAAGGAAGCTAAAAGCTAGACAAAGCTGAGAACTTTGTTGATCACCATTTCTTCCCTACGCATTGTTTAGCTTTAATTGTGAGGGCAAGGATGGATTTTGGACACAGACATTTAAGGTGAACTCTTTCACTCAGACTTTCCTTAGTTTTGTTCATTTGGAAATCCCACATAGCATAGGGCAAGTTAGGCCTTCTACCATCCTGCCATTTAATTTAATATAGTATTTTATTTTGAACTTTTAATCTATTGTCTGTGTCTTGCTTCATGGTGCCTTCACAATATCCAAATTAAAAGTACTCTCTACTGGGAACTGAGTATGTCAGTTGACTTGGGTTAACAGGTGGCAGACATCAAGAAACTTGCACTTGCCACTGTTGTAATTAACATACATAAAGTGGGCATGTAAACTCTTGGGTGGTGCTTCCATCTGCTTAGACTGTTCTTTTCCTATTCCCCATTTTAGTACCTCTCACACTTTAACAATTGCTCATGTACCACTCAGAGTGTACCTCCAGTCTTGTGAAGTCCTAAGAAGGGTACGAGGGTGCTTTACTGAGACTCCACACAGTGGTCTTGAAAGTTCTAAATAACACTTGCTCTGTATTCACCTCAAGTAACTTTATTCATTCTGGGAAATACAGTTTGCCATAACCTGACATGTCCGGTTTTATTATTCCCTTTTAGTCGTTGCCTATACTAAAACCCCAGCAATAGTTTGGGATCCATAGACCTTTTATCATATCAGAAACCAGAAAATACCAGACAGCCTACCAGCCCTTACCAGACCAGACTTACCTCACATACAATTTCCAATACTTTGCCATATTTATATCAGGACACAGCAAATATGTCACGCCCATAACAAAGAAAATAAGCCAGGTAAAAATAAACAGCAAAAGTAGATAACAGACCCAGAACCTAAAACCAATCAAATCAGCATCTTGTTTTAATCATCGTGAAAAATCTTGGCTCCCCTGAGTGGATCATGCAAGCGCACCACTTAACAGTCAACCTTCTCCCAACCACCTCTTGGAGTTTTTAACTAGGACTCCTTACCTCTTATTTCTGTTGTGCACTTGGTTATTCGAAAAGAGTCCACCCACAAGCTCTGTGGTGCACCCATGTTGTGCGGTTGATCCGAGTCGCAGGGCCAAAACTGTTGCAGAAACCAGGCTATCCCATCAATTTCGGGTGATGGTAAACGGAAGACATTTTTCCCCTTGGTTTGGAAGTCAAAGTAAACAGATTCATGCACCTAACGGACCCCAACTAACTCAACTGACCCGCCCTCCACACCCCTTATGTTTATAGAGAAAGGGGGGGTTTTGTTCCTGGTTATCTTGCTTTTTGTGCTTCAAAGAAAGTATTCTTCCACGCAGTTTGCTTGCGATATTAAGTTGCTTTTATTAGTCAAGTAGGTCAGTTCTTCTTGAATTCATGGTACAATTGCAGTACATCTGGGGCTCTTGCCTCACAAGCCTCATTGAAGCACAAAAAGCAAGATAACCAGGAATGAACCCCCACCCCCTTTCTCTACTTAACAAATGAGGTGCTTGGCTAAAACCTCAAACAGTTACCTGTGATCTTGCAATGCAATAATTCTCCCCCAATGTACCGAAAACAAGCAAGGTCATTTTCAAATCTAGAACCAAAAACATTTCCCTTATGTTTATAGGTCATTTTTCATATGACCATGGAAAGTTCGAGAAGCTTACTGCTAGGCCTTCCGGCACACTTATCCCACCTTCAGCCAAAACAATGTCCCCATCAGAATCAGTTTTGTCCTTCGTTACTATACATTACCGGATATGGAGCATGCTGACGCTTTCCAGTCTAGCGCATCCCAGACAAGTGTGGAACACTCCATCATGTTTTACGCCCTCCTCAGCTGAGAGGCGATCGATCTACACCACTGGGATAACTTCCAGTGGCTATGAACACCTATGGACCCATCTGGGTTAAACCAGTTCTTACCACTGTGCACACATCGCCAATCTTGGGCTGGTCAGAGACCTGTACATTTCCATCCCTATGTGAATGCATGAATGAGTCCGTAGTCCAAACATGCATTAACACTGGCGAATAGGGGGTGAGGTGGCCTAATAAAGTAAGCTAAAAAAGAAAGAGTACAAGGGACCATGGTAAAGTGAAATCACTGGTAGCGGCGGGTAGAGCGGCTCACTATATTCATTTTATAAATGTCTTCCAGCAAAGAAATACCTCTCCCCGTAACTCGAAAGTTATTTATTACACAATCTACTCTCACAAGTGTTACCTTTTTTCCCCCCAACCCTCAGAACGTCCCACTAACACCAAATCAGTAAGCAGCTCCTCACACATTTCTCTGCCTTTTTCTATACCAGTTCTACCGTCTTTAGAAAGCCAGCATTAAACCTATTTGTTTTTTTCTTCCTCCTGGAATCTGCACATATAATTATTAGTCACTATTTCGATTTTCAATAAACCAAAATAAAAATGTAATTATCCATTGCAACGAATCACAGGATTCAATCACTTCTCCCCAGGGGCGACTTTCCCTGTGAGGCTAGGGAGGTGAGCCTGCTATGCAATCCCCTCTCTTGGGGTCGAGGAAAACGTGACCTCACCGGGAGGGACTCCCCCCTTGGGGACGAGGGCTCCCGTCCCGATGAGGAGCTCCCTAACCCATACTCCTATGGTCCAGACCAAATAAAATCTACTGGAAGAAACAATTAAGAATAAGTCAAGATTTGTTTTCGTCATGCTGAAAACTGGACAAAACCAGAAAGGAATTATATGTGTGGTACTGAGACTAAGAAAACCACTGGAGCAGTTAGGATTACAAACAAGACAACGAGCAAGCACTTTTATGCTGCGCCAAGGAAGTCCCAGCACAGCGTCATAAAAATGGGAGTAGGAAGCACAAATGAGAGAGAAGACCGGGGGTTCCAAATCAGCTGTTGCAATGAAGCTGAAGAAAACCAGAAAGCGCAGCTTCAAATGCTGGAGGGAAGCTTGCATGTAAAAGTCCCCGAGTTGCACTCCAGGAGAGTGAGGCGGACAGAAGCCAAAAGATGGGAACTTGGTCTCAGAAGGAACCTGGTCAGAGGTGGTGGCTTGGGGAAGTGTCCCACCAATGCTGAAACCACTTGCAGAGAGGCACTGCAGAGCGTGCCGAGAGAAGTGTGCAGCACGGGCAAAAAAGCCCCCCTGACAGGAAGAGAAGCAAGCTGTGTCGGAGTTGCAGGCCCAGTGACGCGATCCCTGAATCAAAAAGTTAACGGGGAGAGTGGGAGACCCGGGAAAAGCACAGAGTATAGCTAATGAAGTACTCCTACTTGTCCCATTGGGGCACCAGTTCATAAGAACAATTAAACTCATTCAATGGTTTACTCATACTCGTCCCAGTGAGGCACAAACTCATAAGAGTATCATCACTGGGTTGCTCGTATTCGTGAGGTACAAGTTGACAGGAAGAGAGAGAACCATCACAAGGTTAGTTACAGAGCACTAGGGGTCGTTATGGTAGACAGTGTGCTAATTGAATGCCACAGATTGATATGATACAGGATAAATGTCTTGATAGTGGGATTGGCTGCGTTAGGAACACTCCATATGGTATCCCCTAGCAGGTGGCAAAAAACAGTAGCTAACAAAGAGAATTGGAGGTTAGTTAAACGCACCAATCACATGCGTTGAATTCTTTCTTGTTTCAAAAGTCTTTGAGCGAAATTGGTTCATTCCAAGTTTTTATTCTGATTTGAAAACATGCACCAGCCGAGGCGTGTTTCGACCCTCTGGGTCGTTATCAAGGCTATACATATATAAATAGTAGTATAAGCAAAAAACCGCAAAGCATTGCAGCAAAGACGATTGGAATGTGTGCGAAGTGATGAAAGCATCAGATTTAAGCAATAAATTAATCGCAACATAAAATGTAAACCAAATAAAAAACGTACATCACACCGTTGGTAAAAACGAAAAGGATAAGAAAGCAAATTGGCCATACATATAAATTGAAAACCATACCATGGTTCAGATGGATGTTGGTTGGCATCATGGGAATTGCAGTAACCATAGACAAGAAAAAAGCAACATAGCATTGAAAGTGCAAAATACAATTGGATACATTGGGCAAAGAGTAATGGGTAACAGTTGCTTTGTAATACCATGCATATGGAAACATCTCATCGGCATAGAGCAAATGCGAGTAAGGTTAGATTAAAAGTAGTGAATAAACCGACAAATGTATAGACTATAGTATAAGAGTGAATAAAACACCTAAAATGTGGTGGGTAAGAAAATATAAATTACCCTAATAGAAACAGAATTCCACACCAGCGTGTGTTTAAGTGGCACCCAAAACTCCATAACAGCACGGAAATCTGTATGTTAAGTAAGTAGCAGCTGTGTATCAGCTAGAGCATAAAGTGTGGTATCTAAGTAAAAGGAATGACATACTGTTTGTCTTAGTGACCAAAAAATGCCACTGATGGCATATAGGCAGAGTCAAAGCAAAAGTGCTAGCAACCTATATGGGAATAAACGTGAAGTGAGCTCTCTAATAAAAACAAGAATGTCAGGAAATGAAGTCACTGGAAGTAATAGTTGATGTACCCTATGTGTAATTTGTATCACACTAATGTCATTTGTGAGAGACTTTCTAGTTGCGGAGTAAGCAAATCTGAAAATGAAGAATTGAAGGGGGATGTAAAAAAGGGGCACAGAAAGCGTGCGGTCATTGAATAGAAAAGACAAAGGCAAGGTATTGAGCGGTATTAAGTAGTACAGACCTGTCATAAGCTTAAGATGCTATTGGGACAAGTACCAGGGCCAAATCCCCATCCAAATGTCATGTAAGAGCGCCGTGAATGTGCGGAAGACATAAGGAAATGGGTGCGAGCGCAGGTATGACGTGAGGCACCGATGGTGCGTGTGACGTCACGCGCCAAAGATGCGCATGACGTCAGACGCACGTTTGTAAACAAATGTCGTCACGCGCTCGATCGCGAGTGCGTCCGAACGGAAGTTAATTCAAAGCTGATAATGGATCTAGTGCAAAGGTTAAAGAATAACATGATGTGCCATGTACAATGAGAATATTGCATCATTCGCGAGTTAGAAAGTAATTGGTATAGAAATAACTACCAATCTGCATATGGTACGAATAAAGTACTAGTCTAATTGCTGAATGTTATGTGATGTTTCCATATGGACATGGACAAATTCACAGTGAATGGCTACTGGCAGGTAACACTAATACTGGTAATTTGGAATGGAAATGCTGTTAGTATCAATGTTCTATGCATGTAGGTAGCAAAGAGAGGCTGTGATAAGTGTGCAGTTGCATACCATAATTATCGGTTGACAGCATATATATCAAAACAGATTTGGTATTAGTTATCATCATATTAGAAAGCTGAGTCCATAGCAGAAATTAAGGACAATATGAATAATGTCAGAAACATATGCTAACATTGATGATAACAAGAAATAAACGAAAAGTTGGTTATAGGAATACATGCATTTCATGGTCTATGTTAAGGCCTGTATAAGTACAGCGGAAATGACAAATTAGCTTTGATTTGAATTGTCTGAGTTTAAGGCATGAATTGCCACCTCGTTTACCACATTTCACTCTACTCAAACCTATGAAGCGAATATCATCTTTATTATCCATTTGATGTTGGGTTTGCCAGCGCATTCCCAGGGGCAAATTGGTGTCTTGTTTGGTAAGACTTGAGAAATGCTCTCTAATGCGCGTGCGCACGTGTCTTATAGTGCTACCTATATATAGTTTGTGACAGACACATATAATCGCATATACAACAGATTTAGATTTGCAATTAATGAAATCTTTAATTTGGATATGTATCCCACTAATATCTGCAAACTGTTGACAATTATGAAGTGCAAATTGGCGTTGGTTACAGTTGCCACATTTGTAGAAACCAACAGGCTGTTTCAACCATTGCAAATACATTGGGGTGTCTTTGGGATTAAAGAAAGAAGGACTAAGTTGGTTCCTAAGTGTATTGGCTTTAGTAAAAGTGAACTTGGGCCTTTCGGGGATATAAGGGGCAAGATCTTTGTCCAAATGCAATAGATGCCAATGTTTAGAGGCGAATTTATAAAGGGTGGATGAGTCTTTTGAAAACTGAGTAATGATTGAAATGGGTCTCTTTCAATTACATACTGCAGAGTGTTCTGCAGGTTTGGAAATTAAAAGTTCTGTCTGGTTAGTTTTTGAGTATTTGTGTAGTGCTTGATGTACTATATTATGTGGATAGCCTCTTTGTTGAAAGCGATTACTCAGTCGGATAGATTCTGCTTCATAATCCTCATTTTTAGATCAATTACGTCGTGCCCTACAAAATTCACCCCCAGGAATGTTGAGAACTGTTGCTCTTTGGTGACAACTCCTGGCATGCAAGATGGCAGTCAGTGCTGTTGGTTTTCTGAAAGTCCTAGTTTGTAAGACATTGTGTTCTACAAAAATTTCCAAATCTAGAAAAGTAATGGTAGTAGGATTGGAGTGCCCAGACAGAGAAATGTCAAAGTTATTGGAATTGGCAAATGTCACAAAATCTTCAAAAGATGTGCTAGTGCCGTTCCAGATAATCAAAATGTCATCAATATACCTCTTCCAGGAGATAAGTTGATTGTGATATGCTGGGTTGTTAAGAATGTGTGTCTCTTGCTTAAATCTTCTGTTTTCATCACTTCGCACACATTCCAATCGTCTTTTCTGCAATGCTTTGCGTTTTTTTGCTTATACTACTATTTATATATGTACTGCCTTGATAACGACCCAGAGGGTCGAAACACATGTCGGCTGGTGCATGTTTTCAAATCAGAATAAAAACTTGGAATGAACCAATTTCGCTCAAAGACTTTTTGAAACAAGAAAGAATTCAACGCATGTGATTGGCGCATTTAACCAACCTCCAATTCTCTTTGTTAACTATCACAAGGTTACTCATCCTTGTCCCAGTGAGGCACAAGTTGACAAGAAGAGTGAGATTTATAACTGCAAGAATATTGATTGTGGTAATCAAGATAAAGAGTGGACACTGAAACAAGAGTGACATCCAAGTCTGTGTAATAAATAAAAAGTAAGAGAGCTACAGTTAAGAAGAGAAAACCAAATCAATAAGACCTCAAGAGAAGAGAGAAATGGAAAAGTGGAAGAGCCCACTAATTGAACTTGACAACTTGATAAAAGTGATAACCAAGAACTATCTAACAATATGTTACTAATGGAATCTGCTGAGAAAGCAGCCCACAGGAGAAGGGAGTCATTCTCATTCTCCTGTGCCTTAGATGTTTTGTTAGGGGGTAGGGTAGGGTCAGGTCAGGTTAGCTTTTGGACAGTAGATGGACTTTTCTTTTGGACTCATCAATGAGTCAAGAGCACCTTAGATAGTTTACAAGGTAGTAAAACGTACAGCTTAGGAAAAGTCAGGCGTTTTTCCATTTTCTTTAGATAAAAATCAGTTCCAAGCCTGTTTCTTTCTTCTGACCCACAACACCACATTGAGACTCTTTTAGAGCAATTGTAGATCCTAATCGTATATTGTGGTCCGAGTTCTGCATTGTTCATTTTAATCTAGGGTTCCAAGTCTACTGCACATGGTTTTCAAAGTTATTATAATACCACTATAATTTACTTAAATTGTTTATAGTTATTTTCCCTCAAAGCAGCCAATCTAGGAGTCATCTAAAAATAGGTGGAACTAACCCAGCTTGTATGGTTTGCTGCTCACATATACATTAGAGGGTGTTGAAACTTAGTGCTACACAGTACATTGTTTTCCCCAAACAACCCATACACTATATTGCTTGGGAATGTAATGGCTATCCCTTTAGATTAATAAGAATGTTTGTGGGGACTTTGAGAAGGTTTGGTGAATTTGCAGGCTTGAGGATCAATGTTGCCAAGTCCAGCATTCTACCAATTCGTCTAATTCGGTCAAGCCTAGGGTAGAAGGGGGAGGTTCACGGGATGAAGGTGGAGAAAGAGACAATTACATATTTGGGTGTGAGAGTTTCTAATGATCTAACTAGACTACATGCTTTCGCTTTTGAGACCTTGAGAAAGAACCTTAAGAGATCGTTGTGCTCAACCTCTCTGTCTGGTAGGATGACCACAGTAAAGCTGAATTTTCTTCCCTGCTTGCTTTGTTTATTCAATATTAACCCTTTCACCACTCCCTGAGAAGTTGATTTTATGATATATAGGTTTATATGGCAGGGAAAAAAGCCCAGGATTAAAAGGGCAACGTTGACCTTCCCGTAAAACCATGGAGGATTTGGATTCCCTGACTTATTAACTATTATAGGGCTGCCCAATTTAAAATCCTCCTGGAACAAATGAGTGATGACCTCAGTACATATTGGTCCTTTTTAGAGGACTGGGTAGCACACTCCAAAAATGTTCATGATTTGCTGTGGTCCCCAGTGAAGATGGTACCCAAAAGGGTGCGTTCCCACCCTACTCTGGAGGTTGTTTGGACAGTTTGGAGAAAAATGTGTCGGACTGTGAAATGATCCTCGTGGCACTCCCCTTTGAATTCACTGTGTGCTGCTCCTGTCGACTTGAGTCATTTGGGCATTCGAAAATCAAAAGATTGGTCCGACAAGGGCTCAGAAAGAGTAGGCCAGATGTTTCTGAGCGGCAGGTTTAAGGGGTATGACAAAGTTTTCAAGATGTTGGGACGTCATCTGCATTTGAAGGGACAATTGACAGATCCAGGATGGGTTGCAAATTTTGAGAGGGACCTTACTGCATTTGAGAAGGTCTTGGATGACTCGACCTCAAGGAAAAGGATAATCTGGAAAACATATATGTTGTGATATACTAGTGATCTAGAGGGTTGACACAATTTTAAAATGTATTGTGATACATTGGCTGGGGAAGAAATCCCAGAGCCCCTCAGGGAAAATATTTAGAAGGTTACGTTTCATGGCAACAGAACACAACTTCAAGGTATTGCATGGGTGGCATAGAGACCCGCTGAAGCTATCTAAAATGTATGTAGGTGCCTCTCTATTGTGTGCTCGAGGCTGTGGGCAGGTGGGTTCTTCGTGTCACGTATGGCAGTCGTGTCCTCTTATTAAAATGTATTGGGCCAAGTTGTTAAGTTTGGATAAAAGAGGTGACAGGAGTTCAGCTTGAATTGAACCCCTTGTTTGTACCATTCGTTCACTGGTGCAGAGACGTATAATGGCTATGGTGCAACTGAATGTTTTACCATTGAGGGCCCAGATGTCGTGGCAGTTCAGTACTAAGCTTTGTACTTGCGTTAGTGGGCTGTAGAGGATTTAACTCACTTTCTATTTATCTTTGAAAATGTTTTACATTTGAGACGTCGGCACCTGAGAAGATATTTTATTTTTAGCAATATTAGGCTCATCTCCGATACATTTAATTTTGTTTTGTCTTGTGTTGATGGTTGTTTTGTTAACGATTTATGTGAGTTTATGATCACCTCTTTTAAGAGCATGGCAAGATCATTTTAAGTTATATTTGTCTTCTTCTTTAACAAGTCTCGCTCCTAATAGCTGTACTGTATATTTCAACCATGACTGTTTTAATAATGTATTTTTTACTGTATTTTATTTTGTTTGTAAATGGTGAGAACCTAAATAAAGTATTTATCTATCTGCACTATTGGAAATACCCTTGAAGGAAAGTGACCTGCATCGGTTCCCAAGCATATGGGAAGCCATGTTTAGGGTGTGTAGGCTGGCAGTGTCCCAAAAATGGAAAACCCATTTAGTGCCTAATGAGCAGGAATGGCTAAATAAGGTTTGGGGCATTTACTCAGTGGCAAAATTGACTTATTTGGTACACGATGATATGGGATCTAATGTGGAAGAATGGGGCTTATTCATGGAGAAATGAGGAACTCGGTGAAGTTATTGGACAGTTGGACTTTGATCCTTCAAGATGTGAGGCCAGAGAAGGAATAGGATAGAGGGAAGGAAGGGGAGAAGGGAATTTTAGGGAGAGGTCTGGGGTTGAAGGATAAGCAGGCTGTGGCAGCAGTTGCTGAGACAGTTCTTCCATGCTCCAGAATTACCTTGATTTGATTTTGTCTCTACCAATTTGGAATAATGTAACCATTTGAGCTTAATATGTACCTTCTGCTGTTTTGATGTTATAATTTGTTTTTGTTTGTGGAGTGTGTGGGTATTAAAAAAAAAAGAGGAGAGGCCGCTAGAGGGCGTGGAGGAAGATGGCTTCCTGAGCATACAGCTCCCGCATCCCCCACGAAAAAAAGAGATGCGATAGCACAGCTGTGAGTGGGTGACATACCCAAGGAAGGGAAAAACACGTGAATAGGACTGGACTGAGCTCTGAAACACAGCGGCCAGGTGCTCACAGTAATAGAATGGGGAACCAGCAAGGACTATGGAAAACCTTGCAGCTGTGTATAATCAGGCTGTGTCAGAGCGGACATAAGACCCCGGGGCAGAAATTCCAGTAGACCGACTAGGTGCCAGCAAGGCCAAGACTGCACCACATCCAGACACAGGCAGGAGGCCGCACGAAAGAGACGCGGAGAGAGCGCTCCTACACGCAGACTTCTCAGGCACAGAGTGACCCGCGGACAACTGCAAAGGCCTGCAAAGAAACACTAGCAGCCCCGATAGCAGCAACCCGGGGCATTGCCTGAGGGGGGCACACAGATCAAGGGTGAAACGACCATCAAATATCCCCCCTGACGTATAAGATATTAGGAAGAAGCGGTTGGGGAACGCATCAGCTGGGACACAGCTGCACTGCAGCCGAGTACGGTTGCCTTAGAGGAAGACCCCCCCCTAGGGAAACCGAGGATACAAGGGACAGTCCAACCCTACAGAGCAGAGAAAACAAGGCCCAGTAAACGGAAGGGGTACCAGGGGTGACTGAGGCCATACGAACCAACCCGTGAATCACCTGGGTAATACGCCAGCCGAAACCCCACAACCTGAGGCAACAACGCAGGGGGGAAGCAGATAGGAGCCTCAAAGAAAGAGCGCATGAAACCCTTGACAACAGGGAGCTGAACAGAGTCCAAAACGCGAAGCGTACTACGTCGGACCTGGGGACTTGCACAACAAGGAGCCGGGGAAGGGATCAACGATGTCCAAGAAAGTAGGAGAGTCAATGAAGGAGATGACCAAGGAGAGAGACATGTCAGTGTTCTTGACCTAAGAAGATATAGGCCACATACCGGAGGAGATTAAGGCCCTGAGGGGAGACATACAAGCCTCTGTGACAGACTTAACAGGCAGAATGGCCACTGTGGAGGGCAAAGTTGAAAGCCTTGAGCATAACCAGTTAAATGCAGACATGGTGGAAATGAAACTGGACGCAAGATGGATGACCTGGAAAACGGGGAAAGGCGCAACTACATACTCATTCTCGGGCTGAAAGAATTGGCGGGAGAGACTCCAAGGCAGGTGGAAGAAAAGGTGCAGGCCTTGGTGCACCAACTCTTTGAGGCAGAAGGGGAAAAGATAGTGCAACTCGAAAGGGTGCATATAGGAGGCAGGCCCTACAGAAATGGTCCCGGTCCATAGTGGCGAGATTCCTGCGTTATATAGACAGAACAGAGGTTCTGAACAGAGCCAAGCAACTCAGAGAAGTGGAATTTGAAGGCTCCAAGGTTGCGATATACTAGGACCTCTCAAATCTCATGCTGGCCATACGTAGAGCCTGCAAACCCCTCACGACATGGATGCGAGACAAAAGTATCAGATACTGATGGGGTTATCTGTTTTCACTACAATTTGAGGTGGAAGGGGTGGACTACCGCATAGCATCAGCGGAAGAAGCTGAACTGGCCCTGAGCCACCTCCCGGCAGACCTTGAAACTGAGCCAAGAAGTCCACGGGGCCCATCCACGAGCGGGTAGGGTCTGAGGCCCGCACCGGGTCCACAGAGGAGGAGGAGGAGGAGGAGGAGTAGAGGACAGACTGGAAGGAAATACATGCAGCTCAATGGACGCTCACCTCGTAAGTTGTAATCCGCGCAACACCAAAGGCCCGACTATGAACCAGGAGAATGGAGCACATGAACGATGGAATTGAACTACGAGACACGGGGCGCACAACTGTTGAAACACTTCAGATTTACCAGAGGGCAGCAGTAAACTCTGCTCCAGAGTGGCCCTCTGTGAGAGAGAGGGCGTCTCCAAGACTTTAATCGCACCAAAGGTAAAACATGTTTCTAGTTAGACCATTGTTTGGGGGACTGTTATGCAACAGTCACGGCTCCAAGGAAAGAGATGATACGAGTGATGAATTTCGCTCCCAAGATGTTAGAGAGGAGGAGAATATAGAGTCGCTTGGTAAATCGATAACATACATTCGCTATGGGGAGAGGTGAAGCCGGGAGGTCTGGTGGTGGGGACATTGAATGTGGATGGACTGCACTCCCTGACCAAAAGGCCCCTGATCGCTAGGGAATTCCGCAAAGCGGCCCTCGACATATTATTCCTGCAAGAGACATGTTTGATACAAGGGGAGGAGCGAGCGATACGAGGTACTGGGATAGGCCAGGTCCACTTGGCGTCCGGGGATGCCAATAAGGGGGGTTGAGTTGGAATAGTAATACATAAGCAGCGCACACGGAGGGATTGTGTTGCTACCCGCCTACTACACAGGTGGTTACTGATGCTAAAGGGGCCCTTGGAGGGGGCGAGAGTGATCCTAGCAACTCTGTACGCACCTAATCAGGGGCAAGCACACTTCATATCGAATGCGCTCAGTGCAATACAGGAGCAAGAGGCTGATCTATACATAATAGGTGGGGATTTTAACTCGTGGGCAGACGAAATAAGGGACAGGAAGGCTGAAAGGGAAATTGCGCCGGGAGATATGGGACCCAGACCCGGACACCTGGTTAGAAAAATCAAAGCCCGTGGTCTAACAGATGTGTGGAGGGAGCAACACCTGCGGGAGGAGGGATATACTTTCTACTCTGCCCCACATAAAACCTATACCAGGATAGACTATCTTCTCACGCATAGGGATCAAGGGATGAGAGTGACCCACAGTAAGACCGGTGGGTTGGACCGACCATGTCATCGTCCTGATGTCTATGGACGTAAGAGGGCTCTATAGGCCGGATAGTAGCTGGCTTTGCAATGAGATGCTCTTGAAGGACCCCCTCTTTGCAGAACAATTGTGGGAAGAGATTACTGAATATTTTAAGCTAAACGACACAGGTGAGGTAAAGAAAGTGGTGGTCTGGGGTGCGGGGAAGGTGACTTGGAGGGGACTGCTCATTAGGGAAGCGGCTAGATGCAAAAGGGAAAGGAACTTGAGGGAGGAAAGGCTGAAGAGTGAGATAAAGGAAGAGGGAAGACCTACCTAGCGAAAAGCAGTGGGCGGCCAAGGCCCTTGAGATATACAGAATGGAACAGCTCACCAGACAAATACATGGCCAGACCCCCTCCAGGGAGATGGAATGGGCACCCTTCTTGGAAAGACATGACCCGGACAGACCCCATGGGACTCCTGAGACCCGGGGGGAACCGGAATCTGCAGAGGAATGAGCGCACACAGGATGGAACTAGGGGGGAGAGGAATGAGAGATATATGGGCGATGGTAACTCGCACATCGGACCCCGGAGTGGGAACATAGTGGAAACCCAGTGAATGTAGATAGTAGACTCTGAATTAAGCAAGGGGAGTGCCATAACAGGCCGCAGCTGCAGCGCAGTCTCAGGCCCCCGAGGCGCTCTCAATCCGCTGGAGCCAAGTTTGTTGCATTAGGGGGTTGGTGGGGGTAAGTAATCTGGGCGGGGGGGTTGTTGGGTTGATTCTGTCCTTTTGTTCGAATATCTAAAAAAAACTTGTCATGTTGAGCTGTGTTTCAAGTGAATGTAACTGTATGTGGCGATCATTCACCCATGAATATTCTTCAATAAAGCTAATTTGAAGAAAAAAAAGAAGATAATTCCATAAAAAATGTTTACAAAAAATAAATCAACTTTGGTACACAGTGTCTGTGGATGATCCCAGTGTCACCAAATATTTTGTCTTTCAATGGTAAGTATGAATTCTCTTGCCAGTGCCACATAAGCTTACAGTATCTTGCAAGTAGATTATTGTTTGAGAAGTTTTGTTTTAAAGAGACTGGAGGGTTCCTACTTAAGAAGCCCTCCAGCCTCTTTTGCTTTGCAGATGGGGAGCTGGTGCAAGTGGATCTTAGTCACCTGGCCTAGGCCCCGCCCACCTGGTACCTTCCTGGTTGCAGCTCATTTTTCCATACTTAAGGAGCCTGTAGTTAAAAGGGAAACAGCACCCCCCTGGGGCCAGCCCTTAGTGCAGTATAACTCCTAATCACCTTCCCTCACAAGTTAGAAACTATGCGAGACACAATGAACTCAGTCTGGAAGAAAGCCACTCACTCAGAAGATTTTATGCTTGCATTTATTTATAACATAAACTAATCAGAATCAGGCAGCAGTTTTCAATAGTATGGGAATTAAAGTGCAAGCTGAGTAATACAAATGATCAGTCACAGATGAATATGCAATTATTCTTACGCTCCTAGGAATCGTTGATGCCCATACGATAGAATCACACTCAGGAACCACGCCACTCTGTGCCCGGCACCGCTCAGGGACTGGCTTAGCCCCCGAAAGTCTGCACACGAGCAGGAATGTGACAGCTGGAGCCTCTGCCCTCTAGTACTTGCTGGTTGTCCAGGCGCTGTTTTCTACGTGCACGCTTCTCTCAAACAGCCCAGGAAGAGTCCCCGCCTAACTTGCCCAGGTAAAGATCTCTTATTAGGGGCTGCATGTCAATCACTATGACGTACCAGCTCTTCGAGAATCTTCTAGGCCAAACCTTCCATGCAGCAAAACATGTTTTCGCCTGGAAAGTTCCAACTAGAAACATCCAGTCTTGGCTCCCAGGCTCTGTTTAACTGGTTTTGGGAAGCGCCTTCTACATTCCTGTGTTATCAGTGCACCTGACTCGCAGCGCACGGTGGAGGAAGGCTGTGCCTGGCTCCTAAAGGCTGCGCAGGGCTTCTTGCAAAACTAGATGTTTATGTCTCAAAAAGGGCCTTCGCAGTTAACCCCTTGCAAGCATGCTGACTCACTCAGTTCGAGAGGCCTGGCTGGTCAGCATTTTCCTCCACGCTTCGATTAAGCTCTAAATATACGCAAGATAGCTCAGTAGGTTAACGCAAGTGCCTAGATGCTTTCTACTACATTCCACCCCTTTCGAAGGGAGGCCTGAAAATGCTGACTCAGTCCCAGGATCTAGAAGCATGTACGGTGTGCTGTAGGCCGATCAAACGTTTTTCTAGCGCAGTCATTCTATTATAGAGGAAAGTCATTCTGCGCAAAAGCCCAATGAAAACTATAGCAATTAGCATTAGGGAAATCATCAGCCACAGCAATGGATGCAACATTATATTAAGCAGCTTTGTGGTGGAGGGCGAGCATCCAGTGAATACATCCCACCAGTGGTGAGTAGTAACTGATTGCAGATGATCAGCAGTTTTGATTAATTGATTCCTGTTTATCATCATTTTGCACTCTGCAGAGATAACCGAGGTAGCTAACGTTTGGAAATCTTTCCAAGCGGCTTGAGCAAATTGTCTTATAGCTTGAAGCCTGGCAGTAATTACCACAAAGGGTAGAGTCCAGTTAAGCAGATGCGTGAGCTCGGCATGCAGAGTGGTGCGAGACCACCGGGTCAATGAATATAAGGTGTGAGTAACAATGTCTAAGATAGTCACAACCTGATCTACGCAAAATACTTGAGGGTTCCCCAGCAACCTATAATTGTTAATAAGCAAGGAATGATTAGTAACTATACAGGCCTTATGCTGATCTATCTGGAAAATGTCAGTCCCATTAATGTGGTACTGCATCCAGGTACACTCCCCTGCTATGGGATGCATGCATGGGACCGGAATCCTCCCAGTTCGGGGACACACTCATCCATGATCCCAGGGCATGCAGGTATGACTGTGGATGGTGTAGTTTTGGCTGTCTAACCATTTTCCTTGTATTTGCGGAACCCACCAGGAGCCATTTATTTTCATAGGCAAGACTATGAAAGGGCACCATATTTCCAAAGCATAAGCAGTTCTACTAACTTGCATTAAAGCGTGGCATGTGTTATTCATGCAATCAAAAGCAAGCGGTTTAATCCATATGTTTGCTGGTAACTGTAGCTCTGTGTGCCATTGGGTTGAGGATAGTCACCCCCACTCGGAACGAAAAGCCAACACCTGCTGATTTAACAAGGGTTGCCATAAAATGCATCGGGTGTCTAGTCTTGTTGACCTGCCCTATGTCTTCATAGCTAAAGTTCTGCCATCTCCAATTGTTGCCAATACTTTGAGCAGCGTTTCGCAGGGTAGGGCTTATCAATGGGCCCCACTGTGCCCAAAGTTTTATGGCGGCACTGGCATCAGAACCCATGGTGGCTAACTTATTGCGCATAATTTCTATGTCAGATGCGTTTAAAGCTCCCGTTCCCACCTCTGCTGCTCCCGCAATCAATGAATCTAGCCCCCTAGCTACGTGCAATGTGGTGATGGGCCACAAAAATGTACTCCATTTGTAGTAGCTTGTTTGTAATAATGAAACATTGCCTCGTGACAAATCTTTATGTAAGTGTACTTCAGTAATAATAGAGGTGTGCATTACGGGCCTACAATTAAAACGTTGTCTTACTACTGGAAAATCTAGCATGTGCACAGTTTCTACCTTTTGTACACCATACACCATTCTCCAGGTGGCATGCCTGCCATATACAATGTTAGTTTTAGATACAAACACCATACTACCATCCGGCAGTGGTTGTTTCGTTGCACAATTGTATGAAATGCATTTTGTCAAGTTATAGTCCACAAAAGCTTGGCGAGTACACTCGCTGCAGTCCTTGGGTCAGAAGAAACATGAAACATCAAACAAATTGTTGGATCCATTCACTGAAACATTTGGACCTAGAATTTCATAAACACCAGTCATATGGGTCAGTGACAAAAGGTGTCCGACAATGTGCCAAGCCAGTACTTTAGCAGTTCCATGTGGATACTCATTTGTAGCGCTTTGCTCACAGGTTGCGGTGCGATTGTTATCATCAAGCATGACTGGAGCATCAGGTGTAATGCATGTGTTTCTCAGAGTCCATGTAGCGTCTTGCATCAACCCATTCTTTACAGAGAAAGCGTTTGCTTGGCAGGTCAGGAGTACCCACAGCAAGGCAAGTCCCATCCCTGTCATGTGGCACTACGTTTGTGCCGTGAGACTAGTAGCAGGGATATCAGGGATATAAACAGGCATGTCAGAATTCTGCAATAGTACAACATAAGTACTTCCAACACCTTGACTCAGCACTTCCCCAGCCTCAGGCTTTTTGTTTGGATGGTGGACCCACACCTTTTTCCCTGTGCTACCAAAACCACCCTCACCCCTCTGCGTGGTGTCTGGGGCTTGTTTACTTTCAATCACGTGGGGAACAACTGCTTGCTCACAAATCAATTGTGCAATTCGGTCATATTTGGTTAATGGTACCTCAAATGCACCAGTGTTATGTAAAAGTACCGAAACAGTCCCTTGATAATCAGGATCAATCACACCTCCCAAAATGTCAATGCCTTTCTTTGCCAGGCTGGATCGTGCAGCAATGCGTCCATAAGTGCCAGCCGGCAATTTGATGCCAATACCCTGCGATATGGATTTGGTTTGCCCTGCCGGTATCACATCATCTTCATAGGTAGATAAATCAAGTCCAATGCTGCCCCCAGTAGCTTGTACAGGCAGCTTTGCTTATTTCTGTTTTCCACACAATAAGAGTCTTTGTGGATTCCACCTTCTCACT
Organism: Ambystoma mexicanum; assembly: GCF_040938575.1. NCBI lineage: Eukaryota > Metazoa > Chordata > Amphibia > Caudata > Ambystomatidae > Ambystoma > Ambystoma mexicanum. Next base: position 907,419,548 of record NC_090935.1, on the reverse strand, counting down.
TGTCAGTCTCACGAAGGGTGTCTGCCGGTTTCCCAACGGACGATTGTTCAGTTCAAACAGTGCTTGCGCCAGGTGTTTGGACTACCCCTTGAGAGTGTGAGTCTTAGTCAGTTTCTTTATTTGTTGCTTGAGCAGTCCGTTGCTACGTTCCACCAGAGCAGAAGCTTCCGGATACCGACTGATGTGCAGTGTCCATTTGATGCCTTGTCCCAGCGCCCAGTTCTGCACATTATATCCGGAAAAATGGCTGCCTTGATCTGATTGAATTTCATCTGGAATACCATAGTGCCTGATGAGGTATTCCATCCCTTGCAAGGTAGCCCATTGATCTGCATGGGCGACTGTATAGGCTAACAGCAGTCCAGAATATGTGTCTACCATGGTCAACACATAATGCTTCCCATTTTCGGGCTGCAAAGGGCCAATATAGTCAACTTGCCATACGCTAGCAGCTCTTTCACCTCTTCTCAAAGGGCCTTGAGGCTTCCACTTCAGCGGATAGTGCTTTACTTCGCAGCACACAGAACAGTGGGAGGCAGCTTGCTTGGCATGATCCATGGTAATGGGCAATTGTCTCCTCTTAGCCCATTCATAGGTTCCAAGTTGCCCTAAATGCCCTGAAGTTTGGTGTGCCCAGTCTGCCATTCCTTGCAATACCTCAGCTTCTTCAGGTGTTGTCACTGGGCGAATCTTTGCCATTTGATCCACTTCGTTGTTGAACAGTGCAGCCAGTGAGGTGTCAGGGGGCATGTGTGCATTGGCATGCCCAATGCAGATTTTGCACCTTTCACCTTTGCGCCACATCTCTTCCCAGATGTCAGGCCCTCCCCAGATCGGAGTGTTTTTAATCTGCCAGCCGTCTCTTCTTCATGCCGGTGCCCAATGCGTCAGGCCTTGATATGTGGCCCAACTGTCCGTGTATATGTATGCAGTCTCTGTCTCTTTCACCTGTTCAATCACGGAGGCCACCGCCTGCAGTTCAGCATATTGACTGGATCCTCCCACACCTCTCATCAGCAGTGTTTCTCGTGGGGCTGGAATGCAACAGCTTGCCAGTGTCTTTGCTCTTTATCATACTTTGCCGTGCCGTCTGTGAACCATGCAGACTTCTGTTCTTCCTTCGTCAATGTATCATAGACGGGTGAAACTTTGAAGGGAGATTCTGGCAACGCAACTGGGGTGCTCGCTTCAGGCATTGCTTCCAGATTCACTGCCTCCAGCATTTGTTCTTGCAGTCTGGAAATCCCTGTGCGGCCAGCTTTTGCACGTTGCTGTAAGTACCATTTCCATCTGACATGAGTGGCGTCTTGCGCCCTGCCACTCTTTCCGCCTACAGCAGTGTCGGGCACCCAGCCCATGATCGGAATTTGTGTGCAAATTGTCACTGGTTGCTCGCCTGTGATTCTTTCAGTCTCAACTAGAGCCTAGTACACTGCAGCAACTTGTTTTTCAAGCAGAGTATATCTTGTCATAGGATCTGTGAGTTTTCTTGCCCAAAAACCTTGCAGCACTCTTTTCTGTCCTTGCTTTTGCCACAAGCTCCACACAGCAACATCACTGTAGACAAGAATTTCCAGTTCAAAAGGATCAGTTTCCGTCATGGGGCCCTGGGTAATGGCATTCTGCAAAGCGTCCTTAGCCTGCTGAAAAGCAGACTGTTGATCTAGGCCCCATGTAATTTGTTTCTTTTTGTGACTTTGTAGATTGGTTTCAGTATCAGGCTTAAATGAGGTATGTGATTTCTCCAAAAAACCCATTAACCGATGAATCTTTGTGCCTCTTTTTTATTTGCTGGTTGACTCATCTGTTGTACCATACCAATCACATGTTCAGGGATTTTCTTAACTGAACCAGACCAGATTGTACCTAAAAATGTCACCTCTTGAGCGGGCCCCTGTACTTTCTTGGGATTTATGGCCTACCCCCGGTTTTGCATATGTGTGATCAACTTTTCAGCAGCTTTTTCCACATGTTCTTTCTCAACACTGGTTAGCATGTCGTCGTTGATATAGTGGGCAACATAACGTCATCCAACTGCACCATCTTCAAGTCTCTGGCAATCAATCCATGACACAGAGTGGGACAATGCAAATACCCCTGGGGTAATTTAGTAAACGTAAATTGTCTGTCTCCCCAAGTTATAGCAAATTGGTCTTGTGATTCAGCATCAATATCAATGGAGAAAAATGCATTGGCCAAATCAAGGACCACATGCCATTCACCCACTTCTCTCGTAAGGTTTTCAATTAGAGTAATCATGTCTGGCACGGCCAAAGGTGGCACCTTCTTGTTCAAGGCGCGACAATCATTTGTTAGGCGCCACGCCCCATCTGGGCGGCGGATGGGCCAGACCAGAGAGTTGAATCGACTGACTGCCGGCCTCATTATGCCAGCTTTCACCAATGACTCAATAGTTTCACCAATCTCTTTGTGCCCTCCTGGCAGCCTGTACTATTTCACGCACACTGGCTCAGCAGGAGGAGGTACATGCAAGGGGGACCATTTTGCATGCCCAACCACCACGGGGTTAACCACTCTTACATGGAGTTGTCGGTTGCCAAACACAAATTCACCCAAATCTGTTGTCACACTCTTTCCCAACAACACATCCATCCCTAGTATGTACTTGGGTATGTCTGCAATCAGGACATTTGCTGTGAAAGGCAATCCCTTGCAAATTGACATCTTTACATTAAAGCCTTTTGCAACAGGGTGGCGCTGTGGATCAGCCCAAGATGGCTGCTTAGTCCTTGGGCTCCGTGCTGACACGAAGGAAATCTGATTGCATCTGCAGTGTACTTCATCTGAATGCACTGAATTCTTGGTGGGCGACAGCTGACTCCCTTTCAACTGAGCGCCCCAAGTTTGAGCTGTTTTCGGTGACTGGGGACCAGACTTACGGTGATTGATTCATCCTGCCGGCTCTGTGAGCTTTAGGGCCCTCCCTTGAAACTGGCCGCCCCGAGCCTGGCGTCGCTGCTGCTGCCGACCATCACCCGCGACACCCGCCCTTGCTCCTCCCGATCTGTTCCGGCTGCGCCTCTGGTCCCGCTTGAGCCGCTTGCCGCCGGGGTCTGGTGCTGCCCTGGGGGGGACCTGGCGCCGGGGCCGAGTGGAGGCGTACCTTGCCTCGCGGGCTGGCTGGCCAGGGCCTGGGGTTGCGTCGTTGACTCCATGTGGGAGCCCGGCTACTGCCTGACTAGTGCCTCCTGTGGAGGCGGCTCATTCTGGACTTGCGGAGTGGTTGTCCGCCCCTCCCGCCCTCTCGGATCCACGGCCTGCTTCTGCCCGACCGCTGCGGCCCCCGTCCTGGTGGGGGGGATCTCCTCTCCGCCTGTACTCCACGGGATGGATGGACATCGGCGGCCGCGAGGTGCGCTTCCCCGATCGGCGGCAGACACCTGGAGGCGGACTTGGCCCCCCTGCTTTCCTCCAGAGAAGCCACGTTTAAGGTGAGGAGCGGGGGATGCGATCGGTGGCCTGGTGGCGTGCCCCATGCCTGTGGGCCTCATTACTGAATGAACCCTCTTCACTCTGCCATCCATTGCGGGGGTGCCCCAGGGCCCGTGTGGCGCCCGCTAACTTCTGTGCTTCTGGCCCATCTATCCGCCCGTAGTTACACACTGATCCTGCCTGGGGGGAGGCCTCAACTGGTGTGACCGCCGCAGGCCATACCCGAGGCTGTAGCCTGTCTCTGCCACAGAATCTGGTACTCTGCTGGCCTTTTAACTCACTGGGCAGACTTCATTCACTCCTCCTTCGGGCTACCAGTGGTGGCGGACCGCTGGGAAGCGCCGGCGTGGCGATCTTGCTGGCTGCCACCTCTAATCAGAGAACGTGGGGACCATTGTCTTGCCCTACCACTCCATTGTTTGTCTGCGGTGGCTCGCCCTTCCGGGCCCCCTGCGTCTTGTCCCTCCAGTACAACTCCTGCACCGCCATGGCCATCCCTTGCTAAATTTGCCTGGCTGCTCATAACCACTGTGGCCTCCACTCTTACGAACTATCACTGGCGGTACTGGTGCCTCCCGGCCACCCCTGACCCCATTAAGCGCTCTGCTCCAATACTCTCACACTCATCGGCGATGCCTAACAGGTCCCGCGGAGCGGGTAAGGGGGCTGCCATGGATAAATTCACCACATCTGTCACTAGGGCTGAAGCGGCCCACACATAGTCCACGCAGTGGGAGCCAGAGGCCGTCCCACACTCCAACTCTATAGCACTGGACTTAACCACTTTGGTGGAATCAATGGCCAAGAACTTTGCCTCCTTTCACGAGAAACTAGATGACATAAACGCCAATGTTTGCCTCCCTGAAAACCAGAGTCGACCAGGCTGGGACCAGAATCACTGATGTCGAGAACAGGATCTCTGCAAATGAGGACGAAATACATATGCTTCAGGCCACAGTTGCCTCTCTCTCTCTCGGGATATGAAGACCGTAATGGCGAAGTGTGATGATTTGGAGTCTCGCTCGCGCCGGAACAACCTTCGCCTGGTTGGTGTTCCCGAAACCGCTCTTAAAGGCCGCATGGAAGACGCGGTCGAGAACTTACTTAAAGACCTGCTTGGTAACCCAGCCCTGTCGCCATATTTCACGGTTGAGCGTGCTCATCGGGCCCTATCTCCGCGACCGAAGCCAGGGGACTTCCCCAGGCCCATCATTGCTCGGATCTTGAATTACCGCGACAGAGACCTTATCCTGCGCCTGGCACGTGAAAAGGGGGAACTACGCCTGGAGGGCCACACCATCCGGATCTTCCCTGATTTCTCGGTGGGAGTACAGCAAGAGAGGCTCCAGTTTCTAGGCGTCAAAAAGCTGCTTAGAGAACGCAACGTACCCTATGCTATACTGTTTCCGGCCCGCCTCAAGATCACTCATAATGGTAAACTCAATTTTTTCACTCTCCCCGATGAAGTGGTGAAGTTTATCGAATCACAAATCCCTCTTCCCAACGCTGGGGACGCCCCCGCTGAGGACGATTGATCCATGTTCACCCTTTTCCTTTGCTTGCTCTGTCTGATGTATTTCGCTTATTGATGTGCACATAGCAATGACTTACACTTGAACTCTTGGCTACTGAGACAGATTGCATACCCATCGTCCCCTTGCAGGGAGGCTGTCTCACAAATGTCTTCCTATACTGACTGTGCTCCCTGTCCCTTTCCCTACTTATCTCGTATCTCATTACCATGCTCATTATTATTTGACTCATCTATGTGTTGATAGCAATGTAACATATTGGTTCGCCTTCATGTAGGCATCTGTCGCCTGAGATGAACGGACTTGATGAGCTTACCACTGGTGCCCATGGGTGGTTCCCTGCCGTTCCTTCCCTATTTGCTTTTATGGCCTTGTCCTGGCACTGGTGATTTTATTGCCTGCACCCACATGCCTGATCCCTGCCTCCCTGGGTTCTGGGATTCTGGCCATTTGGCTATACCCTCTCTATTCTATCTCATGGTTTGCGGGTCGGGTCTCGCTACTTTGCCAATGTCTGTTCAACGTACCGCAGGACATTATAATGGTATGTCATTATATGTCATTACTATCTGCTTGAATGTCCTGCACGGCAACAGCGCTCCACACTGCAATTGCAAGGTTTGGTCTTGTTGACTTGATGTTGGGTTTTGGCCCCGGTTGGGCCACAACTGAAGCGGGCCCACGTTGGGCTCCGAATGTTTTCCCCTGTTCCATGGGGCGTTTTGGTTTTGAAGGGAGCGGGGAGGTGGGACACACTGCCTGCCGGGAGGAGGTGGTGCGGGAGGGGGAGGGGGTTGGATTGGGTATTGTTATTGGAAAAGGCAGAGGCAGCCTGGCAGATCACGGGACATCGGGGGCCCAGTACGCTGGCGGTTACCGCCGTAAATATACTTTACGACAACAGTGGTGGGATGTACACTAGTCTCTTGAAATGCCCGTTACAGTAATGTCTTGGAATATACGGGGCTTGAGCAACTACACCAAGGCTCGTATGATTATGTCCTACGCCAACAGACACGGCTGCAAAATAATACTCCTGCAGGAGACACTCTCCATGGGCCCTCTGATCAGGAGTATGGCACCAGCATGGGGGCCCCACAGATACTACACTTCGTACTCCACCCGGGCCAGAGGGGTGTTGACAATGGTTCACAAATCACTTATGTTTGTCCTCCACAAGAGTTATGTGGACCCGGAGGGGAGATGCATTATATTGCACTGTGCGATAGCTAACAGTGAATACCTGTTAGTAAACACCTATGGCCCCAATGTAGACTCCCCTGACTTCATAGACCTGGTGGTATCCATATTGCTCGGATATGTGGGGGTGCAAATCATCTGGGGGGGACATGAATTTAATCCTGGACACTATACTATACTAGACAGGACGGGCGTGGCCCCTAGGCCCCTGTCCAGCGCAGCGCGCAGGCTTTTGGCACATTGTAAAACACTCGACATCCGTGATGTATGGAGGGCATTGCACCCACAATCACGTGAGTACACCCACTACTCCTCGGTCCACGACAGATCTGCTAGGATTGACATGTTTCTACTGTCAAGTACAATGCTAGGCAGAGTCACCGAAACGCAGATACTTGCCTGCACCCTCTCAGATCATTCACCGGTCTTGATATCCCTGGAACTGGGCATGCCGGCCCCTACCGCCCACGCATGGAGATTTAAGTCGACCGCCCTGCAGGACATTATTTTTAAGGCAGACATCCTTGCTGATATCCAGTCCTACTTTGAGTATAATACACCCCAGTCCACCACTCTGGGGGTCCGCTGGGATGCCTTTAAAGCCTTTATTAGGGGAATGTCAATTTCTAGAGAGGTGGGAGTCCTTAAGACCATAAGAGCAGCTCTCACCCGCTCCGAAGCCAAGCTACGAGACCTAGAGCGAACACACCCGACCTCAACCGACCCTGCGGTCCTCTCACAAATTAACGAAGAGCTTCAATTTTTCAATGACCAGGCCAATAGGGAAGTGCAGTACTTCAGCCGCCCACAGGCCGCACGGAGGTACGGAGAGGGGGACAGACCCGGCAGAACCTTGGCCGCCTTGGCAGGGGGTGAGTGAAGCGAATCCCAGATTTCTTGCATCAAATACAGCCGGGGTGAGGTACAGTGGTCCGACCAGAAGATACTGGATGTCTTCACAGACTTCTATTCGGATCTATATTCTCAACCCCCCCGAGCATAGTGATTCCCGCACGCGGGATTTACTTGAACAGATTCCTACCACCTATGTCTCCTCCGCAACCAGGGACCAGCTCGATTCCCCAATCATTTTGGACGAAATAGTTGAGGCCATATCCAGTTTCCCTAAAGGAAAGGCGCCGGGCCCCGATGGGCTAACGGCAGAATTTTACCAGGAGCATATGGCTATTTTGGCCCCCAGGCTACTGGAGGTATGGAACGAGTCGCTCCAGGCAGGGTCCCTTCCCCCAACATTGCGCGAGGCCGTTATAACAGTTCTGCTCAAGCCCGGTAAGCTCAGCGATGAGTGTGGCTCTTATAGGCCCCTCTCGCTGATGAATTTGGACACTAAAATCTTTGCCAAAGTTATTGCCAACCGCTTCCTTCCGGTAATGTCATACATGGTCCACGATGACCAGTCAGGTTTCGTGCCCGGGAGGTCCACGTCCCACAATATTAGGAGGCTGCTTAATGTTATGTCATGAATTGATCAGGGTACGAGCGCGGTCGCAGTCACACTAGATGCCCAGAAGGCTTTTGATATGGTGTCCTGTAAGTACATGTGGCTAGTACTGGAAGCTATGGGCATAGGGCCCAACATGATTGCTTATATCAAGCTCTTGTACACCTCCCCTGTGGCTAGGGTCCGTGTCAATTCTCAGACTTCCGGCCTGATCCTCCTTTCCCGAGGCACCCGACAGGGCTGTCCGTTCTCTCCGATCCTGTTTGCCCTGGCTATCGAGCCAATGGCGGACCATGTCAGGGAGCACCATTCGCGTAAGGGGATTCGGCTGCAGGGCGCTCCGTAAATTATTTCCCTTTACGCAGATGACGTGTTATTCTTCGTTAGAGACCCCGAGGCTCACCTTGACCCAATCCTGCGTGACATCACCCGTATAGGCACACAGTCTGGATTCACTATAAACTACACTAAATCCGAGCTTTTCCCCTTCACCAGCTCCACTTCACAACCTACTACAGAATACCCGCTCCGTTGGTCACCTAACGGTATCAAGTACCTAGGCGTTCAGGTGTCCATGACCAAAGCCACGATGCTGAAAGATAACTACCTGGCCGCAGCTGAGCAGGCCGAAACCAAAATAATGCGCTGGCGCTCCCTTCCATTATCCCTAGCTGGGAGACTTTCACTTGTAAAGATGATATTGCTCCCCAAACTGCTGTACATATTTACCAACATACCTATTTGGCCCGGTAGGAGCTACTTCACAAACTTACATAAGCTTTGCGCCCAGTTCCTGTGGCATTCTGGCGCTGTTCGCAAAAAATGGTCCGATATGACAGTCCCCTACGACAAAGGTGGGTTTACCACGCCTGATATGCTGCGACTGGGTCTCGGCACAGGAGCAGTTCGCTTCCTACTGATACCCTGGGCCCTCCCCGCGGCCCCACGTCAAACTGGAAACCCTGGCTGCAGCAGGTACCAACACTATGTCAATATTACACCAGCAGTACGTGCCAGACTCATCCATTGACCCGGTTCAGTCTACTGTGCAAGCCTGGGGTAGGCTGTTTGAAGCATGCGCCGATCAACATCCATACTACAAGTGGCTCCCCGCCTGGTGATTCCCTGGGCTGGAACCCACACATGACATAGCCCTAAGACCGCACTGGGAGACTTTGGGATATCTTGCCCTAACCGACTTCTACCCAGATGGACAGTTCATAACACCACAGACGTGGAAACCGGGCCACTCTGGCTCAGCACTGGAATTACTCCAATTCTACAGACTCTGTTCCGCCTTCCGAAATGCCTGGCCCGACTTCCCCATGGAACCCCCGGATTCCCCTGGGATTGCATACATAGCCAATTCTGGCGGTGCCCGCGGCGTTGTGTCCTCACTCTACAGACTCCTGCAGGCTGCTGCTCCACCCCAACCCTCCAGAGGCCGCGACAACTGGGTGACTGAACTGGGGTTGGAAATTACCGACCATCTATAGGCAAAGATGTGCTCTCACACTAACAGAGTCTCCCTGAATTTCCGTTACCGCACCATACAGTACAAACTGTTGAACAGGCTGTACTACACCGCGCGCAGGATCACTGAATTTGCGCAATCTGGCCCACGGCCCTGCCCTCGCTGCGGCGCAGAGGGCGCGGACCACTTACACATGTTCTGGGAGTGTCCTAGGCTGGCCACGTTTTGGGAAAAGGTCTTAGCAACACTATCCGAAATCAGCGACGCGGTTGTTGTCCCCGACCCGATGGGAGTTCTGTTTGGAGTGTGGCAGTCGGAGGGGGCTAATAGAGCCAAAACCTGTTTCACTTTGTCATTCAAATACAATATAAGTGGCACAAAACTGCGTCTGTCTCTGGGACTGGTTCTCTTTATTAACCGTACTTCAAAGACAGAGCCAGCCCTTCAATCAAAAAATGGGGACTGGGACCTCCCATTTGTCCTTTGCCAAACCAGGGTACATTTTTGCCCACACTTTGCGCTTCAACACATTTTCCTCAGGGGGTGCAGTAGGGCTAGTTTTCCATGGCCCCCGCTTCTGTCATTTTTTCATTTTCTCAAGCAGCATAGGTGTGGGTCTACCGTCTATCTCTTCCTTTGGAATGCCTGCTTTTATCAGGTCTGCCCACGTTTGCCTGCATGTAACTTTAATGGTGTCAGCTGTCTCTTTAGACTTTGCATTTTTGCCAAGCTTTTTCTCTGACTCATTACTCGCCGCCACTAGGCGCACGACTTTGCGCACATCCAGCCCTTCTAATTGCCCCAGTAACAGTGCAACCTCACCAATTGCTTTACCTTACGCTGGACCCAGCAATGAAAGCAATGCTCCTTTCATGTGACAGGGGCATTTCGCAATAAGCACGCGCACATCCCTGCCGTAAACAGCTCCATATCGGGTCCTGCAAAATTTGCACTGTACATCGCGCACTGTAACCCCATCTCTCGAAAGCTGCTCTGTAGCCTCAGGCAATGAGTACCAGGGCCCCCAAGTTTCCTCCATGTCCATAGGACTTGCAGACAAAGTTATTAATGCAGTCTGAAGCCAATTGAACAAGGAATGCAACCCTTGCTGCCCTAGCGCGCCGCGCAACATCTGTCCCAACATTACATTACTAGTGATTGAACCCATCTTCAATAATTCTTCTGGGGTTAAGAAGATATCATCGCTGCCGTTGTCCCAGACTCCCAAAAACCACTTCAAAATCGGTTCACCTGCTCTTTGTCTAAACAACTTGGCAATGTCTAAAAGCTCTGTCTGTGTATAATCGCGGACAATTCTAGTATTCTGAATGTTTCCACCGCCAGCTTGGCCTTTTGATTTGTTAGTGATTAATGGCACCGCTGGATAAACACATTTCTTTGCAGCACATTACAGCTCCTCTCCCTCAGAACCGTCTAGCTTTGCGATTCTGACTTCAAATGGCTCATACCAGTGAAATGTCTATTCGGATTCACTATCACTTACATCGCCAGACCACACATTTGGATCCCATGTATCTTTCCTAATTAATGCTCGAATTCTTATCTTTGACGGATTGCCTCGCCGCTGTCTGCGCTTGTGCGTGGCTACATGCACAGCTAAAGAGGCACATCTATCCTCCATCTGATCAGCCCGCTTAACGGACGTTTCCAGGGTTTCCCTCATTATAATCTGTTGCTCCTGGAGCAGGGTAATCTCATCAGTTAATTTCCAAATTTGGGATTCTTAAGCAATTCCTTATCGTGCAACTTTAGGAGCGCCTGCAGAAACAACCAGCCCAAGTTTCCTGTGGCTTTCTGCTCCCTTCGGCATTTCCCAAGTGGTAAACTCTCCCAACACTCACTAATTACCACCCGGGAAAAATCATTTTCAAGTATGTCCCATGCCCTGGGTGCAGAGTACCGATGCAAAATGTCTGCCACACCTGACCATGCATTTATTACCGGCCACCCCGGAATGTGATAGAGTGCACTATTCCCCTCATTGCATTCATCCTTCCCCTCTTTCTTCCAGAAAGGCATTGTGCTCGCAAATCCTGCCGACGACTACGCCAAATGTAGTGAAAAGGGAAACAGCACCCCCCTGGGGCCAGCCCTTAGTGCAATTTAACTCCTAATCACCTTCCCTCACAAGTAAGAAACTATGCGAGACACAATGAACTCAGTCTGGAAGAAAGCCACTCACTTAGAAGATTTTATGCTTGCATTTATTTACTACATAAACTAATCAGAATCAGGCAGCAGTTTTTCAATAGTATGGGAATTAAAGTACAAGCTGAGTAATAAAAATGATCAGTCACAGATGAATATGCAATTATTCTTACGCTCCTAGGAATCGTTGATGCCGATACGATAGAATCACACTCAGGACCCATGCCACTCTGTGCCCGGCACCTCTCTGGGACTGGCCTAGCCCCCGAAAGTCTGCATGTTAGGGAGAATTCTCTGTTAAGGCAAATTTCCCAATCCTAGGGAGTCCCCCAGCAGCTTTGCTGGATTTTTGGGGTTTCTTTTTGTTCTCCTGCTAAGAGTGAGACTCTTTTTCTCCCACTCTTAGGCATGATTTGAGAATGTCCTTTAACGGGCTATGGGGTCTCTTACTCCATAGGGCTTCATGTGTTTTTGGTACATGTGTTACATAGCACCCTCAGTGCAGTAACACATGGATGTCATAGTGACCCCCAAACATAGACTCCATACCCTGAGACTGACTACTGTCTCCCAGGGCATGTAAAGTCACCCTTGGCTTTACTAGTCTCAAATTGTGAACAGAACCAGTACAAACCATCATATTGTGGAAGTACTGGTAGGGGTAGTTCGATTGCCCCTGGGTCTGTTTTCCAAGGGGGCACTGTCCAGTCCCCCCTTGTCGAGTTTCTGGCTGGTGGCAGTGGATACCACGCGAAATATTCCACCAGAATATTTCCTATGGGATTTTCCCATTCATTTTAAAAGCACCAGTTTTTGGTGCAATGTTAACGATACCGCCGGGTTATTTATTTAATATTTATTCCCCGGTTGGGTCTTTTTGCCAGGACTCGGTTTTAAAATGGCGTTTGTGTTTGCCTCTGAAACTCTAACCCAAGTCGAGCCCTTTGTTCCACTTTTTGGCGGGCTTCTCCACAGAAGCCCTCCAACTGGTGCCACTCTGTCTGGGGTCAACAGGATGTGTGGGAGGGGGTTTAGGCACCTTGAACTGAGTTGCCTTGGCAACTCAAGTCGTATTCTTGTGTGATTGGCCCAGTGGTGAGCCGGCCGGCTCACCACTTAGCATGTTTGAGTGACAGCTAGGCTGTTGAATGGAGGTTTTTCTGCATAAAAGCAGGGCTTTGGGGACTGGAACTTCAGAAGTCGCCACAGGACCTAAAGAATCCGAAGAGGGGTGAAGCTGAGCCATCTACAACGACGACACCACCGGTGGAGCCCTGCTGTATGAAACTCACCACTTCCCTGACGACAGAAGAGATCTTCTTCCAGGAGAGTCTTCTTCCCCTTGAGCTGGTGGGACCAACCAGTTTGCCTTTTTTGCCTTCCTGGATCTTCTTGTGGTCGAATCGCCCGTACCAAGCACCCCGGCGGCCGGATAGCCACGCTTCACCGCTACCGCGTATAAAAGGGTCGTACCTTTTAACCGGGAAACTCTGCGGCTGGTTTCTTCCCTGGCAGTGCAACGACCTCCCGCTTTCCTCCACGTCGAGATCCTCTCTTCCTCTGGACGAAGCCCCGACTTGCACCCACTACCGGGAACAACTGCCCCCGCTGGAGCTTTCTCACCATTTCAGGTACTGTGTCCCGCCTGGTCTCCCTTGCAACAGACTGTCCAAGGTGTCCCGTAAATCCTTGACTCTCTATCCTGGGGTGACCTCGGACCTGCTAACATTACCTTTCTAACTTCATCCAACCTCTTTTTGACTTTTCTGCAAAGACTTTGAGTGCATTCCCACTGTGTGATCTTGGGCACATTCCGCCTTGCTAAGAGTGGGCCTGGCCCATGAACTTTTTGCTCTACAGTAGACCCTGCCTTTCTTGACTTGCTGTGGTTTCTTAAAAGTGTTGGTACTGTGTTTTTTTACTATTCTGCTTTTTCTCTCCCTTTTTAACAAATTATTGGAGTGCCATCTACGGTTACACGCTCACCTCTGTTTTGCTAAATAAGTGGTGTCTTAACCTAGACTTGTCGAATAACTAACTAGGGAGGTGTACATACTTATAGTGACTGTGTTTGAACTTGCTTGACATATTAGTGCCAGTGTATTTTTACAAGTGTGTTTTTAAATAAATAATTAGATACTTTTATACCAAAGCTCTGGTCAGTGTTTGCTTGTGCTACTGTATTTTTAGCCCTATTGTGTATACTCTATATACTGCCTAACTCTTCTTGAGAGAAGTCTGACTGCTCAGCCACAGCTACCAGGTAAATCTGGGTGGTGCAGACTGCTACCAATTGGGTTTACTGCTTACTCCTGTAGACTTAAACTTTTTGCAGTGGTCCCTAAGGGAACTGCACAGGTTTCTGCCTAACACTGCACACGAGCGGGAATGTGACATCTGGAGCCTCTGCCCTCTATTGCTGGCTGGTTGTCCAGGCACTGTTTTCTACGTGCACGCTTCTCTCAAACAGCCCAGGAAGAGTCCCCGCCTAACTTGCCCAGGTAAAGATCTCTTATTAGGGGCTGCATGTCTATCATTATGACGTACCAGCTCTTCGAGAATCTTCTAGGCCAAACCTTCCATGTAGGAAAACATGTTTTCGCCTGGAAAGTTCCAACTAAAAACAAACAGTCTTGCCTCCCAGGCTCCGTTTACGTTGTTTTGGGATGCGCCTTCTACATTCCTGTGTTATCAGTGCACCTGACTCGCAGAGCGTGGTGGAGGAAGGCTGTGCCTGACTCCTAAAGGCTGCGCAGGGATTCTTGCAAAACTAGATGTTTATATCTGAAAAAACGCCTTCGCAGTTAACCCCTTGCAAGCATGCTGGCTCACTCAGTTTGAGAGGCGTGACTGGTCAGCATTGGTTGCCGCTCTTTTTCCCTATTTTGGAGCCAACCAGCCTCTTTTCCTTTGCAGATGGGGAGCAGGTGCAAGTGGATCTTGGTCACCTGGCCTACGCCTCGCCCACCTGGTGCCTTCCTAGTTGCCACTCTTTTTTCCCCACTTAGCAAGCCCTACCCACTTGGTGCCTTCCTGGTAGCTGCTCTTTTTCCTTACTTAAGGAGCCCTCCAGCCTCTCTTCCTTTGCAGATGGGGAGCAGGTCCAAGTGGATCTTGGTTACCTGGCCTAAGCCCTGCCCACCTTCTTAGCCCTGCTCTTGCCCGGGTGTCCGAAGCGAAGGACAGTCAAAGAAAAGGGCAATTTCTGTTTGGACCTGTTCAGACCAGGAGGATGCAGGGCCTGAACCCCTGATCAGACAGCAGGTAAGCATGCACCAACATGTGTTTACTCCATCTGTCCCACAAGCCATCCCCACCCCATTGGTTCCCCAGTGATGTTCCCTTGGGCCTCCCCTTTTTCGCACACAAGTGTTGCCTGTTTTGCTTGATTCTTCTACACTGCTCCTCCAGCCTACTTCTGCAGGAGTCTGTCCTGATACATTCTGGTTTCACCATCACCGTCTTGTGGCCAATGCTGGATTTGACTTTTATGGACTTCATTGATTCACAGTGCGTCACCCTTTTTCATGGTGGCCCTGAATCATGCTGTTCCCATCTTCATCGTGTATCCAGGCTTGCAACATTATGTGTTACTACTGACTTCTGCAATTGTATTCGCTCTCCCCTCTTGCTTCTCCACTCTTTTTGACTGCTTACTCTCTGTTCTCTCCTCTCCCCTCCTCCCCTTACTTTCTTCTATGCACTACTCTATCAGAATTGTCCCTGGACCTAGTATGATGGCAACCTCGTCCGTCCCCTCTCCACTTACTTGTGCCCCCCGCCCCTCCAGCACTATCTGAAATGTTGTCAGGCCTAGTACGATAGTCGCTTGTTTTGTTCCTCCCCTCCCATTCTGCACCCCTCTCCCTCACCTTTTGTTTTCTCCGGCTCTACCAGAAATGTTGTCAGGCCTAGTACGGAAGTCGCCTGTCTGTTTCCATTTCTTTCCCACTCTCCCCCACCCATCCTTCTCTATGTCTTAGCTCTTGCACTATCGGAAATGTCGGCAGGCCGAGTCTGATAGTTTTTTTTTTAAAAAGGTTTTTATTAAATTTTACAAACAAACAAACAATAAACCAAACAAACAGTGCATGTTCCAACAGTTTCAATACACTTTTTTAACTTCCTAACCACTACTCCCCCTACCCCACCCCCCTTGCGAGTCTATTGCATTGAACTTTCAGTTTCCACACCCTGTGGTTCGGTCACCTCCTCCACAGGCTCAGTCGGGTCGTCCAATGACCCAAACAGTCCGGCTATCAGTGATTTCCAGGCCATCAGGGACTCATTCTCCTCCTCCCCCCCCATTGCTACATGCTTCTTGCCATGCCGTGGTTTCGGCTTCTGCCCATTTTTGCAAGTCTTTCCACCACACCTCTATCCTCGGCACATGGCATGACTTCCATCCCATGGCAATCCTCCTTTTTGCTAGCACATAAGCCAGGTCCCTTAGTTTGCTTACGTGCCTGAGTTTCTGTGGTCTTGGGAACCCCCCTAGCAGACAAGCCCACACCGTATCCACTACTATCTTGACCCCTCTTCCTTCTAGTTTCTCCTTTACACCCCTCCAGAATCTTTCTATGATCGGGCATGACCAGAACATATGCACCATGCCCGCGTTCTCTTTGTCACATTTGGGGCATGCTTGCCGACCTGCATTCTCCAACCTCGATATCCTCCAAGGCGTCATGTAAGCCCTGTGTGTTATGTACAACTGTATCTGTTTGAGCCTCGTGTTTCTAGACACCTTCTTATGATACCCCTGCGCCCTTTCCCACATCCCATCTCCCATTTGGGCCCTAACCTCCGTTTCCCAGTACATTCTCAACTGCGTGACCTTCTTCCCCACTTTAGACATCAACATCTCATACAGTCTGGAAATCTCATGACCCCCCTCAGCTATATCATATATCACGTCTATGGCGGCATCCAATTCTCCCTCCAGCACAGTTTCTGGCCATGTTCTCTTAATCCTCTGTTCCATTCTGTGGTACGTAATGTACTGGCCTTCATGCAAGCCAGCTACTTCCCGCAGCCCCTCAAAAGTAACACTAGAGCCCTCCTGCCAGATGTCCCCCATCGTTGCCACCCCAGCCGGTTCCCAGCGGGTCCGGAGTATCAGTCGCAGCTGAGCGTCCGCCCCTGTCAATACTACCAATGGCATCTGCGGTGAGCATGGGTCGGGTCCCCCATCATTTGGCATGCCCTGCGCCACACCTTCCACCCTAGTAGCATCATTTTAGGGCGCCCCCCCCATTTCCGCTCTGGGTGCCCACATGACTTCTTTCAAATAAAAAGGAGCACAATCACGCCCAAACAACCTGTGTTCGGAGGTCTCTTCATCAGATAGCCATTTGGCAACATACTGCAACTGGCTCGCCACATAGTACGCGGCCGAGTCTGATAGTTAATATCACATCCTTACTGTTCATGGCCTGTAAGAATGTTCATTGTATTTTCCCTTTTTTCTTCCCTTGAAGCGCTTTGAAACACATTGTGTATAAGCGCTATATAAATAAACTATCATATCATATCAAGAAGAAATGTATATAAAATGAAACCCCAAATTACAAGCTAACATAAGTTATTTCTCACTATCCCAGGGCAGGCCGCTGTAGACCTGGAATATGTTTCCGTTTGTTTAGCCGACTACGATTCCAGAATATGCTTGAATTTCAGACCCCAGAACTGCTGCGAATGCCACTTCAGGTTGGAAAACATTTCTGCATTATTTCAGATGTATTTAGCCTATCCTGTCTTAAATTATTCAGTAACGTTTCATATATTCTTAATTATTACTAATATTCAGGATGTGTTCATTTTGTCTATACAATATAAATCAGCGTCTTAATGTTCAAACGGTTTGTATGAAATGTCATTTTATAAAATGTGACGAGGTTACATGTTTGTCACCAGAAGAGGATAGGCTTGGGAACTTTGGGTATGGGATAGCCCTCTCCTTGATGCAACCCTTGGAGGGGATATGAGGAGGGACCTGCAGCACTCCCTGGGTTCTTTATTGGATGAACTAAGAGTAAAATTATGTACAAAGGAATTGAGAAAACACTGTCAATCAGAGCAAAATATGCTTTGTGTGGGGAAGTAAGGCTCCATCTCCAGTCCTCTACTGCCAGAAAGAAAACCTCAAGGAAATCGCCCCAGAATCACTGTTTGACATATTCAGAAACAGCAAGTGCCTTTTTAATTTGCTCAGCACATGACCGCATATTCATGCATTGAGCTGGAAAATGGCACACGCCAGTGCCCCAATCTCCTGCATGAACCACAGCACTGAAAATTGTATGGCATCTATCGTTGGCAATGGAGAGGCAAATCAACGTAGGGAAACTGGAGGAGTGGGTCCCATAGCCACCATGTTAATGCCCCCAGATTCCAACATTTCGGACCATGTTCATGTAACCTGTGACTGAGGCTGATTCATGGGCCAATCGCAATTGCATGAAATTGCAAATTCCAGCCATATTAGTGGGGAGGAAGGGGAACCATTACGCAAGTGGGAATCATGTAGTATGAAAACAATGTAGGAACAGATTATAAATGAGATACATAATTGTTCCAATCAATAAATCGGCACCTGTATAAAAAGAGGCACAGCCTATGTTCCTGAAAGAGAGTGGTGTTAAACGGATTAGAGCTACAGAAGGAGAATCGGAAGAGCAAACCATTGACACCAGCTAGGATTAAGGAGGCAGAGAAGGAGGTGACTAGGCTGTACAACGTCATTTCATCGACAGTTGTTTTTTCGACAGGTGTTTTTACGAAAACACTTTGCGGAAAAAAAGAATCCAACTTTTTTGGGGGGGTGGGAAAGGGCAGATAAAGTGTTGGGAACACTAAACAAAAGGTGGGAGAGGAGGGTCTTGACGGGAGGGGGCACCAAAAATAAAAAAGAAACACATTTCGATGACTTTTATCAGCAAAATGTTTTCGTAAAAACACCAGTCGAAATCTGTCGATCATATTAGATAAAAACGACTGGGCCACCTAAGCCGAAGCTTGGGAGAGACCAGGTTGAGAGACAGACTAAGGCTGATAAGAAGCCAGCTGGGGGCTTCAGGCCAGAATCTGGTGTGAGTAGTGAGACCAACAGCTCAAATAAGGTAGCCTTGCCTAACCTTAGAGAAACCAGGTGGCAGGAGAATATTCCTGACATTAGGTTGGCTCATTGGGGGGCTTCCCTCCATCTAACCCATCCCCACCACCTCACCCTGCCACCCAGCACCCAAAATCCCTTTCCCAAATGCATAACACATTTATGTTAAAAATAAAAAATGAATCGCCAAATGGCTGCAGAAAAAACACAGTAACCGTGTCTAACGATTAGTAAGCAGTTATTTCATCTGACAGAGGCAACTGTCTGGCCCCCGGCATGTTTTCGCGTTGTGTTTGCGATGTGTGATGAATTTCCAGATGTCGTCACTTTTTCCCTGGGGGAAGCGCCTTCCTGTGAGGCCAGGGAGATGAGGCCACTACCGGATAGTCCCCTTGGGGTGGTACTCAGCAGGTGGATCTCATGGGAGGGAAAGCCCCTATGGGACGAGGCATGACACCTTGGGAGAAACGCTGTAAAATTCCCTTAATCCCCAACCTCCCTCACCCTGTTAGCCTGCATAGGACATAATAACCCCACACATGTCCACATATGTCTGCAGAATAGACAATGTCACTTCCCCAAGAAACACTGAGACGAGGAATAACATTGAGTTCATGGATGACTATAGTTCTTCAGCATGGGGTCTGGCATGGATTCACATGCTCATGAATATTCCCCGTTGTCAGGCTGGGAATACTTCGTAAAAGAAAAAACAGTTTCACTTTCACCTTAAAACTGTATTCTCCTCTAAACCAATCACTGTCCTCTGAGTCCTACTGCCCCCATCCAATCACTGTCCTCTCCCCAAGCCCTGCTTTTGGCAGCCATCTTCAGATTTGTATCGCACACTTCTATGTTGGGAGTCCGCGAGTCGCTCTCCAAGCTATTTTGTACTTTTTTCCAGTTTTTTTGCGGAAAGGTCTTCTATTTTTGTTCCATCAGAGCCTGTGTGCTCCTATCTTCATCGGCCGGCAATTAGGGTCCATTGTGGGTGAAGTTGCGCGCCCCGATTGTTCGTCAACGTTTCTGGAAGGCCATCTTGGGCCTACTTCGCCCTCTGATCATTACGGAGGAGAAACAGGAGGGAAGGACACTTTTCAGGTCCTGCACCCAATGAGGGTTAAGGAATGTCTTTGTGGCGGACAAACATCCAAAGTGTCTGTACTGCCTGCACCCGGACCACAATGAGGATGGGTGCGAGATGTATGCCTGGACTTCTCGAAGAAGACGAATAAAGACTGCTATAGCAGGCTGGCGGCATGCCTCAAGTCGAGCAAGGTTTCTGACCTGTACTCCGAGTAGGGTCATGCCTCACACAGAACCGTCAGTCCAAGAAGCGATCTCCCTCCGGGACGAGGTCGAAGTGCTTTGAGGACACCCCATCTGTGGGGATGCAAGACAAGGCCAAGAACCGCAAGACCGATTCCGCCAGGTTTGCCGCTGATGCGGGTCCTAGGTTGGATAGACCGCAATCACTGTCGCCGTCCACCTCCTTAGCCAGCCTGCCATCGAGTTCCTCCTCAAAGATGAAGTCTTCTACCCCAGCCAAGTTACGGGAGAAATCCGAGAAACAAAGGCCGGAGGAAGAGAAGAAGGCCTCACAGCTCATCAGGCGCAGCCAAAGATGCTGTCGACTGCTTCGTCGATATCCTCTGGGGCGACCGCTATGGCAGGTGGTACCGACCCGGCGAGGGTGGTCCCTACAGTGCAGAGAGTATCCCTGCATCCCAGGCGTGACGTGGCCTCCGAGGCAGCAGCGAAGGATGGGTGCACCCTAGGGGGAGGAAAGGCACCGGGTCTGGTATCGGTACATGGCCCTCAGGATGGAAAAAGGGTGGAGGCTGAGGAGGCCCCAAAGTGGGCTTCCAAGGTTTACGTTCAGAATATGGACAACTCCGCCATGGACGACAACGACCAAGTGTCTGTCCACACAGTCCACAAGAAGGACGACAGCACAGTGCCTAGCATTCCATCATTCCCTTTTCAGCTGAGGGACATAACCATGGACATCCTGTCAACTCTCCACACCCTAGTGACGGAGATCCAGCAGAGGTTGCCTCCAGCACCGGCACCTGTTGTTCCACTGACCAGCCTCCACGTAAGAAGAGGAAGCGTCGCCCGACGCTGCCGCGTCAGCCTCCACCATGTCGGGACCCGACTCCATCAGCAGATCCGAATACACACACGACACTGATAAAGAGATGGCCGAGGAAACCGTTGAGGATGTGGGCTTCGTCCTGGCAGACCAAGAATCGCTGCACCTGGACGCCCCTCACAGAGGCTCTCCACCAGACGAGGTGGAATCATTCCACTTGTTGATCTCCAAGGCCTCTGAGCTGTTCCAGCTGGTGCCTGAGGAAACCAAAAAGGAGGGCTTCCTATATCAGTGACCGGAGTCTAAGAGGAAGACGATCATGACTGTACCCTTTTTGGATGGCATTTAGGAAGAGGGCCAGGCCCTCATGAAGAACCCATGCATGACTCCCACCAAATGAGACATGTTGGAGAAGAAATACAGGGTGCCAGACTCTGCACCCAAGTGTTTGAGGTCACAACCGTCGCCGGACTCGGTAGTGTCGGCCGCCGCAAGAAAACATTTAGCCAACCCTGCAGCTGCATCTTCATTCCCTCCGTACAATGAGGGGAAGAAGATGGATGCCATGGGAAATAGAGTTGTCTACACAGCTGCATCCACGATAAAAACGGCTAATGCTCTGGCTATCTTGTCCCAATATGACCAGGCGCTTTGGTACAAGCTAGTCCCTATCCTGGAATTCCTTCCCAAAGACAGGAAAAGCGGAGGCTCTCGCCCTCTTCCAGGAAGAGCGGTGGCGTCAGACCATACCATTATGGTGGAACTAGACATCGCCGACTCAGGCTTCCGGCAGATGGGAAACATGGTTTGCCTTCATTGGCAGGGATGGTTGAAGGCCACTATCTTTCGCCAGGATGTTCATGCAAAGGTGCTGGACATGCCGTTCGACTGCGAAAGTCTGTTGGGTAAGGCAGTTGACGAATCCCTTCAAACCATAAAGACGGACAGAGACAGCACTTTCCCTGGGCACTCTCCAGCAGCATCGCTCATCTTTTCGCCCTCTCCAGGGAGGAATCGAGCAGATAATCCAAGGGATACTCGACATCGTACAGACAACCTTCACGTAAGAAGCCTACATGGGTCGCTCCGAGGCCTACGGTGGTGGAGGTCAGCATCATTGTCACCCTCAGGGCAGGGTGCAGGCGCCCAAGCAAACCTGAACTGGCCAAGATGTTGGCCCCGCACTCGTGCACCCCGGTGGGAGGCCGGCTGACGGGTTTCGTCAGCGAGTGGAAAAAGATCACCACAGACAAATGGGTGCTGGACGCTCCGGCCCAGGGACACAGGTTGGAGTTCCAACACAGGTGCCCTCGTATTCCCCTGCTTCCAGTCAGGAGCAGCACATCCCTCAGCTCCTACATGAAGTGCGAGCCATGTTACGGAAAGGGGCAAAAGAGCTTGTTCCCCCTACGGCTCTGGGTCTCCGGTGTCTATTCCAGATACCTTCTAGTCAGAAAGAAGACAGGGGGGGGTTGGAGACCCATCCTGGATCTGCGCCATCTGAACAAGTTCCTGAAGTATCAAAAAGGTAGGATGGTCACGTTGCAGCACATACTCGGCCAGCTGGAGGAAGGGGGTTTCTTGACGGCGTTGGACCTAGAGGATGCTTACTTCCATGTCCCCATCCACAGGAAACATCAACAGTTCCTGTGGTTCTAAAGTCAGCCCCGAGAGTGTTCACAAAATGCCTGGCCCCGGTGGCGGCCCACCTGCTTCTGCAGGGCATACATGTATACCCGTACCTGGACGATTGGTTGATACGCGCGCACTCACAGGAACTGGCTGACGAGCACACGAAGGTGACCGTCCGGCTGCTGACGGAGCTGGGGTTCTCAGTAAACTATTCGAAGTCCTGCTTAACGCCATCACAGAACACGATGTCCCTCGGCGTCAGACTCAAAAGAAGGAGAGGCTAGCAGTCATTCAAAGGAAGGTGCGGCGAATTCCGTCGGCGAAGACGGCCACAGTTCAGGCCATCAAGTCGTTGCTGGGCATGATGTCGTCCTGCATCTACCTCGTCCGTCTCTGCAGGTTGCAGATGCAAACCCTACAGGATTTCTTGGATGCACGTTGGATACAAGTGTCCGGGAGTTTCGCGGACAAGATCCCCCTCATCGAGGAGTTCTGACGGGCAGTAGAGTGGTGGGGGGGTGCGCTCCCACATCGCCCAGGTGACAAGATTTCAAACCCTGCCATACCAGGAGATGGTCACCACTGACGCCTCTCTAGAAGGTCGGGGGGCTCACAAGGGACGCCTACACACCAGTTGTCTGTGGCTTAGGGAAGAGAAGGAGCTGCACATCAACATCCCAGAGCTACTGGCAGTGTTCTCAGCCCGCAAGTCTTTTTTACCGTCTCTGAAGGGCAAGGTGGTGAGTATTTTCACGGACAACACCACTGTTAGGGAGAATTCTCATTTTATGGCTAATTTCCCTCACCTAGTGAGTCCCCCAGCAGCTTTGCTGGATTTCTGGAGTTATTTTTTTCACTTGGTAAGAGTGTGCCTCTTTTTCCCACTCTTACCTGTGTTTTTGCCATGTGTATTGCATCTGCGTTTGTGATTGTGGACTCTGGAGTACACCACTTCAGTAGCTCCCTTCTCTTGTGTGTTACACAGCACCTTCAGTGTAGTAACACTGGGTAGTCTTTTAGACATCCCACCGACTCCATTTCTGAGGCTCACTACTGTCCCCCAGAAAAGGGTAAAGTTGCCATTAACTTTACTTAGTCATTTAACCACAGATCTAGTACACCCCATCTTACATGGAGTACTGGAAAGGGTTAATCCATAGCCCTTTTTATCTGTACCTCCTAGAGCATTGTTTCGCTCTTTTAACATTTAGACTTGGCTGGTGGCAGTGGTATCTACCCTAACTTTTCTACCGCGATTATACTATATAAATGTGCTATTGTTTTAGGCTATTATATTAGCCTCGAACTTAAACCCGCTTGACCAAATACTTTTTCTTTTGGCTCCGGTTGGGTTTATTCGCCATTTCTTTTTGTTAAAGTCCTTCTTGTGTTTTACTTTGTGTGGCAAACCAGGTTTGCCTCATTTGTTCACTGTCTTTTGGGGGGCTTCTGCCAAGAAGCCCTCCTCCAGGCGCCTCGGTGTCTAGGTGGGCTGAATGTGAGGGAGGGGTGTAGTCACCCCCTGCACAGGGTATCCTAGGAAACCCAAGTCGCACTTTGCCATGATTGGCTAAGGTGGTTGTTCGGGCTGGACAATCCCCCTGCTGCGTGATTGACAGCCAGGCTGTGTGAATGGGGGATTTTCGCATAAAAGGCAGGTCTCTTGGGCTAGAAGTCAGAGAGTCGCCACTGGAACTACAAGGAACCAAAGAGAAGCGGAGAAGAAGACGGCTGCTGCAACTACCCCGTCCCGGTGAAGCCCTGCTGCAGTCCTGAGCTATCTACCCTTCGACGACCAGAGAAGATCCAGTCCGGAGTCCCTTGAGCCTGGTGGGGATAACCAGCTCATCTTCCACAGCTAGAGGATCCTCTTCTTGGTCGAAATCGCTGCACACAGCTGTAGTGTTCCGGATAGCCATCTGAAGAGCCTCTCCTGTTTTTAAGGAGCGCACCTTTTATTCGCCGTCGCTGCTGCCGGCCTCATCCCTGTGTGGTGCAGACCCTTCCAGACGTCCTACTTCGCACCGAAGCTCCAGGAACCGTGGGTCTGCAGGAAACTACCACGAGCAACTGCTGTGGCACCAGCTTCTTCATTGAATAAGGTACTGTGTTATGCTTGAAGAATTCGGGTGAACCCCTTTTCTTCACCTCCAAAGCTTGCCCTTGTTTTCACTCCTTATAACTTTTGCTTCCTCTGTTGACAATATCTAAGTACTCCTGGCAATGTTGAATCTCAAACTGTCCGACTGTGTGATCCTCGACAACAGGAACCCGGTTCCACTTGACACTGGCTCCGGCCTATTGACTCTTGAATTCCTGCCAACTAGTGTTCTCTGATTCTGTGTGCATTGACAAAAGTATTGCCTATGATTTTTGCCCCCAACTCTCTCTGGTTAACTCAGGTGCTAAGTGTGTTTTTGCCCCGGTAACATTTCTTGCCGCGGATACGCGTTTCTTTAGTAAGACCGAACTGTCATTATTAGGGCTGTACCGAATAGCATATTTAGTATTCGGCCGAAGCCGAATATGAAGCCGAATAGTTGCTTTATTTAATAAATCATGTTCCAAACTTCAAAAAACACACTTATTAAAAAACCGAATAAAGCACCATTTCAAATGCATTCTATACCATTTATTTCTCTTCGTTGTACTTAATGTAGCATCTTTATTTAAAGTATAAAAGCCAAATATAAAGCAGATTTAACCCAAATCAAGGGACCAAATGTACAGAAGATTGTTGCATATTCAGTGCCAGTTAAAGTAGGAGGCTTCACAAATGCAAAATGACTGCCTTTGTGAATCAGATGCATTGCATTCTCTACCCAGTTGCAAAGTCGATGCGGTCGAGTTTCAAAACTTCTTTGCAGCTCACATAGAAGTGTATGTCGGCTCATGCGGGACACAAGTCAAGAGGAAATCTGAAATGTGTGAACTCCATTTTACAACTATTCACCCCAACCAAACAAATGCTGCTCACTTTTCACTTCTAGCCACTCCTTCTCGCCAATACACAAACATATACAACGTAGCATTCCTGATAAAATATCAGATAATGTTAAACTCAGGACTCAAGTCCTTTAAAAAAAGAAAAGGGGGGGACTATGACGTACGCATTGGGGAGTGACATGACAGGAACTGAAAGTATCTATGCACATTTCTTTGTTTGCCTTTGGCAACTGAAAAAAAGTGCACATTGCATATAAACATTCGCCAAAAGAAAAGATTTTCCTGTATTGTTGCAGGCTAAGTATAAAAGATGAGCACCCTTTTATGTCTAAGAATCTGTAAAAAAAAAAAATGCCCTAAAGAGCAAATTACAATACATTTTTCAGCTGTGTGATAGCAATTTGTCTGGCCTAATTCTATTTCGTTTTGCAAACTGAAGTCTATATGTGGCTCTTCTTGGTCATACTGCCACTTCTGAAGATGGCTACCAGAGGCCGGCTTAGGGAGAGGGCTGTCAGTGGATGGGGGCAATATGACCCAGAGGACAGTGATTGGTTTAGAGGAGAAATACAGTTTTAAGGTGAAAGTCAAACAGTTTTTTCTTTTACCGAGG
The DNA here is from genome assembly GCF_040938575.1 of Ambystoma mexicanum. Taxonomy (NCBI): domain Eukaryota; kingdom Metazoa; phylum Chordata; class Amphibia; order Caudata; family Ambystomatidae; genus Ambystoma; species Ambystoma mexicanum. The sequence goes on along the minus strand of NC_090935.1, from coordinate 907,393,858 downwards.
GTTCCCAGACTTATGATGGAGAATATTCATGAGCATGTGAATCCATGCCAGACCCATGATGTTGAACAATAGTTAAGGTAAGTAACTTAAACCTACTGGGACAAGGAAGAAGCACAGAGTAATGTGGAATTATCCACCGAACCACTACAAACCGATGAATCCAATGGAGTCGTCATGGATTCCCCAGTAGGAACCTCCTCCCGTTTGGCCAGGAGATGGCAGCCACTACCTGATTCTGACCCTGGGGGCGACTACATGAGGGAGGATAACATGGGAGGAGACAACTACCGGATAGATGTCATGACTTCATTGGATGAAACACAGTATTCCCCCCTCCCCCTTTCCCATGAGGAACACCCTTTGACACCCAAGACCTTAATCGCCTATTGTCAGCTAAGGGTTCCCCCTCATAGAGGAAGTCAAGAAATCTCTTCTGTACACCATTCTGGTGAGGCCCTACCTTTGACCTAAACACCTACAACTTGCACACGAAACCTTTTGTTTCTAATGTGCCTTTATGTAAAATTTCAGAGAAAAACCATTGAAGAGTTAAAAGTCCAATAACAACCATGGACTCCAACTCCCATAATCACTCGGTTACTAAGACGAGAAGGAGGAGGAGGAGGGAGTTTGTGCAAAGTGACAGGAGCCTGTAGTACAACATGTAGGCTAGTTTTTCCAAGTCTTCAGTGCGCAGGACATTTAAAGATGGCAACCGCATCATTGGGTCGAGCAGTGCAAGAGAAGACGTTGAACCCTAGGTTGAGGCTCACGAACGTGAGGCATGTGGTCAAGTGTGGCGCTACAGAGAAGGCCGCTGGGAAAGGATGAGAAGCGCTGTGTATGAGCAAGAAGGGTCGTTGAGATGTTGGGAGCCCCAGAAGAGCTCCTAGGTGTTGAGCCACTTGGAGAAACAGCGTTCTCCAGTTGGGCTGAGAAGGAAAGGTGGTGTGTGACCGCAGAGTCACGCAATGTGTTGGAAGAACGTCTGCACACTACAAAGTGGAACGCGCGTTAAGGAATCGTCCTGCAGAGGTGCAAGCAGAATCAGAGACACTGGAAGGAGCCAACAAGTCTGCCAAAGCAGGTGAGGACACCTGGGCGTTCTGACAAGCGCATCAACAAATGTTTGAATGATGCGAAGTTGTTGATGCAGAAAATACCCTAAGTATGTTTGAATGCAGATAAGGCAAAGTACAAAGGCAAACCTCAGTCCAGGACAGATGTAGGAGATGTCAGTGTGGGGGAGAAGTGTGAGCAAATGTTACCATAGGTAAATAGAACAAGCACCTCACAGTAGTTGCCATTGTGATATAACCAAAGAACTGTGAAACACGTAAGAAGTCCTGGCTGGCGTGTACACCAGGTAGCCAAACTTGTATAAAGATTCCTGGCAGGGGAGTTTACCAGGCAATTTGCAAAGTTACAAGAAACTCTGCAGAAAGACTGTTATAGAACCTATTGTTTAAACAATAACTTTGTGAGTCCAGTAATGACAAAAGGAACTGTTTGTTAAAGAGACATTTTTGCCATCCTATTTGAAAATCCAGGGGAAGGGGACCAGCCTCTGTATGCAAGTGTCTTTACCTTGAAAAACATTTTCATTGGAGTAATTCGTATACTTTTGGTTTTGAACACTTTTGCCAACATCAAGTTAAAGACATTTCTTTGCACCCCTTTGTTGTTTTGTTTTAGTGTGAGGGTCAAGATAGGACGTTTTGGACAAAAGGCCAGCTTTTCAGTTACTGACATCCTGACACAGACAGATCCTTCGTTTTTTGGTTTCTAGGTAGGGAAGTTGCTCTTTAGAATAGGCCCAGAGGGGGGGGGTGGGGATAGAGAGCCCGACCAAGATGGCTGCAAGCCCGTGAGCTCACTACATTGAGGGGAATATCCCCCAAAAATCCTGCCGTTAGACTGACCTTGATTGACACAGAAAATCTGTGAGTTGCTAATTAAGGCTCCTGGCACACCCGACCGAACTTTGGTACCTCAGAGACCCTGAACTGCAGAGGAGTAGGCGAAATAGGCTGTGCCACGAGGCCCTGGCGAGACTAGAAGCATGTCGTGGCCGGCACACCACTGGGCCAATCACACAAGAGTGCGACTTGAGTTGCCAAGGCAACTCAGTCCAGGGTGCCTAATCCCCCTCCCACACATCCTGTTGACCCCAGACAGAGTGGCATCATTTGAAGAGCTTCTGTGGAGAAGCCTGCCAAAAAGTGGAACAAAGGGCTCGACTTGGGTTAGAGTTTCAGAGGCGAACACAAATGCCATTTTAAAACCGAGTCCTGGCAAAAAGACCCAGCCGGGGAATTAATATTAAATAAATAACCCGGCGGTATCTTTAACATTGCACCAAAAAGTGGTGCGTTAAAAATCAATGGGAAAATGGTATCCACTGCCACCAGCCAGAAACTCGACAAGGGGGGGACTGGACAGTGCCCCCTTGGAAAACAGACCCAGGGGCAATCGAATTACCCCTACCAGTACTTCCACAATATGATGGTTTGTACTGGTTCTGTTCACAATTTGAGACTAGTAAAGCCAATTTTGACTTTACATTCCCTGGGAGACAGTAGTCAGTCCCAGGGTATGGAGTCTATGTTTGGGGGTCACTATGACACCCCTGTGTTACTGCACTGAGGGTGCTGTGTAACACACATCCCAAAAACACATGAAGCCCTATGGAGTAAAAGACCCCATAGACCATAAAACACATTTACAATCAAAGGACATTCTCAAATCATACCTAAGAGTGGGAGAAAAAGAGTCTCCAAAAATGCAGCAAAGCTGCTGGGGGACTCACTAGGTTTGGGAAATTAGCCTTAACAGAGAATTCTCCCTAACACGCAGCATGCCTAGCGTACAAAACATACCCCTTGCTGAACAGGGGTCGGGGGGGGTCTCTTGAACTAAAGACACCATCAGGCCGAAAGACTAGCTCTTCAATTTCAAACCACCAAAACCTTCCAAGATCATCAGTAACGTGCCACTCATACGCAGGGTATAAGACAACGGAGGACAATCTCACATCCTGGGCAACCTGCAATTGAGCAATAGAGCAGGGAACCACCCCGTGCGGGCTACATACCCGGGGCTCTGACTGCTGGACTCCATTAGGGGCAACAACCAAAGTCCTCAGCGAAGACCTCGGGGAACGGCCACCACGAGGAGTGAGGCCACAGGCTTCGGGCACGGATTGTCAAGGTCCCATACAGCAGAGGCCCTCTAACCCAGCGTGAACACCAGGCAGGGAGAAGAGCCCACTCATTAATGAGGAGGCACCACGACAGGCCCAGGTGAGACCGCCTCGACCCCTTGGTTCTGTAGATCTGCCCCCTCACTCCTGTAACCAGGGTGGGGAGGGACCACATTGCCTCGCTTCTGTCAGGTGAGGACGAGACACGTCACTGCACCATCCTACAGCACTACAGTGGATGGCCACAAACTGTGGTGAGAGAACACACTAAGACCACAGCAGGACAGGTGGAGAGGACACTGCCAAGAATGCAGATCCCTCTGGAGCATTTAACACCCGGGGACCGCCATACTCGGAGAACAGCACCCACACCCATCAGACGAGGAAGCACAGCCCGTAGGGTGAACCGATCGGGTAGGGAGAAACTTAAGTGGATAGCAGCGACTCGGAAGATGGCTAAGGCAAATAAAAACGGGAAACAACAAACCAAACTCCAGTTCGAGGCGGCTTCACAATCTAAGCAACCCGAGATTGCGGATCTATCCGAGGGATGTAGCTCGCAAATTACCCATGACACCTTGATGGCATTCCATGACATAAAGGAGATATTCAGCCAGCTGCAAAGCAGCATCCAGTCCCTCGATGGAAAAATTGACACATTGACATGTAAGGTGCACCACATGCAAGTCTGCCTAGACGAGCATGGAGAGAGACGGAATGAAGCGGAGGGAAGGATATCGACATTGAGGTAAGGCAGCATCAACTTCAAGGGACCTGCAACAAATGAAAAGAACACTGAAGGAGCTCACTGTAAAATAAGCCAACCTAGAATCAAGGTCTAGGAGGAACAATCTGCACATAATTGGAGTCTCAGAAGCAGCAGACCTACGGAACATGGAACCCATGGTAGAAGAAATCCTGAGAGAAGCACTGGGTCAGGATGGTTTCTCGAACATCTTGGCTGCAGAAAGAGCTCATAGAATACCCAGCGGCAGGAAACAAATCCCAGGATCCCTCCTGCGACCAATAATTGCTAGAATGCTAAATTATCTGGATAGAGACACTGCACTGGGGAAGGCAAGAGAAAGGAAACCTTGTGGACAAAGGAGACATAATAAAGATCTTCCCGGATTTCTGCAATAAGGTCCAGGCATCACGAAGGACTTATATAGATGTGAAAAAGAGGATGCAGGAGAGGGGCATCCGTTACGGCATGATGTTCCCAGCAAAACTCTGAGTGGAGCATGATGGGTGTATGCTGTTCTTCACCACCCCGGCAGAGGCCGACGAATTCCTTGAACGCCTACCACAGTATCCAAGAGCCAGGGGAAACAATGACTGAACCTGCACCGGAGTAGACGCAAGGATCAGGAGCCGAAAGATTGCAGATGAAGATACCAAGGGGCCATAACGGTCCCGCTCGCAGCAAGTGCAGAGACCTGGTCGGATCACTGGCTGACGCCCAAACGGAAGCAAGGCTAACAGTACCGCAAGCTGGCAGGTTGGGGAAGCCGGCCATGGGGTTTGGGGGGAGAACTATGCATTACTGACAGGTTGGGGTTGTCGGTGGGGGAGGGGGAGGGTGACTAGGGGGACTCGGGTAGAGAGGAAGTATTCGAATCCATTGGTAACCATGGGTTGTGCGACAGGGAGAATCAAAGAACACGGCCCATGGTAAACACAGATTCGGCAAATGGGTTTGGAAACAGGAGTGCGATAACGTGAGACATGGCGGGGTTGATTAGATGCCTCACATGGAATGTGAGGGGGCTGAACTGCCCGTCCAAAATGCTGTAGGGTCCTTCTCTACTTACAGCGGCACCAGGTGGGGGTAGCGTTTCTGCAGGAGACGCACCTTATTCCGGAAGTTGAATCAGACTTTGACAAAGCCTGGGTATGCCACCGATATTTTTCCTCTTACTCATCCTATGCAAGGGAGATGTGCACTCTAATCCGGTGTACAGACGGGTTCAACCTAATAGCCACAATCAGGGACACTGAGGGAAGGGGGCTGATAGTGAGAGGCACAATGCAGGGCCGCCTGTATAGTCTAGTTATTTATTATGGGCCCAATCGGGACACAGTCACAACCTTGGAATGGTTTAACCAACAACTGGGGGAGGCCCGACCAAGTGATATAATCTGGGCGGCGATTTTAATGAGATGGATCCAATGCTGGACCGCCCAATGGGCCCAACCCGAACCCTGACTAAAGGACACAGTGAACTAAAGGGAATGGCTCATGCATCGGAGCTAGAAGATGTGTGGAGACTTAGGAATCGGGATGAGCAGGAGTACACCTTTCATTCTTCAGTTCACGGCACAGCCTCGCGCCTGGACTTCTTCCTGATCTCTCAGGCATTAATAGGGGTCACAAAGGAGGTTACGATCTTAAACCATACACTCTCAGACCACGCACCAGTACTGCTAAACATGGAACTGTCAGGCAGCGGGAGGGAGAGGAAACCATGGCAATTTAAAAGCGAGGCTCCGGCCGACAACCTGTTCCGGGACAGCATATCGAAGTCCATACATCCATTTTTTGAGACCAATGAGGGTTCGGGAGAATCGGCAAGCACCCTCTGGGAGAGTGTCAAATGTGTGATACGAGCAGAGTGTATAGCCAAGGAGGTGGGAATTCTCAAACAGATCAGGTGTGAACTCGGTACTGTAGAGTCATGATTAAGTGTGCTGCTGGGGGCGGGAGGCCTGGCGACCCCCAGACAACAGGCGGAAACTGAACAACTCATGTAGCGGTTTAAGGAATTAGCACATAGAGGGGCAGAATTACTGGGGTGGGGCGTGGCCAGGAGGCAATACGGAGAAGTGCAGAAGGCAGCACTGTTAGATGCCACCGAGGCGTTTGACTCAGTGGAATGGCCCTTTTTATTTACAGTCTTACGCAGAATGGGGCTGGGAGAACAATATATTTGCCTGCTGGAGCTGCTATATGAGTCACCCATAGCTAGAGTGCGGGTGAACGGCCAACTCACCCCGGGGATAAACCTAGGCAGGAGTGCAAGACAGGGATGCCCCCTCTCAACGCTTCTATTTGACCTGGCAATTGAGCCACTGGCCGAAAGAGTCAGGGAAGCCCACATACACAGGGGCATACGGCTCTTCAAACATAAGTTAATTATCTCACTATATGCAGACGATGTAGTGTTGTTCGTTAAGGACCCAGAGAGAAACCTTGAATCCATTATGTAGGATGTGGCCGAGTTCGACAGAAAGTGTGATAAAATATGCTGATAAATGGGGGTTCCAATGGCACACTGCACAAACTTGCTATCTGGGGGTAACCATAGCCCGGGACTCAGACATAATATTCAAAAATAACTACCAAAAAGCACTAGACTAGGCACGAGAGGCAGTCATTAGGTGGAAATGCTTGCCACTAAACCTATACCGTAGGGTTTCCCTGAGGAAAATGGTGTTGCTTACCCGATTTCTCTGTTTTCGTCAACGTACCGGTAACAGTTCCTGCAGATTATTTTAGAGAGGTGAAGTCGGTGATGACTCGGTTTAGCTGGGCCAGTAAGCAGCCAAGAGTATCATGGGATAAGTTGATACCGCCAATTCGGGGATGGGGGTTGGCGGTACCGGACCTGGAAACGTCCGACAGTGTAGCACAGGCGCGTTGGCCCTCTATTGGTTTGGAGACCAAAAGGAGAGGAGACATGTGGAGGTAGAGAGGGCACTAGCGGCTCCATTCTTGCTGCAATCCAGTATTCTCACCGCCCCTGAAAGAGGGAACAGAGCAAAGAACATGGTCGAACTCAGGTGCGCAGCATGGACATGCATAGAGCAGAGGTCAAAAACAGAGGTACTCTGCTCCCCAGCACTACCAGTTCAGTTCACCCCGGATATACCACTTACCTCAGAAAGGGTATTTGTTAATCTTATGCGGAAACTGCAAATAAACAGCTTTCGTGACCTGTTCCCTCAGGGGAGGTTCATAACACTAGATATGCTAAAGGCCAGGCAGAGTCTTAACCCCTTGGAGGTGTTTTTGTATTACAGGCTGAAAACAGCGCTCCAAAGGAAATTCCTGACTTTCCCAGAATAATCAGCTGTAGCTCCAATACTTGACAGGATAATTACAGAGGGGCAACACAGAAGGGTAGTTTCAGTCTTGTATACCTTGACTCTAAGCTGCAGGCAGCAGCCTTCATCCCCAAGGGAAAAATGGGAACTAGCCCTGGGACATGAGATATCAGGGGAGGAGTGGAGATATTGTTGTGTAGGAACTAGGAAGGTAGCAATAAACGCGAGATACAAACAAATCCACTGGCAATACTTACATCAATTTTACTACACTCCCGTCCAGATCCACTGCTACTTCCCAGAGGCACCCACCAGGTGCGTTAGATGGAATGAACCAAGGGCGGATTTTATACATATGGCATGGGGTGCCCCGCAGTATATCATTTTTGGGAAATAGTTTGCAAAGTCGTGGGAGATATTATTGGTGCAGAACTAGAACTAAATCCCATGACAGCACTCCTGGGACATACTAGAACCATCCCCAAGGGCAGAAGAAGACTTGCAGGGCTACTCCTGCTGCTAGCAAAAAGAAGGGTGGCAATACATTGGAAGGGTCAAGCACATCCCAAAATAGAGGGTTGGCACTCGGATGTGGTGAGATGTAATGATATGGAATCTGGATATAGAGGCCTATCGGCCTACCGCACAAGCGCACCTAAAATATGGGAACCGTACATACATTACCTCCTGAGTCAAGGAGAGGAAGAAAACGAAGAGTCGTAGGGTGAGGTAACCCCATGCAATGAGTATTGAACTGGTCATCATGGAGAGTAGAGAACCATCATTGTTAGGGAGAATTTTCTGTAAAGGCTAATTTCCCCAAACCTAGTGAGTCCCCCAGCAGCTTTGCTGGATTTTTGGGGTTTATTTTTTTCTCCTGCTAAGAGTGAGACTCTTTTTCTCCCACTCTTAGACATGATTTGAGGTGTTCCTTTGACTTTGTATGTGTTCTATGGGCTATGGGGTCCTTT